>NC_054476.1:155460629-156060629 GCF_017639515.1 Carcharodon carcharias | reverse complement strand
AGTTAGCCTTTGCCACCTCTACTGTAAAAAGGTCCTAGTGGACATCTGATTGCTGTGGAAAATCTACAGAATATCCTACACCAGCAACAGCCTACACAGAAAGTACACACAAATTACTGTTTAAACATACTGATTAATGAGGTACAATTAAAAAACATCTGTTCAACTTTGACGATATTGAACTTGTTTTATATCATCTTTGTAAAATTTGGTGCATTATTGTGGAGAAAGTAGCACAAAATACCCCAATCTGCTGGATCTGGGTGATACTTTGTTCAAAACTACCATAACACCAGGAGAGATATTGAGTTATCATCTCACCAGTGAAAGCACCATTTGTTTTAGCCGTTTAAATTAATCATCAGCATTCATCTTAAGAATAATCATTAACAATAACATTCTTTCCTTCTGTAAATTTCCTTTTGAGTTGAGGAATTCTTCTCTTCAAACATTTACTGGCTTAAAATCCACAATTCTCACTAACTGCTCCTCCGGTCTTGTTCCCATGGCATTCCCACGTGTTGCTCTATTCAATTTGTGGCCTTGCCTCAGTCCTGACATTGAGTTATTCCCAATATCCCCAAGCCTACGCCAAGTTAAACACCCTTTTCTTCCCTCCCCAACCTCCCAAAGTCCATGACCTCTCCTGTCAGTCTTTGCTAAATTTCCCCTCATAACACAGTCGTAAGTTTCAGTTTGTCCTCTCATTCGGGGAAGGCAGACAGTCTCCTCTGAGAGCACCATTTGACACTGCTGCAAGGAGGCCAGAGTCTTTGGGAAGATTGTGTGCGCTTGTCCTCCTTAAACTGTTACTTAAAGAATTTCACAATGTTATTTTCATTTTTCAGTCTGGAAATTTGGAGTTATTCAAGAGTTTCAGTGATTTCTTTGAAATAGAGATTATTCACAATCAATCTAGTTATGAAATACCAAAGCCACTTTGTCCATGACCCTTAAATGATCAATAAGCATTTGTTATCCTTAACAGACACTTGAAGCTCAGCTTGTGTTTTTACAACTAAGACCTGCAATAGTTTATGCATTATTGATTTTAAAAGATCAATTCACTTCAGTATCATTCACTATGCAAATAGTTGAAATCACTTCCATTGCTAAGTTGTGACCTGTATCACACCAAGGTGACACCAGAGCAAGGCTGCCAACCCTTTAAATTATCTTGGAGTCTCCAAGAATTAGAGATTAATCTCCTGGACACTGCTGCAAGCAAATCAGGAGGAAAAAGCATAAAGTCATTAACATGAGCAAGTGGTTTTTCTTCCATTCCCTTGGAACACTTTCACTGATCAGTTACTTAAAAAAATGGAAATGGCGTTGGTGGAGGGGGTGGGGAGCAAGTTGTGGACAAAAGCTGTTTGACTGGGTGGAGTGGTTGAAGTAGGAGGCCATATGATTGAAATTTCCAGGAATATGGCCAGAGTTGAATCACCATAACTGGGGGAAAATACAAACACATTCAATTGGCAAAAAATACTGGAAAAACTTAGCAGGTCTGGCAGCATCTGTGGAGAGAGAAACAGAGTTAACATTTCGAGTCCGTATGAAAAAGAGTCATATGGACTCGAAACGTTAACTCTATTTCTCTCTCCACAGATGCTGCCAGACCTGCTGAGTTTTTCCAGCATTTTCTGTTTTTATTTCAGATTTCCAGCACCCGCAGTATTTTGCTTTTAACATTCAATTGGCCATTGCTTCCAAATTAATATATGAGAACTCCTAGGAGATGCAGAAAAAAAAACCTACAAACACAAAAAGCTGTTTCTCTAAACAAGGCAGAGCTTTAAAAACAGAGTTTCACATAAAACCTCTGCAGGTCCTCATGGAAACAGAATGAGAAAGAACATTGCACACTGATTGCCACATATTCTCAAGTAAATCTGAACATTTTTATTTAAAAATTATCCTCAAATTATGCAGTAGCGTGATGTAGTTCATGCACATAACAATATAGGAATGAGGAAAAGTCACTTAAATCAATTCATTCTTCAAGTCCTGAAACAGTTTTTTTTTTATTTTCCTTCCCAAATCAACTTTACTGGTCACTAAATCAAGAGCTGATCCAATTCCTGATGAGCATTTGAATCATTATTTGCTACAATAGATTATACCACCTCTCTTAACTGCTCCAGTGTTAACTTATCAGACTGCTTATCCGACATCCAGTACTAGAAATTTTCTCCACCTATATACTGAGAAGACTGAAGCTATGACTCTAAGTCTCCTCTCCAAACTCAGTTCCCTAGCTACTGACTCCATTCCTCTCCCTGGCAACTGTCCAACACTAAGCCAGTCCGTTCATAATCTCGATGCTGTATTTGACTTCAAGATGAGCTTCCAACCTCATATCCACGTCACCCTCCAGGCCACCTGTTTCAACCTCCGTAATATTGCCCACTTCGCTCCCTGCCTCAGCTCATCTGCTGTTTATTCACGCCTTTGTTACCTCTAGACTTGACAACTTGACTATTTCAATGCATTCCTAGCTAAACACACACATTCTACCCCCTGTAAACTTGAGGTCATCCAAAACTCTGCTGCCCGTGTCCTTACTCACACCACATCCCATTCATGTATCACCCCTGTGCTCATTGACCTATATTGGCTCCTGCTCAAGTAACGCCTTGATTTTAAAATTCTCATCCTTGTTTCCAAAGCTCTCCATGGCCTCCCCCCTCCCTATCTCTGCAACCTCCTCCAGCTCCACAATCCTCTGAGATATCTGTGTTCATCTAATGCTTGCCTCTCCAGCATCCCGGATTTTAATCATTCCACCCTCAGGTGGCCATGTCCTCAGTTGCCTTGGTCCTAAACTCTGGAACCCCTTCTCTGTCTCACATTCCTCCAAGGCATTTTAAACTTTGCTCTTTGGCCAAGCTTTTGATCATTGACCTAATATCTTGTCATGTGGCTCTGCATCATATTTTGTTTAAAATTGCTCCTGCAAAACATCTTGGGTTGTTTTATTATGTTAAAGGAGCTTAGCTGTTGTGATAGAATCGATTTTATGGAATGGATGACAGGTTAGTTTTACTACTGCTCATGCCAATCCAAAACACCTTCAGGCTTCAACCTGAAAGTTATCTTATAACTCAGAAGTCAGGTTGCACTCTGACTAAAGCACAGTAAAGTACGAGTCACCCACTAGGAGGCCATCTCGCATCGCTTAGTTTGCATCACACACAATAAAACAAGCTTGATCCAAAGCCACATTTTAAAATTAGTCACAAGTCCACCAGAAACTTTTTAATATTACAACACAGCGCTCCGTTTTCCTAGAGTGGAAATGTGTGTGTCCAAGCAACTACACAGAGTTCCTTTGTCGCTGTCCTCTGTGTGACATGGTAAGATGTGCAGTTCATTGTGTGACTCTAGTCTGTTGAATACACATTCAAGTCTATGAATACCTGTTTGAAACTGGTACTTTCAATATGATTACACTTAGAATAACAGGATTTATTCTACGGTCATGAAGTGACAACTTCCATAAATCTAGTTTCCAAGTCAGAAAACCGTGGCTTCAAGCCAGGTTCCAGGAAATTTGCACAAAATCTAGACCAACGTTTCAATGCATTACCAAGTGTTGCATTGGCAATAGTGCTGCCTTTTGGATGAGACACTAAAGTGAAGCCCCATCTACGTGTTCAGATGTATGTAAAAAAGAATGAATGGCACTATCTGAAGAGGAGGCGCATTACAGCTCTCTCGGTGTCCTGACCAGCACTTATCCTTCAACAAATACCGTCAAAAATGGTGACGACTATTTTGTTCTCTTGCTATTTGTAGGACCTGACTATGTACAAACTGGCTTTATATGTGCCCACGAGGGGTGACTGCACTTCAAAAATATTTAATTGTTTATGAAGTGCCTTGGGACACCTAAAGACATAAAAGATACCACCTGAACAATTCAATAACATTCATTCCCTGTTTAAATCCCTCTAATCAGATTTCCTTATCACATGACACCCTTAGGTAGCATCATCTGCAGGTATATGATCAGCTTTCACATGTACGCTGATGATAACCAGCTCTACCACTATGCTGACAGACTTTATAAGAACAGGGGTAGGAAGCCTGTTCCACTATTCAATTAGATCATGATCGACCTGTAACTTCACACCATTTGGCTGCCCCGACTCCTTATCCCTTAATACCCTTGCCTAATGAAAATCTAGCAATCCCAGTTCTAAAATTTTCTGTTGACCTTCAACTTCAACAGCTTTCTGGGAAGAGAATTCCAGATTTTCACTAGCCTTTGTGTAAGGTGCTTCCTGACATCACCAGTGAACAGCCCAACTCTGATTTTAAGGTTATACCCTGTTGTTTTAGACACCAGACTAAACAATTTTTCTCTACCTACACCATCAAATTCTCAATAACATCACTCCTTCATCTTTTGCACTCCAGGGAAAACAAAGCGAATCTATGCAGCCTGTCCTCATAACTTAACCCTTTTAGCCCTGGTATCATTCTGGTGGATCTGAGCTGTATCACCTCCAAGGTCAATATAGCCAGCCCAAGGTGCAGTGCCAGAACTGAATGTAGGACTCCAGATATGGTCTAACCAGAGCTTTATACAACTGTAGTATACTTTCTGCCCTGTTGTATTCTAGTCCCCTTGACATGAAGGCTAACGCTCAATTAGTCTTTTTAAATTATGTTTTGTACGTGTCCACTGGTTTTTAGTGATTTATGCAAATAGACAGCTAAATCTGCCATCCCCTCCATAGTTCCTAGTTTCCCACCATTTAAAAAACATTCCAATATATCTTTCTTGAGTTCACACAACTCCATCTGCCATTTCTCACTCACTTTATCAATGTCCCTTTGACACTTTCTACTGCCATCTACAATCAGTGTTCCCCCTAAGTTAGTGTTGCAATCTTGGATATACAGCCATTTCTTCATCCAAGTCATATAAATATAGTGAAAAATTGAGGTCCCAGTGCAAATAACTGCAGCACAACACTAATCACATCCTGCCAATTAGAGTATACATCCATTAACTTTACTTTGTCTTCTACCTTTTAACTAATTCCCTTCTCAGGTTGCTGCCAATTCCATGTGCATCCGCTTTTGTTAGTGGTCTCTTATACAGAATCATACTGAAGTCTATATGAATACCATCCATAGAAACTTCCTACTCTACATTAACAACCTTCTCAAAAAATTCAACTAGGTTAGTTAGACATGACAATCTTTACAAATCCAAAACTGGCTCTCTCTAATCAATTAATTTTTATCCTAGTGCTCAGTCTCTCTGTCTCCTTTATACTAAATCTAGTAACTTCCCACGTCAGAGTGTCTTGAGTGACACAATTTCCTCCAGTTAAACCATGGGGCGACTGAGTTCACCTCCCTTTCCTTGCCATGTTCACAGGATGAACCAGGTTCTTCACAACCTTAGTGTCTTATGTGACTCCAAGCCATGCTTACCTCATTTCCTCTGGGCTTACATCCACCTCTGTAAGATTGCCCACCTCTGTTCTCATTTTCCCCTGAAGACAAATCTATGCCCTTGATGAGTCTAAAATAGACCTGACTGGCCATCAATCCTCCGGCACTTCAGTTCATCTAAAACTCTGCTGCCTGTGCAGTAAGTCCTCACTTAAATTTGTAGTTGCGCTCCTGAAAAGTGCAGTTTTAATGGGAAAATCTGATTCGCTTATATGTAAAAACTGTAGCTAAGGCTTGTAGGACCTTTCTCATCAGAAAAACCATTAAAACATAATACCCTGTAAGTTGAAATACTTTTATGTTGCTAAATTTCTAAATTGGCAAATGAAAGAACTTTTAAAAATAAAATAAATTTTAAATTATAAAATAAATATGCTTCTCGAACTTCCCAATTGCCACACATCCACTCCCTGGCCCTCTCTCTCACTCACAGCGAGGGTTCAGGAAAGAAGAGTGGGGAGTGGGAGGATCAGTGACAGGAGGATCAGGAAGCGGGAGAAGCCACGAGCCTGAGGGCTGACAGCGAGAGGGTGGGTTAGGGAGTAGCCGAGGCTGCGAGTCGGAAGGTCAGCAGCAAGAGGGTGGGTTAGGGAGCAGAGCTCTGGACCCATATTCACAAATTTCCTCCATAAACCCTTCTTGGTCTTTTACTTCCATCCTCTCCTTTCGAACCCTCCTTAAGCACCATCTCTCTTTCAACAAGCTTTTGGTCACCCCCTTAATATTCCTTTGGCTCACAATGTTTTTCAACATTAAGTTGCAAGTTGTGTTTGCTTTAAATGATACACTTCTTAAATATATATCTTACATTAGATGTCAGCATTCTATATTACACTGTAAATTACTATACAAAACATTTGGTGGCTGTAGTGTTCAATTGTTCTATGTTTGATTAGGTGAGTCTATTGACTATTGATGCTCACTATGCTTGATCGGTTAAGCCTGGGTGTGTACTCGGGGATAAGTAAACGAACTGTAGAAAAAGTTGGAAGCTAGAGCTGAAGCGTGGAGCAGACATTTTAAGGCACTGTAAATAAAACCGGTTGCGCACATAGAAACTGGTGTCTCTCTGCATAGATCTGAGATATAAAATATACAATATTGGCATTACAAATATTTAATGAGTGCCCACCACAAGATCCTAAAGAATGACAGTTTAATTTATCACAAACAAATTCTGCTTGTCTGCTGGCTCTTCAACAATAAACCAGGGATCTACATAAGATAACAGCCAATGAGTTCAAGACTACACACACTATGCTGCATCTTACCTCTGAGAAATAGAAGAGTGCTGACTCATTGAAAAGAATATCAGCCAGGTAAACAATGCCACTAGTCAACACCTCAATTTGGTATTTACAAAAATGATGACTCCGTAAAAATTCTGTAAAGTGCCTGTTGGAGAATGAAAAATAAAAAAGGTCAGCACTCATTTTATATGTGGACAAAGAATAATAGCTGAAACCTTAAAAGCCTTTTCCTGAATAAAAATTGCACTAATGCTTTGTCTTTAGTCATGGAAAATTAAGCGGTTTTAAAAATGTAAATCTAGGTGCAATCCAAGATAAGCCATTAATAAGCTTCTGTAACAAAATAAAACAAAAGCTAATATCAAAGATATCCATCTTTTAAAGTTATTCATCTTAATATTGCTAAATGTGGCTTATTTTAAAAAGTTATCCCTTTTAATAATGCAGTTTCCTTGGAGACTAAAAGGCACAATGGCTGTATAAAATAAATTACTCTTCTCTTCTACTATAGCTCAATAATGGATGCCCCATAATTGTTTACAACATTCCCAGTGTGACCTTATAATAAATCTGTTTGCAGTGTTAGACCATATCAGATGTCTTGTGCTATGAATGGCCAAAAGGTTTGGCAGAGCAGTTACAATGCAGTGAAATGTATTAGTATAGGCTATCTCTGGGACTAACTGAGGAGGTCTCCCAATAAAAAAAGAGTCAAGTTTCAAAAATTAAATGTTGGAGTGAATGTTAGGCAGCCACTGCTTCAACCTGAGCAGACTTTCCACTTTGAAAATTGCAAGAGAGAGACTGCATTTCCAACACTAGCAAATACTGGACTAGCAGAATATAAAGGATAAATTGAAAATGCTGCCAATTTGAAATGAACAGGTGTTGGCTAATCTGCATTGAATTGCCCCCATATTAAATGTGCCTTTCTACATCTTTAAATGTGTCTCGCAAATTGCGAGCCCTAAGAAATTTTCCACAAACCGAATTGCCACACCACTGTAGAGTGCACAGTGAAGGAAGTGCAATTTCAGGTGATATTTCAAATCATGAAATGGTTTACAACCACAAAACCCCCTAGAGTATTATAGTCTTTAAATGATCCCTGTAGAGACCTAGTAACTTATAAAAAAGATATTTGAATTCCCAGTGACTGTTTCAAGAGGAATTGCATGACATGATTTCCAGTTTTAAGACTTTTACTTTAACAAACAAACTAAAAGCAACACTAACTAAATATCACTTAGTAAGCCACTAGTACTATAAACTACAGAAAAGATAACCTTTATTAATGTCTTAACATGACCAATAAACCCATGCTGCATCTATACTTTACAGCACACTTTCCAGAAAACACACTGAAGTCACCCCCAGCTTCCAACGGATTCACTTCTCCCCATTTTGCTGAGTTGTAATGTCTAATGGCCGTCAAAGATCCAGTCCCTCAGTCTTCAGAGCATTTACTAACTGATTTCCAATAGCAAGGCCCACTCTGGTGGCTTCTTCTCCCAGTCTTGCCAGGGCAAATCTTCCAATGTCCTTAAATCGATGTGGATTTCCTCTCTTTGACCAGTGGACAAGCTTTCCTCAGCATTCTGTCTTGTAGCTAATACAGAAAACAGCCTTTTCCCTCTGCAGACTGCAGCAACTGCTGTCCTATCTTGTCCTCTCTGCTCCTGTTCAAAGTCTCTGAGAAAGTAAGTCTGCACTAACAAGAACATCTGCTTCTGCCTTTTTTTCCAGGTGTTAAACTTAACAAGCGCTTTTCAATAACAACTGACCTAGGCCTCCCAGTTCCTTTGATGTCAGTTAGAACTCATAGCAGGTCATACGGCTCTCTTCATTATTCCATTCTACCTTGCGTTAAAGACAGTCCAAAACATAATTTTCTTACAAAACCTTGCATTTGTAACAGTGATAAGTAAACAGTTTTTTTTTTAAAAAGGTGTTTTTGTTTAGATTAGATCATCTGTTGCATGTTGCACCAATTTAGATGCAGACTGTGTTTAGTTCATTCTCATTCATTAAATGCTTTGGGGCAGTAAGGAGAGAAACCGTATGAAAAACATGAGTGAACTGGAACAAAGGACATTATAAGAAACAATACACAGTTTACAGAGAGATAAAAAATACATATTACCAAGTCTATACAACAGATAAAAGGAAGACTGATGGATTTTTAAGAATTCGTCTTCTTAACAATTATGTCACTAGTTTGTACAACACAAGGATTCACTGCATTTCTGAAAATAAACTATGAAACAAGAAAAGGCAATCTGTCCAATTGAATCTGCTCCTTTCTGATATTAATACGTGAGGGAAGGAGAGTGGAGATGAAAATTACAAAAGTGCAAGTTGTCCAAACAACACAAGCTTTTATTCATTTTAACCTTGCAACAGCGTATGGTAACTTCCTCCTAGTCCTATGCTAAAATTAACAAACATGATGCATTATGATAACTGAAAGTCACTTTCCACTGCACTTTTTGAATAGCTTAAGTACTAGATCTTAGTTCTTAAACTGTGACCCAGCAGCAGTCAGAACGCATGACCCCACAGTCCAAATTTTAGTTTCATGTTCAACCACAAGATGGCAACAAATCATCAGTCACAATCTCCTCACTCTCATCAAGTTCTTTTCACTTTATATCTGTGTCCTAGAGACTGTACAGCGCACACCAGGGAACATCATTCCAGCTGAAATCACACTGCCATCTTGGTAATATAGAGTTCACCAGCAACTCTACCATTGCAGGTGAAAAGATAAACCTCCGCACGCTTAAGACAATGTACTGTTTACTGAGGCAAGGTAGACTGAAAAAGAGTAACTATTTCGATTTACACAACAGTGTAAAGAAAACACTTCTGCAAATAATTGCTTTTCCCTAATTCTCTTGTGTTTTAGGAAATACTTGTGGATTCTCCAAAACATGTTAAGAGCAGATTATTGATTAGCACAATAAGGTGCAGTGATGTGAAGTGTTTACATCTACTTGGAGTTATTCAGTAGTGCACTCTGAATTTGGAATTGGGATTCTATAAAACACACACTGCACTTATACTTACTAGAGGAGAGAGTTTCCACTTTCTTTAGATTCAGCTTAGCTTAACGTCGGATTTACACCATGCAGGTAATAAAACCTTTGTACAGCCACTACTGCATCGTAAAGTCTTAATGAAGGTGCTAAGCTCTTCATTACAAAGATAGCTCCAGCAGCGGCTGTACCTCAATTCAAGGATAATGTCTACTCAGGGTCTGCCATGGGTCTTCATGCGACTGAACAGGCTGATTCTCAATTTGCAGATCTTTGGGCACATGGGGCATCCCATGAGATAGTGAGCTCCAGATGCAGGAATTGCTTTTCTGTCCTTCTCTGCCGCCACTCTCCCACATCATTAAGACACTGTGACTCAAGTGAGATGCAGCTTGATGGACATGTTGCTGCCATTCTGAATGAATGGGAGCAAGCTCCTCCTATTAACGTCAATACTGCCACACTTCAATGAGATCTTCAGAAGATCTTTGAGGTGCTTTCTTTGTCCTCCCCCGGAATGCTGGCCATTTGAGAGTTGAGAAAACAGGACCTGGCAGTGGAAAAGGTTTTTTAGCCATCCCAACACTGTGTCCAGTCCAATGAAGTTGATTTTGCAGGGGTTTTGCCTGCATGTTTTTGAGTTGGCTTCCAGAAGCCACAAGGGCAATCTAAAGATCAAGGTCAAATGGACAAAGTCCCCTTCGTTCATAGGATGGTGTTCCTCTTCTTAAGGATGACAATGCTGTCATCAATGCTGGAAAGAACATTTTGAACAACAACTCAACCAAAAACCCACAGTGTTGACTAATATTCTCCCAGTTATCCTCAGTTCCTTATGGTAGAATCCATAGGAGAACCAATACCAATAGAAAAACTGCAACAAGCCATCAAATGGATGAAAAACAACAAAGTCTGCAGCCCCAATAGTATTCCAGCTGAGGTCGCAAAGCTGGCAGGTCTTTGATCACATCAAGACAAGACAGCAACATACATCTTTATACTGCATTACTATTTATGATCCAGACATTAACATCTGCAGTGTTTTAACTGACAGAAGAAAAACGCATCAGTAAACTTACTATTAAGGTATTATAGAATATTGGTACGATACATTGTACTTTGTTTAACTTTAGTGTCAGCTGCTGCGATAGCACTCTAGCCTGAGTCAGAAGGCAGTGGGCTCAAAAGTCCCACTCCAAAGACTTGAGCACTAAATCTATGCTGACACTGCAGGGCAATACTAAAGGAGTGTGGCACTGTCAACAGATGCACCATCTCTCGGATAAGACGTTAAACTGAGGCCCGTCTGTCCTTTTAAGCATATGTAAAAGATCCCATGTTACTATTTCGAAGAGGAGCAGGGTAATTATCTCCAGTGTCATGGCCAACATTTATCTCTCAACTAACATCACTAAAACAGATCACCTGTCTGTGGGACCTTATTGTGTGTAATTGGATGTCACATTTCCTACATTGCAACAGTTACTAGACTTCAAAAAGTGCATAATTGGTTGTTAGGCATTTTGGTATGTCCTGAGATCATGAAAGGCACCATATAATCACAAGTCTTTCTTCCCCTCCCCTAGAAACAAGGCTTCCAAATTATTTATTGAAACATGTAGTTGTTCTAAAATGTGTTCATTATAATCTGAAAAAAGTATACTGCAGCAGATTGACTATGATACTGGACTAGTAATCCAGAGGTCTAGCGTATAAATTAATTCAATAAAACTGCTAATTTGAGGGCTAGCACCAGAAAACGACTATGAAAGCTACTGGATTGTCATAAAATTCCAACTGGTTCTTTCGTGTCCTTCAGGGAAGGTAACTGCTATCCCTAGTCAGGTATGTAAAAAAAGTTTCTAAATTTTGCTCATCCATAACAATGCCAAAAACATTTGTGCTACTTCTTCCAATAATAACTTGAGAGGGAAGGGGTTGCAGGCTTCACTGTGAATTGAATCGGCAGGAATTCGTCTTCCTCCTCTCCTTGGTCACAATTCTTGAAAAAAGAATGGCTCGCTGTCATACATGACATTTTGTCATATGCTTCTCACAATAAACTAGAACTCAGAACTGTGGGATCAAAGGAATAGAGGAGATATTAGATTTGAGAATGCGCTACATTATAAGTTTAAAAAATTGTGTTCATTTTCAGAATTAGGTGGTCATGACAGCTTAACTGAGATTTGTATTGGCCTCAATTTCAGAGTTTCTACTCAATAAAATTAAACAAAGATGGTCATAATTGCAGTCTTTGCTTTAATGCACGGTGACCATTGTGATAAATATTGCAACCCAGTCAATTCGCTGTTTTAGGGTATATGACAGGCATGTGAGCTGCCCAAATCAATGCATGGTTTGCCAACTGTACTAGAAATGTAATTTGCCTAATTGCGGTATCAAGAAAGTCAAGTGCACTTTTTTGCTAAGTAATTATAAAAAGGATAATAAAGGGTAAAAGAATCAGTGTCCATGGACACTGATCTGGGTGGAAGCCCTGACTCATTTACACTTTTTGTTCTGTGCCATTTAGTTCTACAGTAGTACCTCTCTAAGTGCACTACTAAGCCAATAGAGTTCTTCATTCCAGCTTGCTATTGGTACAATGGAATGCTGCAGTATGGCATGGTATGATTCACCATTACTAAACATTCATCAGAACTTACCAGTGAAAACTGCAGCTTTTCCAACAGTCATGCTGTTTCCTAGTACCTGCTTACCACATTTCCAGTTTAGACAAAATCCACTTACACCATATAGGTTCCAATGTCTCAAACTAAATACAGGCTTTTTGTCAGCCCTAACACTTGCCAAGATTCAATATTCAACTCAAATTGGATAAACCCTCAGTGCTTTGAACTAATTATTTCCATCATATTCACTTACTCTTTTTCCATTATAACATACACTACAGCTTGTGCAGAGACAAAACAGTTGGGATCCGCTTGTCCATCCTCTCCACATATCTTAGCTGTTAAAAGAGAAGCACATATTTATCCATGAAAGGATTTCAATACTGCACAATGATACACAACATGGATTCATTTTACAATTCTGCAACTGGAATTATTGCATATAAATATTTTCAAAAATAGATGTTTGCTAATTGTGTCTAAAGGAGAGTGGCTTTCTTTAAAATATTTTGGGCCATGGGATCAAACACAAATTGGAAGACAATTATGTAACAGTGAAATTAAAATGTGTGTGTAATTTTACTCACTGTTGGCAACTTCTGAGAGTTTTGTATATAAGCTTCAGTTAGCACTCTGCCACCCAGTATCTTCTGCAAACTCAGCGTATGAAATTTTGGATAGACACACTTCAAAAACGAGAGTGCGCCTTTCTCAGATACATCAACTAACTCAGTCAATTAACAGGCAAGAAAGTTCAAAATTCAGACGCAAGCAAAAGGGACTATTTTACCATTGCAGCAAACTACTGTTCACTAGAAAGATCAAAGCTAAAACCTTCAGAAGAATTTCAGTTATACAAATGTGATGAGTGGAGAAGGGGAATAGATGGAGATATTGCATCCAGCAACAAGGTCAATAACAAGGGGATATTGATATAAAGTAACTGGTACAAGGATTAGAGAGGAGTTGAGGAGACATTTTCTCAGCCAGTGGGTAGTGAAGGCCTACAACTCACTGCCTGAAAGGGTGCTGAAAGGACAAATCTTCAATCACAAAGAAGAGCCCAGGAGAGGCAATTAAAGTCTCCAGAACACAAAATAGGACAGAGTGTTTGGAAAGGGCTAGGAATCTAACTTCAAGCACATCTGATAAAGAGACGACAATGAAAAAGGGGACGGGAAATACAGAACTGAAAGTGTTGTATCTGAATGCACGCAGTATATGAAATATGGTAAATGAGCTTGTGGCGCAGATTGAAATTGGCAGGTATGATGTGGTGGGCATCACGGAGACATGGCTGCAAAGGGATCAGGACTGGGAGCTAAATATCCAAGGATATACATCCTATCGAAAAGATAGGCAGGTTGGCAGAGGGGGTGGGGTTGCTTTGTTAGTAAGAGATGAAATTAAATTGATAGCAAGAAATGACGTAGGGTCAGATGATGTAGAATCTGTGTGGGTAGAGTTGAGGAACCGCAAAGATAAACAAACCATAATGGAAGTTATGTACAGGCCTCCGAACAGTAGTCAGGATGTGGGACACAAGATACACCAGGAGATAGAAAAGGTGTGTAAGGAAGGCAAGGTTACAGTGATCATGGGGGATTTCAATATGCAGGTAGACTGGAAAAATCAGGTTGGTAGCGGATCCCAAGAAAAGGAATTTGTTAAATGTCTACGAGATGGCTTTTTGGAGCAACTTGTGGTGGATCCCAATAGGGAACAGGCAATTCTAGATTTAGTGATGTGTAATGAGGCAGATTTGATAAGGGAGCTTAAGGTGAAGGAACCCTTAGGAGGAAGTGACCATAATATGATAGAATTTACATTGCAATTTGAGAGGAAAAAGCTGGAATCAGATGTAACGGTATTACAGTTGAATAAAGGCAACTACAGAGGCATGAGGGAGGAGCTGATCAGAATTGACTGGGAGATGAGCCTAGCAGGAAAGACAGTGGAACAGCAATGGCAGGAGTTTCTGGGAGTAATTTGGGAGACACAGTAAAAATTCATCCCTAAGAAGAAGAAGCATACTAAAGGGAGGATGAGGTAACCATGGCTGACAAGGGAAGTCAGGGACAGCATAAAAGCTAAAGAGAAAGCATACTATGCGGCGAAGAGCAGTGGGAAACCAGGGGATTGGGAAGCCTACAAAGACCAACAGAGGACAACTAAAAAAGAAATAAGGAGGGAGAAGATTAAATATGAGGGTAAACTAGCCAGTAATATAAAAGATGATTGCAAGAGTTTTTTTAGATATATAAAGGGTAAGAGAGAGGCAAAAGTGCATATTGGGCCGCAGGAAAATGACGCTGGAGTAGTAGTAGTGGGGAACAAAGAAATGGCAGAGGAGCCGAATAGGTACTTTGCATCAGTCTTCGCGGTGGAAGACACGAGTAATATCCCCAAAGTTCAAGAGAGTCGGGAGGCAGAGGTGAGTATGGTGGCCATTACCAAGGAGAAGGTGCTAGGAAAACTGAAAGGTCTGAAGGTGGATAAATCACCTGGGCCAGATGGATTACACCCCAGAGTTCTGAAGGAGATAGCTGAAGAGATAGTGGAGGCGCTAGTGGTGATCTTACAGGAATCACTGGAGTCAGGGATGGTCCCAGAGGACTGGAAAATCGTTAATGTAACCCCCCTGTTTAAGAAGGGAGTAAGGCAAAAGACGGGAAATTACAGGCCGATTAACCTTACCTTGGTTATTGGTAAGATTTTAGAGTCCATTATTAAGGATGAGATTTCAGAATATTTGGAAGTGCATGGTAAAATCAGGCAAAGTCAGCATGGTTTCATCAAGGGGAGGTCATGCCTGACAAATCTGTTAGAATTCTTTGAGGAGGTAACGAGTAGGTTAGACAAATGAGAGCCAATGGATGTTATCTACTTGGACTTCCAGAAGGCCTTTGACAAGGTGCCGCCAGGAGGCTGCTCCGTAAGATAAGAACCCATGGTGTTAGAGGCAAGGTACTACCATGGATAGAAGATTGGCTGTCTGGCAGGAGGCATAGAATGGGGATAAGGGGGTCCTCCTCAAGATGGCGGCCGGTGACTAGTGGAGTTCCGCAGGGGTCAGTGTTGGGACCATAACTTTTCACTTTACACATTAATGATCTAGATGAAGGAACTGAGGGCATCCTGGCTAAGTTTGCAGATGATACAAAGATAGGTGGAGGGACAGGTAGCATTGAAGAGGCGGGGAGGCTGCAGAAGGATTTGGACAGGTTAGGAGAATGGGCAAAGAAGTGGCAGATGGAATACAACGTGGGGAAAGTGTGAGGTCATGCACTTTGGTAGGAAGAATAGAGGCATAGACTATTTTCTAAATGGGGAGAGAATTCACAAAATCTGGAGTGCAAAGGGACTTGGGAGTCCTAGTCCAGGATTCTCTTAAGGTTAACTTGCAGGTTGAGTCGATAGTTAGGAAGGCAAATGCAATGTTGGCATTTATTTCAAGACGACTAGAATATAAAAGCAGGGATGTGCTGCTGAGGCTTTATAAGGCTCTGGTCAGACCACATTTAGAATATTGTGAGCAATTTTGGGCCACATACCTCAGGAAGGATGTTCTGGCCTTGGAGAGGGTCCAGTGGAGGTTCACGAGAATGATCCCAGGAATGAAAGGCTTAACATATGAGGAACTTTTGAGGACTCTTGGTCAATGCTTGATGGAGTTTAGAAGGATGAGGGGGGATCTGATTGAAACTTACAGAATACTGAAAGGCCTGGGTAGAGTGGATGTGGGAAGATGTTTCCGTTAGTAGGAGAGACTAGGACCCGAAGGCACAGCCTCAGAGTAAAGGGAAGACCTTTTAGAACAGAGATGGGGAGAAACTTCTTTAGCCAGAGAGTGGGGAATCTATGGAATTCATTACCACAGAAGGCTGTGGAGGCCAAGTCATTGAGTGTATTTAAGACGGAGATAGATAGGTTCTTGATTGGTAAGGGGATCAAAGGTTACAGGGAGAAGGTGGGAGAATGGGGTTGAGAAACTTATCAGCCATGATTGAATGGCGGAGCAGACTCGATGGGCCGAATGGACTAATTTCTGCTCCTTTGTCTTATGGTCTTATTTAAAAAACTTCAAGACTACGAACCAAGAACTGGAAGGTGGGATTAGGTTGAGAAACACTTTTTCCAACAAGCACTGACAATATGGGCCAACTGGTCTCCATCTGTGCCATATATTTCTATGATTATATGATTTCTGTGATTACAGAACAGAACCAGCAGAACATGGGAATAGAGAGTACATCTACATTCAGCATAGAATGGATTTTATATAAGAAAAAATATAAAAGGTGTACTTTAGTGAAAAGTCATTCAACAATGTAAGATACACAGACACACAATATCCCTCACCTTATACCCCCAGTCCCACCCTTTAGATTCTGATCTTTCAGTTACTGGCTTTTCCCTTTGGAATTTTCTTGCTGTTATTTGTTGCTTTCCCACTCACCCAGCCTCCCCAAAACCCATTTTCAAAAACATCTTAAAAACTTATCTCTCCAACCACATCTGTGAGGATGCTTAGCGTGTGCTTCACAGTCACCTCATGCTACCCTGATTCAGAGCTACTGATTACAAGTTGGCAGATGAGCATTTTGTGCAGCACCCACCCTGATGACATCCAAATGAAAGTCCATTCTCAGGGCAGTGTGACCTGAAACAGATTGAAGCAGTTTTCCCCAATTGTGACATTGATTAACTTCATGGAAAGGGAGAGTTCAGTAACAACTGAATTAAATTCTAAAACATACAACAGTAATATGGGAGAACTGAATGATGTAGGTACTGTACAGGTAATTCCCTTGTTAAGATTATAGGGCAATTGGACTGTACTTCCCATCTAAAGAGAGACTGTCACCAAAATGACACTCAGCAGTTCAGTAGCACCTGTCCAATGAGCTACTTCTATCTAGCACAACTCCAGGCAATACATGGATAGGATTCACCTCATCTGTGAAGGCCTCCAGAGTTAATATACCCAACAATTCAATAAGTATGTTCACAATGACAAGATACGGAAAGGCCATCAATGCACATGGAAGAGCAGCCCAGCAACAATTATGAGTGCCATTTGGAAGAAGAATGGTAGTAGTAGGAAAGTTTATTATCACACTTTTATTTACTTAACTTGCAAAATAGGTTGAATGCCCTTTGTATTTAAAGGCCAGCTAATCCCACACCACCTCCCCATTCAAGAGAGCAATTCAATCTGTTACTTACCTACTATGTCATTTCTCATTGTTTCTATAATTGGAATTGGTCTAGAAGCATCTGGTGAAATGTATTTAGTAAATATATTAACTGCATCACGTTCTATACCTGCAAAGGGGAAAACAATCATGAATTTAACTGCCCAGAGTAAAAACGCTTGGGTGGATAAACAAATGCATTACAACTTTTTGTTCCACAAGCCTGTTAATTATGGTGATTGAAATTTTATTATAAATTAAAGAACATGGAAAACAGAAAACCTATTGATCAGCAAGTTTCAAATTTTGCACGGTGGGTCACAAGTGCACACCAGTTGTTATGCATTTTTTGAGTGTCATGAAAAGATATTAATATATATGTTATTGGAAATTATTTTTAAAAATAGAATTCTAGTGGGGGTCTATGTCTAGTGGGGGTGTGTGTGTGTGTGTGTGTGTGTGTGTGTGTGTGTCTTAACTGGATTAAAGCCAGCTAGTCTGGGTGTTTTGATGTATAGTAGTTTTGAGATGTTACTTGGGTGAACAGTAAGGTAAAGTGTTCATTTGCATTTGCTCAATAAACCATTCAAGACTGTGGATAAAATCTTGCACCTAGCTGGAAGGCAAACAATGTGTTTATTTTTTCAGCTTACTAATCAAATTGGTGCTAGAAGAGCTGAAATTCAAAAGACTTAGTGATAACAATGGAAAATTTACATTCAAAGGGAAAGCTAGGTATATAAAGAAAGGAATCTGTGTAAGGTAGAGGCATTTAAGACCTATCCAGCCTGTATGCCTGCAACCAACTAGCAAAGCAACCTCATTTGGAATTCATAAGGTCAAAAATGCTTTGCTGGATGTCTATTTAAAGTCTATTGGTTATTGTTGCCTCAGTGGAGATTTACCTGGGGGTGATTATTTGGGATTTGTTAAAAAGTTATCATAGTTGTAATTTGTATCCAATTTTTTGTTAAATTAATAAATGTTTAATTTAGTTTTATATAAAAACCACGAGACCCAGTGGTCTTATTCTTACTAAATTCAAAGTCTGCATCTCGAAATTACAAATTGCAAAAAATGGGCTATGACATTTGTTTCAAGTTTCCCTCTGGGATTTAAGCAAATCAGCATTTACCATCGGCTGTGTCATAATACCGAGAACTGAATCTCATTAACAGTGTTGTGCAATCGCAGCAGGAACAGCAACTTAGTACGCTATGCGCAAGAGCAGTTGCTGCCAAACTTTCAGCGGTACCTCCAAAAACGAACTGCCAGGCCAAATTATTTTAAAGCAAATTGTGTAAAATCTGTTATTGAAGTTTATTGCTGAGGGTGTAGAGTCTTCTGTTATGGACACATTTTTCTTTCTCAATTCTCAAAGTAATTTAAGATTATTTGGACCTGGCTGTCCTGTTGTAATATCACAAGATTTTTACCGTACATTAAACTTGGTACAGTATATATGTGAAAAAATTAAAGCTCCTAGATTCAATAGGCTTAAAAAATTGTCCTCTTTGTGGGTCTTGTTAACCAGCAAACTGGGGATGAAGCGAATGCAAAAGCTTGAAAGCTTATTTGCATGTGAGACTGGAGGTTTGCAAATGATAGCGCATAATGTATCTTACACTATGGGATAAGTAATAATTAATATGCCTCATATGTCAGTGTATAAAGCATTTCCCCACCCCTCCCCCAGCCCCCTCCAAATCTGTCTCTGACATGATCACGGTATCACAATATGTGCAGGAAATGTAAGAGTCTTTCACTAATCCTATTTTGTATTTGGAGAATTTTCAAATATTAAAATTAGTCTCACAAATATTGGCTTTATAAGCTAAGGATTCTACAAGCCTGCCTTGGGACACTTCCTTAAGCAAGTCCTCAGATTCCGAAATTCAAATAAAAAGCTATGTTGTGCATAAGATAATACAAAGCTGTGTGGGAGGGTGAGCTGTGAGGAGGATGCAGAGATGCTTTAGTATGATTTGGACAAGCTGAGTGAGTGGGCAAATGCATGACAGATGCAGTACAATGTGGATAAATGTGAGGTTATCCACTTTGGTGGCAAAAACAGGAAGGCAGATTATCTGAATGGCTATAAATTGAGAGAGAGGAATGTCCAACGAGACCTGGGTATCCTTGTACACCAGTCGCAGAAGGTGAGCATGCAGGTGCAGCAGGCGGTAAAGAAGGTGTGTTGGCCTTCATAGCGAGAGGATTCGAGTACAGGAACAGGGATGTCTGGCTGCAATTATACAAGGCCTTGGTGAGACCACACCTGGAATAGTGTGTGCAGTTTTGGTCTCCTTATCTGAGGAAGATTGTTCTTGCTATAGAGGGAGTGCAGTGAAGGTTTACCAGCCTGATTCCTGGGATGACGGGACTGACAGAAGAGGAGAAATTGAGTTGGTTAGGATTATATTCGCTGGAGTTCAGAAGAATGAGGGGGGATCTCATAGAAACCTATAAAATTCTAACAGGACTAGACAGATGCAGGAAGGATGTTCCCAATGGTGGGGGAGTCCAGAACCAGGGGTCACAGTCTGAGGGTATGGGGTAGACCACTTAGGACTGAAATGAGGAGAAATGTCTTCACCTAGAGGGTGGTGAGCCTGTGGAATTCACTACTACGGAAAGTAGTTGAGGCCAAAACATTGTATGTTTTCAAGGAGGAGTTAGATATAGCTCTCGGAGCAAAAGGGATCAAAGGATATGGGGAGAAAGTGGGAGCAGGCTATTGAGTTGGATGATCAGCCATGATCATATTGAATGGCGGAACAGGCTCAAAGGGCTAAATGGCCTACTCCTGCTCCTATTTTCTATATTTTTATAAGCATATAGTATTCTATTACAAACTTCATTTTTTTGGCTGGGGAAGGGGTGTGGGGGTAGGGGAAATGAGGGAGAGAGGGAGGACAAGGAGAGGATGCATTGAGTTTGAAATGCTCCCAGAACTTGCATAAGTTTAAGAATTGGTGAATCCTGAAATTTGTATTAACAAACACATTCTGTGGTCCTCCTTTAAAATCTGAAGTAATTGTAAAAGATACCAAATTCAATCAAATTACTATATACAAATCTGAACATGCATTTAAACCAGGAGTTAAGCCATTTTGAAGGATTGAAGTTAAAAATAATTAAATTTCCAGTATCATAACATTTGGAAGAAAAATGGATCCCTTTATTCAACAAGTACAGAATGGGATTAAAATATTGAAAATATGCTTCCAACCTATCAAATTCTGCTCTCTCTGAATGGATTTAATATTAATGCTGTTTGTTGGACTTTTATCAGGCTTCCAGCAAATCCAAACACTGAATTCAAGTACAGAACTTGTCAGCTGTCAGAATTTAAGTGCATCCTCAATTTAGAGATTTCCTGCCTGTAAATCATACTGAGTTCATTCAATAATTGAAGTTATAAGCACAATGATTATGACACAAGTTATAGCTTTCTAGCCAGACCTTCACTTTTAATATTTAATTGTTATTTTACCAAATGCTCATTTTGGGAGAACGAGGATTGGGGGGTTGGAGCAGTAGTCAGCACTAGATCACAGCAACAAATAAAGTAGAGAGAAGTGAACACAAAAAAACCTACAAAATTTGTAAGAGTACCACTTGACATTGCTAAATGATTTAAATCACATAACTTAACAAATTACTTCCAAATTAAGTGCCTTATGAAAAGGTAAACATATCAGCTTCTCAATACCAGCAACTTTCCATAAACAATGGAAATAAAATAAATTCAGTTGATCAATTTTCAGTGGTACTGGTTGAAGAAGCAGCTCTGGTAAATCATTGTAAAAACTCCAAGCTCTTCTGATAGTCTTGGTAGAGTGAGGGATGTTGGTCAGGATACTCAAGAGAACTTGCTGCTCTTCTTCAAAGTGTCATAAATCAACTAAACAGATACATTGGACTGTGATTTAATGTCTCACCAAAAGGACAGTACCACCAACAGCGCAGCACTCTCCCTTTACCACAGTGGAGTGCCAGTCCAGGATTATGGGCATTAATTCTGACGTCAAGATTGAAACCCCACCTCCTGACTTGGTGGTGAATGCTGCCAATTTGTTCATACAGCATTATACCAGAATTATGCTTCATTCTTTGTAAAGTAATCTGGATAGTTTGAACTAAACCAGGTCATTACATACAGATTGTTACAAACATACATTGTATTTGCTGCAGAGCTCTCCACAGGAAGATTAAATCATAGAAGCTGGAAACTGGAGCTCATTTTAAGAGTTCTTCATTCAAAGTCTACAGAATTGCATCTCACTCAGCAACAAAATGGGAGTTAATTTCAAGATATGCATTTTACTTTTCAAAGGAGAAAATTGTAGGCAAACATGAAGAAATGTATACCACTGACACTAAATTATCAGTAGGCTCTTTCATACTGAAATGCATATCCCTGCCCCTGCCACACCCCACCACCACTGCTGCCCCCCACCCCCCCCCAAAAAAAAGGTCCATCCTTAAAAATTAAGATACTTTTCTTTCTCATTACCAACCAAGCAGAGACCAGGAACTGAAAGTGGGACACCTGGATTTGCCTAGCTCAGTTGATTGTAGATCAACTCATTAAGCCATTGACAGAGGGCATTTTACTTTGAAAGTTAATTGTTTGTCCATTCTAGTTAATTATAACCAGCCAACGATGATTTAAAGAGCCTCTTAATACCAACAACGAAGTAAATTCTAATATCATAGAATAAACACATCACAGAAGAGAAAATGGTGACTATTTTTGAAGGAAATTGATAGAAGCAGGCTTACTTTTCATCAGTTTGTCTGATAGGTCTTTCAGCCCTGTTTGGTGTGGATGTCCTTTCGATGCAGGTTTTAGAGATTCTTGACTTGCGGCCTCTGTATGAATGGTTACCGTTCTTGTTGTCCCAACATGCAATGGATTCAGATCACTGCCACCCAGATTAAATGAGTGGTTTGGAGATGTTTTATTTCGCCCAACACAGTCCAGGCTAGTGGGGTCCAGGACACTAATTTTAGCACCGCTAGAAACCAGATTGTCCTTCGCCTGCAGGTCAGTAGTACCGGAGTCACATGATACTGGCACATCAGCATCACAACGTCTGTTTGCAGGGGAAGCAGGTTCTGCTAAAGAGCTGTGTTTGACTGTGTTCAGGCTGTGGGCTCTGATGCGAGACCAGCTTGTGGAGCGGAAACTTTCTGCCTCCAACCAGAATTTAACTAAATGTCCAACTCCTTGCATCTCCATGAACTGGATGATGTACGGGAGAGCAGTGCTGTCCTGCAGGACTTGTTCAAGAGTCTTTGAGAGCCTGGAGTTAGTCTCTTCAGCTTTATAATTCAGGCAAGAATGACCTATTTAAAAACAAAAACATGAAAAATAGCATGGACACTTTCTATTCAGTACAGTGGCATATTTGCACCAAGAGATACTGTCAAACCACAGCACACCGTAGGAGGAAAAAATATCTGCTTCAGCACACATGTTGGACTGTAATTCTAATAATAGTCAATTTTGTTCCAAATCTGTTGAAAAATAACACTCTTATGTATCTGTGAAATGGTTCCAATCAATTATTGTTGGATATAGTACAGCCGCTACTATCTAATGTGGAATAAACCAATTATATATATTTTTATAAAGTAAAGTCCAACTTGTAATATGCTCCTGTTAGCACTGTGTTGTTGTGTCATGCGCTGGTAAGATATGTTGTGCATCTGCCACATTGCAGGTTACCAAACTCAGCCAGCTGTTGGGGGAGCTGCAAAAATGGAGGTGGCACATTTCCCAACGCACCAAATCCATGTACAACCTAAAATGCCATTTTTTATTGTAAGTCCAGACAGCAACTTTTATCCAGTAATTCTTCAATGTCTGACCTTCTAAGGGCCTCACTGCATACTTCACTGCAGACAGCTGTCGACTTGCACCTCCCATTGTAAAAGGTACACACACATCAGTTATACAAACAGCTGTTTGCAATGAAGCATAAAGTGTGTCTTTTAGAAATTCAGAGAATGCAACACAAATGGAGGAAAAATGCTGCAAGTTAACTATAGATGTATTGTTACAAGGTACTTGAGCATACAAATTTATACACAATGTCAGATATAAACTTGTAACAGCATGAAATGACACATTTGTCTGGCCTATCATGAAGCCCTTCCAAATAAATATGCAGAACTTGAAATGCCATGAATTTTCACCAAGTTGCTTCATCTTCTCAGGAAGTCAGATATACAGAACAAAAGCCTCCAAAATTGCTCTTGAATTTCCAAGGGCAATAAGAACAAAATAACTCTAGGATATCAACTTAACATTAGAATATACATTATTCAGCACACCCCTCTTGTAGTCATTTCCATGAAACCCATAAAGTTGGACTTGCCATGATCTGCTCTATAATTCAATATGTATAAAATACTATTTCTAGAAGGGAGCCATAAGAATATTTGATTTTGCGCGTCTTAGAGGCAGTATAAAAAAAAATCTAGCCATTGAGAAATCCGCTTTTTGAGTTCTGCTAGCTTCTTCATAAATAACTCATTTGCTGTTTTGGATTAAATTTTGTTCACTGTCTGTACATAACTTAACCTGCTTGATATGACATAACTAGAGAAAAGGGCATAAGATTTTCCAAAAGACACTGTACCAAAACTATCTACTGGTTGTGGCTCCTTCCGCTCTATTTTTAATAGATAAACTACTCGTCACCTGGAATTCCTTAAAAGATCTGCTACAGCACGTTATGCTTCTGGATTTAGAGACACAGATCACATTTTTCTCAATAACTTTTCCAGGACTAATCCAGTATTAATATTTCTCACTTGGCTTACATCGTACACAATTCTTGAACTAAATTTACTGCTGAGTTTTCAGCAGCACACATGAAACCAAACCAGTAATTTCTGGAAATTATTACAGCTGCAAAGTATAAGACTGTTAAGTAACTTTTAAAATGACCTCCACACAAAATTAGAAATTCAGCTAATTGTTTATAGAGCACTTCAAATTTCTATTTGCCCCATATGGCCCAAACAACTTTCATGATTTTCAAATGACCTGCTGTCATGCTCTTTTCAACTTATAAGTTTGAATCAACTCGAGTACCAAATACTATTTCAGCAATTAGACTATGTACACACTGCAGTACTGCCAACAAAAAAAGTACGTGATCCTTTATTTCTCCTAATTCCATTTCCAAACATTCAGCGTGAAAGTTATACAAAGGTGGTTGTCTCATTTTTGAAAGCTGAAATATTGCAGAAACCACCAAGACCAACAATGAAAGTGTTTCAATCAGTCCTTTCTCAGCACAAAATTAATTTCACTGCAGCAAAAGAAAGCCAATAAGATGTCTAACCAATTTTAGCTTTAACTCTCACATTCTACTTCTCCAGGGTAAAGCATGGTATTGGATAAGAAGTTAGCTGAAAAAAAGATACAAAAGAGGCCTGAATCTGTTCCTCCTGTTTCTTTAAATGTTGTACACATGATATACATTACAGGAGTGATCTTTGGACCCCTGTTGTTTTTGTCTGAATTCACTAGCTTGTATGTTGAAAATAAAATGTAATGTTTTCAAATATGCTTACAACACTAAATTAGAACAGCTGCAAAGACAGAGATTGCAATAAAAAATGATTTTGATTGGCTATGTCATTGGGATACTGATCACAAACAATCCAAGCTAATTCTGACCAGAGTCCCAGTTTCTTCACCATCACACTGTTCCATGTTCTTCCTTCTCCTACTCTCAATTCTCACCATCCTATTTTTCCCCTCAGCCACACACATGTCTGAAAATATTCCTGCGCCCCACCACTTCAGTGAACCAGCCTGCAACTTTCATTCACCTGGTCCTTTGAAGCATTGTGGCCAAACCCCAAATGGACACAGTCATCATTTACAATGTCAAGCTGAATTCCTGGACTCCAATACACCAACTACAAAACATTGTCTCTATGAAAATGCCTCAGCATACTTCTCAAATAATAAGTACAAGTTCTTCCCATCAAGTTACACAGCATTCAAAATAAATGTCTTATGGAATTCCAACCTGGTGCTGATCATGTGAAACATCACAGAAAGCATTGCTGCTTTCAATGTCCTCTAACTTTAGGGTCACCATTGGTCTTTTATATGAGCTAGAATGAAGCAGAAAAGATTCTTCTGAGATGGAAAACTGCACCTAACAAGTTCAAAGCCATTACAGAGTTGAACCTGAAATACTCCTCGACTGTCGAGAGAATCTAGCAGTATCACTGGCATTATTCTGTGTTTACTGTAAAGCTATTGTAGCTCCGGAATCTACTGGCTGCTGTGCATAGGTTAACAATAATCTTAATCTCTGATTCATATGTATTCCTCTACCCCCATAAAAACTGTTACTTAAATATGCATCAATAATAACATTACATTTTAATAGCATCTTAAATGCAGTAAAACTTCCCAAGTTACTTCACAGCAGCATTACCAATCAAAA
Source organism: Carcharodon carcharias (assembly GCF_017639515.1). NCBI lineage: Eukaryota > Metazoa > Chordata > Chondrichthyes > Lamniformes > Lamnidae > Carcharodon > Carcharodon carcharias. Next base: position 156,034,546 of record NC_054476.1, on the reverse strand, counting down.
TTTGAGATTAGGCCACAGCAGGAGATTTAGGGCAGACAACCAGAAATTTGGTCAAAAGGAGTGTCATAAAGGAAGAAAGGGAGGTGGGGTGATGGTGAGGTTCACCAATAAAGCTCCAGAGCTTCAGGCATTGGCAGCTGAAAGCACAGCCACCAGACATAATCTTTCAGTGCACATAACAAAGGTAGCAGCGTGAACTGATCCAGTCAGCACTTCTGAGTTTGCATTGAGTATTAAGGAAGATTTACTACAAGTCTTGAAGAGCATCACAAGGGGGGTTAAAAAGCAGCTTTAACATGAGGATTGTGATAATAGCTGAGCTGTGGACCCTCAGGTGTATAGATTTATCCTGCCACATATACCAAACTGGATATGAATATTAACCAGACATTTATTGTTAGTCTTCACCAGCTAATGTTGATGCAATAGAAGTTCTATTAGGCTGGAAGGCAGCCACCTAGCATAGTGATTTCACATTGATAAAGTCAAGGTGGCAACTTGTAAATGTGGTCACTAAAGTTATAAAGAGGTAGTTAGTGGCGCCAACTCAGATGTAGGAGATCTAGGAATACAAAAATAACATTAACAACTCCTTCAAAAAGAGTTCTAAATGCTTTCAAACACTGACGGGAATTTCCCTTGTTCTACATTGTCCCTTCAATATTTAATCCTCATTTCGGACTGAGCAGCATGCTCAATTGAACAGATATAAAAATCATTCTAAAATTTAATTCCATGGCATCGGGAGAATGCCTGTCTTTCTACTACAGATTCCAAATTGCCAAACCATTCCTTTGAATATTTTAAAACTTTCACAATGCTGGGACTATCGTTTATTACAGCTTTAGCAATTATAACACCCAATGGTACAATAATAGAACAAAACCTTCAAAAGGTCACATGCTGCCTCTCTAGCCTTACCGAAGGATGTCTACTGTTGATTAATATTTTACCACACAAATTAACAATTTACAACTTTACCTAAGTCTCCAAAATGTGCAGCTTCCATATGAATCGGCTGTTGGTTGAGAACTGCTGTTCTGCCACGTGCAAAGGAGTCCATGTTGGCAGAGATGGCGTTGATCGCCACATTGCTTGGTCCTGCAGCTTCCAGAAGTGCATGGTTCCTGCTTGGTGATGGAGTTGCAACAGGACTAGTGGCTGGGACTACAAAAAAGAGAAAATATTCAGAGAATTACTTTGGTGGAAGCCTAACCTGAATGACAATTGTAATTAATTATTGGTAAAATCTTAAGATCCACTTAAAATATAACTAGTGATGGACAGGCAGCATATTGCCAGGACCTTGCCATCTTGTTTCCACAGTTCTGACTCCAGGTCTTGAAAATTATCATACCTTTCAAAACAGTTGAACAGTGAGGATGAAGGCTCTTCGCTAGATAAAATCAAAGATCCTAAATGGAGTACATTTGGGCATTCTTAGCCCAGTGTTCCTGACAGCCAAATCTCCCCAGCATAAGGCTTTCACCAAATACAAATTAATTTAAATTTAAAATATTAAAAGTACATCATATTTCTAGGAGGAAAAACACTGAACAAAATATCAAAAGAGGTTTTCTGAAGCAGGGTATACTGGCCAAAATCTTAAAAACTCGCCACAGGTTTAATATCTCTCATTATGTGATCATGTATTTAATGTCAATTAACTAAAATGACAATTTTTTAGCTTAATTACATGTATTCTAACTTTATTTCAGAGTTACATAAATATTCCTTAATTATGAAGTAGGAGGGACACCCAAACGTAAGTCAGTAACATGTGTTCTCCCCATTAGATGGTATCTGTACTTCAGTGAGGAGCAGCCAAAGTGAGAGCATAAGTTTACAAATGCTTAATTATTCTGCAAGTTCTTTTCAAATTTTAAAATGTAGACATTTATAGGCAGCAATAATAAAACTCCCATTGCGCACTGCCCAACAAGTACCATAATTTAATCCATATTTATTTTAGTCCAAATAGCAAAAAACAAATTGGGAAAAATGAATCTAGTCTTACCCTCCAATTAACACAACTCCATTATAACTTACTTCATGCCTATAAATGCTGAATAATAACACTTAAATAATCAATTTATTCTTCACTATTCAGTTAGTGAAAATATTGCATTGTGTACACCGTGATAAATCATTTTGGTTTCTACATAGGCCACCTCAACAGCAATCCTGCTACTGAACTACAAAAGGAGATAGTCATCACCAAAAGTAACAAATTACACAAATTAAAACACATGAATCATAAGGAAACTAAAAGCAAATTGTTATGGACTAGAACAATTCTGACAACAGGAGAATAACTTTACTAATGCAAATTCCTAGGAGTAGGGAGAACCCATGGTCACACAATACAGTTCAGTCTTCATCATTAGCACACAGGAGCTAGCCATTGCCAATGTGCATGTGTGAAGCCTTGTTAAATGTCAAGATCTGCGTCATTCAGTAGAACAAGTGCTTTATGTTTTTTTTAATGTTATCAGAGTCTTCCAGTCAACAACGCCTTTATTTTTTGTAATGTTAGTAATTACTGTTATAACTCCAACAACAGAACAAAATGCAAAAACAAGGAAAATGTTTTCAATTTACGAAGAATTCATTTTATTTAAGGCTGCCTTAGACTGACTATTGAAGGAAATAGAGATACAAATACTGGAATTAAATTGCTAAGGATGCACATTTAAAGTTAAGTGTAAGAAAAAAATCATTAAAAAGAGTCCAATCATAAATGAAGAAGTTATTTAGGTCTTTGTATTACATAATCATACGTGAAGTCAGAAGCGTTGGAAACCAAGTACAGAAGTAAAGATTTCAGTGTGCTTGAATATTAGAAAAACATTGAAATCACAGAATCACCGTTTGCAAAAACTTCCCTAGGCCCCAAATTCAATCAACGCATTAATATTGGCAGTAGTTTCCACTTAAGCTCTTTTGCCGCAAGAATTTCACATTTACAAAAGCTGGGCTTACATTAACTAAGCCCACATGAGATCTTTACTGCTTCCCCCTTCCACTTCAAACTCCCCAATTTTCATCTTAAATTTTTTCAGACCCTGTAATGTCATCTCTGTTACTGTCCTATCTGTGATGCCTTTCATGTAGAAAAGTGTCTCAACACTCTTCAGAGGTAAAACAAAATAAATATTGAGGCTGAGACAAGGGGCAATTTGGAAGAGCAAGCAAAAGTTTGGTAGAGAAGATGGGTTTTATAAGGGATCTTATAAAGCCTTTCTAAAACCTCCAAGCCCACAAAATTTTTAAAAAAGGACAAATCTACAAGTAAATAATACAAAGAACTTGCATTTATATGGCAACTTAAATTCAATAAAACAGAGAGCTATGGAACCATAGAAAAGTCATGGCACAGAAAGGGGCCATTCAGCCAATTGGGTCAGCGCCAGCTGAAAAATAATTAAAAAAACTAGTTGCACATTCTAATCCCACCATCCAACACCTGGTCCATAGCCTTGCAGGTTACAGCACTTTAGGTGCAGATCCAGGTACCTTTTAAATGAATTGAGGATTTCTGCCTCCACCACCAAACCAAGCAGTGAATTCCAAACACCCACCACCCTCTGGGTGAAGAAGTTTTTCCTCATGTCCCCTCTAATTCTTCTACCAATCACCTTAAATCTGTGCCCCCTGGTAATTGACTTCTTCGCTAGGGGAAATAGGAAACAGGGCATACCTGTCTACTCTACCTAAGCTCCTCATAATCTTGTACACCTCAACCAGGTCACCCCTCAGATGCCTCAGTTCCAAGGCTAAACAACATTAGCCAATCCAATCTTTGTTCATAACTGCAATTTTCAAGCCCTGGCAAAATTTTTGTAAATCTCCTCTGTATCGTCTCCAGAGCAATTATGTCCTTCCTGTAAGTGGCAACCAGAACTGTACACAAAATTCCAACTGTGACCTAACCAGCATTTTATAAAATTCCATCATTACATTACTGCTTTTGTATTCTATATCTCGTCCCATAAAGAAAAGCATTTCATAAGCTTTCTTTACCACCTGCCACCTTCAAGGACCTGTTGACATACACACTAAGGTCTCTTGCTTCATCTACCCCTCTCAACATCCTCCCATTTATTGTGTATTTCCTAGCTTTGTTTGCCCCCCCCCCCCCCCAATGCATTACCTCATACTTCTGTGGATTGAATTCCATCTGCCATTTTGCTGCCACTCAACCAAACCAATGACAGCATTTGAGACAACAGCTATTCTTTTCCCTATCAACTACATGGACAATGTTTATGTCACCTGCAAATTTTCCCAATCATGCCACCCACATTTAAGTCCAAATCATTAATATATACAACAGAAAGCAAGGGACCTGGTAAGGGGATGTTAATGTGTAATGAGGCAGGTTTAATAAATGATCTCAGAGTAAAGGATCCCTAGGAAACAGAGACCATAATATGGTAGAATTTAGCATTCAGTTTGAAAGTGAGAAACTTGGGTCAGAAACAACTGTGCTAAACTTAAATAAGGGTAATTACAATGGAATGAGGGCAGAGCTGGCTGGAGTGGACTGGAAAACAATTCAGCAGAAAAGATGGTTGATGAACAATGGCAGACATTTAAGAAAATAGTTTATGATTCTCAAGAAAGATAAATCCTATTTCCATATTCACTAGCACGTGTCCTTGGAAGTAATCCAAAGAATACTACCCGAGGTCTTGCTTGCGAATCTCTTTCTTAAACTCCCTGAAATCAGCCTGCAGGACCTCGTCCCTTTTTCTACCTATATCATTGGTACCAACGTGAACCACGACCTCTAGCTGTGCACCCTCAACCTCCAGAATCCTCTGAAGCCGCTCGGTGATATCCATGACCCTTGCACCAGGGAGGCAACATACCATCCTGAAATCACATCTATGACCAAAAAGTGCCTGTCTGTTCCCCTAACTATAAAATCCCCTACCACTATTGCTCTCCTGCCTTTTCTTCTCCCTTCCTGCACAGCTGAGTCACCTATGGTGCTCTGGATATGACATTGGCTGCTCTTTCCAGAGGAACCCTCTCCCCCATTGGTATTCAGAACTGAGTACCTGTTAGAATGTGGGATGTCCTCAGGAGTCTCCTACACTACATCTTGCTTTTCTTGTCTGCCTGGTGCTACCCAATCCCTCTCTACCTGCTCTTTCATAGACTGCGAGATGACTACCTTCTGAAATGTGCTATCCACATAGCTCTCATCCTCACAAATGCATCTCAGTGACATTAGCCGCTCCTCGATTTCAGAGAGTTAGAGTTTTTCTATTTGGTGGCACTTTCTGCACATGTAGTTGTCCAGGACATGGGTAGCATCCTGAAGTCCCCACATGGCATATCCCACTTAAGTCTTTTAATAAATCAGTAAGATTGAGATGGCCTGGATTCACATCAGTTGATAGGATTCAGGGACCATGACTTGAAGTTGGGAGACCACTGGTTTCAAATCCCCGATGGCCTAGTTTCTCCCGATCTCTATAACTTCCTTCCTTCAATCCTCAGTCACCCCTGTGCTTTTCTAATCATAGCCTACTACATATCTGATTTTATTCACTCCACCACTGGTCATTGTGCCTTCAGCAGACAAGGGGCTAAGTTCTGGAATTCTCTTCCTGAACCTTGCTGCCTTTCCTTGTTTAAAATGCTCCTTAAGGCATACCGTTGAGTAAACATTTGGTCGCTTATCCCAGTATCTCTCTTTAAATGGCTCTGCGTCAAATTTTGTTTCTTAATCTCTTCTGTAGAGCACCTTGGGATGCAGTGTAGGATCATCGGGAGAAACGAGGCAATGTCCCCTTTTCATGGTGCAAGCAGCCATATCCCAGTAGGGAGTGGGAGGGGTTGTTGGGTGGTCAGTCGGGGGTTGGGGGGGGCGTGGGGGTTCCAGGCACCGGGTAATTGCCCAACAGAAATTGAAGCTTCCCAGGCATTTCCTGTGCAATCCTTCCTTGGGGACTTCCGATAGGTCCCAAGGGCATTTTCCGGGATACCTCTGGGGTATGACCCTCCGGAGAATGGAAAATCTGAGCCCATGTTAAAGGCATTATATAAATGTAGTGGGATACAGATTAAAATCCATTTGACTAAAGCAAGGAAATTTTCCCTGTTCTACGTTAATTTTGGGTGCTCTAACATTACTAAGGTAAAGTATGGAAGTACTGTGACAGAGCCATTGCCTTTGGTTCCTGTCACACACTCACTGGCCCCTGGTTGAGACTGAACTGGATTGTTTGTCATATTTGACCCAGAGATGAGCTTCCAACCACATATCCATGCCATCAAGATGGCCTTTTTCCACAGAGATAAAAACAAAAAACTGCGGATGCTGGAAATCCAAAACAAAAACAGAAGCAGCCGATGCTGCCAGACCTGCTGAGTTTTTCCAGGTAATTCTGTTTTTGTTTTGGCCTTTTTCCACCTCCGTAATCATCTGACTTCACCCTATCTTAGCTCAGCTCCCACTGAAACCCCTCATTCATATCTTTGTTACACTTAGACATGCTTATTCCAATACATTCCTGACCAACCTATCAAGTTCTACACTCCATAAACTTTGAGGTCATCTTAATCTCTGCTGTCTTAACTTGCACCAAATCCTGGTCCCCCTTAACCCCTGAGCTCACTGAAGTACAGTGACTCTCAGTTACACCATTTTTAAAATTCACACCCTCGTTTTCAAATCACCCCAAGGCCTCGTACCTCGCCATCTCTAGTCATCTCCTCAACCTTCCAGGAAAGCTGTCCTCCTCTAATTCTGGCCTCTTGAGCAGCCCCAACTTCAATGGCTATACCAGTGGCAGTCATACCTTTAGCTGTCAAGACTCTAAACTGTGATATTCCCTCCCTAAAGCCTGTCCGTCTCACTACCCCTTTTTCTTCCTTTATCATAGAATGGTTATAGCACAGAAGGAGGCCATTTGGCCAGTCTGGTCAATGCTGGCTCTTTGCAAGAGCCATTCCCTTACCTTTTTACCATAGCCCTGCAAAATTTTCCTTTTCAGATAACAATTATGACGCATTTTAAAGTCTAATTTTTGAGCAGGCATCTTAAACTGCTTTAAGATGTTTAAGGTGCTAAATAAATGTAAGCTGTTGTTGCTGTAGTGGTTGTGGACCATAGCATAATATACCATAGAAACTGGGAGCCTTGATAAGAGCCTAATGTTCAAATTAATGCATTAGACAGTGAATAAATGGGCTGATAAATGTTCTTATGCTACACACATCTACTGATGCTGGTTGCATTCTGCACTTACTAAGCACATCAATTTAAAGCAGCACACCTGCTATTTTAGTTCCTGCGTATCGTCATGACAAGTTTCTTTTTGCTTCGTGGAATCACAGAATTGTTACCGAGCAGAAGGAGGCCACTTGGCCCATCATGCCTGCAGTGCCTCTCTGAATGTGCAATTCACCTAGTACCATTCAGTCGCTTTCTCCCATAACCTTGCGCATTCTTCAGGCTGTAACTTCCAAGCTCCAGGGCAGTGTAACTGGGGGATAGCCAAAGGACACGCTGGGGAACACCAATCCCCGGATGTTCCCAGGTAAGATCTGCATGGCACTTGCCTGGGAAGTGAAAACTTCTGATGGGCAATCGCCCTGCACTGGAACCATTCGAAAACGTCATTTAAATCACAAATTTCAGATGGTTCCAACAGTCTTACATCAATAGCTATCCAGTAAAAATTAGAAGAATTAAAAGCACTTTAAGCCCCAGTGTACGAGGGGCCTCCCCTCATCACCTCCCCGCCCGACCGACAACCTTCCCCTCACCACACAGGGTACTCCCCTGCCCGTGACTCGCCCCCCAGCCACCCCATAGGCCTTACTCGACTCCACCTCTCTCCTCACCACCTGCTGACTGCCCGACCCTCCCTCCCACCGTCAGCCTCCCTCCCTGACTGTCTGACCAACCACCCCCACCTGCCCAACGACCCCTCCCAACCTCCCGATAGCCCAACAACCTCTCCCCTCACCTGAACGCCGGACAACCACCTCCCCGCCGCCACCCAAGTATCTGAGTACCTCCACGCTCTTGTACTCTAAACCCTTATTAAAAAGTCCAGGAAAATATATGTTTTATTAACTGCTCTCTTGAACTGTCCTGCCACCTTCAATGATTTATGCACAGATCCCTCTTGGATTTCCAGCATCCGCAGTTTTTTTGTTTTTATCCCTCTGTTCCTACACCCACTTTAGAGTTGTACCCTTTATTTTATATTGTCTCTCCATGTTCTTCCTGCCAAAATGAATCACTTCACATTTTTCCGCACTGCCACCTATTCACCCATTCCACCAACTTGTATATGTTCTTTTGAAGTTCTACACTATCCTCCTCACAGTTAACAATGTTTCCAAGTTTTGTATCACTGGGATGTGGGCTTCATTCGCTGGGCCAGCATTTATTGCCCATCCCCAGTTGCCCTTGAGAAGGGTGATGGTGAGCTGCCTTCTTGAACCGCTGCAGCCCATGTGGTGCAGGTAAACCCACAGTGCTGTTAGGAAAGGAGTTCCAGGATTTTGACCCAGCAACAGTGAAGGAACAGTAATATATTTCCAAGTCAGGATGGTGAGTGAATGGAGGGGAACTTCCAGTTGGTGGTGCTCCCATCTATCTGCTGCCATTGTCCTTCTAGATGGTAGTGGTCATGGGCTTGGAAGATGCTGTCGAAGGAGCCTTGGGAATTCCAGAAATGCATCTTGTAGATGGTACACACTGCTGCTACTGTGCGTCGGTGGTGGAGGAAGTAAATGTTTGTGGATGTGGTGCCAATCAAGGAAGCTGCTTTGTCCTGGACAGTGTCAAGCTTCTTGAGTGTTGTGGGAGCTGCACTCATCTAGGTAAGTGGGAGTATTCCATCACTCTCCTGACTTGTGCCTTGTAGATGGTGAACAGACTTTGGGAAGCCAGGTGGTGAGTTACCCGTCGCAGGATTTCTAGCCTCTGACCTGCTCTTGTAGCCACAGTATTTATATGGCTGGTTCAGTTCAGTTTCTGGTCAATGGTAACCCCCAGGATGTTGCTAGTGGGGTATTCAGTGATGGTAATGTCACTGAACATTAAGGGGCGATGGTTAGGTTCTCTCTTCTTGGAGACAGTCATTGCCTGACACTTGTTACTTGCCACTTGGCAGCCCAAGCCTGGTTATTTACAGGTCTTGCTGCATTTGGACATGGACTGCTTCAGTACCTGAGGAGTCTCGAATGGTGCTGAACATTGTACAATCATCAGCCAACATCCCCACTTCCGACCTTATGATGGAAGGAAGGTCATTGATGGGCCTAGGATACTACCCTGAGGAACTCCTGCAGTGATGTCCTGAGATGACTGACCTCCAACAACCACAAACGTCTTCCTTTGTGCAAGATATGACTCTAACCAGTGGAGAGTTTTCCCCTGATTCCCACTGACTCCAGTTTTGCTAGGGCTCCTTGATGGCGCGCTCGGTCAAATGCAGCCTTGATGTCAAGGGCAGTTACTCTCACCTCATTACTTCATATTTTACCATGGCTTGTGCAGCATCATCTTCCTTTGTAAAGACAGATGCAAAGTATTAATTTAAGACCACAGCTGTGCCCTCTGCCCCTGTGTACAAATCCTCTTTTTGGTCCCTGATTGGCCTTACTCCTCTTTTCCCACTGTTTTACTATTTAAATGCCGAAAGAAGGCTTTGGGATTTCCTTCTGTGCCAGCTGTCAGTCTCTTTTCATACTCCCTCTTTGCTTCTCTTATTTGCTTCTTCACCTCTCCTCTGAATCTTTTATATTCAGCTTGGTTTTCAATTGTATTTTCTACCTGACAGCTGTCATAAAGACATGTTTTCTTTATCTTAATTTGTATATCCTTTTTCATCCGGGGGCTCTGGATTTGTTTGCCCCTTCCCTTTTGAGAGAACTTAGCTTCTCTGTGCTTCTTCTTTGAAGGTAGCCCATTGATCAGCTACCGTTTATCCTGCCAACCTTTGACTCCAATTTATTTGGCCCAGATCCATTCTTACCCCATTGAGGTTGGCTTCCCCCAGTTAATTTGTCTTACTCTGGACTGTTCTTTGTCTTTTTCTATAGTCAGCCTAAAAGAGGTATGATATAATGATCACTGTTCCCTAAATGTTCTCCTACTGACACTTGATCCACTTGACCCACCTCATTCCCAAGAATCAGGTCGAGCAGTGCCTCCTTCCTCTTTGGACTGGAAACATACTGAAGAAGATTTTCCTGAACACACTCTTGCCCCTCTTTGCCCTTTACACTACTACAATCCCAGTCTTTATTTGGATAATTAAAGTCCCCCATTATAAGTACTCTATAATTTTTGCATCTCCCTGTAATTTCTTTGCAAATTTGTTCCTCTACATCCTTCCCACTAGTTGGTGGCCTACAGACTACACCAAGCAATGTAACTGTATCCTTTTTGTTCCTGAGCTCTAGCCAAGTTGATTCTGTTCTCGATCCCTCTAGGACATCCTCTGTCTCCAGCACTGCAATGCTCTCCTTTATCAATACTACCACTTTTTCTTCCATTCTTCTCTTTCCTGAATACCTTAGATCCAGGGTTATTTAACAACCAGTCATGCCGTTCTTTAAGCCAGGTCTCTGTTATAGCCACATCATCACATTTCCACGTGGTAATCAGTGGCTGTAACTCAACCAGTCTTATTTATCGCACTCCGTGTATTCACATACATGCACAGTAACCCTGATTTTGACTCTATTGCTTTCTCCTTTATTCTGGCCCCACCTATTAGCTTACTATTCCCTACTCTAGTGCTATCCAACTCGCCCAGTTTTCTGCGCACCTTGGCACTCCTCTCCATTATCACCTAGTTCCCACGCACCTGCCGAGTTAGTTTAAAACTTCCCAACAGCACTAGCAAAACGCCCCACGAGGAACTCTGCCCCAGCTCTGTTCAGGTGCAACCTGTCTGGCCTGTACAGGTCCTACATCCTCGATGCTGGTCTCAGTGTCCTAAGAATTTAAAGCCCTCCCTCCTGCACCACCTTTCCAGCTATGCATTCATCTGTCTTATCCTCTTAATTTTGTACTCACTTGCACATGGCACTGGGAGTAATCCAGAAATTACTACTTTTGAGGTCCTGCTTGCTAATATTTTTACCTGGCTCCCTAAATTCAGACTGCAGGGCCACACCCCTCTTTCCACCCATAGCATTGGTACTGATGTGGACCATGACTGCTGGCTGTTCTCTTCCTGCATACTCTTAAGCTGCTGGTTGGCAACATCTGTAAACGTGCTATCTACATAGCTCTTAGCCTCATGGATGCTCCACAGTGACACCAGCTGCCGTCAAGTTCCACAACTGGGAGCTCAAGCAAATGACGACATTTCCTGCACAAATGGTTACCTAGGGTATGGGAAGTGCTCTAAAGTCCCCACTTAGCTCAGTATGGGCACTCTCAAGTTTGGAGCAGCCCTGTCTTTTCTCTATTTATTAACTGATAACCTTGTTACTGTGATTCAACCATACTACTGGTAATAAACCTTACCAATATTAACAAAATTTTACCAATACTAATAAAACTTACTACTATTAATAAACATTAGCACTATTAATAAATCCTACTAATACTTGCTACATCTTACTGGTGATAATAAACCTTACCAATAAGCCCTATTAATACTTATGATTCCTACTAAAACAACTTATTAGTAGTAATAAACCCTGCTTTATATAAAAAAAAGGACAAGATTTGCCTGTTTGTTCCCTAGTTTAGATCGGAAATACTCACCAACCAATCACCTATCTGCATCCCTGTGATGTCGCACCTCAATTTTTCTTTCCGAATTTGGGCTCTGACTGGAAACGGCCTAACCTCATTGGTCTCACTGGTTCTCGCCTCCCCTTTCCACACTCTATGTAGGCCCACTGCTCTCGCTGCTTCTCACCTCTCAAATGGCAGGAAGGAGCACAGAAAGAAGTATTTTTATTCCAAAAGCAAAATGCTGGATGCTGAAAATCTGAAGTAAAAATATAAAATGCTGGAAATATTCAGCCAGTCAGGCAGCATTTGTGGAGGGAGCAACAGAGTTAACGTTTCAGTACTGTGACCTTAATTCCACCTCGTCGCCATAGAAGGTGTGCAGATGCTTTGTTCATAGGTCACCAATAATGAAGTCTTGAACTGACTAGAGAGAGTTGATTGATAGAGGTAAATTGTTATCCCTCTCCCCAATTCTCTCCTCCCAACTGCAAGGAAGAACTTCACCTTCATTCAGTAGATTCCCAGAATACTTGCAAAACTGCATTAGGAACCTGGTGTACTGCAAATTTAAGAAAAAGGAAAAACACATGCAAGGAAGGCAGAAACAGAAACAGGAAAATAGCTTTATTTCATAGCCAGCAAAGTAATTGCCAGGTGCAAGGATATCAATTCTCAGTGAACAGTTACATAAAGCTCACGACTGCTGATTCTTAGTAATATGTTCAAAAAGTGTTCCACACCCTCAACAATTACAAACAGCAATGATTCTTCCAAATACCTACATAACAGGATCCAATTAACCACATTATCAAAGCATCTTGTTACCAACAAATTTGGCTATTGTTCTAGGTAGAATGTTTGATTTCAGTTTAATCCAACACAGTTGGAAAGATACTGATTTAGAGAAAAGCCTGCTGTTTAAACAAGTATTGTAATTGTTTAATTAAAGGGAGCAGATTATGCTTCAACATAGCCAAGTGGTTATGGTACTGGGTTTGTAACCCCAAGATCAAGAATTCAAATCCCACAATGGCAAACTATGAAACAATGTAACTTCATCTGAAACGGATGGAAACGGGTTTGTACTCGAAAGAGTTACAAAAGAAAGAGATGCTCACAGCACCTCCACCGACGACAGGAAATGTTGACAGTATTTGACTGCAACTGACGGGTATAAATTTATCAAGCAGCAGCCAAGTTAGTGGAGCTAATTTTTTTCTGAATGAAAATTTAAAACCATAATCACATCTTCACTATTCAATTCAATTGAGTTATCAGAATAAATGCTGCATGATGCAACAATGGCATAACCTGAATGTTCTAAAAGTCACAAAACAGCAAAATGCGCAGATAAGTCAAATTGACAGTTTTATATCATTCCACGTTTTCCAAATGCACTGGGTCACAATTATTTCCCTTGAAATCATATTATTTACCAATATGACTAACCCCATCAATACTTGAGGTTTAAGTACATTTGGTTTGAACCATTAAACTGAAAAGTTTGCACTATACAATCTAAAGCAATTTATTTTCATGATGTACCAATTCCAGTCTGTCAAACATCACTTCATTGCACTGAATGATGGATCAAACTAAATCATTAAAAAAAAAGACGTGCATCTATCACACTATTAGGGTGTCCCAAAACACTTTACCGTCAACAAAATACTTCTGAAATCTAGTCACTGTTGTAATTTGGGCAACACGGCAGTCAATTTACACACATCAAGGCTCCACAAACAGCAATTAGATAAAGCGAACAAGTAATCTGCCTTATGTTTTAGTTGAAGGGTAACTGTGGACTTGGACACGGAGATCACTCATTCTCCTCTTCGAATTGTATAGTAGGATCTTTTATGGCCATTTCAGAAGACTGAGAGCGCCTCTTTTTAAAACCTCATCCCAAGGCAGCACCTCCAACAGTGCAGCATTCCCTCAGTACTGCGCTGAAGAGCTAGTCTACATTACATACTCAAGTCTTTGCAGTGGGACTCGAATCTCAAGACCTTCTGATTCAGAAGAAAGACTGCTAGCACTGAGCTAAGGCTAGCACTCATAAAAGGAACAGGAATCAACATTTATGGGGAAATTATTTTGGCTTTAAAATAAGACATTAAAATACATTTTCAACATTTAAAATATTTTTGAGGAATTTTGAGAACTCTTTTTTAATGTTCATTTGTATCTTTAGCAATGTAGAGTATTGTGTTGAAGCCCTCACCTACTAAATATAATACTTTTAATAGCTCTCCTTTACTTTTTTTTAATCACTTCATCATCTCACATTGACATGGAGCAGTTTCACTTTCACATCGATACAAATGACTGAATCTTATTGAAGCACCTGAAGTGGACTTGAAAGCAAGAGACAGGAGTCAACCACAAAAGCTTGTTTCACCATTTCAGCTTTGTCCCTGCTACACCACAACTCAGGTGAGTGTGAACCAAAGTCTAATAAGTTACCAGCAGTAAATCTTCTTGTGCGAAGCATTATGTATGGGGCTGGAGGACTGCTAATATTGCACCGATGTTTAAAAAGTGAGGGAGGGATAGTCCAAGTGCTTACAGATGGGTCAACTTAACCTCAGTGGTGGGAAAGTTACTGGAAAAAATTCCGAGACACAGTATAAATTATCATTTAGAGAAGCACAGAATAGTCAAGGAAAGCCAGAATGGAGTTAAGGGCAAGTCTTGTCTGACTAACTTGACTGAATGTTTTGAGGCAGCAAAAAGGAGGGTCAATGAGAGTCGTGTATTTGATATAGTCTACCTGGATCTTAGTGAGACTTTTGACACGATTCACATGACAGATTAGTCAGTAAATTAAAAGCTCATGGAATCCAAGGAAAATGGCACATTCAAAATTGGCTCAGTGACAGGGAGCAAAGGTTTATGGTCAACAGGTGTTTTTATGACTGGAAGGTGGACACCCTTGCTATTCACAGTTTATATCAATGATTTAGAAGTAACTATAAAGGGACACAATTAAGTTTGTAGATGATAGGAAAATTGGTTGTTTGGTTGATACTGAGGAAGAATGCTGATTACTGAAGAAAGGTAACAATAGACTAGTCAGATAGGCAGAAAAGTGGCGAATGGAAATCAATCTAGAGAAGCATAAGGTAATGCATCTGGGAAGGGCAAACAAGGCAACAATTCAAACAGGAATTCAAAATAAGCAGTAGGATTCTGCAAAATATGGAGGAATAGAGGGACCCTGCAGTGTGTCTACAGGTCCCTGAATGTAGCAGGACAGATAGATAAAGTGGTCAAGAAGGCAGAAGGGATACCGTTCTTTTTGATTGAGGCCTAGAGTATAAGAGCAGGAAACACCGGCTAGGCTGCAGCTGGAGTAATGAGTACAGTTCCGGTCACCACATTACAGGAAGGATATGATTACACTAGAGAGGGTACAGAACAGATTCAAAAAGATGTTGCCAGGAATGGAGAATTTTAGCAATAAGAAAAAATAGGAAAGGCTGGTTTTCTTTCCTACGGAATAGAGGAGGCTAAGGCAAGATTTAATTGAGGTGTATAACATTGTTAGTGGCCTAGATAGAGTGGATAGAAAGGACCTATTTCCATTAGCAGAGAGGTCAATAATCAGGGGCATAGATTTAAAGTAATCTGTGGAAATAGGAGAGTTGAGAAGTATTTTTTTTCCACCCAGAGAGTGAAGGGTGTCTGGAACTCACTGCCTGAAAGGCTGGTAGAAGCAGAAACCCTCATCTGCTGATATTTCAATTTAGTACTGAGGGAGCTTTTTTATGTGCATAGGGTTCACTGGCAAGGCCAGCATTTGTTGCCCATGCCTAATTGCCCTTGACCTGCATACTTGCTACACCATTTCAGATGGCAGTTAAGAGTCAATCACATTGCTGTGTGTTTAGAGTTACATGTAGGCCAGATGAGGCAAGAATGGCAAATGTCGTTCCCTAAACAACATTAGTGAACCAGATGTTTTTGTTTTGCGACAATAATGGTAGTTTCATGGTCACCATTAAAGACTAACTTTCAATTCCAGATTTTTTTTTTATTAATTGAATTTAACTTCCACCAGCTGCCATGGTGGGATGCATTAGCCTGGGCCTCTGGATTTCTAATCCAGTGACATTACCACTATGCCACCGTATCTCCTACAATATCAACGTCTGAAATGAGGCATCTATCTGCTGAAGCAGATATAAAAGTTCTCTTCTGGTGTCCTAACCACCATTTATCCCTAAAACCAACACCATCCAGTTATAATAGTTTATTGTTGTTTGTGTTACCCTGTTGTATGCAAATTGGCTGCTGCCTTGGCACAATATTTAGGATTGTTCAATGTGAAGGAGCTAGAGGAAAATCACACCAAAATTAATATGCTTTCAATTAGGATTTTTTTTTTGCCTGGGTCAGAAGATTGCAAGTTAAAAAAACATATATATATATAGACTGGAAGAAATTCTAACAAAAAGTTATCAACCACAAACACTGACTCTTTTCTATTCACCGATGCTACGTGACCTACTGAGTATTTCCAGCGTTTTTAGTTTCATTTCATTTATCTCATTTGCTGTTTATGGGACCTAAGTGGAAGTTATCTGCACATTTCCCTATATCATAATGACTGCTCTGCAAAAGTAATGCATTAGTTGTTAAATGCTTCAGATGTCAGATGATAATATGGTAGTTGCTATGGAAATGGAAGATCTTTCTTTAAATTTAATTTATCACCTCAAATTGTTCATCATTATCACCACTAGTGATAGAACTGTAAGCACTCGCACTTCAACCTTATGTTATGCCTCTCAAAATACTCTCTTCCAGACACAACTCAAGCTCTGAAGGACAAAACCTTTACATATCATGTACAACCTAGGTGACCTTTTCAGTTCCAAGTAGACAAGCCTGATAGTTTCACATGTCCTTGGCATAATGGAAAGAAATGGCTACAATACAACTGCATAAAAATGACACTTTTCATCACTGCACTTCACTGAAATCTTAGTGACAAAGCTGCATAAATAATACTGCTCAGTGACCGGCAGTTGTACAACAGTAGGTGAGAATAATTTATCAAGCCAACAACACTTGAAAATCTAGTTGAGAGACTCTGTATTTTAAGATCCCTAATGTGAGAGCAAATGTTCTTGCTTTATTTTCAAGTCAGTTCTTAAAAAATCTTTTGATGTTAAGATAAAATCTTTGCTCTCAAAGCAGTGAGTCATTAGTGTCACTAAAGAAATAAAATTAAGTCAAATCAAATGTGGATTGAAGCACAATCTCCCAACATTAATAGTCCCACTACTGCCTTTTCATTCACTTTGGTTAAACTGCATTGAAATCTTTGAAGACACTGAATGATTTGTCAAACACTAGAATCATTGTTCTAAACATTTATAAAGGTTCTACTTCAAATAGAAGTCACAACAGGTGTAATGACATCAACATTTTGAGAGTCAAATCCATGCAAGTATTAAATATTTTAAACATTTGAACAACTAAAAAATTGCACTAAGAAAACCTATGTACAAAAACAAAAATAGCTGGAAAAACTCGGCTGGTCTGACAGCATCTGTGGAGAGGAAGACAGAGTTAACGTTTCAAGTCCGTATGACTCTTCATCAGAACAGCTACGTACAAAATGTTGATAGGAGTTGGTTGAGGAAATCATTAAAAAAAAAGCACCGTGAGAACACAAGCAAACACGGGCAAATCTCATTGCAAACAGAACCTGTTTATTCGTGATTTGTAGACTACAGTTGGTTTCAGGCTTTTTAAGCATTAGTCTCTGTGCTTTGACTAAACTATGAATGTGAATTTCAGAACTGCTTCCAGAGACATAAAGCTGAAGCAGGTCTTTAATTAGGATGAGGCAAGACCACGGGAGCATTTGAAGGATAAGAATGTTGAAGTTGATTCACGCAGGCTCAGGGAGTCAATGGAACTTGGTTTAGATCATTGTAATGAAAGTGCAGGGACTGAGTAGGTAAGCAATGCCATTCTGCACAATTTACAACTTATGAAGGCTGAATGTGGTGGGGCCAGTTCGAAAAGCATTTAAAAAATAAATGCTTTAAAAAGAAGTCCTAAAATTGAGTCCCTGCAGGAGAGTAAGGTCTGAAATGGACAATGTTACAATGATAGAAGCATATTAATTTCGGTATAATTTTCCTCTAGCTCCTTCACATTGAACAATTCTAAATATTGTGCAAAGGCAGCAGCCAATTTGCATACAACAGGGAAACACAAACAACAATGAACTATTATAACTGGATGGTGTTGGTTAAGGGATAAATGGTGGTTAGGACACCAGAAGAGAACTTTTATATCTGCTTCAGCAGATAGATGCCTCATTTCAGACGTTGATATTGTAGGAGATAAGATGGCACAGTGGTAATGTCACTGGATTAGAAAAACAAAGCTCAATATCAAATAAAGCACAAAGGTACTTAGCCACCGCAAGGTACCAAAGATGGCAGGCGGGAATGGCTGATGCAGTGAAGGACAGAGGTGTTAATATGATCCATGCCGATTGGTGAAACTAAACCCAAGGCACAGTTTTTCTTTACTTAGAGAGCTTATTGACTTGTTCAGTCTCAAAACTCTCCGCCCACTCAAACTGGTGCCCCAGCTATCCCCCTATTTATATGTGCTCAAGGAAAATGAATACCCATCACCTGTTACTCTTAACTTTAACAAGATAATTGTTTCTTGATATCACATGCAGTGAATTGAATCAGCTGGTATTTGTGATGCTAGGGACCTCCATGGAGGCCAAGATGGATCATCCACTCGACACTTCTGGCTGAAGATTATTGCAAATGCTTTTCAGCAAAGAATAAGGCTTCCCAAGTCCCACACCATCCTGACTTGGAAATATATCACTGTTCCTTCACTGTTGCTCAGTCAAAATCCTGGAACTCTCTCCCTAACAGCACTGTGGGTGTACCTACACCATATGAACTGCAAAGGTTCAAGAAGGCAGCTCACCATCACCTTCTCAAGGGCAATTAGGGATGGGCAATAAATGCTTGCCTAGCCAGCGACACCCACATCCCATGAATGAATAAAAAATATAAAATACATGACATTAACAAGAGGTGCTTAAAGATTTATGGGAAACAAATTAATGACTTCAGTTTTTCCAATATTAAGCAGGAGGAAATTTTGTCAATGTCAAATACTTAGTCGAAGTGGTGAGCAATTGGCTTAGAATCAAAAGATGCTAAAAACATGAAGTATAAATATTGTTTTTGATCCCATGTTTCTAGATTCTGTCCCCCTGATTAGATGCATAATGGAAAGAATGAGGAGAGGACTAAGGCGATCAGGGACATGAGTTATGACTGTACAGTCTGAGGATACATAGCTATGGTTATTGGGACAGGTATGATTGGAGCCAGGAGAGAAAGCAGCATTGCAAAGGTGAATCAATGAGAAAAGTTCCAACGGGATACAATGACCACTGACATTCAAGGCCAAATTCAAGAAGGATATCAAAATCACTGTCAAAAAGATGATGACATTTATGACTTTGAGAAGAGCAGAAGAGCTGGGAGAGTTGTTTGTGTTACAAGAATAGCTGAAAAAGGAGAGAAAACAAAGTACATCAGGAGATAGTCATTGGGTGACGCAAACTTGCTTTTTAAAATCCTGTGGATCACAGGAGGACTTTGTTAAGTTGGTGTTTCTTGTATCATATAAACAAATATGCTATTGTTGGAACTACACTTACATGATTGCCAACATAAGAATAACCACTGCACTAAAAAAATGAATTGCGATGCTCAGAAGTTTGAGGAACTTGATAATGTGTCATGCAAATTAAAAGTATTTTTTCCTTTTGTTACTGGTTTAAACATGCCTTGTCTAGGTTTGACAATCCTAAATTACAATTACAATTCAAATAATATTATCACAGAACAAACACCTAAGCTAATTGTGTTTTTACAAGTCCTTCAGAGGAACATCCAGTAAATTAGTGGATGCTTCGTCATCACACTTTGAAGCAATCAATTGAAAAAAATAAAATGGCAGACACAAAAAGGTAGTAAAACTTAAAAACTTCTTGGTAACATTAAATTATTTTCAATTTAAAAATGCTCAACCCGCCAAGATTGCAGTTGATTATCTCTTCTCCTTCCCTCCCCAGCTCCCTCATTAGCTCCAGAGCAACAGAACATCTGTTCTTTGGAGTGGACTGAACTATCCTCCAATGAGTTCAATTTCATTGCAGATAGGTTAAGATTTAGCAATCCACGCAGCTATCATCAAGCTCTGAAGCATTTCTGAAAGCAAAACAGACTCGAGGGACCTGTGCCCCCAGCTCATATCACCTCACAAAGAGCTAATTATTAGTTGTCTGACAGAGTGTCATAACAGACTTCTAAATTTTAGAATAAAAATCAAATATTTGTAAACAATTCACACTCATGAATTCCCAAAATAGAAGAACTTCAATCATGAATACATGTACTGTAATAAAAACACTGGGACTTCTATGCATATAAAGGATTTAAGAAAAATAACTTTAAAGTAACAGTGGCCTAAATTTTCAGCTACTATCCGTTCCAATACACAATCATTTTCTATTGTATGGAACAACCACAATCTGTACATTTCACTGAACTTCACTGATTTATGAGAATCAAATACCTTCATCCTTACCTTTTAACTCCTCTATTGCATTGCCCTCCCTACCTTAGCAATCTTCATACTGATCATACTATGCACTCCTCCAAAACTGACCCACTTCACATACCCTATTCTGTCATTGGTAGCCAAATTTTCAGCTACTATGCCCCAGCATTGAAAAAAAAACCCTAAAGACTCTCCTTTTTGACAGTGCCTTTGCTTTTTATCTATCCCCTTTCAGTCTGCTGCTTGGGTCCAGTCGATATCCACTCCAATATAAAAACTCTCACATCTCTCTCACTCTCAAAAAATTAGAAAATCTACTGAAATGGGTAGGAAAGTGAAATTATCCACTTTGAAAAAAGCAGATTCTTTATAAAAGGTGAATGACTTGTAAATGTTGATATTTAGAGGGATATGGGGATCTTTGTGTTGAAATTACAAAGTTAATACACAGTTAATTAAGAAGGCAAGTGGTACGTTAGCCTTTATTGTAACTGAGGGTTTGAATACAATAGGAAGTCTTGCTGCTTCTGGCTTTGGCAAGACCACACCTGGAGTATTGCGTACAGTTTTAGTCTCCTTAATCAAGGAAGGATATCAGCAACCAACAGCACACCCCCTCCCCACTCCAACGGTCCTGTCAGCAGCCCCCCATTCTTATGGCTCCCATGTCCCTTATATTTTTCCTGAGAGTTGATCAACTTGCTAGTGAACCTTTGTTGCGCACCTCTAAGATACTAAGATAAACAGGGGATATGAGGATAGAATAGCAAGTGGAGCTGATGTAGAAGTTCAGCTATGATCTTATTGGCAGAGTGGGCTTGATGGGATGTGTTGCCTACTTATGCTCCTATTTATACATCATATAAAATGCGGTTATTGTTTCTTCAAGGCCAGCGAATAATGCAAAAAGAAACATTCTCCATGTTCTCCAATTATTCTCCATCCCCTTTCTTTCTCTCCCCTCCAACCCCACCAGCAAATTTCAGTGCCCACTGATTCAAACACTGCTGTATACTGCCAGTCCAAAGCTAAAAACAGTTTACAAAAAAGACAGGCATAAACAACAGGAATCAGGAAGGCAAAATGTTCTATACTACACAGAAAATAATTTTTCTAAACAACATTTGTAATCTCAATACAAGCTTCTCCTGAATCAGATAGGCCATGTAATTGACATCTGGATGTCCCTGGGAGCAATTATACTCCAGTTGACTCCAAAAAAACTACCACGTTTGCATCTAAAATATATTCCAAAAAAAATTACAGCTTAAGAATTTTAACTTCTATCAGCAACAACAATTAGACTCTAGCTGACATTAGGATGCACCTATTTATATTACTTCTGCACAGGGAGAACACTTGATCGTCTTAAAAGTAAAGGCCAAGTTAAACAACTCCACTGTCTATCATCAAACTGCAATGAAAAGACCAGTCACTACAATGTGACATTTTAATTACATGACTCCTGCCAAATATCTCCAGTGTTTTGCTTTTATATGTAGCAGAAATGGCATGAACACCAAATACACATTTCAAGAGTCTACTTAAAACTAGGATGCCACGCATCTTCATAGCTGATAATGTTAGCATTGTGTAAATTCCAATTAAGACACGAACAGTTATCATTCAACACCATGGATATGTGAATGCGGTATCTGCTAAAGCAAGGTGTCATGCTGGAAGTTAATGATTTAAGCATTGTAAATGTCTGCTATAATCATGGGCAAACAGTGAAACTCTAGCAACTTTGGTAATCATGAGTTATTGTGACCGTCTCACTTTATGGTAATTTTAGTGTTGCTTCAGTTTTCACCAATGTGTGCGCCCTCCGCACACTTTGAATTTAATTTAATTTAATCTTATTTTAAAATTACCTTTATTGGCTTGCAGCTCTGAGAACTTCTCTTTATCTCCTTTGGCTTTACCTGTACAAAACACAAACATACTCATTAATTGAATGCTCCAATCAGTAGGTTTAGTGCATCTACAGTGACCGTCGTACAAGTTCACCTTGGTACATCATGCATTCCTTGATTAACTTTAAATTAACAATCTGGGATTTAACAACTATTCTTCAAATACTTGCACATTTAGCATAGTAGGGAAGGATCTTACAATAATTTATTACACCAGTAAGGGAAAAGGTCTTAAATTTGAGAACCCAATCTAATATTAGCTTATTTACAATGGGCAGAATGTTACCTGTTGTTTTAACAGAGTGTATGAGAGAAGGTTAATAATTTCCACATTTGACAGATGTCTTTTCCTTGAAGCACACACAAGCAAATGAAGAATGCTTACTTAAATTTGCTAACGTGACTGAAACAGTCCAATTGTGCAGATAGAAGTTACCTACATTAAAGGAAAACGCCCAGAATCATCCACCATGAGACTTGCATGCAGCTTATTTCTAACATCTATATCAATTCATTTTTGTTTTTAGTCTGGGCATAAAGTTGCTTCTTCTAAGCTGTGGATGGTGGACAGCACAGAAATATTTCAAGGGAGAAAATACGAGGAAAGTAAAGTTCCAGGAATGGCAATGGAAACAAACTTTATAGCACTGCATAGAAAGAAAAGTGGACAAACCGTCCACTGCTGAGTACTAATATCCATTTTCAATGTATTATACGATAATTGGAAAATATGCTGTGCTTAACAGATGGAAGCAAGTATTTGTTATCTAGTTGGGCAACGCCAGTGGGTGAAAGCATTATGTTAAATTTTTGATCTTGGCCTTGCAGCTTTGAGCTTTGGCAAGTTGAATCCTGGAACTATAGGAAACTGAGAAGGGTGGGGTGCAGTGAGGGGCAAGATAGGAAAATATGACTGTGTCTCTTCATGACCAGCAAGAAAACAGATAGTTGCCTCCATTATCCTCCAGATAAATAGCAGATGCATGGAGTAAAATGGAGGCAAGAAAGAGAAAGGAGAGAAAATTGAGGTATCAGGAGGGAAGGGTTCTCATTTTTAAAAAAATGCAATTTTAATCCTAGGGTTCAAATCTTAATCCTAAGAAAGCTGTATTTGGTCTTTTCTGTTTGGATTGTTTTTTGAATCCATAATTTAGATGATAGCAGGGGCCACCGTTTCTTCATGCAGTATAGCTGGTTTCCTAGTAAACTGATGGGCAGAAAAACAAATTCAATACAGGTAACTTGATGCCATCTGTCATGTTTATTACCTTTGTTAACATTACACCTACAGCATCTAGCACACCCACCCAGCATGTTCAGGTACAACACTAAAACAAGTGTTAAAATACGTATGCACTATAAATTTACAACAGCTCTCACACTGCGCTTCAAGGTTTGATCAAAATGGAATTGCACATTTGTAATTCATTATCCCTTTTGCTACATATAACTGGCAATAAATTTACACCAGTTACTCAACTACACAAATCAGTCAGTCAGCATGTGCATAGAGTATAAAATTCAAAGTATTTAAAAAGACCAAAGCTACACAACAACTGTTTGCAAATTTAAATGAGAAAATATGATGGTGGAGTAGTAAAGAGCTGACTAAAAGAATCACGCCCAATGTTCATAGTGTGTCAAGCCTCAAAAATAGAGATGTTTCAAGAGATACATTCTAATCTTACTGGCCCAGATTTCGCTATAAAATTACAGCGAGGCTATCAGCTTTCATTAAAGTGTAAATTGGACAATAATTTCCAGTGATCACAAATACAGGGTTAAATGCAAAAATCGGAAATTTTGTGCATCATCTTTGCATGTGCAAATTGACTGAACGACAAGCCCTAATCCATTTTCCACGCCAATTAAAGTTCACAAACTTCCTCAATGGCATCACTCTGACTGAACACCAGTGCCCCAGATTGTGACCAGTAATTTGAGGGGTGGGCCAGTGATAGCGCAGGTGCTTCCAGTGTAGCAGATCAAAAGGATGTACTCTCAATACCTGTCATATGATTAGAGTGCTTGTAGCACTGTACTTCTGCAAAGAGCTACAATCTTTTTCTAAGCATAAAGGAAGTATAAACACAGTGCTGGAAATATAGAGGAAGTCGGTCCAGAATATCTGTGAAGAGAAACAGAGCTAATATTTTGAGTCAAATATGATTCTTCTTCAGAACTGCCAATTAGTTAAACTCGACCAAAATATTCTGTTCGCTCTCCACTGATGCTGCCAAACCTGCTTAGTATGCCCAGCGCTTTCTGTTTTTATTTCAGATTTCCAATTTCCACAGTATTTTGCTTTCATTTTATATATAAAGGAAGTTTCTGTTTCGCCAGACCAGTGCACATTTTTTTTAAACTGAGCACCAGCATCTGTTGTAAACTTGGTAATTCTGCATCTAGTTATACTTTCAAGTCCAAGTTCTGCCAGTTTGAGAAAGGGAAAGAAACCAATTCATTGTAAAAATCACGGTTTTTACATAATTGTCATATTCTGTACACAATCATCTCACTTAGCACTGTTGGTAATTATACAATTCCACATCTGCAACATTCATAATCATATATCCATAATGATACATTGCACCTTGTGGTAAATGTCAAAACCATAAAATACAATGTGACTGGTAATCCTCTGAGCTTAAACCTCGAGCTGTCAGACCAGTTTCACAGATGAGGCAGATTTAGTCATTTAGTAGATTATACAAAATGTCAACAATATAACAATTCTTTCAAATCAAGACAAAAATTCAAGATACAGCAGTGTTTTGCATGGGGCACAAAAATTTCTATTACCTTTACATCCCATTTTGTACAAAACAAAACAAAAATTATTCCCCCCCCCCAAAAAAAGTATCACCAGTACATTGCTTTCCAAAATGAAGTTCAGGAATTTATTTTCCGGTGTAATAACTCGTAGCTGTAGGGCTCATGAATCTCCTTATGCTCACCACTCATTGCCCACAGTCAAAGTACGATATTACCACAGGAGGGAAAGAAAGAAAAGAACTAAGAGATTACTTAAATGCATCCAGCCGCAGTTTCCCCCAACCAACACTTCAGGTGCACCAGTGGCAGAAATCAAAACGCCTTCATAAGACCGAGATCTTTACGATTATGAATTGGTTTGACTGTAAAGATGTTTCCACATGTTTTCCCGAAAACTAGGGACCATCAATAATAAATTAAAAACAGAAAATGCTGTAAACATACAGCAGGACTGGCAGCATCTGCGGAGAGAGAAACAAATGTTTCAGGTCTGTGACCTTTCATCAGAACTGAGAAAAATTAGAAATGTAATAGGTTTTGAACAAGAGAAAAGGGGGGGAGGGGTGGGAAGAACAGAAGGGAAAGTCTGTGATGGGGTGGAGGCCAGGAGAGATTAAATGACAAGAGGTTTCAGGGCACAAAGCCAAAGGGAGTAGTAATGGGACAAATGAAAAAAAAGGTGTCAAAAGATTTTTTTTGTTCCATTACTATTTTCTTTAGCTGTGTACCATGAAACATCCTGTAATTTCTGTACTGGCCCTCCACACTATCACAGACCTTCCCTTTCATTCTTCTCACCTTTCACTTGCTCAAAACCTATTACATTTCTAACTTTTCTCAATTCTGATGAAAGGTCGGAGACCCGAAATGTTTGTTTCACTTTCCACAGATACTGCCAGGCCGACTCATGTGTTTTCAGCATTTGTTTTTATTGCAGGTTTCCAGCATCAGCCGTATTTTGCTTTTGGCCATACATGCCAGATAGCAATCGACAAATCCAATAGGGAATTGAGGAGAAACATCTTTACCCAAAAAGTGATAAGAATATGGAGTTCACTACCAAAATGAGTTGTCTGGACAAAAAACATTTAAGGCAAAGATAGATGAACACAAGGAAGGAAGGACTAGAAGAATTTCTGACAAGGTTAGATGTAGAGGGATGCGAAGTGGCTTGTGTGTACTATAAATACCAGCACAAATCAGTTGGGCCGAATGGCCTGTTTCTGTGCTGTAGATTACATGCAATTCGATACAATACGGTTTCTGCATCCACTGCTGTACCTTTAATTTAGTCCTTTCCATCATACATGCCAAATCACAGTCAAATTTACAATTGAGAAACATCACTGTTCAAACATTGTTTTGGTTCCTTATACAGGTGTCATCAAGGGAATTGACTGGCTGGCTAATTGGGTTTGAATATTGTTTTTTTCATCTGTGTCATTACTTG
This sequence comes from Carcharodon carcharias, assembly GCF_017639515.1. Taxonomy (NCBI): domain Eukaryota; kingdom Metazoa; phylum Chordata; class Chondrichthyes; order Lamniformes; family Lamnidae; genus Carcharodon; species Carcharodon carcharias. The sequence goes on along the minus strand of NC_054476.1, from coordinate 156,008,046 downwards.
GCACAAACCAACAATCTTATTAAAGCCCACTTACTTCATTGCCCTATGCCAATGGCAGCCCCAATTTTGGTGGCATTACAATAAACAAACAAATGCAGCAAAAGCTGAAAGCCCTACTGAAAGAAATAGAAGAAAGCAGAGTCAGCGGCATGAATCCCAATAGGTCTGACACAAGCAAGCAGATGTACATAATTGGCTTAGTACCTCTCTTTTCTGGCTCATTAAACACAATCAATCCAATGGGGGAAAGAAAATTACCAGATGAACAAATATCTTGGTTGTGATACCATTGGATTAATGGTTGTCAGATCATCAACGGGTGCTGTCAATGCAAGGACAACATGCCTCTACTGTCAATGCACTCCTTAAAGTTGAAAGCACTTATTTAGGGGGCATAACTGAAAACAGTCCATTCCACAGCAACAACATCCCTCGTCGCAATAAGCAGATAAACTCATTGCTTAAAAGAAAAAACAATCACATTTTTTTTAAAAAAGGGGTAATGTCACCACATGGATAGGTTCTGGTTGGCAGTGTTCCTGGAACAAGGAGAAAGAATGGATTCCAAATACTGCAGGCCTCTGCTGAAAATGTTCCACTGCTGTTGTGGATTTTGCAGCATAAATTTTGTGAGCCCCCCACCCCCCCATTTCCACACAGTCTGTGTTTAAAATCTTGCAAGTTTCACAATTAGCAACATGTTGGTGGTCATGTCATCAAATCCCATCACTCCCCATGCTACAAAACAGCTAAAATACGCAAGTCAACAATGCACCATTAAATAACGCTGCATCTCACTTGAGGCAGAAAGATCACAACTGCTTTCTCTTACTTTCTCTGCAGTGCCATGCAAAACAGTCAGTCAACAAATAACTGGAAATTCATATCCGTAGGGAGTGAAAGGAATGGCCTTTCATTTCACATTATGTTCATTTGATGGATGAAAGTCAAGGGGTAGACATTAGCTCCCCAATGGAGGGCAATCATTGCAATTTGATGTGAGCCCCAATTTTACTACTAAATGACTCCACTTAACATCTTCAAATGTACTGTACAAGTTCTAATGTACACAATAGAAACACAATATATTTGAGGAACTTATAAAGAAACTTTACACGCCAGGCTAAGCAGCAGCATAATATAGGTAGAATAGGATAGTCCCAAAGATGATATACATGTGCCTAACAAGATGTATTCGAAAAGCTATTAATATTGCCTTTTTATACTTCCGTTCTGTTATGCGGTTTATTGCACAATCATGACTAATCCAGTGGTCTAGAATCTCTACTCTGCACTTTATTAAAGCTGCACCTCTGCCGTAAAATAACCCCACCTCTCCTTGATGTCTCCACCTAAATAGTCTTGCTGAAACTGCAAACTAACCAGATGAGAAAATCATAAGAGGCAAACCAAATCCTTAATGCTCATCGTACAATATGCCACCATTCTAACTCATTGGCACCTTTCAATGCTAAATTTTCTTTTTACTTCCTATCATTGTTTCACTTCCTTCCAAAAATAATTCTTGCAACAATAGGTTTGCAACAGCCACATTGAGCATTATCTTTGCAGATTATGGATGTAAGTTCTGCAATCGTCCACATGGGTGCAATGGGGTGAAATTTATAACTAACATGCACATGCTCAAATTGTTGAAAATACACAAACTCAAAAACATCAAAATCATATTTTAGCAAACTACAAAGGCATAAATCCAAGATGTTCATCAGCAGTACTTCTATTTTCTCGTAAACACCAGGGCACAAACTGATGTGTTGATTCAACAATGGCTTGCTGCAGTCTTTCACATACAAATATTGCTTTCTTTTAAAAATAGGCCTGACTGAAAAAAAATCCAAAATGGTCTCAATAAATTTGAACTCATTTGGTTTGTAAGGAAACTTTATACCATAACTTCATTAAGTGCACTGTGCCCAAAATATCTTTTTTTTTATTCACTCATGGGTTGTGGGCATCACTGGCAAGGCCAGCTTTATTGCCCATCCCTAGTTGTCCTTGAAAAGGTGGTGGCATGTCACCCTCTTTAACTACTGCCTTCTGTGAGGTGAAGGTACACCTACAGTGATGTTAGCTGGAGAGTTTATAGAATGGTTACAGCACAGACAAAGATTATTTGGCCCATTGTGCCCCTGCCAGCTCTCTGCAAGAGCAACTCATCTAGTCCCATTTCCCCGCCTTTTCCCTGTAAACATTTCCTCTTCAGATCATTATCCAATTCTCTTTTGAAGGCATCAACTATATCTGCCTCACCACATTCTCAGACAGTGCTCTCCAGATCCTAAATACTCACTGTGTAAAATATGCTTTTATCGTGTCATCGTTGCTTCTTTTTCCAATCATCTTAAATTCGTGCCCTTTGGTCTCAATCCTTCTGCCAATGGAATAGCTTCTTCCTATCCACTCTGTCCAGACCACTCATGATCTTAAACACCTCTATCAAATCTCCTCTTAATCTTCTCCTCTCCAAGGAGAACAGCCCCAGTTTCTCCAATCTATCCACCGCTCCAGGATTTTGGCTCAGCAATGAAAGGAAACAGCAATTTTTCCAAGTCAGGATGATGTATAAAACGGAGGAGAATTTGTTGATAGTTGGTAGTGTTCTCATGCACTTTCTGCCCTTGTCCTTCTAGGTGGTAGAGAGTTTGGGAGGTGTTGTCAAAAAAGCTTTGGGAGTAGCTGCAGTGCATCTTGTAGATGGTACACACTACAAGCACGGTGCACCAGTAGTGGAAGGAGTGGTTGTTTAAGATAATGAATGGAGTGCCAACAAAACGAGCTGCTTCATTCTGGATGGCGTTGAGCTTCTTGAGTGTTGTTGGAGCTGCACTGATCCAAGCAAATGGAGAGTATTCCATCACAATCTTGACCTGTACCATGTTGATGGCAGACAGACTTTGAGGAGTCAGGAAGCGAGTTCCTTGCTGCTATTTGTCTGGCTGGTCCAGTTAAGTCTCTGGTTTATTGTGGTTTGCAAAATTAATAAAATTCAGACCGCTACACTACAGCTTTGAGGGTTCTTTGGGGATAAATTGAAGGAAGCTAAATTCTGCACCTAACCCACACTAAACCTCATTTCATTGCCCCACATTAAAATTTTTAAGAGGGAAAAAATTTACCCATTATTTTTAAATGCCGTACATAAAGATATCCCTACAAAAGAATAATGCTAAATATGATCATGAAGGGAAAAAAAATGATGATTAGAATAGATATGAAGGAGGAAAAATTATTCTTGTACAAACTCTGGATGAAACATATTAAGGAAATATTTGTATTTTATAAGCTAGGTCAGTTTTATCTTATAAAAGCAAAATACTGCAGATGCTGGAAATCCGAAATAAGAACAAAGAAAACTCTGGGTTCTGATGAAAGATCATCAACCTGTTTCTCTCTACAAATGTGACATGATCTGTGTTTTCCTTCAGTTTTATCTCATAGACGTTTACAGCACAGGAGGCCATTTGGCCCATCATGTCTGCGCTGGCCAACAAAGATGACTACACTAATCCCATTTTCCAGTGTTTGGCCCTGGAGGCTATGGCAACACAAATGAATACCTAAATATTTCTTACACGCTGCGAGAGTTTCTGAGTCAACCACCCTTTCAGAGAATGAGTTCCAGACTCCCACCACCCCCGGGTGAAAACATTTCTCCTCCACTCCCCTCTTAGCCCTCTACCTCTTACCTTAAATCTATGCCCCTTGGTTATTGACCCCTCTACTAATGGAAAAAGTGCCTTCCTATCCACCCTATCTATGCCCCCCATAATCTTATACACCTCTATCAAGTCCCCTTTGCTGCTCCAAGGAAAACAACCCCATCCTGTCTAATCTTTCCTCATAGCTCAGACCCTCCAGCCCAGGCAGCATCCTGGTAAATCTCCTCTGCACCCTCTCCAGTGCAATCACATCCTTCCTATAATGTGATGACCAGAACTGCATGCAGTACTCCAGTTGTGGCCTAGCCAGCGTTTCATACCATTCCAACATAACCTCCTTTCTCTTGTATTCTATGCCTTAGCTAACAAAGGCAAGTATCCCAAATGCCTTCTTAACCACCTTATCTACCGGCCCTGCTACCCTCAGGGATCTATGATTATGCACACTAAGGTCCCTCTGATCTTCAGTACTTTCCAGGGTCCTATCCTTTATAGTGTAATCCCTTGCCTTGTTAGACCTCGCAAATGCATTATCTCACAGTTTTCCAGGCTGAATTCCATTTACTACTGCTCTGCCCACCTGACCAGTCCATTGATATCCTCCTGCAGTTTATGACTATCCTCTTCACTATTTACCACCCTACCAATTTGTGTGTCATCTGAGAATTTCTTGATCATGCCCCCTAAATTTAAGCCCAAATCATTTATGTACACCACAAACAGCAAGGGCCCCAGCACCAAGCCCTGTGGAACTCTACTGGAAACAGACTTCTAGTCATAGAAACATCCCTCTACCATTACCCTCTGGTTCCTGTCTCTCAGCCAATTTTGCGTCCAACGTGCCATTTTGCCTTGGATCCCACGGGCTCTTACTTTCTTGACCAGTCTGCCATGAGGGACCTTATCAAAAGCCTTGTTAAAGTCCATGTAGGCCACATCAAATGGATTACCCTCATCAAAACTCCTGGTTACCTCCTCAAAACATTTGATCGAATTTGGCAAACACGACCTTCCCTTACAAAAGCCATGCTGACTATCCCTGATGAATTGGTGTCTCTCCAATTGTAGATATATTCTGTCCCTCAGAATTCTTTTTGGTAACTTCCCCACCACCAAGGTTAGACTGACTGGCTTATAATTTCGTGGTCCGTACCTTCCTCCCTTTTTTAAATAATGGGACAACGTTAGCAGCCCTCTGGCACCTTACCTGTGGCCAGAGATTTGAAAATCACTGCCAGGGCCTCTGATACCTCTTCCCTTGCCTCCCTCAACAACCTAGGATACATCTCAGATAAAAACAAAAAACTGTGGATGCTGGAAATCCAAAACAAAAACAGAATTACCTGGAAAAACTCAGCAGGTCTGGCAGAACTGTTCTGTTGAAGGGTCATGAGGACTCAAAACGTCAACTCTTTTCTTCTCCACTGTTGCTGCCAGACCTGCTGAGTTTCTCCTGGTAATTCTGTTTTTGTTTTGGATTTCCAGCATCCGCAGTTTTTCTGTTTTTATCTCTGTGCTTAATAACTTGTCTATCTGACCTTGTAAATGACTCGTCTACTTGAGTATCCTTTGAACCCTAGTTTCAGTCCAATCTCTCATACCGTTTGAGATTAAGTATTTCTGGAGTACATTCAGATGCAACTCTCTCAGCCTTATTTTCCCAGTAATATTTGCTTAAGTAGCCTCTGACTGTCCTCCGCTTCACGTTGAATTTTTGCCTTTCATGCCCCTTGTACTGTTTCTGTTAATATTTGATGACAGCAATTACTTTGTGTAAATTCAAGTCATAAATGCAACTGCCTCCTAGCATGCATCATCCTATGCACCCTCACCTTTACAGCAATCTACTGTATTTAAGATGATCTGCACGGGAGCCTTCGGTTTATCCCTTGCCTGATCTCCTTTACAAATTTTTATCAACTCAGGAGGTTGGAAATACATTTTCCAGAGTTTTTTTTCTTCTGGTTTCTTGCCTCTTCCATGAGATTACATGGCTAGGGAGAGAGGAGGGTGTGGGGTTGGAAGGAGGTGGGTATATTATGACCCTCCAGAATCGTGAATGTGAAGCAGCTAGTCTTTCCCTATCATTTCTGTATATTCATATTGATTAAGAAATACTAGATAAAGCTCCCCTAGGCATTACCCAAATTATCCACAGATTCTCCATTTTCTTACTTTTATTCCCACACACATTATGGTTATTTTCCTTCAAGCATCCTTGCGTAACAAACTCAACAATTTGTGCTTTCTGGGAGTAATACTCTGCAGCAAAACACAACTGGATACTGGATACCTAGTTGACTGATTCGAGAATTACTATACCTGGAGCTTGAATGTTCAATTGCAAATGCTGCAATACTTAGTTTCCCATGAAAGGGGAAGGTAGTTGCATAGTGGTATTGTCGCTGGACTTGTATTCCAGAGATCCAGGGTAATGCTCTGGGGACCCAGGTTTGAATCCCACCATGGCAGATGGTGGAATTTGAATTCAATAAAAATCTGGAATTAAAAGTCTAATGCTGACCATGAAACCATTGTCGATTGTCATAAAAGCTCATCTGGTTCACTAATGCCCCTAAGGGAAGGAAATCTGCTGTCCTTACCTGTGTCTACATGTGACTCCAGACCCACATCAATGTGGTTGACACTTAAAATGCTCTGAATAAGGCATTTTGTGATAGGCAATAAATGCTGGCCTAGCCAGCGATGCCTACATCCTATGAATGAATAAAAAAAAAAGGCAGAGGGTCTACCTCACTGACAACTGTACAGCAACATGGTCCTTTCAGGCATTGAACAGTAAAGAATAAGTTATCAATTATAATAGGAAATGTTAATCGTGAGCATCGTTATAATAATTAAATAGCGATAATAGGGCAAGGGAACAGAGGTGAAAACCAATAAGCAGCATGATCAAGGTTATAAAAACAAAAAAACTGCGGATGCTGGAAATCCAAAACAAAAACAGAATTACCTGGAAAAACTCAGCAGGTCTGGCAGCATCGGCGGAGAAGAAAAGAGTTGACGTTTCGAGTCCTCATGACCCTTCGACAGAACTTGAGTTCGAGTCCAAGAAAGAGTTGAAATATTAGCTGGTTTAAGGTGTGTGTGTGGGGGGCGGAGAGATAGAGAGAGAGAGAGGTGGGGGGGGGGGGTGGCGGGCGGTGTGGTTGTAGGGACAAACAAGCAGTGATAGAAGCAGATCATCAAAAGATGTCAACGACAATAGTACAATAGAACACATAGGTGTTAAAGTTAAAGTTGGTGATATTATCTAAACGAATGTGCTAATTAAGAATGGATGGTAGGGCACTCAAGGTATAGCTCTAGTGGGGTTTTTTTTTTAATTTTTTTTAAATAATGCAAATAGGTGGGAAAAGGAAAATCTTTATAATTTATTGGGAAAAAAAGGAAGGGGGAAACAGAAAGGTGGTGGGGATGCGGGAGGGAGCTCACGACCTAAAGTTGTTGAATTCAATATTAAGTCCGGAAGGCTGTAAAGTGCCTAGTCGGAAGATGAGGTGTTGTTCCTCCAGTTTGCGTTGGGCTTCACTGGAACAATGCAGCAAGCCAAGGACAGACATGTGGACAAGAGAGCAGGGTGGAGTGTTAAAATGGCAAGCAACAGGGAGGTTTGGGTCATTCTTGCGGACAGACTGCAGGTGTTCTGCAAAGCGGTCGCCCAGTTTACGTTTGGTCTCTCCAATGTAGAGGAGACCACATTGGGAGCAACGAATGCAGTAGACTAAGTTGGGGAAAATGCAAGTGAAATGCTGCTTCACTTGAAAGGAGTGTTTGGGTCCTTGGACTCAGTGAGGAGAGAGGAAGTGAAGGGGCAGGTGCTGCTCTTTTGCGTGGGCATGGGGTGGTGCCATAGGAGGGGGTTGAGGAGTAGGGGGTGATGGAGGAGTGGACCAGGGTGTCCCGGAGGGAGCGATCCCTACGGAATGCCGATAAGGGGGGTGAAGGGAAGATGTGTTTGGTGGTGGCATCATGCTGGAGTTGGCGGAAATGGTGGAGGATGATCCTTTGAATGCGGAGGCTGGTGGGGTGATAAGTGAGGACAAGGGGGACCCTATCATGTTTCTGGGAGGGAGGAGAAGGCGTGAGGGCGGATGCGCAGGAGATGGGCCGGACACGGTTGAGGGCCCTGTCAACGACCGTGGGTGGAAAACCTCGGTTAAGGAAGAAGGAGGACATGTCAGAGGAACTGTTTTTGAAGGTAGCATCATCGGAACAGATGCGACGGAGGCAAAGGAACTGAGAGAATGGGATGGAGTCCTTACAGGAAGCGGGGTGTGAGGAGCTGTAGTCGAGATAGCTGTGGGAGTCGGTGGGTTTGTAATGGATATTGGTGGACAGTCTATCACCAGAGATTGAGACAGAGAGGTCAAGGAAGGGAAGGGAAGTGTCAGAGATGGACCACGTGAAAATGATGGAGGGGTGGAGATTGGAAGCAAAATTAATAAATTTTTCCAAGTCCCGACGAGAGCATGAAGCGGCACCGAAGTAATCATCGATGTACCGGAGAAAGAGTTGTGGAAGGGGGCTGGAGTAGGACTGCAACAAAGAATGTTCCACATATCCCATAAAGAGACAGGCATAGCTGGGGCTTGCCATTTTAACACTCCACCCTGCTCTCATGCCCACATGTCTGTCCTTGGCTTGCTGCATTGTTCCAGTGAAGCCCAACGCAAACTGGAGGAACAACACCTCATCTTCCGACTAGGCACTTTACAGCCTTCCGGACTGAATATTGAATTCAACAACTTTAGGTCGTGAGCTCCCTCCCCCATCCCCACCACCTTTCTGTTTCCCCCTTCCTTTTTTTTCCAATAAATTATAAAGATTTTCCTTTTCCCACCTATTTCCATTATTTAAAAAAAAAACCCCACTAGAGCTATACCTTGAGTGCCCTACCATCCATTCTTAATTAGCACATTCGTTTAGATATCACCAACTTTAACACCTATGTGTTCTATTGTACTATTGTCGTTGACATCTTTTGATGATCTGCTTCTATCACTGCTTGTTTGTCCCTACAACCACACACCCCCCCTCCACCTCTCTCTCTCTCTATCTCTCCGCCCCCCACACACACACCTTAAACCAGCTTAAATTTCAACTCTTTCTTGGACTCGAACTCAAGTTCTGTCGAAGGGTCATGAGGACTCGAAACGTCAACTCTTTTCTTCTCCACCGATGCTGCCAGACCTGCTGAGATTTTCCATGATCAAGGTTATGTTGGGAAGTCATTCTTCAAGGGGGTGATAATACCTGGAATGGACTTAAAGGTAAGCTGACAGAGACTGAAATTCTGGAATTATTCATGAGACAGTTATATGATGTGATGTGGCAGCTGTGATGGGGGAAACGGAAGAAGTGGGGAAAAACCTGGGTTCCCAAGGAAGACTGAGCTAGATGGGCTTAAAAGGGGATCAGTAACAGCAGGTTGTTGCACAATCTGTGGCTCCCAAAACAGACGCTGCACTAATTGATTTGTCCTTTTTTGCCAACTATGGCAGGTGTAAAAATATTTAGAGACAGTAGTGTGATGGCACTGATGAACATGCATGTTATGAGGCTGTGGAACCTTAGAAACTAAGGTTTTCTGTTAATTTTAATAGTAACTTCATTATGGCATATTTGGGGTTTCTGGCCTATTTGTTTACATTAATCCAAGCAGCTATTGTTTAGCTCTTCATCACCATCTCTACTCCCGGCCCCCAAAAAAAACAACTTTTCACTCCAAGCAGCCGAACTCTAACTAGGTCAATCAGATTTTCCATGTAAACAGCTTAATCCCCATGTAGTGTTGCGATGCATCAAATCAAATATATTATGACACAATGCTAGGATGCAGCTTTGCACCCATGACTATATACAAAGCAAATTCCAGATTTGTCTTCAAGTGTGAACGAGAGACCGACAGCTTTGCCCCAAAGGATGAAAATGAAGAGAGGAAAGAAAGCAAAAAAAACCCATCAGCCATCACAAGGCACATTCCAAACATCTTGGCAGCAAGGTCAACAGCACACTAGCGAAGACTTGAGGGTGGGTAGGTCATGTGCCTCGGAAGTATACTGACAGGGGAAATTTGGAAGCGAAGAAATAGAAAATAGCTCAGAAAAATAACCATCCAAGATCCGGCATCATTTAAAATACGTACAATCTTGTTTTGTGAAAATTGTGCTTTTCTGCTCAGATTATCCACCAGTCACAGCATTTACAGTAACAAACTTAGCTCCAAGGTCATTTGTGTACTACATTTGTGAAGCAACCGCCTTGAACAGTTCAATTTCATACTTTCACCATGCATCAGATGTAAAAACATTCTGTAGTGTGAGATGGTGTGGTCAATGTACTGAGTTCTAAGAATGTAAAAGATGTCAAGGGCACAAAAAGACCTTCTGCCATTGAAGATGAATTTCTCTAAAGTATTTTCCTAAACTGGCCTAAGATACTTTCTAACCTCTCCCAAGAGGCTCTATGACATAGGAATGGGTAGATGGTGCAAGCGGATTGCACTATGTCTGGATGGGATGGACCATTTGGTCATTCTCCAATTCAAACATTCCTATATTGTAGAAATCTACAGGTTTTTGTAGTACAAATGAATGTTATTCAAACATACCTGTTCTCTAAAACAGCTATCCAGTTAGCCCCATTCCTCACTCCTTGACTCCTACTCTGTTGAAATATTCATCTACTTTTTTCAAAGTTGTGGATCCTGCTTCTAGCACCATTTCTGGCAGGGTGCTACAACTCCTGAAACCTTCCTAAAAATGGTCAGTTTGTGTCCCTTTGAAGATATTAAATTGTTGCCCTCCAGTTACCAATTCATTGAGCAATGGAAATAGTTTTTCCCAATTTATCTCATCATCATTTAACAACTTTCATTCCAAGGAAACCAGTCTCAGTTTCTCCAGCCTTCTCCACCCAGTATCATCTTTAGGAATCACTGCTGTATCTCTACCGCACTGACATCATTCTCAGTACCCCACTCAACACAAACCCATACATCAGGCTTTATTGTTTCCGCAAGGACTCTCATTTTCTAATTTTACTTTTAAAAGCAATTTTTATTTAGTTCCATTCTCTGCCCTGGATTCCTGTAGCAATGGGTTTAATTAGGAATCTTTCATCAGGGACCAAGTCAAAATCTTTCCGACGATCCCAATAAACTACAGTATACGGAGTCCTATTTATATGTCAAAGTCTTCAAAAAAGTTAAGGGATCTAGCAGGATCTTCCCACTAAATCTATTCTAGCAGGTTGTTATTGCTGTACAGGTACTTCTCCAGCCTACTCCTTAGATTAGCCTCTGTAATGTGCTATTGAGGTAAATGGGCCTGTTGTGGCCTTGGTCAGTTTTGTCATCTTTTTAAACAGAAATTAACTTCACTTGGGCCCAAATGTTCCTAAACGTCAATAACCAGATCCCAAAAAAATTCCACAAATAGCCCATGGGATTTGTTAGTCGAGTCCATCAAGCAGCTCCTTTCACATGGACCTCCAAGACTTCAATGATATTGGATACACAGTAGTACAAAATGTAAATAGCAAGTTAAACTAATTCTCTAGGTCAAATAGTTTTAGAAAACATTCACTTAATATTTAGCTATGTTATTACCAGCCTCAGCAATTTTACTTCAGAATTCTAATTTCCTCACTCACTACTCCTTTAGACCATAAGAAATAGGAGAATTAGGCCATTCAGCCCCTTGAGTCTGCTTCATCAAATATAATCATGGCTGATCAACCTCAACTTCACCTTCCCACACTTTTCCCATATCCCTTAATATCCAAATCTATGTCTTGAATACACTCAATGCCTAAGTTTCCTCAGCCTTCTGGGTTCGAGAATGCCAAAGATCCACAATCCTTTGAGTGAAGACATTTCTCCTCATCTCAGTGCTAAATGGACGACACTTTATTCTGAAGTTGTAACCCCTCGTTGTAGATCCCCCCACCAGGGAAAACAACCTCCCAGCATCAACCCTATAAAGCCCATAAGAATTTTATACACTTCTAGGAGATCCACCTCTCGTTCTTTAAAATTCTACAAAATATTGGACCTAGTCTACTCAATCTCTCCTCAAAGGACAACCCCCTCAGTTCAAGAATCAGACAATGTGAATAAAAACATAGGCTAAATATACGTGGAATATTTTTATTTTAATAATTACTGAGGGAATGGTGGAGGGGAGCATATCATTGTTTAGATAGAAACATCTAAAAGACCTGTTCAGCAATAGTAAAGATGTTTTTTGACTAGTTTCTAGTAAAGAATTAGGACATGCCTTACTCATTGCTTGTTTGCTCGCATTTCACCCTTGATAAATATTCTCAAGTAAGATGAGTTTTTAGCTCTTTACCACTTACTTTGTGATTTTTCTACTGGAGATCAAGAAATGTCTATAAAGAATGGCGTTCTATACAAAATATTAATCCAAAAGTAGCTGGCGTTATTAAGAATCTGCTTAAATATTTATGACTTTTCATTAGAACTTCCCTCAGAGTGACAAGCTCAAGATTCAATCTTCATCTTCAGTTTATCTGACCAGTTTGGAATTCAGAAATAAAATTGAGGAAATGCAGCCAGTGTAACCATTTAGAGTACATCTTGTTTTTTGGTTCGATATATTTTCATAATTTGGAGGTCTAAAAGTTTAAAATGAACAATTTGAACTGCCCAGTGAAGCATCTAGGAGCAGTGAAGTGATACTGGAAGGGCACTTTTGCCTCAACATCTTTAATTCTCATAAATTCCCATGGTCGTTCCAGAGTTCTCACACTCTGTTTTCCTTGTAATCGTTGTGCCATTTCTTTATCTCTTTTATTCTTACTTAATTGTCAACCATCTTGAAGACTATTTATTTAGTTTATGTGCATTTATCTCCTTTCCTTTCCTTGTGTCAATTATAGTAGACAACCAGTAAAAACAAAACTTACACACACCAACATTTACATCAAATGTGAAGTAGTCACAGAATTTTATGAACAATATTCTTACTCACCAGAAATGTATTTAGTTGCAAAAGTAATTCAAAATAAACTTCTATATTAGTTAAACAACTGTTTACTGACCAGGATATTGCAAGTGTTCACAAACTAACTTTTTCTCCACCACCACCCCACCCTCAAAAGATACCTGTCATACTCCACAGTTTAATCAACTATACAGAAGTTAACATAATCTAGCAATTTTCTGGAAAAGTGTGAAGTGCATCTGCAGCTGCGAGGGTGGATGAGTAAGCAACAGACTTCAACATCCTTTAATGTTCAGCTGACAGGAGGTGCAACTTGTGCAGGGTGAGACTCTTGCTATTTTTACATGCTTTGACAATGCTGATGTTATTGTGAGACAATATTGTATTGTATTGTAACAGAAATATTCACAAACCTTTACTTCTGGCTACCACAAAGTTGCTTGCTGAAACAGCCCTTCAAAATTATTAAATGTGCATAGCTACTGAACATGTTGCATCTGAAGCACAAAGTGTTCACTGATGTCCGGGCACTAGAGTTACAAAATGCAGCTTGTGTTTTCCAGAGAATACAGGTATGTACATTGAACCTTTACAAACTTTTAAAGGAAAATCTATTTTGTGCATAAAAATATAGTACATACTCTTTTTGTAAATCTTCTACCCCAAATGTGTATATTGTATCAAGAAAATTGCAATGGGCAGCACATACACATGCCAAGAATTAGATCCCAGTTTGGAAAGATCTAGTGGGAAGCGGAGATGGCAAGCAACAACTACTTGAATTTGTATAGCACCTTTAATGTAATAGATTATTTTCATAGGGCTGTTAACAAACAAAATCTGACATCAAGCCACTAAGAAAATATTGGAACAGGTGGCCAAATGCTTGGTCAAAGAGCTAGGCTATTAGGAGTACCTTAAAGGAGGAAAGAGAGGTTTTGCATGTGCATGTGTGGGTGGGGGAGGAAGGGGTGGAAGAGCTCCAGAGCCTAAGGGTTAGGCGGTTGACTACCCATGGTGGAACAATTAAAACCAGGAATGCGCAGAGATCTTGGAAGGTTGTACACCTGGAAGCTAAAGAGATAGGATAGGGAGGGGCAAGGCCATAGAGGAATTTGAAAACAAGGATGAGAATTTTAAGATTAAGGCATTGCCCGGCCAGAAGCCAATCTAGCTCAGGGAGCACAAGGATGATGGGTGAATGTGCTCTGTGTGAAATAGGATGCGGGCAGCATAGCTTTGGACAAGCTCAAATTTATGGAGGGTTGAAGATGGAAGCTGGCCAGGAGAGCAGTGGGTTATACAAGTACTGAGGCAACAAAGGCATGGATAAGGGTTTCAGCAGCAGGGGCAAAGTCGGGCAATGTTAATGAAGGAAGTAAGCAGTCGAGCTGAAGGAGCAGATAGGTGGTCAGAAGCTCATTTTAGGGTTAATTATGACACCAACATGGTGAGCAAAAAACTTGCATTCGCTTAATGTTCTCAGGATGAAGTAGTTTTGGTGCCTGGTAGTCTGGTCTTGTAATGTAGGGGCATTTGGTAGTCTAGTTCTGTGCGGCATAACAAGAATAGGACAAATTGTTAGTTGAGTTTTAAATGGAGTTGGTTTACTAATAAATGTTGGCCAGAACATCGAAAGATATATCCCCTACTACGAACGTACGAATTAGGAAGAGTAGGTCACTCAGCCCTGCACCATTCAATAAGATCATGGTTAATCTGACAGTAGCCTCAATTCCACATTCTGTCTATCCCTAATAACCCTTGACTCCCTTGTTAATCAAGTATCTAGCTACCTCTGCCTTAAAAATATTCAAAGAAGCTGCCTCCACCGCTCTCTGGGAAAGAGAATTTCAAAGACTCGTGAACTTCTGAGAGAAAAGAATGCCTTTTCATCTCCATCTTAAATGGAAGAACCCTTATTTTCAAACTGTGTCCCTTAGTTCCAATCTCTCCCTAAGTTTAAACATCCTTTCAGCATCCACTTTGTCAAGTCCTCTCAGGATCTTATAAGTTTCAATAACATCACCTCTCATTCTTCTAAACTCCAATGGATACAGGCCCAATCTGTCCAACTTTTTCTCGTAAGAGTTATATCAGCTAGTGTGAATAAGTTCTACCAAGCAATCTGACAAGGAGCAAGCAAACACATCAGTAACCAGGATATACAACATTTGTACACATAGATTTCCATGTCACAACTTGTTATTTACTGTAATCATTCAAAAATAAAAAAGCCACAAATTATACATCTCATTTTTATCCTGTACAAGTCAGGCAGTTAATTTGCTGAAATAGGCAACCCATGCTACATTTGAATTGATACTTGTACAAATTCAATATTAAAGTTGGATGTGGAGGCATTGGAGAGGGTGCAGGAAAGATTCATGAGAATGGCTCCAGAGATGAACTGCTTCATTTACATGGATAGATTGGTGAAGTTGGGACTGATGGGGTATTCAAAACCATGAGGGGTCTGGACAGATAATGGGTAGATAATGAAAAACTGTTCCCATTGATCAAAACATCGAGAACAAGAGGACACAGGTTTAAGGTAATTGGCAAAAGAAGCAATGGCAATATGACAAACTTTTTCACACAATGATTAGGATCTGGAATGCACTGCTTGAGTGTGTGGTGAGGGGCAGGTTCAATCAAGCCATTCGAGAGGGAATTGGATTATTTTCTGGAAAGGAAGAACGTGCAGGGCTATGGGTAGAGGGCATGGAAGTGGCACCAGAGGAATTTCTCCTTCGGGGAGCCAGCACAGACATGACAGGCCAAATGGCCGCCTTCTTCGTTGTAACCATTCTGTGCTGCCGAATTGGCTTAACAGAGCTTGAAACGTCTATTGTCCTCAGTCAACTCCACTCCCTTTTGCCTCACCACCCCAACCCCCAACTTCTTTCAAAAGCAACAAAACGCCAAGGTGACACGATCCATAACAACATTGTATAGTTGTGATTTAAGCTGCAACTGAACACAACCGCCTGGATTGCACCACAGCACTGCCTCTTTTCAAAACACAGCAGAGACGCTGAAAGTTTGTGCTATATATATATCCCTGCGGCCTCTTTGCAAACTCTTCAGGTTGAACTTAAAATACCTCTGCCGAGACTGTTGAGTTCATTGCATTAAAATGGGAGCAAGGACATTTGTTGTTGTTGTTGTTGTTTCTAAAAGAAAGCACTCGAGTGCCCAGAACATCAACAAGAGACGATAATTGGATCGTGTGTGAAAATTGTCAATGGAGCAGTGCAGGTTGCTGCCCACACCACCGTGTGGGAGGGAGGGGTGTTGCCTACAAGGCAGCAGCCGGCTATGGGAGGCCTACCCCCATAGCAGCAGGGCCTGCTCCTGTCCGCCTCCCCCACCCCTCCCCCCCCCCCACCCCTTCGCCAGCCCCGCTTCTCTCCTGCTTACCTTTCCGCCTGAAAAATGACATGTTCGGGGGGGAGGGGTATTGTGCGGGAACCGTGACGCCGCTGGTTCAGTGCATGGCCGGCGGCTCGGGGGTCGCTTCATTCATTGTGCGAGAGGGAAAGCGGGAGCTGTCAAAACCGGCACTTCCTCCTCCTCATCGTCCCCCGTTCGCGGCCATCCACCACCCACCCCCTTCTCCGAGCGCCGCCGAGCGGAAGCCGAGCGCGGCCGAGCGGAAGCCGAACGGAAGCCGAGCGCCGCCGAGCGGAAGCCGAACGGAAGCCGAGCGCTGCCGAGCGGAAGCCGAGCGCTGCCGAACGGGAGCCGAACGGCGCAGCCTCGTAACCAGACTCCGGCACTGGGCAGGGGGAGAAGCCAGGGCAGGGGTGGGTGGACCCAGCGCTGCAGTAACCCGCCCTAGCACACGGCAGCAACGAGCAGAAACCGTTTCACGAGTCAACTACATCAAACATCAAACCCATATATTTCATAAATTACTTTCCTGTTATGTCACTGAGGAAACACTCGCTGTTGAAAGTGAAAGGATTCGGGGGGAGATATTGATACACATTACTCAAGGTCTGGGGTGCCCATCACAAACTTTCCCAACGTTTGCATTTTATGTCAGAGGTTTTATGTTTTTAATATACAGGGTCATAAATGGAAATATGTGTACATTAACATCACATGCTGACATCATTAATAAATAAATCATTAATCATTAAATAAAATAAAATATTCAGCTATATTACAGCACTTAATTTTAGGACTAGTTGCACTCTGTAGCTCTTTGCAGAGGAACGCATTTTTAAGTAGTCACTGGACTGGTTAATCCAGAGACCCAGGGTAATGCTCCGGGGACCCAGGTTCAAATCCCGCCAGGACAGATGGTGGAATTTGAATTCAATAAAAAAATCTGAAATTAAAAGTCCAATGATGACCACGAAACCATTTTCGATTGTTGTAAAACTCATCGGGCTCGCTAGTGTCCTTTAGGGAAGGAAATCTGCTGTCCTTACCTGGTCTGGCCTACATGTGACTCCAGACCCACAGCAAGGTGGTTGACTCTTAAATGCCCTCTGAACAAAGGCAACTAGGGGTGGGCAATAAATGCTGGCCTAGCCAGCGATGCCCATATCCCGTGAATGAATAATGAAAAAACAAGCAGTAACATCATAAATTAATGTTTTAATCTTCCTCTCATTAATTGCATGAATTGCAGTTACTTGAGAAAGTTATATTTTAAGGTGAAATGTAAAACAGCTAAACCCGCAGGCACAGTTGACTATCACAGTTTGCCAAAGTTACTGGAGTAGGCCTTGAACCAGGGGCCTCCTGGCTCAGAGCCACTCTTGTTCCACTCCGTGTGTGCTTATGTACAGGTACATCCAGTTAATCTTCCATTTAGTCCTACTGTTTAATCTTGTCCCCATCATCATTAAAGAACAAGTAATGCAATGCTATTGTCATGCACAGTAAATGTACATCATATTCATAACTTTACACATGGACTGATCTTGCGTGGAAGTGTCTGGAACTGTTTTTTATTTGTTTTACATGGACACTGATGAACTGTTAAGATGGTTGCCAAGGGGATCAGGTGATCTTTGTTTATTCAACACAGACTATCAATCTTCTGGAAAGTTCTAAATTGAATAACCATGGGTGGGGGCCTCCCCTGGAATGGATATACCAAGGTGAATGTTATATGTGGAATTCACATCTGCAATTATTCAAAGCTTACCCAAAACACAGAGTCAATGGACTCCTATAATCTCCAGGTCTTCAGGTTTGCAGTTCAGGAAGGGAAAGCTGACAAGACCAGTTATCCACTAGTTAAGTGTGAAAGACCATCATCTATCTCCTATTGTATAACAATGGTCTTTTAGCTTTAACAATCATGGGTGGACAATAGCCATTGATCATGTGGTCAAAACTGACTTCTGACACTGAACCTGGGCAGACTGCAGAAGAACACTGACAAGACAACAGATGCCCAGAAAGGCTGCATCATCTTTACCTTTTAGGAACCAGTCATCAGCTGGTCTGAGAACCAGACTCTGAAACTAGCTGCAAGTTATCAAGCAGCCAAAGCACTTAACCTGTTCCAGTTTCAAAGTTCACCTGAGAACCAACTTCCTAGATATTTGACCCTTTCACTTTACAAGAATCTCACTTCAGCTTTAAATCATATAATCCATTCAAGAAGCCATAGGCCTGTCAAGTGGGAGCCCGGAAATTGAAAATCAAAGATTGAGTTAAATGCAATCTGTAAAAGTGAACTTTCTTTTTCTGTATCCAATCTTTATAAGTGAGTGTGCATGTGTGAGACTGAGTGTATGACGTTGTGTTAATCCGGGGTAAGTGTGTGAGAATAAATACTCTTCTTTATTTTAAACTCACGAAAGCTTGTTGCTCTATTATTTAATTGGAATGTGCACTCCAAGGGTAAGAAAAGACGCACCTCTTTCTGTACAAAACATACTGATTACAGGCAATAAGAGAGCAAATACATTCTGTTCTATGGCATTATCTATAAAGTAGTTAACACCATTCCTGTGGCTTTTAACATATTATTTAATCGCATGTTTCAACTCTCTTAATACTTATGAGTTCTTTGAATTGTCTCACAAATATTTTAAAATACTTAATATTTACCAATATACTTTAACTTGATTAATTGTGAAAGTTAAATTGTATATGAAAGATATTTATCTTGAAAATTATACAACTATATATATGGTCATTTTTGGTTTAAGATATGCATTTTAAAACGACTTTAGAACTAAAATTTATATATATATATATGTATTAAACTACAAAATCACTGATGCCGTAAGATGGACCTATTGAAACCCACCTTGCTGGATGCCACAACTCAGTTTCCTCTCACTCCTGCGCTGGGTTCACATTAACCCCAATTTTACAATTGAAGGAACAGTAAATTCTAGAAAGACTATGGGACATTATGTATTTTATGGCTTTTTGCATCAGAATGTTTTAAAGTGTACAACTTCAGCACTTTACCGAACAAGCGCACTTCTGCCACTCTTAACTCTCTAGCGATAGTGTTAAGACCAAGTTACAAACAGTTTCAGATGACCATCTCTGAGCGAAAACGGTGCGCGAATACATTATGTAAAAAAAAGGTGGCATTTCTATTGAGAAACAATTGTCAATAAAAGTTAATTCCTGACAAAGGAGATTATTAACCTGAGCGGTTCGAATGGTTATTAAGGCACAGCACCAACATTTATCAAAATAGAATACACATTTTTGGTTTTGATCACATGCCTCCCGGCTGCCTGACGGATACTGCGCCTCTGCTCAGTGCTGCCCTCTAATGGTAACTGACTGATCTGAGCGACTTCCCCCATACACCTGACAGCAGAAAGCACTGGAGGAGATTCTCACTTTGTCAGTTCGGGCTGAACCCAATTTAAATCACTGTCACTGTCCTGCAATCACTTCTGCCTATGGCTTATCCCCAAAAGGTGACAATGCATTGATTTATAATGAAGTACTATCCATATCAAGTTTTTACTTAAAATATTACATAAAGGAGTAAACTCCAGTAGAGTCATCCAATCTGCTACTTTGACAATTCAATCCAATCTGGTATTTTGACAATTACAAGAAGTTACGATCAACTACACAGCCTCCAACGGATAATAAAGCAGGTAGCTCACACCCAGCTATCTTCAACTCCAACCAGGTCCATCCCAATACGGTTACAATTTTTTTTCTAAATGTTAGGAGCATCAAGTGATTACTTAAGAAACTCTGCTGTTTGCAAGTTAGATTGCTGATGGCATAAGTTAAATCACCCAAATGGAACCCCAATTTTTACAATTCTTTTAAACATACTTACTAGCCAGACACTCGGTACTTGACATCATTAGTTACTATGTTGTAGTACTATCATTAGAACTGTACTAAACAAAAGTCAATTGTACAAAACAGGGCCTTGCATACCCCTGCAAGAAACATTGCACCTTGCAGTTGGTTCATACAATGGAAACTGCCCTTTGGGAAATCCAAATGTTCCTTCAATAAGTGAGTGTGTGGCTTTGTGAACCTCCTTGTTTTATCAGGAGATTGTGGATTGTGTAAAGAATCTGTCAGCCCCAGTGCCATATGCAGAGACCTTCCATGTGTTCCACCATTCCCCTGAAACAGACTGAGTAAAGCAGATTGATAAGGACTGAATAAGACTTGCATAGATCCTGAAGAGTTAGCACATGATCAGATAATGACCTCTTTCATGTTACAAAGTACCTCATATTCAATTAAAAAACCCCTTTCCGATTTGTTGGGAAAAAGTACTTGGACTAGGTGAAAATGTCCATGTGCGTTACGAGTAACACCCAGAATCCTTAGAAACTAGGTAAAACAGGAGAGTTTTGGATTTCCAGCATCCGCAGTTTTTTGCTTTTATCTTAGAGTTTCTTAAATAATCACTTGATGCTCCTAACATTTAGACAAAAATTGTAAACATATTGGGATGGATCTGGTTGGAGTTGAAAATACTTCCACAACTCTTTCTCCAGTACATCGATGATTACTTCGGTGCTGCTTCATGCTCTCGTCGGGACTTGGAAAAATTTATTAATTTTGCTTCCCCCACCCCTCCATCATTTTCACGTGGTCCATCTCTGACACTTCCCTTCCCTTCCTTGACCTCTCTGTCTCAATCTCTGGTGATAGACTGTCCACCAATATCCATTACAAGCCTACCGACTCCCACAGCTACCTCGACTACAGCTCCTCACACCCCGCTTCCTGTAAGGACTCCATCCCATTCTCTCAGTTCCTTTGCCTCCGTCACATCTGTTCCGATGATGCTACCTTCAAAAACAGTTCCTCTGACATGTCCTCCTTCTTCCTTAACCGAGATTTTCCACCCACAGTCGTTGACAGGGCCCTCAACCGTGTCCAGCCCATCTCCTGCGCATCCGCCCTCATGCCTTCTCCTCCCTCCCAGAAACATGATAGGGTTCCTCTTGTCCTCACTTATCACCCCACCAGCCTCCGCATTCAAAGGATCATCCTCCACCATTTCCGCCAACTCCAGCATGATGCCACCACCAAAAACATCTTCCCTTCACACCCCCTTTCGGCATTCCGTAGGGATCGTTCCCTCTGGGACACCCTGGTCCACTCCTCCATCACCCCCTACTCCACAACCCCCACCTATGGCACTTCCCCATGCCCACGCAAAAGATGTAACACCTGCCCCTTCACTTCCTCTCTCCTCACCGTCCAAGGGCCCAAACACTCCTTTCGAGTGAAGCAGCATTTCACTTGCATTTCCCCCAACTTAGTCTACGTATTCGTTGCTCCCAATGCGGTCTCCTCTACATTGGAGAAACCAAACGTAAACTGGGCGACCGCTTTGCAGAACACCTGCAGTCTGTCCGCAAGAATGACCCAAACCTCCCTGTCGCTTGCCATTTTAACACTCCACCCTGCTCTCTTGCCCACATGTCTGTCCTTGGCTTGCTGCATTGTTCCAGGGAAGCCCATCGCAAACTGGAGGAACAGCACCTCATCTTCCGACTAGGCACTTTACAGCCCTCCAGATTAAATATTGAATTCAACAACTTTAGGTCTTGAACTCCCTCCTCCATCCCCACCCCCTTTCTGTTTCTTCCCCC
This sequence comes from Carcharodon carcharias, assembly GCF_017639515.1. Taxonomy (NCBI): domain Eukaryota; kingdom Metazoa; phylum Chordata; class Chondrichthyes; order Lamniformes; family Lamnidae; genus Carcharodon; species Carcharodon carcharias. The sequence continues at coordinate 155,986,293 of NC_054476.1, read as the reverse complement.
TTCCTTTTGTTTTTTCCAATTAATTATATAGATTTTTCTTTTCCCACCTATTTCCATTATTTTTAAATATTTTTAAATCTTTTATGCTCCCCCCACCCCCACTAGAGCTATACCTTGAGTGCTCTACCATCCATTCTTAATCAGCACATTCGTTTAGATAATATCACCAACCTCAACACCTATGTGTTCTTTTGTTCTTTTGTCTGTGACATCTTTTGATGATCTGCTTCTATCACTGCTTGCTTGTCCCTACAACCACACCACCCCCCTCCACTTCTCACCCCCCACCCCCCACACACCTTAAACCAGCTTATATTTCACCCCTTCCTTGGATTCACCTAGTTCTGTTGAAGGGTCATGAGGACTCGAAACGTCAACTCTTTTCTTCTCCGCCGATGCTGCCAGACATGCTGAGTTTTTCCAGGTAATTCTGTTTTTGTTTTGAAAATAGTTGGCTGTGAGATACCTGCTTTATTATCCCTTGGAGGCTGGAAGAGACCTTAGAGGAATGATGATCACAGCTAGAAAAATACAGTGGGATACAGAGAGAGTGCCTCAGGTCATTTCAGTGGACTTACCTTCGCTGAGTCAGAAACAGCATAGATAGTGATATTCAACTAATATTTTAAAAGCTTTGTTCCTTGCTGGTTAGATTCATTAACATAGACAATGGTTCATTCTTTAGACTTCACTTTCCATCTCCTGCACCCCTTTATAGCTGCTAGCAGTAAACAATCCACTGACAAGCTGCAATCATCCACTAATGTGAGGAAATCCATGTGTGGAGGCAACATAAAGCCCTGCTTCAACTCTTTTATGTTGCAAGTGGTTAGCATTAAAAAAAAGTTCTACAAAGTGGCAAGTCAGTTCATTTTAGTCTGTCTACCTCTTAATTGACATTTCAGGCATTGGTCAATAAATGGCACTGTGATTAATTAACTGCAGGAAAAGTGAGTCAAATCTGAAAGTATGCCAAAATCATCATTCCACCATAGGCTGCAATCCACATTTTAAATGAGAGGTTTACTGCAACAACATGAGGGACATTCTATTTGTAATTAATTCATCATTTTTTAAAAATGGAATAATAAATACTTTGGAATGATTGCAACATGCTTACCTGCTCAAAAGGTTTAAGTTCGCAACTTAATCCCAATAACAAAACTGTTTGCATTTTATAATAATCAGTTAAACCCAAAATGGATCTTACAGTGTTGCTCTTACTATAGAGCTTATATATGTACTCTGGACTGATTGTAAAGTTACCATCTCAATTTTGATATATCATCTTTGACACATGAAAAGATAACAACTACAACCTCACAATTGTATGTTCTTCAAGTGATAATCTATAGTTGACTAATTAGAAATATAAAGAACCTATTTTTATTTTTCTTGGACTGTGGCTTTAAAAAACTACCTTGGCTGCAGTTGAAAGACATGTTCACTGGAACAGGATGAGAAATATCTACAATGTTGCTATCCTGGAGCAGAGTGTGCCATAAACGAACCGAATGGTGCTGGAAAGGAGTCCTGGACTAATGGGAACTGCCTGATGACAGCATTTTAATTGGCTCCTGACCAGGTGACCTGGATTTTGTGTGGTAATAGTGCAGGCAGTACAGCTCCTAGCCTGAAAAGAGGGAAGACCTAAAACCTCTCTCTTCTGTGTTTGTAAGATCCCAGTAATCCTGCGAAAGTAGCTAGCTGGCTATTTCTCACATCTCTGTAGCCTGCTTTCTCTGAAAACCCCTGTCAAGAGGAAACGGGGAAAAACCACCGATAGAGACATTGAAAAGCAAGTTTTTCAATCAGTGAACTACACACTGAAAGCACTGGGAGACCACCTCATGTCATCAACAACAAACTGCAAAGAATTTGGAAGACATCAACCAAAATCAACCCATCTAATCCTGTACTCCAGATTGGTGTTATTGAACTGTTTTATCTCACCCTTAAAATCCATGTTTTGGGTATCTTGTGTGTTTGTTTATAGCAGCTTAAGAAGGGGTAGAGTTTATTAAACAGTTAGAAGTTAGCAGTTCATACGTCTTTCTTTTCCCACTAGTTAAAGATGATTTGTTCAATAAATGGTTATTTACTTAATAAGTATTCTGTTAACCTAAATTAAACAGTTAGGTAGAATTGGGTTTGGTCAAACTTTTCACATTTGTTATGGTTCGGGGAACAGTGGGGCTTGATATTACAGTGCACTTTCCCCAGTGAGTCATGACAGAAATGATACAAATCAGTAGATATGTTATAGTTGTAAAGAGCAAATTGTTGGCATTGGAACTGCAATCACAAATTGAGGCATTCTGCCTTCTTAAATTGACCTTCATCTTGACAAAATGAAAGATAGCTCACCGGCTTCATCATCATTATCATGTATTGTTAACACTGCAAGTAATTGGATGAACAAACAGGCGACATGGAGCCATTCTGGCTCTAAGTCAAACTTCTGTTTTTCTAGAAGCTAAATACAGGATTGTTGAATTGACTTTAAACTAGAAAATGTTAACCCTGGATCAACATCCCCCTTTGGACCAGAGCTCATGCTATTAAACATTCTTGTGCCAATATTCTTGGCAAACCCCCTGTTGCCCTCTCCCCACACCTTCTTGTTCTCTGTGAGTCAATCAAGCAGCAGCTGGGCACTGTAACAATCAAGTGTTTTCAGCATCTGCACATCAATCAAATTCTCTGCTTCAGATGCAGTCAAGGAATCTGAGCTAATATCAAGAGGTGTCATTAACTTTTAAAATATGACGGAAAAGATTGAATGAAAACAGAACTGCCGAAAACTGGGATTTTGAAGAAGAAGCTCAAAATGTTGCTTTGCCTCCAGCCCAAAGTAACGCTCCATAAAAATTGATGACTGAGTAAGTCATCAATTGCCTGAGAGCAGCAGGGAAAACAAGAGTCTTCCTGTCAATTGGAGCCCTTCCATAGGGAGACACAGTGGAACCTGTCAGTAAGTTTGATGGATTTTAAAGCAGAGATATAATGCTCACTTCAGATGAAAAGCTGCCTCTTTCTCTTTCAGGTGCCATCAAGAGACCCTGGATGATCAGAGGGCCATCAAATCAAAAAATCTTACAAAGGTGTCCCCTTCCCCTTATAGAGGCTACTGGATGGATACTTGGAGAGGATTAATTTGCAGCAGTGTGGGTTTAAATTTTTTGTTTTTATCTCTGTGTTTAATTGACTGCCACTGCTCTTCAAGAAATGCCTACCTCCTTGAAGAAGTTCTGTTCCTCTCTGTGACAAGATTTCCATATCTCTCTGTTGTCTTGCTCACCTTCTTTGCTTTCCATTTCCCTCCTAGTGTTTGACAAGGTGTTTACTAAAACCCGCTTTCACAGCCATATCTCCTTTCTCAGTGACTGTCTCCGTCTCCGACTTACCCCACGTGGATTTCAACTGAAATTCCACCCCTCATGTTTCGAACCCACCCAGGATTACAGGTATCTCCGGGACATAAAACGTTTTTCGGACTGCTGTTCCCGTCACATTCTGAAATCCACACTCAGTGCCATGAGCCGCCATATGAACACACTCGACCTCTCCCTCCAGCAGCACTGCCGTACCCTTTTTCAAAGCTGCGCGTGCCCCCAGTTTCATTTATCCTTCGGCTCATCCGACGCCTCAACAAGAAACTTTTTCTCTTTCTCTCAAGTGCTAAGGAACGCAAGCTCCAACAACTCATCGACACCAACACCCATCTAGGACCCCCCACCCCTGCCTGTTCCTCCGTCCCCACCCTTTTTTCCAATCCCAACCCCAGCCGTGTATTCACTATACCCCCTGACCTTCCCCTCTCCGATGCTGAACGTTCAGTGCTCAGCAAAGGACTTAGTTTCATACCCTTACGCCCTCACCTCAATGAATTTCGGGCTCGGCATGATACTGAACTCTTCTTCCGCCGTCTTCGTCTCCGGGCTCACTTCTTTGGGCAGGAGTCCTCTCCCAGTTCAACAGATCCTTTTACCCATCTCCAATATTCTCCCTCCACCTGGACCCCTCCCTCTGGATTCTTACCTTCTCTCGATCTTTTCATTGAGAACTGTCGGCGCGACATTAGTCGTCTCAATTTCTCTGCTCCTCTCACCCATTCTAACCTGTCTCTCTCTGAACTTACTGCATTCCATTCTCTCAGGTCCAACCCTGACATTGTCATCAAACCCGCTGACAAGGGTGGTGCTGTTGTTGTCTGGCGCACTGACCTCTACCTCGCGGAGGCTGAGCGTCAACTCGCAGACACTTCCTCCTACCTCTCCCTGGACCATGACCCCACCACTGAACATCAAGCCATTGTTTCCAGGACTGTCACTGACCTCATCTCCTCTGGGGATCTCCCTCCCACAGCTTCCAACCTGATAGTCGCCCAACCTCGGACGGCCCGCTTCTATCTCCTACCCAAAATCCACAAACAGAAATGCCCCGGTAGACCGATCGTCTCAGCTTGCTCCTGCCCCACAGAACTTATTTCTCGTTATCTTGACTCCCTTCTCTCTCCCCTTGTCCAGTCCCTTCCCACCTACATCCGTGATTCCTCTGACACCTTACGTCACATCAACAATTTCCAGTTCCCTGGCCCCAACTGCTTACTCTTCACCATGGACATCCAATCCCTCTACACATCCATCCCCCACCAGGATGGTCTGAGGGCCCTTAGCTTCTTCCTCGAACAGAGGCCCGAACAATCCCCATCCACCACTACTCTCCTCCGTCTGGCTGAACTTGTTCTCACACTGAACAATTTCTCCTTCAACTCCTCTCACTTCCTCCAAATAAAAGGTGTGGCTATGGGTACCCGCATGGGCCCCAGCTATGCCTGTCTCTTTATGGGGTATGTGGAACATTCCTTGTTGCAGTCCTACTCCGGCCCCCTTCCACAACTCTTTCTCCGGTACATCGATGATTACTTCGGTGCCGCTTCATGCTCTCGTCAGGACTTGGAAAAATTTATTAATTTTGCTTCCAATCTCCACCCCTCCATCATTTTCACGTGGTCCATCTCTGACACTTCCCTTCCCTTCCTTGACCTCTCTGTCTCAATCTCTGGTGATAGACTGTCCACCAATATCCATTACAAACCCACCGACTCCCACAGCTATCTCGACTACAGCTCCTCACACCCCGCTTCCTGTAAGGACTCCATCCCATTCTCTCAGTTCCTTCGCCTCCGTCGCATCTGTTCCGATGATGCTACATTCAAAAACAGTTCCTCTGACATGTCCTCCTTCTTCCTTAACTGAGGTTTTCAACCCACGGTCGTTGACAGGGCCCTCAACCGTGTCCAGCCCATCTCCCGCGCATCCGCCCTCACGCCTTCTCCTCCCTCCCAGAAACATGATAGGGTCCCCCTTGTCCTCACTTATCACCCCACCAGCCTCTGCATTCAAAGGATCATCCTCCGCCATTTCCGCCAACTCCAGCATGATGCCACCACCAAACACATCTTCCCTTCACCCCCCTTATCGGCATTCCGTAGGGATCGCTCCCTCCGGGACACCCTGGTCCACTCCTCCATCACCCCCTACTCCTCAACCCCCTCCTATGGCACCACCCCATGCCCACGCAAAAAATGCAACACCTGCCCCTTCACTTCCTCTCTCCTCACCGTCCAAGGACCCAAACACTCCTTCCAAGTGAAGCAGCATTTCACTTGCATTTCCCCCAACTTAGTCTACTGCATCCGTTGCTCCCAATGTGGTCTCCTCTACATTGGAGAGACCAAACGTAAACTGGGCGACCGCTTTGCAGAACACCTGCGGTCTGTCCGCAAGAATGACCCAAACCTCCCTGTCGCTTGCCATTTCAACACTCCACCCTGCTCTCTTGCCCACATGTCTGTCCTTGGCTTGCTGCATTGTTCCAGTCAAGCCCAACGCAAACTGGAGGAACAACATCTCATCTTCCGACTAGGGACTTTACAGCCTTCTGGACTGAATATTGAATTCAACAACTTTAGGTCATAAGCTCCCTCCCCCATCCCCACCCCCTTTCTGTTTCCCCTTCCCTTTTTTTTCCAATAAATTATAAAGATTTTCCTTTTCCCACCTATTTCCATTATATAAAAAAAAACCCACTAGAGTTATACCTTGAGTGCCCTACCATCCATTCTTAATTAGCACATTCGTTTAGATAATATCACCAACTTCAATTTTAACACCTATGTGTTCTATTGTACTATTGTCGTTGACATCTTTTGATGATCTGCTTCTATCACTGCTTGTTTGTCCCTACAACCACACCCCCCCTCCCCCCCCTCCACCTCTTTGTCTCTCTATCTCTCCGCCCCCCACACACACACCTTAAACCAGCTTATATTTCAACTCTTTCTTGGACTCGAACGCAAGTTCTGTCGAAGGGTCATGAGGACTCGAAACGTCAACTCTTTTCTTCTCCGCCGATGCTGCCAGACCTGCTGAGTTTTTCCAGGTAATTCTGTTTTTGTTTTAAATTTGGACAGCTCTTTAAAGACCCAGAACCGACTTGATAGGCTGAATAGCCTCCTTCTGTTCTGTAAGAACTTCAAAACATAGGATGATGCTGACTCAGTCTTATTATTACATGATTTATTCTGGTTGATGTGATTATGGCAGAGTGAGAAAGACTCACTTACTTGGAGGGCGGCTCAAGTAATCGGATTTCAAAATTATATCCTATTTTGACATATCTAATTTTTAACAATAAACATACAGGGTCAATTTGGTTCACTCAGTACCTGTAGCAAATAGTTTTTTTTTCTGTGCTTTTGCTACCCGGAACATAAATAGAAAATCTTCCTGAGTATGTTTAAATAAACATTGAGGAAATTTAGTCTGTTTCACAAATGGTTATTAGAACAAAGAATTCTTTGCCACATGTGGCTGTGAGGCAGAGACAGTGACAACACTTAAAAGTGGCTTGAGTAATTATTCGAAAAGGCAGGATATGAAAGAATGTGGGGAAAGGGCAGGGATGTGGGATTAGTGTAGTGGTTTGAGTTGAAGATGGGTCCAATCTGCTCCTTCTGTGCTGAAATTTCTGATCCTATAAAAGGGGGTTGGAATTTACAATATTTCATCACCCTCATATTGAGAGCTCTGGGCTAGCAGCTCTTTTATCACATAAAGATTACAGCACAGAAACAGGCCATTGAGTCCAAGTGGTCCATGCCAGTGCTAATGTTCCACACAAGCTTCCTCCCGTTTCATCTAACCCCCATTAATATATCCTTCTAATCCCTTCTGTGTTGATCTAGCTCCCCCTTAAAAGCGTTGAACCATGGTTACAGCACAGAAGGAGGCCATTCAGCCCATCATGTCAGTGCCAGCTGTCCATAAGACCTGCTCAGCTAGTCCCACTCCCCTGTAGCCCCACAATGTATATGGTTCGGAACACTTATTAACTTGGGTGACATTTAACTTTTCCCATCAGCCTTACCAAAAAATTATCCAATTTCCTATTGACAGCCAAGTGTCATTCACCTCGACTATTCCTTGTGGTGGCGAGTTCCACAGTCTGACCGCCCTGGGTGAAGAAGTTTCTCCTGAATTCTTTATTGGATTTGGTAGTAACCTCTAGTTTTGGTCCCACAAGTGAAACCGTCTCCTCTACCCTAGCAAACCTCTGCATACATTTTAAAGACGTCTGTCAGGTCACCCCCCTCAACCTTCTCTATTCTAGCTTTCAACGTACTTATCTTGGGCACATACACTATGCAAAGCAGAGCTCCACCTCCCCAGCACACACTGAATGCCACTGTGTCTCTCACTTTAGCTGTTGTTGTTCGGGCTGCTCGGGGAGTTGTGGGGTGGGGGGTGGGGGGAGGTAGTTTAGCTCACGCTTTGGAAGGCCTGGCACATTGGCCGAGACAATTGCTGTCTCGCCCGCTGATTTCTTCCTTTTCCCTCCGCACCTCCACCCTCCCCGGCATTCCTGGACTCGTCCTCACGGAGCAGGCACCTGTCTGCGCCTAGTGGTATTGAGCAAGCGATGCACAAAAAAAAACACACACACACATACACGCACACACAGAGAGAGAGAAGAGGAAGCGTCAACCAATCTGTGACAGCAAAATGAAAATTCCCCTTCTCTAGAAAGAGACTGGAGAGAGAGAGAGAGAGAGAGTGGCTGGTTAAAGCGAGCATTCTGACTTCCAGTTTATCTTCAGGCTTTGAGGATCCGGATTAATCCCACAGGGGCTGAACGGAACAAGAAGAAACTGTACTGGATAATTGATTCTATTTTTAAAAAAAAAAATCATCAGTATCTGGGCGTTCAGATCCAAGTGCCTGGTGCCAGATTCTTTTATAAACTGATCTCACTCGGGAGCTGGACTTTTGTTTTTTTTATGTGAAGATTTTATAAAGGAGGGGGTGGGTTTTGGTAAAAAAAATAAAGGAACCCCCCCCCCCCCCCAACCAACTCCAAGCCAAAAAAATAAGTCTCAGTTGTCTTCCAGATGCATTCGCTGTTGGATCGGAAAAAGAAAGAAGCGGGTACGGAGCTGGGCTTCGTGGACATACCAGCGGACAGCCTCTTGCCTCAAGCCCAGAGGATGTGGACGTGTGTGGGCTGCCTGTGGGTGTTGCTCTCCTCCTGCCTGGTGGCTGTCTGCAGCTTCAGCTTCATCTCGCCCGCCTGGATCGTCAAAGAGAAGAGCAAAGACTCGGTGAGCTTCGGGCTCCTCTGGCACTGCTCCGAGACCGTCTATAACTGCTACACTTTCGGCGGCCTGGGCAATTTCGCGGACATCCCCTCAGGGTCTTGGCAGGTAAATCACTGGGCTCTGTGTGTGTGTGTGTGTGTGTTTGTCCCTCTCCCTTTCTCTCTCTCTGCTTTGAAATGTTTTGACTGAGACGGAGTTGGTGGTGGGGGCTGGGGGCTGATGGTGGGGGAGCAAAGTTGCATTTCACAAGTTGAGAGAATTGTCTCGCTTGGTTTGCACGCAGACCAGTTTTGGACAATGTTAACTTGCCCTGAGGGAAACCTCACCAATTACTTAGAAACATTGAAAGAAAGAGAGACAGAGAGAGAGAAAAGACATACGTTGGATTATTATTTATGGACAGTCCAGATACTTAGTCCAAGCATTTGGTGGCGGTTCTAATATAATCCTGAAGTAAATAATTGAATGTTGAGAGGTAATCCCGAATGATGTGTTTCGTTTGAATCCAGTTTCCCCATTTTGTTCCCTCTCTTTAAGAAGCGACAATTCAGTGTTGGGGTTATGAATGATTTATGTCACTCTGTGGTCGGGAAAGCATTAAGGAAGGGGAAATAACCTCAAATGTCTCCAGCGGCTAATTAAAAAGTCCAGCTCTTCTCGACAATATGCAGTGCAAACCTCCACAGCCTCCACCCCCTCATCCCCGTGGCTCCCTGCATGTCCAAGCTCCGAATTTCAGCACTGCTGACCTAGATTCTCAAGATTAAAAAGTGGCGATGGGATTTATTTTATTATTATTATTTGTATGGAGACTTTCTGGCCCAATAGCTCTCCTCGCATCCCTTAAAGCCGGCGATTGGTCTGAGTTGACTGCAAAGTTATCCGCTGTTTGATTTTTTTTTCACTGAAAGCCTTAATGTCTCAATGATAGGCAGCAGTTTCACCCTGTGCTTGGATTTAACTGGAAGGTGTCTGTATTTACAGGTCAGCGCCTTCAGTGAGAATTGTCACTGTTCCTGCAGCTAATGCAATCATAATATATTGGGGTCTTACTTTCCAAAGACAGTGGATCAGCTTTGGGCGAACCCATATATGCGCCAGCTTTTCGGACAATCTACAGATAATTAGAATTTAAATGGGTCTCATTAGCTGACAGCTCTTTTACATTGAATGTGCCTGCGCTGTAGTTCAATCCAGACCAGCAGGAGGCGCAGTCTTTCACTCTGATCTTTCACCAGTCACACGACTGCAGCCTGACTGTACCTCCAACTCAATTGAATGGCCAATGCTACAGGGTTTGATCCGCCTACGATAAAAAAACTTTCCTTTTAAATAGAATTTACTGTGTCCGATTCCAGGAATATTTCTGTCAGGCACTGTTTCGCAAGAGCACATACTTTGGGATTTTTATGTAAATAATTTAATCTTGACTGTAAATCGAGGGATCTGTCAAGAAATGTTGCCCCTAACTTCGAATTATACGTTGATCACAATTTCTATAAGTTGAATGGGGATGAAAAATAGCTAATATTTTAATGCCACAAGGCCTATTGGACATTCACGAAGACGTCCATTATGAACAAAAGAAGTAGCTAGACAAAACTTAAAGGAGAGCCATCTTCATCAAAAAGACACTGGCAAACTTCATAGGACACTGATATATATCGTGTCGAAACACATCACATCGCCTGTATGTTTGAAAACGATGCACCATTCTTCTGGGTCATCACTCAATCACAAACAAAATAAAAAGGGTTGGCAAACATTTTTGCAGGAAGATTACAGTTCCTTTAACCCAAAACGTGACCAGACTTCTAATGTCTGTTGGTGTTGTTAAATAAAAGTTGGCAGTAGATTAATCATAGCTTGTGTGCTGGCCATTAAAAATTAGGTAATTTAGAAGAATTTTGCATTTGGAGCCAGGTCTGTGTATTTTAAGATTACACATGGATCAGGAGTGATATATAGTTGAATTGAATGAGATGTGGTTTTAGTGTATTGGCTTTTCTGCATTTTGTTCAGTTTTATGGTTATCAGGGCCTGACAGCACTTGTTAAAATGGCAGGTGTAAGTTATCAGTCTTTATAATCTGGTTATATGTTGGACTACTTGTCTATCTATTGATTCAGTCAGTTAAGCTAACCCTTTGGAGAATTCCTTGGACTAAAATGCAACTGAAATACAGTAAATACTGTATACTGAATACAATACTGAAATAATGAAACACAAATACAATACAATACTGAATACAATTAAGTGTTCGATCAGATATGATCCTACTGAATGGCGGAGAAGGCTCGACGGGCCGAATGGCCTATGTTCCTATGTTCCTAATCCCACATGAGATGCCACAATAGAATGGAATTGGGGTAACTATCATGCTCTCTTCAATTCTACGCAGACTGGAGAGTGGATAAGAAAATGTATTAAGGTGGCAGTGCTAGGTGTCACCACCGGTCTGAATATCATTGGAATAGAAAATAAATGTGCTATGGTTTCTAGTTTCTAATCACAGCGACTTCTGCTAGAAGCATGAAGGCGTCGATTTCAGGTGAGTGCAAGACTGGGCTTAGCTGTGATGGTTTCCTTTGTGGAATAGCTAGTGAGCAATCTCTTTCTTAGGCCGGCAAATGGCGAATGTAACACAAGTGTTAACGGAAGTGTTAACCCTAAAGTGCCTCTAAGAAACAAGAGATAGGGAAGAGAGAAAAAAATCAAATCTGTGATGTAAAATATTTTGTGATATTAATTGCTGATGCAACATTGTTTTCCATTACATACACAGTAGCTCAATATCAAGATATTTTCTAACATACCGTACACAATTGGCATTTACATTGAATGTTTCAACTTCAGACATGATTAAAAAACCAATTATTCGAAGCAAGCTTTGTTGGATTTGATATAACGGTGCACAACTCATTCATTTTTGCTTTGTCATGTTCAAATACTATCCATTCTTGCTCCCCTCGCCTCTGATGCCGAATACACAACAGTATTTTCATAAATGAATATACTAAATTGTTAGTTAATTATCTGCTGTACAACCCCAAACTCTAGCAGTGGAGTCCAAAGCGTTCACTTTCCTCTTTGACTCCTCCCTCTCTGTTTTGGTGTGTTTCCACGCGGGAATTTTCAGAATTATGTGACTCTTTTAGATCTCCAGCTTTCCATATGTTTAATTTCCTAATCCATTGTCCAATGGACCTTTGGCATGACACATTATACGGTGTTAGTTCAGGCATATCACAACTTATTTTTTTGACTTTGTTTTCCTTGTATGAGGCTTCATTCACAAGAGTACATGTTACAACGTCTGGCTTCCAAGCCAGAAGCACCTTTCAAGCACCGAACACTTAATTGTATTCAGTTACTGTGTTGTATTTCAGTGTTCAGTTTTCCAAGCACCTTTCAGGCTGGGAGGGAGCGGGATCTTCCCAGCACCCTGGAGGCAGGGCTGGAGGCGGGACCCGGTGCCAAATAGGAAACTAGGGTGACGGGTCTGCCCCTGCCTTGGAGCGATCTGGCTGAAGGCGGCTCAACAATGGCAGCGGTTACCCCGTCCAGCAGCAGCGGCAAGGGAGGCCATTAGGCTCAGTAAGGGGAATGACAGATCAAAACCAATCCTGTGAGGGAGGTGGGGGGGGGGTTCCCCTTCCCTTCACAGCGATGGCTTTGTGGGCTTCTTCCTTGTCAAGTTGGCAAAAGGCATCCGAGAGCGCCCCCTGCTTTAGCGATCGCTTTTCTGCGCCTCAGCAGTGACCCCCCGCGGTGTGGGCTACCAGCTGCAGGAACTCAGAGTGGATCTCCTCAAGCTGGAAGTTCCGGCCGGCTCCTCGGGCCAGATCATGCCCGTTGCTCGGGTCACAGCCCCTGCCGGGATCCTGATCATCGCGATCGCAACTCACCAGGGAAAATTCGGCCCAGAGTGAGCCACAGCCAATGAATTCAAGTACAGTCAATTTGTCACATGGACAAACGTAGCGTATGCCAGTGTCCATGATCAGTAATGACCAATTATATAGTTTTGGTGAATGTTGGGTGGGAGACCAGGAGAGCTACTTTGTTTTCCGTCAAATATTACTGCGAGATCTTTTAAATCCGGTTCAACAGGCAAATGGGCCCTTGGTTTTAGTTCCTTGTTCCAGTCCTACTCCGGCCCCCTTCCACAACTCCTTCTCCGGTACATCGATGATTACTTCGGTGCCGCTTCATGCTCTCGTCGGGACTTGGAAAAATTTATTAATTTTGCTTCCAATCTCCACCCCTCCATCATTTTCACGTGGTCCATCTCTGACACTTCCCTTCCCTTCCTTGACCTCTCTGTCTCAATCTCTGGTGATAGACTGTCCACCAATATCCATTACAAACCCACCGACTTCCACAGCTATCTCGACTACAGCTCCTCACACCCCGCTTCCTGTAAGGACACCATCCCATTCTCTCAATTCCTTCGCCTCCGTCGCATCTGTTCCGATGATGCTACATTCAAAAACAGTTCCTCTGACATGTCCTCCTTCTTCCTTAACTGAGGTTTTCCACCCACGGTCGTTGACAGGGCCCTCAACCGTGTCCGGCCCATCTCCCGCGCATCCGCCCTCACGCCTTCTCCTCCCTCCCAGAAACATGATAGGGTCCCCCTTGTCCTCACTTATCACCCCACCAGCCTCCGCATTCAAAGGATCATCCTCCGCCATTTCCGCCAACTCCAGCATGATGCCACCACCAAACACATCTTCCCTTCACCCCCCCTATCGGCATTCCGTAGGGATCGCTCCCTCCGGGACACCCTGGTCCACTCCTCCATCACCCCCTACTCCTCAACCCCCTCCTATGGCACCACCCCATGCTCACGCAAAAGATGCAACACCTGCCCCTTCACTTCCTCTCTCCTCACCGTCCAAGGACCCAAACACTCCTTTCAAGTGAAGCAGCATTTCACTTGCATTTCCCCCAACTTAGTCTACTGCATTCGTTGCTCCCAATGTGGTCTCCTCTACATTGGAGAGACCAAACATAAACTGGGTGACCGCTTTGCAGAACACCTGCGGTCTGTCCGCAAGAATGACCCAAACCTCCCTGTCGCTTGCCATTTTAACACTCCACCCTGCTCTCTTGCCCACATGTCTGTCCTTGGCTTGCTGCATTGTTCCAGTGAAGCCCAACGCAAACTGGAGGAACAACACCTCATCTTCCGACTAGGCACTTTACAGCCTTCCGGACTGAATATTGAATTGAACAACTTTAGGTCGTGAGCTCCCTCCCCCATCCCCACCCCCTTTCTGTTTCCCCCTTCCTTTTTTTTTCCAATAAATTATAAAGATTTTCCTTTTCCCACCTATTTCCAATATTTTTAAAAAAAAACACCCCCACTAGAGCTATACCTTGAGTGCCCTACCATCCATTCTTAATTAGCACATTCGTTTAGATAATATCACCAACTTGAACTTTAACACCTATGTGTTCTTTTGTACCATTGTTGTTGACATCTTTTGATGATCTGCTTCTATCACTGCTTGTTTGTCCCTACAACCACACCCCCCCCACCTCTCTCTCTCTCGCTCTCTCCGCCCCCCACACACACACCTTAAACCAGCTTATATTTCAACTCTTTCTTGGACTCGAACTCAAGTTCTGTCGAAGGGTCATGAGGACTCGAAACGTCAACTCTTTTCTTCTCCGCCGATGCTGCCAGACCTGCTGAGCTTTTCCAGGTAGTTCTGTTTTTGTTTTTGCCTTGGTTTTAGTTTCTCATTTGACAGATGACACCCTCAGTACTGCACTGAATTGCCAGACTAGATTAAGGGCTCAAGTCATGGAATGGCCTTTGATCCTCAGACTTTAGCGGTGAGAGCGCAGCCATTGAGACAGGCTGGCTATAAGGAATCATCCAGAATAGTGAATCGAAGCCTTTATTTTGAAGTAGTTGATCTTGTGTACAGGCACGGTCCTTTATTACTTTAGTAACTGAGATGTTTGGGAAGGAAATGTGAGGCACACCTCACACACAGGAATGTGAGATATAGTTCTTTGAGGTCCTACTCTAATCCCCTGGATACTTAACAGTGGTGTGGTCTCAAGACAGTGTAAGAAGAGTGCTTTCACATCAGTGACATCACAGCTGGCGTCACAGCTTGGTTGGTATAGTTAGTAACTGAGGGGCACCAGAGTCCTGCAATCCAGCAGGTCTCAGCTACAAATCCTGGTCCCTCATGCTCTCAACCAGTGGCTGTGGGCGAGGCCGGAGAGGAGCTGCAAATGGTCTCCCTGTCCCTATGCTAAGAAAGGGAAAGTTAGCCAAAGTTGCTGCCTCTGGTTGCTAGAAAGCTCATACGTGTGCAGGTCAGACAAAGCCTGGACTGAGCTTGGCTGTTATATCATTCCCACAGTAAAATTGCTTGCCAGCTTGATTAGCCTCAGGTGAGCTGCCAGAGGCAGCCAGATGTACCCCAACATGAGTCATCATTTTCTGAAGAGGGGGGTTCAGGTGATGATAAGAAGATCTAAACATGTGTTTCAAATTAAAGATTAAATACAAGGACTTGTATGTATAAAGGTCAGTTTGTCACTCATAATTACAACAAGACATCTATCTATTCAGAACCCTGTCAAACAACTGGAAATCATTTCACTAACTCAAGGATTGTACAATATTTTTATAGTGCACTTAGCTATGTTCAAGTAATAGAGACTATACACTATATAATATACCCAAGAAAAACTTTCTTGTGTTCTAAATTCTGACTCCTTAAATTCCCATCAGAAGTGAGTCCCAGACTACCCTCTTTCCCATTCAGGTCCCTAATTGTATGGTTAACTGTAGGCTTCATTCAGACAAGGAACTTGGAAGACAAAAACCCTTCAGCCTTATCCACTTTGGCATTTCCCTTTAAGAACCTGAGCCCCACGAACATTGTACTGAAACTCACCCAAGGCATTTTTATTACAGCCTCATGAGTCCGAAGGGCAACTTTAACCTCATTTGCCAGGCAGGAACCCCACACGATCAGGTGGAATGATGATTTTTAAAAATTCATTCACGGGATTTGGGCTTCACTGGCTGGGCCAGCATTTATTGCCCATCCCTAGCTGCCCTTGAGAAGGTGGTGGTGAGCTGCCTTCTTGAACTGCTGCAGTCCATGTGGTGTAGGTACACCCACAGTGCTGTTAGGGAGGGAGTTCCAGGATTTTGACCCAGCGACAGTGAAGGAACGGCGATATATTTCCAAGTCAGGATGGTGAGTGATGTGGAGGGGAACTTCCATTTGATGGTGTTCCCATCTATCTGCTGCCTTTGTCCTTCTGGATGGTAGTGGTCGTGGGTTTGACAGATGCTGTCTAAAGAGCCTTGGTGGATTCCTGCAGTGCATCTTAGAGATGGCACACACTGCTGCTACTGTGCATTGGTGGTGGAGGGAGTGAATCTTTGTGGATGTGGTGCCAATCAAGCAGACTGCTTTCTCCTGGATGGTGTCAAGCTCCTTCAGTGTTGTGGGAGCTGCACTGATCCAGGCAAGTGGGGAATATTTCATCACACTCCTGACTTTGTAGATTGTGGACAGGCTTTGGGGATTCAGGAGGTGAGTTACTTGTCACAGGATTCCTAGCCTCTGATCTGCTCTTGTAACCATAGTATTTATTTGGCTGGTCCAGTTCAGTCTCTGGTCAATGGTAACCCCCATGATGTTCATAGTGGGGGATTCAGTGATGATACTGCCATTAAAAGTCAAGGGGTGGTGGTTAAATTCTCTCTTGTTAGAGATGGTCATTGCCTGGCACTAGTGTGGCACAAATATTACTTGCTACTTGATGGTCCGAGCCTGGATATTGTCCAGGTCTTGCTACATTTGAACATGGACTGCTTCAGTATCTGAGGAGTCGCAAATGGAGCTGAACATTGTGCAATCATCAGCCAACATCCTCACTTCTGACCTTATGATGGAAGGATGGCCATTGATGAAGCAGCTCAAGGTGGTTGGGCCTAGGACACTACCTGCAGAAACTCCTGCAGTAATGTCCTGGAACTGAGATGACTGACCTCCAACAACCACAACCATCTTCCTTTGTGCTAGGTATGACTCCAACCAGTGGAGAGTTTCCCCGATTCCCATTGACTCCAGTTTTGCTAGGGCTCCTTGATGCCACACTCGGTCAAATGCTGCCTTGATGTCAAGGGCAGTCACTCTCACCTCACCTCGGGAGTTCAGCTCTTTTGTTCATGTTTTAACCAAGGCTGTAATGAGTTCAGGAGCTCAGGAACCTAAACTGGGTGCCAATGAGCAGGTTATTGCTAAGCAAGTGCTGCTTTATAGCACTGTTGATGACCCTTCCATCACTTTACTGATGATCAAGAGTAGACTGATGGGGAGGTAATTGGCTGGGTTGGATTTGTCCTGCTTTTTGTGTGAAGGACATACCTGTGCAATTTGTTAGATGGCTGTGTAGATGCCAGTGTTGTAGCTGTACTGGAACAGCTTGGCCAGGAGCACGGCAAGTTCTGGAGCACAAACCTTCAGAACTATTGCCAGAATATTGTCAGGGCCCATAGCCTTTGCACTATCCAGTGCCTTCAGCCATTTCTTGATATCACATGGAGTGAATCAAATTGGCTGAAGACTGGCATCTGTGACGCTGGGGACCTCTGGAGGAGGCTGAGATGGATCATCCACTTGGCACTTCTGGCTGAAGTTTCTGGCGGACAATTAAACAAATGCTTCAGCCTTATCTTTTGCACTGATGTGCTGGGCTCCTTCATCATTAAGGATGGGAATATTTGTGGAGCCTCCTCCTCCAGTGAGTTGTTTAATTGTCCATCACCATTCATGACTGGATATGCGGAGCTCAGATCTGATCCTTCCATTGTGGGATCACTTAGCTGTGTCTATTACTTGCTGCTTATGCTGTTTGGCACGCAAGTAGTCCTGAGTTATAGCTTCACCAGGTTGACACCTCATTTTTAGGTATGCCTGGTGTCGCTCCTGGCATGCCCTCCTGCACTCTTCATTGAATCAGGGTTGATCCTCTGGCTTGATTGTAATGGTAGAGTGGGGTATATGCCAGACCATGAGGTTACAGATTGTGTTTGAGCACCACTCTGCTGCTGCTGATGGCCCCTAGTGCTTCATGGATGCACAGTCTTGAGTTGCTAGATCTGTTCAAAATCTGTGCCATTTAGCACAGGGGTAATGCCACACAACAAGATGTAGAGTATCCTCAATGTGAAGGTTCGACTTCAGCTCCACAAAGACTGTGCGGTGGGCACTCCTAGTGATATTGACATGGACAGATGCATCCGCGGCAGGCAGGTTGGTGAAGATGAGGCCAATTATGTTTTACCATCTTATTGGTTCCCTCACAACCTGCCGCAGACCCAGTGTAGCAGCAATGTCCTTTAGGTCTTGACCAGTTCAGTCTGTAGTGGTGCTACCGAGCCACAGGTGGTGATGGGCATTGAAATCCCTGACCCAGAGTACATTTTCCACCCTTGCCACTCTCGGTGCTTCCTCCAAGTGGCATTCAGCATGGAGGACCACTAATTCATCAGCTGAAGGAGGGCAGTACGTGTCCATGTTTGACCTGATGCCATGAGACTTCATGGGGTCCGAAGTCAATGTTGTGGACTCCCAGGGCACCTCCCTCCTCACCTGCACTGTGCCAACACCTCTGCTAGGTCTGTCTTGCTGGTGGTACAGGACATACCCAGGGTTGGTGATAGTGGTGTTTGGGACATTATCTGTAAGATTTGATTCCGTGAGGAGGATTATATGAGACTATTGCTTGGCTAGTCTGTGAAATAGCTCTCCCAATTTTGGCACTAGCCCCCAGATGTTAGTCAGGAGGATTTTGCAGGGCAGGGCTGAGTTTGCCATTGTCATTTCCGGTACCTAGTTCGATGCTGCGGTTTGATACAACTGAGTGGCTTGCTAGGCCATTTCAGAGGACATTTAAGAGTCAACCACATTGCTGTGGGTCTGGAGCCACATGTAGGCCAGACCAGGTAAGGACGGCAGATTTCCTTCCCTAACAGACATTAGTGATCCAGATGGGTTTTTACAACAATCAACAATGGTTTCATGGTCATCATCAGACTTTTAATTCCAGGTTTTTATTGAATTCAAATTCCACCATCTGCCACGGCAGGATTCGAACCCTAGTCCCAGGAGCATTACCCTTGGTCTTTGGATTACTCGTCCAGCAACATGCTTTGTCCAATAGAATTGACTTCAATGGAGAGTAAAACTGGGCAGGGTGTAAAACCAACATGGCTTCCAATTCTCATCTGGTGGGATGGGTTAAGTTGCCCCTCAAACTTCCACAATGTCTCATGGCAGCCAGTTACCCTCTGATTATGCTAGAGCCAGGACAAGGCACATAGGGAGTGACCACATTCCAAATGGGAAAAAAATTAAGTTCCTTCACGTCATTGGCACTTGATGAGCAGCTTTCCTCCCAGATAGCATTTCCTCCATGACTCAGGCTTGAAGGAAACCAAGTCTTAACCATTAACACAGAGAGGCTAATGCATTAAACAAATGCCTTAATTCCAAAAATGGGGATAAGTAAACTCATGACTTTAGCACTGAAGTAGCAGCAAGCCTAGTAAGTCAAAGCCATAACAAGGCTCCTTGTGATCTAATACAAATTAATCAAGTGTTAATTAAGCAAGGCTTTGCCAACCACAATTATCTCTGAGCAGGTGACCTGAGAGTGAAATCAAGAAGTATCTATTGGTTCGCTGGAATTTCAGCTACCAGTGGACGTTGCATGATATCGTCTATGAAAGCATGGACCTGGATTTTGCAGACAACATTGAAGGGACAGCACTCGCCATTCAATGTGATTATAGCTGCCCACAGACTATTTGTGGGCTTTTGCGTGACAACATGCAGGGGTGCCCCCTTCAGAGGACCTGTGATGTGTGTGAGCAGCGTGTGAGCTAGAATGTGTGTCTTTTCAATCAATTAATCACTGAAACATGTGGGAGTTCAAATTTGTCTTGGGCTGTGGGACAAAGCGGGTGGAATTGGATCGGCCGCCAGTTATACGCGGCTCTTAATTATTAATTCCATTGACTGCAAAGGAACTAAATGTCAGGTGCTACCTATAACAGGCGACAGATCCAGTACTGCCCATTCTATGCCACTGGCTGAGATAATTTTTTATCCTGCAGTCTAAGCTAGCAGCTATAAATTAGAATATTTAATTCTACGTAGAATCATATACAGGAAAAGAAATAAAGAGATGGAAGGAAAATTGGGCTAAGAGAGAAATAAAAAGCAAAATAAAATTGTTATTTTTAATTCTTGAAAGATCTCCAACAATTAAAATCTGAAGGAGTGAGGCTCCACACTTGCAAAAGTAAATTTTCAGTGCCAGAGAAGTTATTTGCAAGTGATTAAGACTTCTCACACTGCCAAAAAGAAAAATACCTAAAAAAAAAATCTCTCAAACCTGAATGCACCAGTGCTAGATTTTTTGGGCATGTTTAGTGGGTAACTATTGAGCATGTACAGCAATTTCACATCCTTCATATGTTTTAATGCTGAGTGTCTCAGTGAGTTACTGTCGTAGCTAAGCTTCCGGAGCAGCAGGGCAACTTCTTGATTTCCATGTTTAATTGCGCACGTGCAAATATTCAAAGTTGCCATCCAGTTACTCTATAATAGTGGTGAGTACTGATAGCTTCATTGTTATTGCAAAATCCAAGCCACTGTTTTTACCAAATTAAATTGCTGTCTAAAACCTCAGAGCTGTGGTTTATTTATGAAAACAGAATTGCTACCAGACAATTTTAGCCTTTCATTGCGCTCCGTGCCAAATACTGGGAGATTATTCAGAAAATGAGAATAACTTTTTTGTATATTCAATACAATAACAGCATACAGCAGGGTAATTGTGTATCTGTAAACAGTCACCAGGCAGGGACCCAACCACACAGCAATATGTTTATAGTTATTGTAGCATTGAAAGAGCTCGAGTGATACTTGGTTAAATAGAAATTCAGTCTTGAAGAGACGTACTTGATTAATTAATTGTTGGAAAGACCCAGCGGAACAAAGAAAGTGCTGACAACACTGAAACCACTCCAGAATGACAAAGGTACATTGCTGTCAGCCTGCTATGATTTGTAGTTAATACTTAATTGTAATGATGTGCACTGTCTTTTAATCCATTTGTCAACCCATCCATCAAAGAACGCCATTGCCAGAATAGTTAATTGACCTTGTAAGATCTCTCAAACCACAGGTTCTGTCCAAGATACTACTGCCTCCTTGTAAATTAAGAACTTATACATATGTGCCTTAGAACCTGTGAAATTTATGTGCACACTTCAGATGGATTATACTTTTGCCATTCTTCATTATAATTTTTGACCGAAATAACTATACTGAAAAGAGGTTAGGTATTTAAATGATGAGTTATTTTTCATTGTGTAACAATATTTCCAAAGGATTTTTTTAACAAGACTGGATTAATTGATCTGATACAACCAGTTCAATAATACTTGCTTGTGTCTGATAACAGTTCTCAAGTACTTCTGCCTGAGAATACCAGTGGTACTTAATTCTGTCTTTTACTGGCATTGTTAGATGACTCACTTCAGTTTGATACTGTCTGGGATACTTCCATGTGACAGATGCTAGATTATCTGCTCATTGGCCCAAATCTTCTGGTCTCTGGAACACCGGAGACCGGCCCTATGATGGGAGATTTGCTTCGGGACCCAATGGAAGTCCTGACATGCTGACCTACATGGGAATTGCCCAGGAGGTTTCAACTTCCGATGGGCAATTCCACTGCTTTCTGCGTCCCTCTGCAAAAGCTTCGACTCTTAGTTACAGTCAGAGACTCGGGACATTTCAAATTGCTTACCTGGGTAGTTACCCAGAAAATGTTAGACAGGGAAAATATAGTCTTATTCCTGGGTAACTCCAGAACTGAAACCCCACTCACACACTGAACCCCTAACTACCCTCTTGACTATACCCCCTGAACCCCGACTATCCACCTAACCCCCGACTAACCCCTGAACCCCAGGCTACCCCCGCAACTAACTTCCTGTCCAACCCCCGACCTGACTACCCCCCTCAACCACTCGACTATCCCCGACACCACCCCCTCCCCCCCCGGCCAATCCCCTGACCACCAGACTATCCTCCCTGACTGGACCTGACTACCACCTCATCCAACTGTCACCCAGACCCGACCACCACCTCATCCACCTACCCATTCACTCATTCATCCACTCATCCATTCACTAACATTCTAATTGGATCTTTAAACTTACCATAGGGCAGTTTGTGCCATTAAAAAGGGGGGTGGTGGGTGCCCTGTCTTCCCCCCAGTTGTACTCTGCTTTGACAGAACTCCCCGAGCTACACTTTGCATTACTGGGAAAGCCGTACTTGGAAGACCTGACAACAAATAGGGAGCAGCTTCAAGTCAGGGGGAAGTTTGAGCGAAGCGGCAACCTGATAATGATAACTGCTCCTCTTATACTGGTTGCAGGACTCGCTGTGCGCCTATTAGCTGCCCGTTTCCTATGTTACAACAGTGACTATACTTCAAAAGTACTTCATCGGCTGTAAGTGTGCTTTGGGACATTTTGAGAATGTGAAAGGTGCTGTGCAAATAGAAATTCTTTTTTTTTAGCAAAGTTAAAGTACTTCCATCAGTCCAATTCTATCAGTTCAAAAGTACTTCCGCTGATCTGACACACTCAGATTAGAGGTCTCGCTATTACAGGGGTTTGTAGCTTGAGAAAATCACTAGAACCAAGGTTTCTGGGAGGAGGATTTGATGATAATTGAATTCTGGCTAGAGGCATACACTAAGACAGGATTCTGGCTGGAGTGCCACTTGATCGAGGATCCATTATAACACACTTCTGGAGGGTGGTGGGATAGGAGTGGAAATCTGCCATTGCCCATTACACTGTACTTGAAGCATGTCTTCTACCAGTCAGTTGCAAAAAGTGGGAACAATCCATAGATGGTATGGCCTCTCAACCAGAAGAGGATGCACAATGGGCAGGGGTTAGTGAAGGGAACAAACAGGATCAGTGGATGATTTTGGAAAAGAGTTTGGATTGTAAGCCTTGAGCCTACGTCTACACATTTCCAACATTTTCCAACATATCATCACAGCACGAGTGAAGACAGAGAAGGTTGTGGACATTATGTTGTTCAAAATGCATTCAAGAAGATAATACTGGCCTCAGCAGATCCTATATGCCAACAGTGAGCTTCCCTTTAGCATTGCAAAGATATGTCTTGCCGCAAGCAACATTAAACGTACCTGAATTTAAAAACTAGCATAGCTTTGCAGTGCCTTGTAAAACAACAATAGGCAATCCCTTTGCAAACAACTTCTTCTGATTTCAACAGTAAATGAATCTCTTAAACAACTCTTTGCTGAAGAAATCAAAATCGTGCCTCTACAACTTACATTTTATTGCTGTTGCTGTTTGGAGCAGTTGATCAGTGCAACCAGTGTGGGACTGAGCATTATAATGTAAGTTGATCTTGAACCAGTGTAGGACTGAGCATTACAGTGTAAGCTGATCTTGAACCAGTGTGGGACTGAGCATTATAATGTAAGCTGATCTTGAACCAGTGTAGGACTGAGCATTATAGTGTAAGCTGATCTTGAACCAGTGTGGGACTGAGCATTATTGTATTAGCTAATCTTGAA
This sequence comes from Carcharodon carcharias, assembly GCF_017639515.1. Lineage (NCBI taxonomy): Eukaryota > Metazoa > Chordata > Chondrichthyes > Lamniformes > Lamnidae > Carcharodon > Carcharodon carcharias. The sequence continues at coordinate 155,962,937 of NC_054476.1, read as the reverse complement.
CCAGTGTGGGACTGAGCATTACAGTGTAAGCTGATCTTGAACCAGTGTGGGACTGAGCATTATAATGTAAGCTGATCTTGAACCAGTGTGGGACTGAGCATTATGATGTAAGTTGATCTTGAACCAGTGTGGGACTGAGCATTATAGTGTAAGTTGATCTTGAACCAGTGTGGGACTGAGCATTATAGTGTAAGTTGATCTTGAACCAGTGTGGGACTGAGCATTATAGTGTAAGCTGATCTTGAACCAGTGTGGGACTGAGCATTATAATGTAAGTTGATCTTGAACCAGTGTGGGACTGAGCATTATAGTGTAAGCTGATCTTGAACCAGTGTGGGACTGAGCATTATAATGTAAGCTGATCTTGAACCAGTGTGGGACTGAGCATTATAGTGTTAGCTAATCTTGAACCAGTGTGGGACTGAGCATTACAGTGCAAGCTGATCTTGAACCAGTGTGGGACTGAGCATTATAATGTAAGTTGATCTTGAACCAGTGTGGGACTGAGCATTATAGTGTAAGCTGATCTTGAACCAGTGTGGGACTGAGCATTATAATGTAAGCTGATCTTGAACTAGTGTGGGACTGAGCATTATGATGTAAGTTGATCTTGAACCAGGTTGGGACTGAGCATTATAATGTAAGTTGATCTTGAACCAGTGTGGGACTGAGCATTATTATATTAGCTAATCTTGAACCAGTGTGGGACTGAGCATTATAATGTAAGCTGATCTTGAACCAGTGTGGGACTGAGCATTATAATGTAAGCTGATCTTGAACCAGTGTGGGACTGAGCATTATAGTGTAAGTTGATCTTGAACCAGTGTGGGACTGAGCATTATAATGTAAGTTGATCTTGAACCAGTGTGGGACTGAGCATTATTGTATTAGCTAATCTTGAACCAGTGTGGGACTGAGCATTATAGTGTAAGTTGATCTAGAACCAGTGTGGGACTGAGCATTATAGTGTTAGCTAATCTTGAACCAGTGTGGGACTGAGCATTACAGTGTAAGCTGATCTTGATCGAGATCGCCATAGGGCCAGTAGACTATACATCAGTGTCCTTCTCTGGAAAGGGGAAATCAGTCAAAATTCTCATTTTCATTCACTATGTAATGACTCGTGCCAAAAAATATGCTACCAATAGATGTTGGGAGAAGGCAGGCTCATGCTCGATTGTGATCCTACCTTTGTGATAGTCTGCTGGTGGTGGAAATTGAACATCATAGAAAGGAATCTGGCGCTCAGGTTGCCAGTTGTTCTCAAAAGCAACAGTCAAAGCCACGTCATGCACATCCTTTACAAATGCCTTGTAAAAGTAATGTTAAGTGCTTTGTGATGTGCTGAAATCTTGAAAAGTGTGGTATAAATGCAAGTTTTCCTTCTTTTCTCTCTTGTTTCTACAGTCAGTCTGTTTTTTGTAGCAGAAGCTGAGAGAGGAAGATTGACCAGGGCACCTCTCTGTTCTTCAAATAATGCCAAAGAATCTCTAACATCCATTCATATAATCAGATTACACCTCTCGCTGTACAGTGATTGCAGCTTCTTTACTGGGGATTCTCAAGCTGGAACTGCAGTGATGTTATCAGGCTGTCCAAGCAACCAATCACATTAAAGGATTTTCACAATCAGGAAAGGAGCAGCACTAAAATAAAATAACATAAAAAAAAAATCATAGAGCGCAAATAAAAGATTGGGACATACGCACCTGGTGAAGGTAGAAAGTAAAAGATTTCAAAAAAATTTTTAACATAATTTTTAAAAATTTATTTCCAAAAATCTTCTAATTGATCATTGAACTCAACAGCACTCAACTATTATAAAATTACATTCTCAGGGCCAGTGTAGTGTTCAATTGTTCTCTGTTTGATCATGTGGGTCTGTTTATAATTGATGCTCACTATGTTTGATTTGTTACGTCTGGTTGTGGACTCAAGTAAACGCACTGTCAAAAGAGCTGGAGCTAAAACTGAAGCATGGAGTAGACATTTTAAAGCATTGTAACTAAAATCAGTTACATACATAGAATCTAGTGTCATCTCTGCATGTATCCAAAATATAAAATAGCCTGTTCTGTTATTCATCAAATGTTATTAATCATGTCACTGTTAAAAACCAGGTTACACCTGTTTGAACTTGTAATTTTTTATGGTGTTTCTATGGTGATGTGGAGCGGGAAAGTTGAAATTCTTGCTGATTTCAATGATTGCCAGCTCTGACTGGGGAGGTGGGAGGGGTCCACAAAACAGCCTGTGACAGAGCCCTGAGTAACATGCCGTTGTTTCAGGGTTTCCATCCTAATCTGTGCATGCCTGACATCCAGAAGTTGCAGTCAGTTTCAGAGAGGGAATGACAGCAAAGGCTGACAGTTAATCATCAACTCCCTCCCCACCCCAGAACCAACCTGTAAAATCCAAGTCCACTAACATAAAGCATATTGGAAAGAGGCAAATCATGATTGGGGGGGGAATCAACAAAATAAGAAGGTAAAATAGTGTCACTGTAAAATGGGATTATTAAGAAACAATCCCTGAGTAAAGGTGAGTTGCAAACCTCAAATTCTGACAACTGATGGATCCAAAATTAATATAATTAGAATCCATCAATACTTCCATTATTAAATAAGTAGCTTCCATATTATTACAAAGTTTATCTTTTGCTCCCTCCAAACAATGGGATGGGTTGAATCGCTGCTTCAATTTAGAAAATCATGCAGTGGAACTACACATGCAAAGAAAACAGAGGAGTCATCACACCTTTTCCGATATAAATTCCCCACCTAATCAACGTTGTCTCTTCCTTTCCCATCCTTGTACATGCTGGGATGCAGTCACCACTGCGGCAGAGCACCCAAAGGCACACAAAGTTGCCGTATCTCAGAAGTGAGCCTTGAAAATAATTTTTTGACAAGGTAGGATTACTACCATTACTTTTATGAACATACAAACATACAAATTAGGCCATTCAGCCCATCTGGCCTGCTCGTCATTTGGCTGATCTGATTGTGGCCTTTACTCTCCTGTCTATCCCCTAGACTCCTTGTCTCCCTCGTCAATCAACAATCCGTCTAACTCAACCCTAAAAATATTCTATAATCCGGCCTGCACTGCTCTCTGGGGAACAGAATTCCACAGACTAATGGCCCTCTGAGGGGAAAAAAAATTCTCCTAATTTCCATTTTAAATGGGAGCCCCTTATTTTTAAACTGTGTCCTGTAGTTCTAGTCTCTCCCGCAAGGGGAAATATCGGGTGGAATTTTACAGCCCCTTCCGGTCTTCTGGTCGTGCCGAAGTCAGTGGAGCTTTGAACGGATTGCTGTATTTTCCGGCCCCCACCTCTGCCACCCCAATGTGTATCGGATTATGCCCATCCTCTCAGCATCCACGATGTCAAGTCCTCTCATGATCTTATAAGATCACCCCTCATTCTCCTAAACTTCAATGGACACAGGCCCAACCTGTCCAACCTTTCCTCGTAAAATAGCCCCTTAATCCCAGGTGGAACTAACCTTTCCTGCACTGATTCCAATGCAATTATGTTCTTTTTTACATAAGGAGTCCAAAATGTACACAGTATTCTAGATGTAGCCTCGCCAACGCTCTGTACAACCATAGCAAAACTTCCCTATTTTTGTATTCCATTCCCCTAGCAATAAATACCAACATTCCATTTGCCTTCCTAATCACTTGCTGTACCTGCATACTAACTTTTTGTGATTCCTATACCAGGACACCCAGATCCCTCTGTACTGTGGAGTTCTGCAATCTCTCTCCATTTAAATAATATGCTGCTTTTCTATTTTTGAAGTGTAGTTACTGTTATAATGTAGGAAAAACAGCAGCTAATATGCGCATAGCAAACTCCTACAAACAGCAATGTGATAATGACCAGATAACATGTTTTTGTGATGTTGATTGAGGGATAAACATTGGCCAGGATATCAAGATGGCACCTCCAACTGTGCAACACACCACATCAGCACTGCACTGGAGTGTTAGGCTTAATTTTTGGGCTCAAGACCCATGGTTGGACTTGAACCCACAACCTTCTGATTAGGAGGTGAGAGTGCTAGCAACTGAGTCAATGAACCCAAACAGAACACTAAAATGAATCACCAAACAGCAATAGGATGAACAACCAACCGATACGTTCTGTGATATTTGCTATCATAACATTCACAACAAAATAATTCACTTCTGAAAGGTGTGATTGAGTAAAAGCATGTCTTTACATTTGGTTCCAGAAAGGGCAATGTAAAATTAGGGTATAATATTCCAGTGATTATATTACTGGAGTAGCAACCCAGAGCAGGGGAGTTCAAATCCTATTGATAGCAAGTTCTAAAGTTGAATTAGACAGCTGGAACTTTCAAACTCGACAGAGAGGTTAAAATGGATGATAGTAGACCAACTGTCCCTTATACCCTCCACCCACCTTACCATTCTGTTGAGGGGCACCAGATCTGATAGTGCCCATTTTATGCCCCCACTGAAATGCAAAGCCACACCCGATAAACCTGCTTATTTGTGGGCAAACAAAAGCTGACCAAAAAAACTGCTGAATTCTGGGTTAATGAAAAACCATCCAGCTCAATGAAGTCCTTCGGGGAAGGAGACCTGCCACCTTCACTCAGTCTGACCTTCAGGGGACTCCAGTCACACATTACAGTGTTGACTCTTAATGCCCGTGGGGTAGCTGGGAATGGGAAATAAATGCTGCATTCTTATTCCATGTCCAAAGAATTTTTAAAATGTAACCTTTAGTTTTGCATTTAATAAATGTAGAATTTTGTGTGATTTGTACCACTGTTTTACTGTGTGACATGGGCAAAGATTCTTTCCCCCTCCCTGGAGCACTGGCTCCCTTAGATGCTGCCATGTTTATACCTTGAAATCATGTAATGTCAACAGAGCTTTTTAAAGGTTGACTTATAAGGTTTTCCATTAACTGAGAACATGTTCCTGGCTTTGCTTTGCTTTCCTTTCTGAGTAGATTTATCAATTTATTGTCAATTAAATGCTGAATTATGCGCGCTTTGTACAATGGCCTTGAATCTATGAGGAACTGGGTTGAGATTTCAAAAATACATTTTGCTGAAGACCCTTATAGTCTTTACAGAGAGGAGACAACCATCCCCATTGGTCTGACCTGTTTGGCAACCATGTCCCAAAGGTGAGAGGAGATGTTTCAAGCCACTCCCCCAGCCCCCCACATCCACCACCGCCCCCCCCACCCCCCATCGCTCGACCAGATAACACAGTTCACCCCCAATTAAGAACAACCTCGATCTGCGCAGTTGACATTTTCTTCTGGCTGAGGTGGGTGAGGGAACAGATTTTCGGTATAATTGCTTCACATTGAAGAACTAAGAGTGAGCTGAGTCAACAAAGACTCAGCCAAAAAGCATTCATTAAGAAAAAGAACTTGCATTTCTGTAGCGCTTTTCATGACCTCAGGAAATCCCAAACGAGCCCAGAGCCAATTAAGTAGTTTTAAGAAACGTAGTTACAGTTGTAACTTAGGGAAATGAAGCAGCCATTTTGTGCCCTTCAAGGTCCCACCAACAGCGATGCCGAATGTGACCAGGTAACCTAGGGCCAGGATTTTTCAGTCAGCATGCGGGGGTGGGCCCGACACGCCGGCGTGTAAAATGATGCGCAGTTACGTCGGGCGTGTGTCCCGACGCCCTTACGTTGTTTCGTTCGGCGAGCATGTGCCGGAGTTGGCTGCCCGCCCACCGATAATTAAAAGGCCCATTAAGGCCATTAAAGAACTAATTAGTTTCAAATTTCTGCTGCCTGTCCAACCTCATCGAGCGGGATGAGGTTTCCTAAAGCGTTTACGAATTAAAGTTTTTAAGATTCTGAAAAATAAAAGCATGTTCCACCTCGTGTGACACAGCCACATGAGGGGACATGCCTCATTAAATGTTTATTCCATTTATTTCTTTTTTTAAAAAGCATGCGTGAAAGAGCGCTGGACCTGACTCTCCCTCCTCCCCCTGCCCGCACACGTAGCGCTGCGCAACTGCTCGCGTATAACGCTGGGCGGGCATTAATTGGCCCGCCCGCGTAAAATGGCAACGTGGAGCCAATCACGGGTGGCGGTTGGCTCCGCGACCACTCCCGCCCGCTCCTGCCGAGCCTGCCCGCAGTTGGAAAAATTCAGGCCCGTGTTGGTGGTGTTGGTGATGTTGGCGGAGGACTAAATATTAGCCAGTGCACTGGGAGAAAATTCTCCTGCTCTACTTCAAATAGTGCCTTGAGATCTTTTATCTGCATCAGTTTCTCTAAATACGAAGTGGCCAGCATTTGAGCAGAAAAGCTGAAAATGAAAAATACCAAAGTGAGTGACTTTTCCAAAACTGAACGCTCCCTGAAACAGCATAGGCACGATGTTAGGCCTCAGGCCTTATTCAGATATCAGCCAGGTGCAGATAGCTACCCAGAAAAAGCATGTTTGAATTTGTGGTTGTGTGCAATGACTAGCAGCAGCCCTTGGTTTGAAAATGGAGCTGGGATGATGGCTGCCCCTCTCAACCCTAAGGTCAGGGAAGAATTTTATAGAAACTTATTTTTTGGTCGGGGTCTGCACCTTTAACCCCTGCAGGTTAGGCTGCATGTAGACCACGTAGGCCCAGCACTGGCTGCTTTCTGATCAGAGTCGACGCACCAACCAGTCAGCACCCTTTTCTCCTGTGGTATGAATTATTGTGATCATTTGAAATTTGACATTCTTGCATTTGTCCTGATGAGTGCAAGACAATACGCTTCGGCAACACGTCCCTCTTTTTGCAGCTACATAAAACATTGCCTGCGTAGGCACCTGCACTACCTGGTGGCGTGAAAGCATCAAAAAAAAACAATGTCCCTGAGGGTGCCATTGTTGGTCAGAGAGGCAACACTATATGAAGGGGGCATCAGGGAACAAGTCTGAGATTTGGAGTGCTTCATGGTGGGTGTGGTGGGCACATATTCCTTGTCAAATAGTTACAGAGACATGTTCCACTCTTACTCCACTCCCACCACTTCATCCCAAACAATTGGATCAATGTACCTTGGTCCAGCAGAACGCGGAGATGCGCGCAGACCTGTACTCCATCGCGGCAACCATGGGTGAGTTCCTGCAGTGACAATGTGAGAAAGAAATGGGGTACCTCGATGTCCCTCCAGGGGGCAGGCCAGGGCCCTCGGGCACCCGAAGGGAGGAGGAGCGGCAGCTGGACACCCCTTCTACTCCAGATATTTCTTTTCAAGCACCAACGCCTTGCATTTGTATAGCACCCATGGTGCTTCTGAGAAGCGACCATCAGACAAAATTTGACACTGAGTCTCATAAGGAGCTATTGGGGCAGATGAGCAAAAGTTTGGCAAAGTGGCAGGTTTTAGGCAGAAATTTGAAGAAAGTGAGATGGAGAGGCAGAGAGGTTTGGGGGTGGCAATTTCAGAGCTTAGTGCCTCAGCAGATGAAGGCACAGCCGTCAATGCCGGAGCAATTAAAATTAGGGACATGCAGCGTAACATAGTCAGTACAACAAAGCAGAAATGTGAGGTCAGTTGTGCGTGACACGATGGTATCCATGAAGTCACCAGCTGCATTGCTGGTACTGTGCTTCTTTACAGGAGGCAAAGGAACGGAAGACAAATTGGGTGCTATTAGGCATTGTTTCTGTTTTCTAAGTGCTACAAAATGTCATAATTTTCAAGAGGAGGACGTGATCTCCATTTTAAGTGTGAAATTTTTATGACTCCCTGTAATGTCTGAGAGACACTGTCTGGCTACAGAATCCAGTGATTAGAAAGCGTCTGCTATGACTGACTGGGAGCAAGTGTCTTGCCTGCTGTTAAATTTTCATGAGTCCCGTTAAATTCCATCAGTGGCAAGAAGGGGCTGCATTGATGTGCTAATTCTTCAGGGTTGTTTTTTTCTCTTTTCAAAGTCGTTCTGGCCAGTTTCCATAAGCCCCTTTGATAAAAGAAAGCCATTAGCAACCATGTTTTCTTGGCTTGAGATGGTGCAGCCTGCGAATCACCCTTGACAGGCCTGGTTTATGCTGCGCTGTGTCATTTTTCTGTACTGATGAAGTCTTTTGTATTTGGTTGAATTCATCGCCTTTATTTGCTTTGTTTAATTGTCAGTTTTGTCATTTGAAAGAGTAAAATAGACTTGCCAGTAGAAAAAGGGACAACAGAAGGTTTATAAATATAGCATGCTGGCTTTTGCCATTTCAGACTGACTACTTCATGTTTCACTTCCCTTGCTTATTCACCCCCACCGCCACATCTTTTGCCCCTGTTAGCTTCATTCCCTTTTCCACTAAGTAGCAGCATTAGCCGCTGTTAATACCTCTCCCAATGTATTAATCAATCACATGGAAGCATGTACTTCCTCAAGGCAGCATTTTGGGCAAAGTGTAAGCTTTTGCAATAGCTTGTGCTTGTAAGCAGGGAAATCCGATACCGTTAATGGGCTATATTTTTGCTGAAGGCAAGGAAACTCTGTCTCCATCTTTTCCCCCCCAGTTGTCACTACCCATGTTTGGAAAGTGTAGACTCCTGCTGGGATACGGTCCAGTTGGTGCCGGCTGCCCTCCGCTTTTCACACGGCATACGATAAGCATCAGCCAGCTGGTTGACCACAAGAGGCAGCGCAACAATGTCTTCCCCCCAGCGGCCAGCAGGAGGAAGCAGGCAGAGTTTGATGGTCCCATCGTGGTGGGGGTGGAGGGGGGTGGGGGGTGGCGGGGTTAGGGCCAGAAAGTGCGGGCGAGCCGTTCAAAAATCCATTGACTTTGGCGGGACTGGAAAATCCCACTGGTTGGGGGGTGGGGACATAAAATTCAGTCTTTGCAAAGCGTTTAACCCCCTTCCTTTCGCAGGGGCACCACAATAATGTTCAGCTAACCTAGCACAGAACAAGGGTCGAATTTAGGGTCTCATGGGTCAGTAGAGCCCTGCTGTATGCCGCATGTCAAGAAGGTGGGTCCGCTGGGAGGGATTCCTTTCCACGTTATATTATAGATTCACAACAGTGCCAACCATTCTATGGGAAAAATTTTCCCCCTGTCAGGGGTGTTGCGCGGGGCCAGGCGAGCGGGGGAGGGGTGAGCGGGGGTGGGCAGGCAGGGGTGGGCTCGAACTCGATCGGCGCTCCCGATCGGGTGCGCGCATGTGCGCGGAAGAGTGCAGAAATCTCTATGCCTCGGGGGGGATCAGTTTAGGTTCTGGAATGCTTAATAAAAGTGAAAAAAATTTTAAGGACACGTCCCCTCATGCGAAAACTGTCACCTGAGCTGGGACACGTCCATCAACTTTTTCAAAAAGTTTCATTTAAATAAGAAACCCTTCATGAAACCTCACCCCGCCCGTTGGGGAAACATTCTTAACTACTTTAATGACCTTGTTAATGGCCTTTGACAGTTTGGTGGGCGCACAGCCAACGCGGCAGCTCGTCCGCCGAACTGACAATCTAACTGACGCGCGGTGATGTCAGGACGCCTGCCCGACGTCACCCTGTGTCATTTTACGTGTTGGCGAGCTGGCCCCCCACCCCCGACTTGCCGACAGGAAAATTCTTCCTATGTGTCAATGTGAAGTAGGTTTATTTACTCCTAACAAATCTGAGAAAAACGTTATTGGTTTTGTAAAATGAGACGCTGCGACAGACATTCTATATTTTTACACTGTACTCTAATCCTTTAGAAAATGGATACTATAGCAGCATTAAAGTGCAGGATTCTCCTGCTTGGTGCCAGCCAGACATATCTCAGTGGTAGCACTCTCGCCTCTGATACAGAATGCTGCCATCTCAAGTCCTACTCAGAGACCTGAACGCAGAAGCAATGATGACCCTCTAGTGCAGTACTGAGGGACTGCTGCACAACGAGAGGTACTGGTCTTTTAGATGAGGTGTTAAATCAAGGCCCCGTAGGCCCTCTCTGTGGTTAACATAAGAACATAAGAAATAGGTGCAGGGGAAAACCATTTGTTCTGTTCACTCTCCTTCACCATTCAGTATGATATTGGCTGATCTTGGGTTTCAACTCCACATTCCCACCAATTTACCATATCCCCTGTTTCCCAGAAAGACCAAAAGTCTGTCTATCTTGGCCTTAAATATATTCAACGTTGGAGCATCCACAACCCTCTGGGGTAGAGGATTCCGAAGATACATAACCTTTGAGTGAAGAAATTTTCCCTCATCTCAGTCCTAAATGATTGGCCCCTTATCCTGAAACTGTGCCCCCTAGAATTAAACCCTCAAGCTAGGGGAGGCTATGGGCATAATTTTCCGCCCCTGTTGGAATGGGCATCATGGCAGGTGTGAGCAGACAATTTGGCGGGAAAACCAAAAATCGGTTTCCTTCTATTGTGAAACCAGTTTGCAATTGTCTGCTCCACCTGTCAATGCCGGGAACGTTATTGTAATACATCTGCATCTAATTATAAGCCCTGTGCACCGGAATCATCCCCGTCACATCAAATTTATCACCCACGTCGGCAGGAAAACACGCCGGTGCAGAACACGTCTTGACAAGCGTGACGTGCAGAAATCAGGCCTTGCTCACATCATGGACATCCGCCTCATTGCACAATAGTAGATCTAAAATAACTTTATCCCTAGCTGGTTCAACAACTTATTGCTCTAGGAACTTGACATAAAAGCATTCTACAAACTCATCTTCCAGACCACCTTTGCCAATTTGATTGGTCCAGTCTGTTTGAAGATTAAAGTCTCCCCACAACTTTCTCTTGTTACAATTGCCTTTGTTACAAGCTCCAATGATTTCTTGTTTATTGCTCTGTCATGCATCGGCTGCTCTTTTCCTTCCAGTTGATAGAGGTCGCAGATTTGAATGGTGCTGTATGAGGAGCCCTGACAAGTTGCTGCAGTGAATCTTGTAGATGGTACACACTGCTTCCACAGTCCACTGGAATGATGGCACTGAATGTTTAAGGTGGTGGATTCAGTGCCAATCAAGCAGGCTGCTTTGTCTTAGATGGTGTCGCGTTTCTTAAATGTTGTTGGAGCTGCACTCATCCAGGCAAGTGGGGAGACTTTATCTTGTGGCGTGTCTAAAGAAGATCTCTGCACAATCCGCTGATGATTTGGCCAGCCATATTATGGATATTGAAGTTCATCCTGACCAGCAGAAGAGCTTGGTTAGTGCTAGAAAGTGGGCTTGAGCTTTGAAGTCAGTGTGCTGTCGGGAGATGATTTGTCATATATTAAATGAGAGGATAGAGAGAGGATGGACATCACCCCAGAAATCATGGATAGGCATCATGGAATGGAATCTAGTGATTAGAAAATGTCTACTATGATACTTTCTCAGGTTATGGAGGAAGATTCCGGATTGTATACTTGGTTGTAAAATGATGAGGAGATGTGGCTGATTAAAAGGGTAGCAAAATCGTAAAGCCATTATTTGTAAATGCACCTATCATTTTACTCCACTGAGCCTTCAAAACTTGGCGTAGTGCTGGACGAGGAGCCATTTTCCCCTGCCACACTGGGCATTTATTTAGCATGGAGTAAGTACTTGCCTCCTACATTGTTCTTTGTTCAAAGTAGTGAAAAGAAGCAAAATCTGACAGATTTGTGTCCTGGAAAAGTCTTGACACTTTGCAACACTTCCAATTGTTAGCTCTACTGCTGGGTTCTGACACTTCTACATGATTAATCCTGGGATCGCTGAAAGATAGCAGAAAAGCTCACCAGAATTTCTTTTTAATTGACTGGCTAATAGAGCAATATTGATCAGGAGTGGTTTTGGGGGGGTGGGGGTTGGGGGGTGTGGTGGCGCTGCCTGAGGGTGTGGAGAAGCTCTGTGGTTCTCCTTGGCTGTTACCAAGTTTGGAGGTTCCACGTGACAGAGGTAAAGGGTTAAATTGTGAATAGGCGAGAGGGAAGGTCTTAGAAAAGCAATGAGTTTCCAGTGGCCAAAGATTTGGTAGAAGAAATTCAAATTCCTAATTCCTTTCTAATTTTAGAAGTTTTACATCCTTCTTCACCCCAAGCAGAGGAAAGAGAGAAACTGATAAATTATGTATTTCTTTTTTGCTGGGTTTGTTCTTTAAAGATGAAATAGGTTCTTTGAAAGCTTAGAACTGAGAATTGCAACCCGACATCCAGGTTGAATTTTTAAAAATGTTCCTCTAATTCAGCAGCATTTAATTTATTCAGATAGTGTACTGTTTAATGTATTTATGTAAAATATCTGTGCATTATTTTAATTCAATTAACCCTTTAAAATAGCACACCAAGAATTTTGCACAACTATACCAAATTGGAGACCAGCTATAAAAGGCCCTTCCTCTCTTCGGCTCCACCATTTGTTTCTCTCAGGTACTCCCATGCCTTGAGATTTATCATGGACACTGGTAACACTTGAGTGATTTAATTCCAGGCAGTTTTGCAGTGTGAAGGCACAGACCTTTCGTCATTCCTTCTGATCTCAGCCAGGTGGTGTGGAGAAAAAAGTAACTTTTGGAAAAAGCTATAGAGAGAAAGGTCATGAAAAACCAAGCAGTTCAACTGGAAAGCAACAGGAACCCAGTATGTTTTGTTACTGTTCTTGGGATGTCGGCAAACCATGATGGGTTGTTCTGAGGGCATTAAGGGGCAGACACATGAGGCTGAATTTTCAGGTACTGGTGGGTCAGGGATGAATTTCATGCGACTGGCCAACTTGCTGGTTCCCTGGCTGCATCCTGCTTATGCACTGTTTTCCTGGATGTAGGATGGGGGTGGCAGGGCTACATCCCACCCCCACCACCCCCACGAGCTTGTTAGCGAATAAGGTCGATAGCCTGTTGGCTTGTTAACGGCCATTTATTTTGCGTTCGGCCTCCAGGCGCCCACTGGCACTGGGTGGTAGTGCAACTGCCTGGGGGCGGCCTCCTTGCTGCAGACCGGGGTCCAGCACTGCCGCAGGCTGAAAGGCTCTCCCTGCCTGCTTGGGCACAGCTGTAGCTGCAGAGCGTCCTGAGGAGTGGTCTTCCACTCACCAACCCTGCCCCCCCCGCCCCTACCCCCATGGGTCCGCCCCTCCACCCCCACCCCCCTCCCCCACCAGCCCACCCATCCCCAACAATGGTGGCCAAGCTGCTAAATCTACTTCTGGCTCGAAATTGTTTTCCAAAGCGGAGCCTCCATTTTGGGGGAACCTCCACTGCTGCTTCCAAGCTGGAAGGCCTCCTATTGGCCCTCCGGCTTCGAGAGCCCGTCTGCCACCCTTAATTGGATGGCAAGCCCGCCCTCTGGCCGTTAAGTGGCCAATTTGGGGAATAAAGCAGATGGATGGCCCCATACAATGTGGGATTCTGACCCCTATTTGAACCTGATGGCGGAGCCTTGTACTGAAGTCACATTAAATCTGAGCAGGTAGGAGTGAGAGCTTCCCTCCCTTAAAGACATTAGTGAGCCAGTTAAGATTTCACAACAAACCAACAGCTTTCAGGGCCATTTATTAAATTTTATTTCCCAACAAGCCATGGTCACATTTGAACTCACAACCTCTAAGCTGCTAGTCAAGTAGTATAATCAATAAGCCGCCATACCCACTAGTATTATTTGTGTGGTGTGAAGCAGTAAGAAATGGAAAAAAAAGAGCAAATGCTGACTGATATAAAACTGCAGACTATTGAGTTGTTAGGTGGCTTAGGAGGAAGGTGGATTCACAAAGATTCATGGCTCCTGACTTTCAACTCTACATTCAGCTCAACTTCCAATCTGATTTTCCTCAGTGGGAGAATTTCACCGGCTGCTGTTTGAATATTTAGATGCAGAGAATAGTCCATTCTGGAAGGAGGAGAATGCTAGCAGGTGCTTCTTGGCAGTAAAAGTCTTTGGTAATTCCAGAACAATATTCTTTTGGCTGAGTGAGGGAACGCAGCTGGTAATACAGAGGCTGGATTGGTCAAAGCCAACATGTATAGGGCTATGGGGAAAGAGCAGGGAGTGGGACTAATCAGATAGCTCTTTCAAAGAGATGGCACAGGTGCGATGGGCTGAATGACCTTCTGTGCTCTATGATCATATGGTTCATTATTATTTTAAATTGTCTTGTCTGATGAAGGAGGTGACGAGACAGCATTGGGTATGCCAGCCATAACAGTAGAAAGTACAGTGGAGCAGTTTGTGTTATATTGACGATGAAATCAGTATTCAATCTTGCATCACCTCAGAAAGCTACAACAGGCATACATTTCCTGTATAAATGGCTGTGGGTTGCTGTATGATGCATGTGGTGCTGTCAGCTTTTATACAGTGTGCACTATAATCGGAGGAGAAGTAGAGCAAAAATAAATTGGGTTGCATTTATATAACATGTCATGATCAGACTGGTTTACAAAACATTTTGTGCATGCGATGGTGATGTTTGGTATCCTGGAAAGACTGCAGGCGAACGAGTGTAAATTATGTGTGGGAATAACCCACTTAATGATGTGAATTCTGTAATGTTGCAGAAGAAGGATGTTGCAACTGGCTTAAAGCCTCTCCCCTGCTGTGCCAAGGCAGTGGAAGTGCAAGAGAATATTGAACCGGAGAGATTTACTCGAAATCAATATGACTATAGTTCTGGTTGATTACATAAAGTAATCCCTGGAAACAGGAGACGCTCTCAGGTCTGCCATTGTTGAATGAAATAAGATAGAGTTGCCTTCATATTGCCAACTCCATCATTCTCTAGGGGGCTTTATGTCTAATGTCTCATTTATTTTGTGAAAAGAGAAAAGTATCAGAAAGCCTTTGTTTGAATCATGTTGTGACAGAATTCTTTAACCATAACAGTTTACCATGCGCCATTTAAATAGAAGTGTTCTTGGGGTTTGGGTGACACTGACAAGGCCTCATTTTATTGCCCACCCTAGTTGCATGGAAAAGGTTGTGGTGGCCTTCTCTTTGAACTGCTGCAGTTCTTGTGGGAATAGTGACAGTTTTGCAATTGAGTGGCTGGCCAGACCACTTCAAGGGCGTTAATAGTCAGCTGGAGGTTCACTTCCCTGAAGGATAATAGTGATCCAGATAGGTTTTTACGACAGTCCAATGGCTTTCATAGTCGTTTTCTTGGGTGATAGTTCATAAATTACCAGACTTATTGAATTCGATTCACAGCTTGCTATTGAATTTGAACTCAAGGAATCTAGGCTAGTAAACTATTACCATCATTACCACACAGCCACTAAGGTGTGAGTGTGATCAGATCAATCCCCCCTTGATATTTTCTCCCACACGCAGTAACCCAGGATTGCCAACCGACATATCCCAGGGCAGAATTTTCCGCCCGCCTTGTGGGCGTGTGCCCAACATGCTCGAGCGTGAAATAACGCGGTGACATCAGGTGAGCGTCCCAATGTCATTGCGCACTCGCACGATATTTTGGTTGGCAGACGCATGCGAGAGTCAGCAGCGGGCCCACCGACAATTAAGAGGCCTTTTAAGGCCACTAATCAATTAATTCACCTGTATTTTTTGCTGTCCATCCAACGTTATGATTGGCAAGCGGGTGGGCGGATCGGCTAGGTGGCCTTTGGATTTTTGAGGAAATCTCATCCACGGGTGGGATGAGGTTTCCGTAATTAAATTTAAAAAGAAATTTGGGGGCAGAATTTTTCAAACGTACATATTAAGATGATTGAGTCCGCTGTGTGGACAATTTTTCCGGAATTTTAAAAACGTTATTCATTGGTTTAAAGTGCTTAAGCTCCCCGAGGCAGCTCTCTGCCGTCGAGGAGCTTTCAGTGCGCGCTCGCCCGTGCCAGAGCCGACTTCAACCCTCCTCCCACCCCCGACCCTGGCGGAGCTGAGCTCCTCAGTGCGCCTTTCACACTGGCTGGCCGTTAATTGGCCATTTCCCGGCCGCTCCCGGACCCGCTTGCTGTGCCCGCCTGACGACCTGAAAATCCTACCCTGGAAATAAGGGCCAGTTAGCTTAGATGGCTAGAATGTGGTTCAGAATTATGCCAACAGCGCAGATTCAATTCCCTTTCTAGCTGAGGTAGACCTGGGACCTGCATCCTCACCCTGCCCGAGAGTGGAAGTCAATGGCAAACCATCATTGACAAAAACTGCCAAGAAAATGGCTCAGGGTGAAGCATCAGCAGACGATAAGCCAAGGACCTGCCTTTGGGCAGAGCACAGACATCATACCATCCCTGAAGGTATCATCACATGACATCCTACCTCCAAGGGCTCCGTCCTCACACTCCCGTCATCAGTCACCCAACATGCCCACCCTCACACCTTCCAACACCAATCAGAAAGCAAATTGACTCTTTCTTACCAGATTGGATGATTCTTGACTGTCAGTCAAACAGTCTTGCCTCTGGCTTAGAAACATAGAAACGTAGAAAGTAGGAGCAGAAGTAGGCCATTTGGCCCCTCAAACCTGCTCTGCCATTCAATATGATCAGGCTGATGCTCTACCTCAACGCCATACTCCCACTCTCTCCCCATACCCCTTGACGCTTTTACTGTCTAGAAATCTATTTCCTTCTTAAATATATTCAGTGACTTGGCCTCCACAGCCTTCTGTGGTAGAGAATTCCACAGGTTCACCACCCTCTGAGTGAAGAAATTTCTCCTCATCTCATGTGGGACTTTATCAAAAGCTTTCTGAAAATTCAGATGCACCATGTCCACTGGTTCTCCCTTATCTATTCTACTAGTGCATCCTCAAAAAACTCCAGTAGGTTTGTCAAACATGATTTCCACTTCATAAATCCATGATGACTTTATCTAATCCCATCGATATTTTCTAAGTGTCATAGTCATAAGTGGCAGAGTTAACGGCCAAAAGTGTTCAAAGAAAATATTTTTAAAAACACTCTTTATCATTACCCCTGTGATTTTCCTACTGGGTTTGCTCGCAGCAGTGTCTTGGAGATCAATCTTCAATTCCTGGGGACTCCAGGACAATCCTGGAGGGTTGGCAACAATACTGTAACCATATCTTACATGCCCATAGTTGCACAACTGCTGCTAACAAGAAAGAGAAGTGCACTTGCAGCAAAGTATCTTGTGTTATCTTTCCCCCTTTATGAACTGAATGATCGTTTTTCTTCCAAAGCACGTTGATCCTGGAAGTCAGGTTCAAAACCCATCAGAGCAGCAGCTGACTCTCCCCATGCACAAACCAATCGGTGGGTCGGTAGCCAGAGGATGCAGATTTAAGATAATTGGCAAAGGACCAGAGATGAGATGAGGAGATACATTTTTATGCAACAAGTAGTTATGATCTGGAATGTAACATCAGGAAGGATGATGGAAGCAAATTCAACAGTAGTGTTCAAACAGAAATTAGATAAGTATAGGCAAAGTAAAAATATGCATAGCTATGGGGGAAGTGCAGGAGCGTGGGACTAATTGGATAGATCTTTCAAAGAGATGGTACAGGCATGATAGGATGAATGGCCTCCTTCTGTAATGTAAGTTTCTACGGCTTACAAAGAAAGGGGGAATGCAAGGTCACTCTTCATAACACCCTCCCCCAACCGTTCCTTAAGTTACTTTCTATCCCTGACACTGTTGCTTCTCTGATAGTGTTAAACCGGCTGCTAAGAAGTAAGTGTAATGAGAAAAGCTTCAATTTTTTCTTTCACACGCTGAATTTGAACTCAAGAATTCTAGGCTAGTAGACCATTGCCATTACTACTACACAACTGTAACCCAGCGGTTCCAGCATTGGTTGGATGTATCCATGGATAGAAGGGTCTGCAAACTGCTGCATAGAAAAGTAAACAGAAAGAAAGGAAGGAGGAAAGGAAATGTTACAAACAGCATCATTCAGTTGCTTCACTCGGGTTTTTAGTAAAGCTATAAAAGTGATTTTACGTTGCTTGATTTCTGCCTATCATTCAGGAGAACACTTTTGGCTATTAACTATGACGCTTACGACTATGGCACTTAGAAAATATCAACAGGATTAGACAAAGTCAACGTGGATTTATGAAATGGAAATCATGTTTGGATTGGAGTGTCTTTGAAGTTTTTTGCAGATGTAACTAGTAGAATGAATAAGGGAGAACCAGTTTAGAATTTCAGAAAGCTTTTGATAAAGACCCACGTAAGAGGTTAGTGTGTAAAATTAAAACACATGGGATTAGGTGTAATGTATTGGTGTGGATTGAGAATCAGTTAGCAGACAGGAAACAGAGAATAGGCATAAATGGGTCTTTTTCGAAGTGGCAGGCGGTGACTACTGGGGTACCACAGGGATCAGTGCTTGAGCGAGCCCCAACTAGTCAAAATATATATCAATGATTTGGATGAGGAAACCAAATGTAATATTTCCAAGTTTGCTGACGACACAAGACTAGGTGGGAATGCTGTTCTCCTCCTTCTACATTTGGCACCTGGGGCTCGGCTGCACTGAGCACAAAAATGCAGGACAGGCTCATACATTTATTTTACAGAATGAGGATTGACACCACCATGTGAACCAATGATTTGTAGGTGAGAACTCATAGCAAACAGAGTCTACGTAAATTGAGTCTTACACACTACAGCAAACAGAACTCATGTCTAAAACTACAGCAAAGCCTCCCAATAAAATTGGGATGATTTCTCCAGAAAAATGCAGTGAGTGGAGGGTAGTTACCTACCACAAATTACATGTGTAAAATCAACCCCAGTCACTTTCAGAAATCCGGTCTGCAGGCCTGATTTATTGGGGGGGGGCATCACTAAATTATTTCCAATCCGGCCAGGACTATTTGTGTCACTTTATGCAGTTTTAATGTTAAGAGGTTACATATTGGGTGCAAGCTGGGCTAATGGATGGAATTTTCCACTCCGGGACTAAGACCCTTGGTGAGGGTGGGAAGTCGGAGGGACTCCTGACACAGAGTGTAACTGGTAAACCCTCTGAACCGAGTAATGCTCAGCTAATTAATTATGCTGCTGTGTGGTTCAAGTCGCATCTTGCGACAGGTCAGACAGGAAGTTGGCCACACCGCCGTTATGTCCGGGCGCCGTACTTAAAAGGCACCTGGACCTCCCCCTTGTAGTGTAGCCTTTCTCTGGACGCCCTGCCTTGCAGAATTGCCCTTCCCTGGACCACCCCCTTGCAGCTTTGCCCTTCGCTGGTTTCCCCCCACATTGGACCTCGCCTCCCTAGATCCCCTTCGTGTGTTCCAACCTCCTCGCTTCCTGCCGCGTGATCTACTGCCAGTGCCTGGGAGAAGAGCGGTGTGAATGGCGGAGATGGTGTCTAGTGGCAGGTAAGTGAGAGAGACCTTCCATACCAGGTGCACACCACGTCTGCAGATCAGGAAACAGGATGGTCTGATTTCCCACTGGCGGGGTGGAAGATTTCATGGGGACACAAGATTCCAGCCGTAGCCACGTTAATGAGCATTCATACATGCAAATTACGACCCCAACGTTCACCAGCAGGAAAGGTCACCCACCATAAACCTGCCTTGAAAGCGCTGAGGGGAAGATTGCAACTTCTTTTACCGCCAGTGGGTTTTCGACTTTTGGCGTCGCTCCAAATTTTCCAGTAGCGCCCGCCACGATTCCCACCGTAGGCAGGACTGGTAAATTTTGCCCAATGTCGTTGCTTGCCCACCAAACCTGAGCCTTGCACAGCTGGTTTCAGGCTAAATATAAAACTGCTGGAGCTGAGTAAGACCTGCTGTCGGGAAAACCTGTTTTAAGTAGGTCTTCCAAACCAAAGTGCAAAGGCAGTGTCACGGACAGCATTTGTTTTATTGTTGTCTGTGCTCAAAGTGTTTAAAGTGTGAGGTTAGTGTGTTTTCTTACCCTCAGAGTGGGTGATCCCAATTGAAAAGATTCCAGCAACAAGCTCTTGTGAATTTAAAAATAAAGAAGATTATTTACTATGACACACAGATATTTAAAACACAATGTCTCACACACACACCATCACATATAAAAAGATTAGATACAGATAAAGGGAAAAAAACAATATGATTACAACCTGGAATTATTTCAGTCTCTTTTGTAGTAGGCCTGTGGTTTCTTAGATGAATTGATGCTATAACTGGAGTAGAGGGCTTGTAAAACCAGAGGATTCCCAGTAAGCCACGAGGCTTCTTGTAGTTGAACAACCAGGAGGTTAGCTCTTAGCTGAACTTGAAGGTAGAACAGGTTGGGGATGGAGTCCTTTTTTCACTTTCAAGTTATAGCTGTATCAGGGTGACCAACTCCCAGTGAAAGATTTAAGGGGCATTCTGGCATCAGCCTGAACCTGTAAAGGAGGGATGGGGTTGATACTGCCAGAGCTGTAGCAGAGGAGGGGGGGGGAGGTTGGCGGTTGTCAAGGCTGTGGGAGCAGGGGGAGGTGCATGCACCAGAGCAGGATGCAATCCACCAGGGGGGAGATCACAGTGTGTATGCACAGGTGCATACTGTGCAAGCGCAAAATTCACTGATGCAGAATACAGGACAAACAACACCCTGGATATAGGTGGGATTTACAGCACAAATATGGGGAATCCTGTATTTTATAGGACAGTAGTTCACCCTGAGCTGTGCGTTACCTTGGCTGTGTAGTTGTCTTGCAGCTGGTTCAATGGCTTAGATAATGTTTCTGATGGTATCTTTCCCGGAACAGCTTCTGCCGTTCTTTTTAAAAGCAGGTAACAAACATGGCTGCCTTATCCATGTGACCTGTTACAAGTTCAAAGTCCTTTTCCAAATAAGGTTGTGTGTTAGACTGGTAAAAATCCTTTGTTGTGGCTTTCCACACCTTGAGAGTTACAGACAACCTATCTGTTTGGGGTGAGGAGCCATCACAATACAATGAAGAGTCGAAGGGATCCATTTCATATTGATATAAAATCCATTGAGTTTTGATGTCTCTATTTCACATGGTGAAGCAGAAAGACAAGTCGACTGGTACATTATGGCCCCCTTCTGTTGGTGGTATATCCTTAACAAAGGGATGCGTGAATTTCACAAGTGGCTGTGATTGCCCATATGTTAATTACGTGTTTGCTTAAGTTTCAGGACTGTCTGGAGCTGAATGCCACCAGGTCACATGACATGCTACAGTCATCTTAAACAGCTTTCGGTGCCCACTTTTAAAAACATAGCTTTAAAGTTTATGGCATCTTCATGCTTGTACCTGGCCTGACAGCAAATTTAATATTTATGGAGCACACCTTTCATTGAGCGATAAGCAGACATTTTAGAAAGAGTGGAAAAACAGAAATGAAAGGCTTTGGGAGAAGTAACAAATAGCCTGGGCCCAGCAAGAGGGTTAATAGGCTGAATGGTCTGGAAACTGACACAGAATGGTAAAACAGAAAGAAAGGAAGAGGAAAGAAATGTTAAAATCGATCGAACATGATTGTACTGAAATACAAAAATCAAAAAGGTCAGGAAAAGAAATGGGAGCTTTTTCTAATAACCTATAGTTACAGGGGTTTGTGGTCTGATGCTGTGGACAGTTTATATGTGGGGAAGCAAGAAAATGTAGGCATTTTAGGCTTATTTTGATTTTCTGCAGCCTGTGCTGTTATTTCCATTGAAGATTGAAGCCGTCAAATTGTATAAGGCAGTCTACAGTCAGGTTCAGAGGTGTTCGGAACATTCTGGATGGATATAAATATTAAAGGCTGATCGACATCCCTCCGGGGAGGGGAGCAATTATGGTAACACCTTGGAACTGCCTAAGTTGTTGCCAATGGCAACAGCTCCTTTCAGATTTGTGTCAGTCAATCAATGCCCTCATGGTATTCTGGAAGAGCACTGTCTTCCTAAAGAAACTCCTGCATGAATAGACTAACAATAGAGCTCAGCTAATGGCTCAATGACTTTATCCAGACTGCCACACAATCCTGGAAAGCTCCAGGCTCAGTTTCTGATCTGTGCTGGTTAAGTTAACCTCCTGCATGGTTGCACTGAGGGCTGTAATTGTTCTCAGTGCTTGAGGAATAGAGAGGGCAAAATCAGCCAAGGTTACTCCTCCTGATGGGTATTCAGCAACCCATGATGGAAGTGCACATGTGCGGAGGGTCAGATTTGTCCATGATGCCTTCTCTTGTCGAATAGTGTTCACCATTGCAAATGATAAATGGTCACTTTCGGGAGAACAGCTGGCACTCATGGAGCTGCACCCCAGCAGGGAGAGAATTGGCAAGATGAATTTTTATGTTTGGAAAATGAATTATGGCAATATTAATAATATTACAACCGAAAAGATTGGCAAGACTCTGTGCCCTCTGACGTCTTGAGCACATTATTGAAAGCATTGCACCCTTTTCCAAGGAGATAAGTGGGTAAGCTTGCTTCAATTATTTTTGGCTTGGGAACCACGGATGGTAGATGACAGTGCCCCTTTAAGGAGCATTTTCATCCTTGAGGTTGCAGGAATTGGATCAGTAAACTCTGAGGAGCTGGTAATTGTTATTCCCCTCCCCCACGAGCAACCTCCACCCCCTCAGCCCCCACACCAACTCCCCCAACCCGCCCCACCCCTGCCCCTCATATGCCCCGCTCTCACCATTCGATTTGCCTGGCAAAAATCACTTCGTGAATGCAGATGTACAAAAATATCCCAATGTCACCAAATGAAAGCTTTGGGCACCTTTGCTTATGTGAGGTCAAGCCTTTCCTTTGTGTCTGCCTTGATTCCTTCGGGGCACAAAAAAAGTTGCTGTCACTGGCGCACCCACGCATTCTATCAGAGTCACTGCACTGAGCAGTATCCCGCTCCATCACTTCAAAAGCTTCACTCTGCATTGAGCAAAGCGTTCCACTGTGATAATGCTGACCTTAGTCCATTTGAAAAAATGGATTGTGTCAGATGTTGTAGGAATTTCAGCTGGTCCTTTTAACAGATCTGATGCAGAATGAACAAAAAGAAATGCTTGGTTTCCCTTCACTGCTTGATTTTCCTGGATTCACTTTGCCCTTGCAGTCCCAGAACAGTTGAGAGATGTTAAAACTGCAATCTACTAACAAACACAGCCATCAGTCACTTGGTAATACAGAACTTGAATTTTTGCTGAAAAGGGAGACGTTCCCAAAGCGATAGTAGCTGCAAGTTCTCCCGTGGTATAAATTGTTGTGCTGTTTTTGAAATTTGGAATTCTTTCATTTGTCCTGATGAGTGCAAGGCGAAAAGCTTCAGCAACATGTCTCTCTTTTCAGCAATATCACATCTACTAACAGTCATGTGCACTGTAAGCTCAACCCCAGTCAATCATTAGATAAAAGCAAAAAACTGCGGATGCTGGAAATCCAAAACAAAAACAGAAACAGAAATACTCGAAACGTCAACTGTGCTCTCCTCCGCCGATGCTGCCAGACCTGCTGAGTTTTTCCAGGTATTTCTGTTTCTGTTCTTGTCCCAGTCAATCACTGTCTGCTGTCATTATATAATTGTGCCAGTTCCCAATCCAGCTACCTTGACCAGTCCCAATCTGAGTGAGATTGCCAAATAATGGGCAGTTTCTGTGCTGTGAAGCTGTGCACACTGGGTTGGGTTGTGTCTGCTTAAATTAGTTTTACTTAGGACCGCGACAGCCAGCAGAGAGAGAGAGGAGACCTTTATCCCATCAGTCAGGGCTGCTTTGAACCCATTGGCTCTAGAAATGAAAAGACGGCACATTGTATAAATTGTCGTGATTCTTTGAAATTTGGCATTCTTGCATTTGTCCTGATGAGTATAAGATGAAAAGCTTCAGCAACATGTCTCTTTTCTCAGCAATATTTTAATCTACTAAAACCCCCAGTCCCAATATCATTCATGCAAATTCTTTTCCACCTTTCCTGGTGTCACTAGATGCATTTTGTCACATGCACTGTAAGCTGTGGCAGAACCCAGCCACAGGATATTTAATAATTTCTTCTCATTGTTCACAGTTGAGCAGTCAAACAGATTAAAAATAGGGTTGTGAAGTATGTAACTCCTAGCTTGTTAACTGCTCCGACAAATTCCAGACTGCTTGCGGTGGCCATTTCAATGGAAACCCAGCTCAGCCTGTGATTATGAGAGAAATCCAAAGTGACAAAGATGCTCAGATATAGCTTTGTTAATTATAGAGCTGTATAACTAAAGTACAGAGAATTACACAGAATTTACAGCATGGAAACAGGCCATTTGGCCCAACTAGTCCATGCTGGTGTCTATGCTCTACACCAGCCTCTCCTCTCTCTACTTCAGTTAACTCTATCCGCATATCCATCTATCCCTTTCTCCCTCATGTACTTATCTAGCTTCCCCTTAATTGCATCAATTCTATTCACCTCAACTATGCCATGTGGTGGCAAGCTGCACATTTTAACCATTCTTTGGGTGAAGCAGTTTCTCTTGAATTTGCTATTTGATTTATCAGTGATTATCTTTTATTTATGGTCCCTAAATTTGGATACCCCTCCCCCCAACAAGTGGAAACACCTTCTCTACATCCAGCCTATCAAATCCCCTTCATAATCTTAGACAGCTCTATCAGGTTACTTTCAGCCCCTCTTTTATAGTGGAAAGCGCCACAGCCTGCTTTGTCTTTCCTGGTAGTTATAAACCCCCAGTCCCAATATCATTCATGCAAATTCTTTTCCACCTTTCCTGGTGTCTCTAGATGCATTTTGTAACTTTTTAAAATTCATTCATGGGATGTGGATGTCACTGGCTAATCCAGCATTTATTGCCCACCCTTAATTGCCCCTGAGAAGTTGCCTTCTTGAAGCGCTGCAGTCCATGTGGTGTAGGTACACCCACAGTGCCGTTGGGAAGGGAGTTCTAGGTTTTTGACCCAACGACAGTGAAGGAACGGCAATATATTTCCAAGTCAGGAAGTTTGGCTCTGCCAGGCTCTGTTTGGCTCTATTTGACTGTGTGGCTTGGAGGGGAACTTGCAGGCAGTGATGTTCCCACGTGTCTGCTGACCTTGTCCTTCCAGATGGTAGCAGTCATGGGTTTGGAAGGTGCTGCCTAAGGAACCTTGGTGAGTTTCTGCAGTGCGTCTTGTCGTTGGTACACACTGCTGCCACTGTGCGCCAGTGGTGGAGGGAGCGAATGTTTGTGGATGGGGTGCCAGTCAAGCAGGTTGTTTAGTCCTGGATGGTGTCAAGCTTCTTGAGTGTTGTTGAGTGCACCCATCCAGGAAAGAGGAGCGTATTCCATCACACTCCTGACTTGTGCCTTGTAGATGGTGGTCAGGCTTTGGGGAATCAGGAGGTGAGTTACTCACTGCAGGATCTTTAGCCTCTGACCTGCTCGTGTAGCCATAGTATTTATATGGCTGGTCCAGTTCAGTTTCTGGTCAATAGTAACCCCCAGGATGTTGATAGTGGGGATTCAGTGATGGCAACATCATTGAATGCCAGGGGAGATGGTTAGATTCTCTCTTGTTGGAGATGGTCATTGCCTGGCACTTTTGTGGCAAGAATGTGTTACAATGTGGCAGATGATGTATGCCGGGTGGTCCAAATCCACAAGGGAAACTTGGTCCGCTATCACAATGGTTTTGTAATTTATATTTATTACAAGGAGATGTGTGCACTGAATTCAGAAATAATGAGTCCATCAAAAAGACCTTTAGAGATTTTTTTTAAAAACCCAATTAAAATATTTAACAATAAGAAAGATTTCAAGCACATACATATGACTATAAAATTACTGATTACTGTAACAAATCCTAAAATTCCTAACTGACCTGACTCCAACTTACACACCCCCTTTAAGGCAACAATCCAAAATAGATTTTAGATTTAAAACAAGCCCAGCAAGTTAACACAGTATCCACTTGACAGTGGAGTTCCAAATGGCTTTTCCCCAACTTGAGTCACTTTACATAGCAAAATTATGCACAAATGTCTGGAGGCTTCTTGATGACTGTTTTACACACTCCTCTTAGATCTTACATGGCCTCTTTACATTGCCTTTCATTCTCCTTTTTATATGTTTCTCTCTCTTTAATATGTAAATTCTATTGTTCCATATCTCTTTGAAACTGTATCTGCCTCATAATATAAAAAAATCATGTTGCCAATATTGTCAGTAACCTTTGGGAAAAATAAACACACTCCTTAGCCTTGCTTATCTGGCTAGTTGTAAACAGACTAACATCCCTTTGAAATCCAACAATCCCTTCATTTATCTAAAAATGTAAATTCCCTTCACACCTTACATGCTAAGCCAGCATCCATGTTTACTCATTAGCATCTCAAGCACATTTCTACACCTAGCTTCTTTTGAAGATTTCAAGATTGCAGTCTACCTAAAGAGATACAGCTACACTTTAGCACTTAAGCCTTCATAGATCACTGGCTATGCCTTAGCTACAGTATTGTGACCAAACCTGAGCACCACCTTTTAGGAAGGATGTCAAATCCTTGGAGCGGATGCAGAGGAGATTTACTAGAATGACACCAAGGATGAGGGACTTCATTTCTCTGGAGAGATGAGAGAAACAGGTGTAGTTCTCTTTAAAGCAGGGAAGGTTAAAGGCAAATTTAATAGATGTGCTCAAAATGATGAAGGGTTTGATAGAGTATATAAGGAGAAACTGTTTCCATTGGCGGATGTATTCGTAACCAGAGGACACCCTCCAAAACTCTGCTGCCCATACCCTAGCTCACGCCAAGACTTGTTCACCCATTACCCTTTGCTCACTGATCTACATTGGCTCAATGCCTCAATTTTAAAATTTTCACTCTTATTTTCAAATCTCTCCATGGAGTTGCCACTCCCGATCATTGTAACCTCTTCAAGCTCTACAAACCTCCGATTTATTTGTGCCCTACCAATTCTGGCCTCTAGCTCATTCCTGATTTTAGTTGCTTCACCATTGGTGGCCCTGCCTTCAGTTGCCTTGGCTCTAAGCGCTGGAATTCCCTCCCTAAACCTTCCCCGCCTCTCTAGCTCTCTATCCTCCTAAAATCTACTTCTCTGACTGAGGGCGGGATCTTGTGGCCCTGCCCACCCCCGGGATTATCCAGTCCAGCCAAAAGTTAATGGGCTTTTGGTTGGGCTGCTGAATATCCCATGGAGGGTCCCACCACAACAGGGCTGGAAAACCCCAGCCCAAGCTTTTAGTCATCTGTTTTAACGTCACCTTGTGTGGCACAGTGTCAAATTTTGTTTGATAATATTCCTGTGAAGCAACTTGGGATGTTTAACCATGTTAGAGGCCCTATGCGAATGCAAGTTGTTGTTGAAACAAGGACTGAATTACATATGTGCATCCTATTCTAATAGTCCCATACCCCTCAATCCTTCTTCATCTGAAGACTACATTTGGTCTTGACTCTCTTTACACAACCCCACAAATGATTGGCTGGTATAAATTAGAAAATATTCCACATGCATCCATCACGTTTCATATGCCAGACTTCAGACTTTAAACTTCAAAGGGTCAAAACGCATGAAAAAAAGAGAGAGTTTGCTTATCATTTCCTGTTGTTTGTTCTGATCATCAGACAGCTTTATCCCCTACCCCACTGAACGCCAGGAATGATGGATTTACAAACAACTGCCAATCTAAATAAACTTCCTTCAACAATTAGTCTCTTATTCACTTCAGTTGGTCCCAAATTAGGCCATTCCTTTGAGAGTACTTGAGCATTGGCTTTAAAGGGATAGGCAATGTTAATCACAGCTTTATCTTACCAATTAAACATCATCACCATACTCTAGACCTCTCTAGACATTGGGCAAGATCGTCCCAGATTTGCACAAAGTGCAGCAGCGAGTGAGAAATAGTCATTTCGCTCTCTGGCCGCAATGGCGGCTGTTCACGCCGTATCATCCCACGCCTGCCTCATTAACTATGCAGCCATGGGCGGGCGGCTATCGATTTGCTTGCCACGCCGTTACCTCACCGCTTCCTGACACCAGACGCCATATTTAAACTGCAGCTGCACGCACACTTCTCAGTGCTTGCAGCCCAGGAGAGTTCCAGCGAAGACATGGCTCCAAAGGCCAAGAAGAGTGCAGCGACCCCGCACCTCCCCGCCCCCGATTCAGTGACACATCCCTGGGATGCCTTCTGGATGCTGTGGAGTCCCGCCGCATGATGTCCTTTACCCCTGGGAGGCGTTGGCAGGGGCGGTCAGTGCCAGTGCTGCACACATGAGGTCGGTCATCCAGTGCAGAAAAAAGATGAGTGGTCTCATCTGTGCTGCCAGGGTAAAGCAACCATCTCATCACTCTAAACTCACACACTCACAAGCCATCATACATTCAATGGCCTCTCACTCACTGCTAGCTCAAGGGACATCACCACTCACTCTCTCATACACACCCTCACATCTCCATCTGGCCTCATCTCCTCTGGAGACTGCCTCCTCAGCTCTCACCATCTTGAGGCCACTTGCACAGATCAACATGTGTCTACCCACACACCCCCTGAGATACCCCACTTCCCCAGTACTGCCCTCGCCCTGCATCCCTTTCCCTTGCCTGAAGCCACTTCCCCCAGTTCCCCGAGCAAGCCCTAGCCCTGCAGCCATTGAAAAGCCACCTCCACCTTACTGCTGGTCTGGTAGGTAGAGACCTGCCCATGAGCCCCCCCTAAACGTGATGTGATGTTGCCTGCGAAGCCTGGCGCTGATGACAAGCGCTGCCCGAAGCAAGGTAGGCAATCAAACCTCAAAGTCCCAAGCGAAGTGCAGCTCACCAGGTGCACGTTGCTCATGTACAGTTGTGAAACACATCAGCGTGCAATCACACATATGTGCCCGGATGATCCAGCGTGGGGAGATGATTCTGGCAGGCAGGGCTTACAATTAGATGCAAATGTATTAGAATGGTGCTCCCAGTATGTGGGAGTGGAAACATGGCCCACCATTGACAGGTGGAGCGGACAATTCCAAACTGGTTTCACGATGGCATATTGCCGTATTCACCATATTGCTCCCCCCCCCCCACCCCCCCCAAACTCCCACCCGCCATAAAGCCCTGCGCCAACGGGGCCAGAAAATTCCAGCCATAATCTTGTCTTGAGCAATAACATAAGAGATCAGTTAGTTTTAATTTAAAAGGTGGCATCTGTTCCCCATCTTACTGCCCTCAATTTCTTTCCTTTTTTTAAAAATCATTCTAACTTCACTTCTTCTTTTCCAAACAAACATCCTATTCTAACCTTTTTTTTTCTTTAAATGCCAGTTTTAAAAGACTTTTGCTTAGCTTATTTTTAGTGCATCCCCAGATCCCACCGTCCATTTTGAAGATGGAATGAACTTTGGAGAAATTACCCAGTGATTGGATGAGGCCATCACTTCAGCTGATCAAGTGTCAGACTCGAAAGATTGATTTAGTCACATCACCGATCATGTCAATCCTTCAAACAGAGAACCACATACTGCTGCAAGGTAGAAATATCTCATCTGCGCAGTGACAGCAAGACAGGAGATAGCTCTTCCATGGCATGCCATAGGTTAAAGATTATCTTCTGGACTATGATGCATCATTGTCATCCATATAACCTGCACCATTCTTCAGTGTTAGGCTTCAGCCGCTGTTGATGTCTTCATCTTACCTATCTATCTCTGAACATTTTTATTGTGCAGTCTAGTTTATGAGTCTCACTGGCATTCTTAATCACATAAGGTTAATTTTTCCTGGTGAATGTGTGCTCATCATTGCAACAGAAGAACATTACATGGCATTTAGTGATAGTATCAAGCATTTCTAGTTCAGATATGCATAGACTGATTGTAGTGTTAATTGCCCTAAAGTCAGTATTGTCCAGATTGAAGTTAAGGGGACCCCCCCCCCCCACCACCCTTTCCTGCCTCTCCTCAAACTTCTCCCTGAAGTTCAGACAATGCAGTCCTATTCCTCTCTGCTTATATTGTTTATTCGCTGTTTTTCTCCTGTTTCAACTTTGTGGGCTTGGAAAGGCTTGTTAGCTACTACTTCATTGGCAGATATATCCTAAATTTGTACACCAAGATGTATTCATTTAAGTAGCTTGAGATGTGTGCAAACACATTGTGGCCCCTGAAGCACTGGGCACTTATGCAGCTTACAAGGGCAAATAACTTGGACAACCTGCCCCGCATTAGCCTCATAAAATTGTTCCAACTTCTCAGTCAGAATATCCCCGCTGACATTTCTCTCTTCCAATATTTAATATCCTCATTTGCCTTCCGAGCACATTTGATGAATTAATGCCAATTAGTACATCATTCAAAGGACACCTGCTGTGGGCTGATGTCTGCTGAGAGCTGGATTAGAGATGCTCAAACCTTTTTCACTCGTGATTCTTTGCCCGTGACACTCAGAGGTGACCTTTATCTTGTCTATCTGGACCAGATGCATACACAGTACCCAGAGGTGAAAGGACAGTGTTCCAACACACTGGGTCACACGTTCCCCAGAGCTACAATTTCAATTTGTTCTGTGATTGGAACTGTCGAGCAGAGGGCCATTTCGTGCTTTGTTATTAATGATTTCAGGCACATGTTTTATGGCCATTGTTCTCTTTCATGCACTGAAGGAAGCACGCACCCAGGCACTGATGAGAACAGGACAAACTAAGTACAATACGACTGCACTAAAAGCGAAAAATGCTGCCCCTGTTACATTTAGAATCAAGGGAGTACTTTAAACAAGAATAAAAATAAAACAATGGTTCATAATGACAAGGTTGCGTTACATTTCTGTCTTAAGTTGGTTTGTAAGATTACAATCTGAGGTATGATAAATGTAAAAGAACTACCAGAAAAATATCTCATGGCCCTATAATTGCTTGTGTAAAAAGTGTTATTAATCCCTCTGGGATTGTGACAGTATTTTTCATGCATAATAATAATAATATATGTGCTATTAGAAAGCTTTGTTTTATTCAGGGTGTGTATTCAGTGTGTATTAAATATGCAGTGGCTCTGCAAGCTTTGCTTTTAAGATTTAAGTCATTTGGCAAGTTGCGAAGAAAACCCAATATCAAAAAGATTATTGAAATAATTAAAGGACTATATGTATGTAGAGACATTGCAACATCAATTAGGCCAAATCATTCTTTCCCAGACTCTTAAAACTGGGGAACTTTAACTCTTTTCCTCCCAAAATCTCACACTTTTCGATACCAAACTTGGCATCATATAATCACTCCCATATACTTTGCCTTCTCTCCTACTTTATTAGCCATAGTTGTGTCCTGCATTATTACTCCTACTTTATTAGCCATAGTTGCATCCTGCATTATAGCTCTTCGCCCTCACAAACGGTTTCCATAGTAAAAATACAGTGAATAATAACATAGGAATATCTAGAGCTAAAAATGACCATTTCAATTCCTCGAACTATGTGTAGAAAATATCACTGCCTGTGACTCCCTTTGTGCAATTTTTTCTAGGAATTTATCCAACTGTCTCTTGCCATCACCCATTGCCATCCATATCATGTGTTCAGCACCCTTTGCATAAGGGAGCTAAATCTAAACTATCTTTCCAAACTCCTTCTTCTAAATTTGATGGTATGTCCTCTTGCTGTAGAAATTGTGAGCATGTTAAACATATTTGGGGCAATTTTAACATTTACCAATGATATAAGGTGGGTGATATCAGAGCAGCTGCCTATTATAAGCTCGCCTGGTCGGTAACGTATAATGGGCAGTTTATCCAATATCACAATTTTACCACCGCCACTGAGTGTTTAAGTTGCTCCAACTGAATTTTACCTCACCAATACCCTGTACAATCATGAATACTTCTATAAGACCAGTCTTGTGCCTTCTCTTCTCCATTGTTAATATTCCTAACTTCTGCAGCCTGATGGCTAGGATTGAGATTTGAGGTAATATTTAACTGAAGCAGTAGTGTGAGGCTGAACAATAGCCTTCCAAGCTCTGCCAGGGGATTGTTCACTTTGTCACGTTGTCTGTGATTTATTTTGAAAATAAATAATTAAAAAGCATTCATTTCTGCTTCGCTCTCGCTAAGAATACGATGCTTGACTAAGCCATGGTGGGACGGGGTCATTGAAAAGATAGTAAGATGATAGTGAGGGAGGATATAAGAGCAGGGAGGTTATGCTGGAGCAATTTAAAGCACTAGTTGGGCCACAACTCGAGTACTGCGTGCAGTTCTGGTCACCACATTACAGAAAGGATGTAAGTGAACTAGACAGGGTATAGAGGAGATTTACGAGGAAGTTGCCAGGACTGAAAAGTTGGAGCAATGAGGAAAGATTGAATAGGCTGGGATTGTTTTCCTTGGAACAGAGGAGGCTGAGGGGAAATTTGATTGAGGTGTACAAGATTGTGAGGGGCCTGGTAGTGGATGAAAAGGACCAACTTCCCTTAGCAGAGAGATCAGCGACTAGGGAGCATAGATTTAAAGTGAATTGTAGAAGAATTAGAGGGGAGGTTAGGAAAAGTTTTATCAGCCAGAGGGTTGTACAGGTCTGGAACGCACTGGGCAGAATTTTTTGCCTGCTGGGTGGGTGGGCCCGATCCAATCTCCAGCGGGCGGGGAGACGATCCCCACCAGAGAAGCGGGCCCTGCCGCCATTTTACGTGGGCGGGCCAATTAAGACCAGCCCAGCATGACGTCCGGTGGGAAGTGCTATGGGCTCCCTGTGTGGGCGGGGGGAATTCCCCAAAAGTGAGAGTGTGCTCTTTCACGCATGTGCACGAATGAGTACACATCTCCCTGAGGCTAAGTGCTGCCTCAGGGAGATCGCTGACACTTTTAAAAAGATTAAAAATAGAAGAAAAAAAATCCCTAACATGTCCCCCTCATGTGACAATGTCACATGAGATGGGACATGTTCATAAATTACAGTAAAACTTTATTAAACTTTTTAAACCCCTACATGAAACCTCATCCCGCCCGTGGATGAGGTTTCATGTTTTCTCTAGTCCCCGCTGGGGCTCCTGGCCTGCCCGCTGACCTCAAGGTTGGACGGGCAGGTCCTTTAATTGTTTAAATGATCCTGTCAATGGCCTCAATTGGTCATTGACAGGTCAGTGGGCCCGCAGCTGATTTTGCTGCGCCCCTGCCTTCCTGAAAATTTAAATGGGGCGGGATGTTGTCGGGGGTTCCGCCTGACATCATCCTGCGTCATTTTACGCATTGCAAGTGGGCCCCGCCCCCTGCTCACCGACGGCAAAATTCTGCCCACTGTCTGAAATGATAGCAGAGACAGAAACCCTCAACTCATTTAAAAGGTGTCCGGATATGTACCTGAGGCCCCGTAACCTCCAGGGCTATGGAACAAGTGCTGGCAAATGGGATTAGGCTGGGTGGCTCGGTTTTTGGCTGGCGCAGGCCCAATGGGCGGTGTGGCTTCCTTCTGTAAGATTTTCCACGTTTCCTAAATATCTGAAAAAGAGGAATATGCAGGAATGTCGGGAGGGGCCACGGGAATGGCAGTACAAGAAATGCCCTCTAGGAGAGCCAGCACAGACATGATGGGCCGAATCGCCTTCTTCTGTCCTGTACTGATTCTATGATTCTAAATATATACGGCAGCACTTATGTCAAAGTTATAGAATTACCAGGAGTATTGAGGAGCAGCAATTGCCCATGACTTTCAGAGGGGAGATGAGGAGAGAACATTTGGAGGAAGAAGTTGAAATCTTATCCAATTAAAACAAAATTATTGCCAAGTGACACACAAATTCACAGCAGGAAGATGCCACTCAGCTGATCAAGCCCACTCTTCTCTCCAAGACCTATATATCATTATTCCAGCAATGACTTCCCCACCTCCAAACTCACAGATCATTAATCCCTTCCTTTAAGAATTAAATTTACTCAGCGATACTGGCACTTCTGGTGTGAGTCCTGCAGAGGAGCTGGAAACTCTGGGTCCCACCACCACTTCGAGGAGGAGTTTTAGGAAGCTAGAAATAAGGCCACAGATGGAAAGGGGAACGAGGTCGAGGGTGAGCACTTCTTATGCTAAACTTGGCCTGACTTAAGTTTAGAAGCAGTATGTCTGCTCTGATGCCAGCAGGGTACAACTGGGCCTTATCATATTGGTCCAGGTGAAGGAAGCAACCCAGACTCTGAAGATTAAGGTAATTTGAAAAAAAAATGTTGGTAGTATCAGTTTCCTTGGTAAGGACACCTCAGCAACTCATCGCTGGGGAACCAGGGCCTTCCCTGGATGGCAGCCAAGCATGTGAGGTTCTGACAGTGTACGGCTATGCTTTCCACTATAAACTCCGGTGTGCCATCCTTTAATGAAAACGCAATGTGTTAATATTTCATGATGAACTCCAACCTGTTATGCCATTCAAATCTCCTCCATCTGTCACATTATTACAAATTCTGATTGTTCATTTTGTAAAACAAATCCCATCTGTTGACAATTCCTAAAACTCCACCCTCCTTTAAAAATAAAATCCGATTTCCATGCAAGTCTTAACTTTGCCAGTCTCAGATTCTCCCACAGGATTGGTTTGAATCACAGCAATTCATATAATCTGCATGGTGCTCAACTGACTAGAAAATAATTGCTCCTACACCCATTGTATTGGGAATTTGAACATTTGGAAATAGATTCACTGTTCCATACCATCATTTACATTACAAACATGTTGTCTTCCAGTAATATTCCCACCCGGTTTTTATACGGTAGCTAATTTTTCTGTATAATGCCAGAAAGCTCGTAGAATAATATAGCATTGAAGAAGGCCACTTGGCCCATCATGGCTGTGCTGGCTCTTTGAGGGAACTATTCATTTTGTTTGATTGACTTGCTCTTTCCCCATAGCCCTGCAGATTGTTCTATTTCAAGTGATTATCTAATTCCCCGTGGGAAAGTATCATTCAATCTGCTTCCACTGCTTCAGGAAGTACATTCCAGAGTTAAGTGTGCTGATGCCAATGCTGGGAAATGAGGCATGTTTCTATTATTTTGGATCAACGTTGATAATAGAACGGATACAGCATGAGAAGGATGTAGTGTATAATTT
Source organism: Carcharodon carcharias (assembly GCF_017639515.1). Taxonomy (NCBI): domain Eukaryota; kingdom Metazoa; phylum Chordata; class Chondrichthyes; order Lamniformes; family Lamnidae; genus Carcharodon; species Carcharodon carcharias. The sequence continues at coordinate 155,928,086 of NC_054476.1, read as the reverse complement.
CTTTGATATCAAAATGCTCATTACACTTATTAAGTTCTGTTGAAGAGTCATGCGGATTCAAAACGTTAACTGTGCTCCTTTCCACAGATGCTACCAGACCTGCTGAGTTTTTCCAGGTATTTTTGTTTTTGTTTTCGATTTCCAGCATCTGCAGTTTTTTGCTTTTATTTTTGCTCATTACACTGGCTCCTCGCAACTGAACACAATTTGCTGATGGTCTGGCAGCCTCAGTAAGTGAGAATATTAAGTGTTTGTGTGAGAACTGTGCCAATTGTAATTTCTACTTTAATATCCTAATAATGTTAGAACTCAAAAAATATACAGATGAGATTCACTTACCTTTGCAAAATCAATTAATTTCCAGAAGGCTAGTTGATCAGCCAAGTACTCAGTTGGTCCATTTACCATTCTCCCTCCCTCCCCCTGCCAATGCCAACTCTCCTGCCCAATATGTGTTCGCTGTGGGCACTCTTTATGTTGTAGTCCACTGATGTCACAGGGGAACATTGAAAACCCATGTCAAAAATCAGCACAGATAAATTTAATTCAGCAAACCTTCTCTGTAGCACCAACCATGGGAGCCATAAAAAAAAACCCATCAATGTGGGGCATGCCACTGGGATGCTTATATTTCTTGTCAGTTAATGAAGGGGGTCGTAAACAATGACTAGCATTGTATCCTTGATATATCAGAGACATTTACAGTGAGGTGTATACCACAGAGAAGAAGAGTTTATGTTTCCATTAAAGAAGAAGCCATAAACAAGGGCCTGTCTTGCATTCTTGGTCCATGTGAAATTGTTCTTGTGAGGAGCTTGCATACAGAAGGAGTTTTATACGTTTTCTCTATTAATTAAAAAGCAATAAATTATGTATTTATGAGCTGGTGTATCAGAGACTGTTACAGCGGGGGGCCAAAGCAAATAGGTTTTGCACCATTTCACTGTTAATTAAGAAGTTGTAAATAATGTCGTTCTTATATTCTTGGCATATCAGGAGCTGTTGCTGTGACTGACAATGTGGCAGCAAAGGGGTTTATATGATTTCTCTGGTAATTAAAGAGCAATCAGTGATACCTAGGCCAGGACTTTTCAGTCGGCATGTGAGAGCGGGCCCGACATGACGGTGCATAAAATGATGTGCGATGATGTCAGCTTTGCGCCCCGAGGTCATCGTGCTGTCTCGCGATGTTTTGTTCGGTGGGTGTGCACTGGAATCGGCTGCGCGCCTGCCGATAATTGAATGGCCTATTAAGGCCATGAACTCGGTAATTAATTTCAAGTCTACGCTGCCAGTCCAATCTTACGGTTGGCGGGCAGGCTAAAAGGCCAAGTGGCCTTTACATTTTTTTGGAAACCTCATCCTCGAGCAGGATGAGGTTTCCTAAAGCTTTTACGAATGAAATAAAAAGTTTTTCAGAACAATAAAAACATGTCCCATCTCATGCGACACACATGAGGGGACATGTTTCCATAAATTTTGATTACATTTATTTATGTTTTTCAAAAGCGCTTCAATCTCCATGCCTCAGGGAGATTGAAGCACTCTTTCGCGCACACGCTGGCCTCGACTCTCCTCCCTGCCCCCCCCCCCCCCCCCCCCCCCCCCCCGGCACAGGTAGTGCTGACGCTACCGCTCGTGTCATACGCTGGGTGGGCCTTAATTGGCCTTGGTAAAATGGCGGCGCGGAGCTGATCGTGGGCGGTGATTGACTCTGCAACCACCCCCACCCGCTCCCACTGAGCCTGCCCAGCACAGGAAAAGTTCTGACTTTTAGTTTAAGAAAGCAAAGTATGGAAATGCTTGACATCATGCCAGATCTGACAATTGACATGGCCAGTTGTGTGATAAGTATGTTAGGGGTTGTGCCCCTCTAACTTTAGGTAACAAAGACATAAGCTATAAAGAGGAACGACCCAGGATGGGGAGTGAGACTGAGTAAGAACAGCAGAACGTAAAGCTTGAAGAGAGATGCTAGGGGAGTTGAAATGTCACTTGAAGCCAGTAGGGATGAGGAATTATTCATTGCAAAGAATAAGGGATGAGAGAAGGCAAGATACTTAGGAGAGCAAATACTACTCACTCCATGGTGGATGCCCACCTTGTGGCTTTCTCATGCCACTCCAAGGGCACGGAACTGGGAAAATCCACAAACCCAGATGTTGCTTGGACAGCGATTGAAGCAATGGGATGGAGGACTTTTTCAATACTGCACTGTGCCATTTTACAGAGAAAGTGAAATGGTTAATGATGTGGCATAAATAATTTATAAATAATTTCAAACATGCAATGATTTATTCATTTTGTGCTACACTGCCATCATTAATTCTCAACAGATTAATATTGTAAACATAAATTAAGAGTCTTTATATCCACATATGTAAAGTAGCCCAGCTTTACACACTGCCACTGTTCCAAAGGTGGAGAGTAAGAGAGAGAGCAGAATAAAATCTCAGAATCCTGAAACAAACACCTTTCAAGGATGCACATATTGGCAGAAAACATTAGTGGGATGGAACCTATTCAAAAATTTAAATCATTTGTCCCTTGCAATGAATAATTTTCTGTCCACTCCAACCAGACAATTGAACACATACATAATGCAGCTTTTTTATATTTGAACTCTCAAAAGTAACATCTTGAAAGATGAAAATGGGATGTCAGTGTGCTGAATTCTGTGCTGATTTAATTGTGTGAGACTAGAGCTGCTACTTTAAAGGAAGCACTTCCCAGTTATAACAGGGGTGTTTATTTAAGAAAATATTATGAATAAAAGTATCAAGAGGAGCTATTTTGTCAAAAATAACAATGCTGAAATGCATCTTGATGAAGCATCTGTTCACAGCACAACAATAAGTGTGAACTTAAGACAATTCAAGTTTGAGTAAATTCAAGCTTTAAACTGCTCAATTAGTGCTTCTTTGAATTTTTGCACATCACAGGGTGTTCAGGCTTCAAATGAAGTTGTGTACATTTGTTTTTGGGAAGCTTCTATGAGTAATGGAGCTTATTCAGAATTCCCAGTACAATCTGCAATCTGAAGTTACCCTGGCCAGAAGGTTTGACAATATCAACTGGAAGAAGGAAGAATTCTTCTGTGCAGGCGCTTTGATTTTATTTTTACACTAAGATGTTTGGGGAAAATGTCACAATATGTCACAACTGGGAAAAGCAGTTTCCTACATAACACCTGCCCTCTGTGATACCATGATCACACTTTGCAGGATAGGTTCAGATGAAGGGGTCCTTCAGTCCATTTGAACTCATCCTTCGAGAATACTAACCTGACCATCTTCCCATTCTAGAGCCTAGCTGTTCCCTGAATGACTGCAATGTGTTACGATGAAGAAGACTTCCATTAGTTGTGTTTAAATAGTAACATAGGAGCAGGAGTAGGACATTTGGCCCTTTGAGCCTGCTGCACCATTGAATAAGATCGTGGCTGATCTGATTGTGGTCTCAGCTCCACTTTCCTGTCTGCATTCCCCCCCCTCCGCAAACCACCCCCCCCCAACCCCCAGCCCCCACCACCACCACTATAACCCTTGACTTCCTTGCCTAACAAAAATCTGTCTAATTCTGCCTTAGATATATTCAAAGATCCAGCCTTCACTACTTTTTGGGGAAGAGAATTCCCCACACCAATGATCCTTTGGAAGAAAAAGCTTCTTCACATCTCTGTCACAAAAGGGAGACCTCTTATTTTTAAACTTTTTCCCCTAGTTTTAGTCTCCCCATCCTCTGGATATCCACACTATCAAGTCCCTTTGGGATCTCGTATGTTTTAATAAGATCGCCTCTTATTCTTTTAAACTCAGATCGCTTCAGGCCTAACCTGTTCAACCTTTCTTTATAAGATGATCCCTTCATGTTTAACTCATTCTTCTAATTTATTTGTGGTTTGTGATTGTTATTCTTCAGTTATTAGGGCTTCATTTGAGATGTACATCCTCAACATTTTGTAGCTTGGATTAGTGAACTGCCCACAAAGGTTAATAATATTTCCTTGAAAGCATTTGGCACAAATATGGAACATTTTAGTAGCCAAGTTAAGGCAATGTTGGTGCCAAATAAAATCTGAACTGTTTGTTGCAGGTGATTGTGAGTGCAGGAAGCCAACCGTCTTTGGTTGAGAACAATCAGGCAACAATTCAGAACATTCACATATTGATGACCAAAATATTGGCTAAGTTAATGACTAATGTTCATGAGTTGGAGATCTTCCAGATGGGATGTTTCTATTTCTGTCCTGAGAATCTTGTAGTTGTAGACATATAAGCATCAAAGGAATCTGAGAGCATTTAGCTTGGTGCAGAAGTCCATTTGAAGCTTCCTTAAGAAACGGTGAATGACATCATCTGTGCCACAAAGAATAAAGTTTTGCAAGTATATTTAAAACTCAGTGTCACCCAAACAAAAAACTATTGAAGTCTTTGTTGCAGCAGAAATTTTTTCAATAATGGTGAGAATAATGCTCCCTGACTGTTTCAGAAATCAAGCATATCTAAAACACTCCTCAAAGAGCAATGATATGCATTCAAACTTGTAAATAACTAGGATGAAATTCGGGGGTTGCATGATTTTTTGACTGAATTTTCTGTAATTGGAGGAAAAAAGAGCTTAACCCTAACGTTGACCATCTAATTCTTCGTAACTGTTCTAGCACTATCAATTTAGTAAAGGAAGGCATTTGTAGCATGACTTATGACAGCGCTCAGAACAACCTAAAACATTTGCTTTAGGCGTACATAATATTAAACCACTGGATGACGGTACTGTTTCTCTGCTTTTGATGTTAGTTAAAGGTAAAGATTATTTCCTTGTCTTCCAATAGTGCTATGGCATTTTTCACAGTTACCTAAACCACAGAGACAGATAGGTTGTACTATGGTTTGCCATCTCATCTGAAGAATAGCACTTCCAACAGTGCAGAACCCCCCTCAGAACTGCTCTGGAGTGTTAACTAAAATTACATTATACAGAATTTACAGCACAGAAAAAAAGCATTCAGCCCGTGTTGCTGCTCGACATGAGCATCCTCAAATGCTACTTCATCTAACCCTATCCACATGCGACTAGCATTGGAATGGGACCTGAATCCGCAATCATTAAGTTAATACTGCAGAATCCCAAGCTTGACAATTCAGATGAATACAGAATTCAACAAAAATAGAAACAGATCTGTTCACTTATGATTCTTTTTTTAAATAATAGGATCTTATTTCTTTTTCTTTTATTCATTCACAGAATGTGGGCTTCGCTGGCTGGGCCAGCATTTATTGCCCATCCCTAGTTGCCTTTGAGAAGTTGGTGGTGAGTTGCTTTCTTGAACCATTGCAGTCCATGTGGTGTAGGGACACCCACATAATGATTGCTGTGAGAATAAATGGTCATGACCTTCAAACTATTGTAGTTTGTTAGTATCTGATTCTCAGAACTACTGTTTTGTACAAGCAGACTTGGGCCAAACTGGCTGGTTGTAGCATAATAAACACAAATAAACTATTTAATCTTAATTGTTTGTGGGACTTATGATTCTTATCAGCTGTAAAAATCAAAAAGAGCACTTGGTTTATTTTAAGCCTGAGTGATTCCAGAACTGTTTCAGTACTTTTGGGCCTGTTCTGCTTCTTCCCAGCTTCTTAAATAACTTTTGGATTTTAATCTACAATGCCTTGTAGCTCATATGCATATTATTTACTTTTTATCACTACCTGAAGCTTTCAACAATCATTCATTCAGCCAGGAAACACGAGCTGTTTGAGAGCAAGCAAATTGAAAGCCATAAAAACAAAAAACTGCAGATGCTGGAAATCTAAAACAAAAACAGAATTACCTGGAAAAACTCAGCAGGTCTGGCAGCATCGGCGGAGAAGAAAAGAGTTGATGTTTCGAGTCCTCATGACCCTTCAACTTAGACGGCGGAAGAAGAGTTCAGCATCATGCTGAGCCCTCCTTGAAAGCCATCCTTGAACTGATGCCATATGCATCTGGGAACACAAGGCAGGTCAGGCAGCATCGGTAGAGAGTTGAACAGAGTTAACATTTGTTGAAAGATCCTCAGCCCATACCATTAACCTTACACGCTATCTCCAAAGAGGTGTCAGCAATGGCTCAATTGTCAGCAGTGACTCAGTTGATAGCACTCTTGCCTCTGAGTCACAAGGTTCCAGGTTCAAGGCCCACTCCAGGGTTTGAGCACACAAATCAAAGCAGACACACCAGTGCAGCACTGAGGGAGTGCTGCATTGTTGGAGGTGCCATCTTCAGATGAGATGTTAAACTGAGGCCCCAACTGTCTGCTCAGGTGGTTGTAAAAGATCCCATGGCACTATTTCAAAGAAGAGCAGGAGAATTTTCCCTGGTATCCTGATCAATATTTATCTCTCAATCAACATCACAAAAACTGATCACCTGGTCAACATCACGCTACTCTTTGTGGGAGCTTCCTGTGTAATTTGGCCTCTGCATTTCCTACATGACAACAGTGACTACTCTTAAAAAGTACTTCATTTACCACAAAGTGTATTGAGATGTTTGGCGGGTGTGAAAAGCAAATGCGAGCCTTTCGTTCACAGATAACTGCCTGATCTGCTGAGGGTTTCCAACATTTTCTGTTTTATTTCATGTTTACAGCACCCACAGTAATTTGTTTTTCTCATAGATATATCTGTTTGCGGAATATATTCACGACAACATCATTAACTAATTTGCATACTAATGTTCTGAAATCAATACTGTGAAATAACACAAGGACCAGCGTTTGTATTGGTCTTGGCTGAAGTGGTCTAATGCGAGTTGAATTGTACAGGTAAAAATGAAAATTGCAACTCTGGACATTAGAAAAACAATAAAAATTTTAGAAGGTGCAACAGCTCTGATAAAGGCCCAGGCGATTAAGAATCTACTTGTTAAGATACTACCCGACCTAATGTACATTTCCTGCTTTTATATTTAAGTGTCAAATATTTTCTGAGGGGCAGCCTATCACTGCAGCCAGCTGATTTTTGTTCAAAGGGTCTTTTAACATAGATTGTGATAGGAATTATCGCACAGCATATTATAAGACCATAAGACATAGGAGCAGAAATTAGGCCACTCAGCCCATCGAGTCTGCTCCACTATTCAATCATAGCTGATAAGTTTCTCAACCCCATTCTCCCGCCTCCTCCCCCTAACCTTTGATCCCCTTACCAATCAAGAACCTATCTATCTTGATCTTAAATACACTCAATGACCTGGCCTCCACAGCCTTCTGTGGCAATGAATTCCACAGATTCACCACTCTCTGGCTAAAGAAGTTTCTCCTCATCTCTGTTCTAAAAGGGCTTCCCTTTACTCTGAGGCTGTGTTGTATTAAATATATTGTAGTGCCAACATCCATTTCCCATTCATCAGGCAAGGTAGATTAGGGAAAGAGCAAGCAAGGAAAGTAAGTGGGGCATGAGGCTGGAATAGTGACGCTTGTATCATTTTCTTATTCCTCCCAATGTGAATGGGGCAGTTTCAACAAAGCAGCAGGAGTATAAATATCTAAATCCTCTGAAGAATATGTTCAAACAGCACAAATGAGGATTTGACTGTAATTGCTAATCTAATCCCAATTAGTGTCAATTTATGGGTATTTTGAACAGCAGATTTGGAACTGAGTTGAAATTGCCCAAAAGCTTTTCAATTACCACCCCCCCAGTCACAGAGAGAAGGCATTGTTCCAGCTATTTTCAACCAGGCCCCCAGAGGTCAAAGGACCATGTTCTAACCCACTGCATACCCCGGTCCTCATACGGCCGTTATTTGTCTGCTGCCAAAACTCATTTCAGTCTACAAGGCTTATGGAGTCTCGGTCTAGTGGTAGTGACAGGGGTCCACTGAGATTGTGCTATGTGTATGTAATTATTGCATAGCAGAAATATGCACCAACTACACCAATTAATTACTGATCACTGTGACTGTTCACTCTCAGTCACCTTAAGGTAAAATCTTATAGATATCGGTCAGCTTTGTTTCTCTGCTTGTGTGCTGAATTAATGTCCCACTCTGAAGAGACTGTTTAAACAGGAAAATGTAGGAAACTGCACCCTGTGCTTCCTTTTTAAAACAATAAGGGTTACGAGTGCGAGAATGCCATCTTAGATTTTTAAGTGCTGCCTGCATTTTCAGTGAATGGTGAACAAAGGGGCACTAAAGTTCAAATCTATTTGCATCTCGCTCTTTGAGCTTGTGTGCTGATATTGAAATGCACAGGGGAAAAGTGCTGGATTTTGAAAACTGAGCCAGGAAGGGCCGGATCATTTCTGGAACCACGCTGCTCCTGCTTCGATCATGCAATGCTATTTTGAAATGTAAGTGCCCTAATTGGGATGGAGGTGAGCATAGCGCCCCATTAGTGGCATCACGTGTCTCCAGGAGGCAGGAGCTTGCCTTTTGCGAGCGGCAAAAGCAGCTGACAGCCATGATGCCGCCCATCAATGCCTTGCCAAAGAGAGCAGGCAGCTCCTTGGTGGGCCAGCAGCATTAACGCAAATGAAAGTCGCCAAGCGGCCAAAATAAAGTTAGTGCGCATGCTCCAGTGCAATATGACCCCTGTCCCGACACTTTTCATAATGTAAATATAAACTTTCAGCTCTCCCTGCATTGAACCTGACAGCTGTGCACTAATGTTCACCAGACCGGGTTTGCAGGATTCAGCACTGAAAATTGCCCTCTCGCCCTCCCAGGTCCATTAATAATCAGCTCCTTAGGGAGCTTAATTGGCCATTAATGGAGGCGAGGGTGTTCCCCATTCCCCTCTCCCACCCCACCCCCCCACTTTGAAAATTTGGTGCATCCCAGAGACATTGGTATCCAGCGATGCCCCCTGAGAACGTGATTTTTAAATTGCGCCCATGCCCAATCCCAACCCCGCCAGCAGTTGAAAATCCGGCCCAAAGTCTGAATCCGTGAATGATGCAGGTCACATTGGCTGCTGGGTTTGAGTCTTGATTTGTGCAGTGGTGGCTGATCTCAGTGAGGGTGGCAGTATGGGTGCTACCATTAGCTCACTGGCACCTGGGTTTGGCAAGGGAAAACCAAGCATGATTTCTGCTCTTGATTGCTATTCAACCAGCCCGCTGGAGAGTGAGTGTGTGTGTTCAGCGAGGACTAGACCTGGACTCAGCAATAATGCCATGAACAATTAAATAGACTGTCACCATGAAGGCTCACACCTGAATACTGTCGACCACTACCCTATGCGGAGAAGAATGACTTGTGAGAAAAAATATTGAGAACACATTGCATGCATGAAAATAGGCTCTGCAGCTTTGAGTATGGGTGGTAATTATGTATTATAATGAAAGATGGTTTCCTGTGCTACTGCTCAGATTAACCCATTGCAATGAGAACTACAACCATAGAATTGTGGTGGTCTACACACAGAGGGAGGCAATTTGGCCCAGTATGTGCCAGCTCTTTGTTAGAGCAATCCAAAACTTACCTTCCTGTCCTGCTCTCTACTCTTTTTTAAGATTCATTTATGGAATGTGGGTGTCGCTGGCTAGGCCAGCATTTGTTGTCCGTCTTTAATTGCCCTTGAGAAGGTAGTGGTGAGCTGCCTTCTTGAACTGCTGCAGTCTCTGTGATGTAGGTACACCCACAGTGCTGTTAGAGAGGGGTTTCCAGGAGTGTGACCCAGTGACAGTGAAGAAATGGCAATATATTTCCAAGTCAGGATGGTGAGTGGCTTGGAGGGGAGTTCTTCAAATAGCTATCCAATTTTACCTTAGTACATGGGTTGGCCTCTGCCTTAACCTTTCCATGTGACAAAGTATTCCACGCATCAAAAATCTTCTGAGTGAAGAAATTTCTCCTAAGCTGCTTGCTCACCCTTGGTGACAATTTTAAATTGATGACCACTTGTCACCGACGCTCCAAGTAGAGGAACTTTTTCTTCACTTATTTCCAAATCCTTTGTAATTTTAAAACATCTGTTATTGTGGTTGACTCCTCATTGTTCAAATATATCCAAGCTGTAAATGATTTCATATCTTCTGTGGATCCTCCCATGTCTGAAGAGTCTGATGAGGGATCAGCACCGATGTCCACAGAACTGACAGTTCACATTGGTCCCTGGGCGAAGTTCTCTTCTCTGCTGTAATGGAAACAGTTTCAGTATCACGATCGTGACACTGGGGCTATTTCTATTACAGCAGAGGAGAGAAGAGAAGTTCTGTGGACGATTATAATGTGTATACATGTAATATTTAACTTTTAATAAATTTCAAATGTTTGAATGCATGTGAAACTCATCTTTGGCATATAGAAGGAAAGAAAGACTTGCTTTTATATAATGTCACTCACAACCTCAGGATGTTCCAAAGCGCTCCAAAGTGAAGTTCTTTTGAAGTATCGGCACTTACTGAGGAAATTTGTGCATACGTATTTGCCAAAACAACAATGTAGTAATGACCAGGTTATCTGTTTTTTGTAATGTTCCTTAAGGGATGAATATTGGTCAGGACACCAGGGATAAACTCCCTTGCACTTCTTCAAAATAGCGCCATGGGATGTTTTACGTCCATCATAAAGAGCAAACAGGACTTCAATTTAAAATCATACGAGAAACAGCATCGTCAACTGTGCAGTACACCCTCAGCATTGCACTGAAGTGTTGGCCTTGATTCACGTGCTCAATTTTCCAGTGTGAGTTGAACCCACAACCTGCTGATTCTTAAGGCAATTAGGCTACCTACTGAGGCACAGTTGACAGGACTGTAGTCTTTTGACTATATAATTAGAAAATTCCAGTTCCTAACACTGGCACGAGCCTTGGTGAATCTACACGTTGTATGGCTTTATTGTCCGTTCTTAATGAAGCATCCAAAATTGTGTATGGCACTTGCCTCGGTTTAGGCATCATTGTGCATACTTTATTATTGCATTTTCACTGTTGTTCCCCATCTTCTATTTATAAAACCAAAGCAACAAAGGGGTGAATTCATGCATTCTGTTTACAGAGGCTTGGCATTACAGTCACTGCAGCTCCCAAAATTTTCATGCCTGCTGCCAGGAAAAAATAGTACTAGTTTTTTTTTACCATTGGCGGAGCCAGGATAACACAGAGATGTTGATATTATTGACAGGGCTTGCATTTAACGTAAAAAGCACTTTGTAAGGTTGTGATGCCCACACCCTAAACCAAACCAAACCTTTATTTGGCTTACTATAGGAGATATACATTATTTAATTTGAGGTGACAAGCAAATTCTTGAATTTTCTTGTAAATAATGCATTGCCCCTAATGGTTCCTGTAGGGACGTGGAAGCATGTTTCACATTATTTGTGTTCTGGCTCATAGCTACAAACATCCCTAGCAGTCTCGAGTGATTGTATTTGTTCTTTTTGAAGGACATTGCCTCAGGTTGCTGTTTGTGAGTGCTTTTACAGCTCATAGATTAACTGCTGTCTCACAGAGGCTAACTGCAATCAGATCAATTGGCAAGTGGGAACTGAAGAGTTTTCTTTTCTGGAGTGCTCCCATTACCTCATAATGGAGACCAAACGTTTATGCCAGGCACATAATGTCTGTACATTGTCGCAGTGACAAGACTAAGATGAGCTCCTGTGGATAAACCAACTGTTTCAGGCAGAGCTGCAGTCATCTGTTGTTTGAGGGAACCAAAGATACTGAATATAAGAAGGAAGGAACTGGTACCTCAAAGAAAATCGAGAATGGTTATTTATTTTCCTCTTACATAGATCAGTGAGAATCAAACATAATCCACAAGTAGATTGATTCCAAGGGTAGCTGCAATTACCTTGTGATATAAAATGACCCCTCCCTCTGCCTCCTCCCCACCATTTGCATCATGATTTAAAAAGTCTCAGGGCGGAACCGTCCCAAATTGGCACCAAGTGCGGTAGTGGGCAGGAATCAGGATGTTTTACCTGCTGGCTGTAATGGCGGCTTTTCATGCCACATCATCCCAAGGCTGCCTCGTTAATCATGCATTCCCGGAAAACATGCCATTTTGCTGGGGAGCAGCCTCCAAGTCGCTTGCCAAGCCATCACCTCGCCACGTCCTCATGCCGGGCACCATATCTAAAGCACAGCCATGAGCACATCTCTCAGTGCTTCCAGCCCAGGACTGCTGCACAGAAGATATGGCCCCGAAAGGCAAGAAAACTGCAGCCCCCTGATTCAGTGACGCATCCCTAGGATGCCTTCTGAACGCTGTTGTAGCCCACAGCGATGTCCTCTACCCCCGCCCTTCATCAGGAGGTCCATCAGTGTCACCACCCTAGCTTGGTTAGTGGTGGCAGTGGTGATCAGTGCCAATGCTGCACAGAAGAAGTTGGCCATCCAGTGCAGAAAGAGGATGAATGATCTCATCTGTGCTGCCAGGGTAAGGCAACCATCTCATCACTCTAAACTCACACACTCACAAGCCCATCACACAGTTACTGGCATCTCACTCACTGCCAGCTAAAGGGAGATCATCACACTCTCTCCACACACTCCCTCACACCTCAATCTGGCCTCATCTCCTCTGGAGACTGCCCCCTCAGCCTTCATCCTCTTGAGCCTACAGATCAACATGTGCCCCCACATACACCCTTGATACCCTCCATCCCCAGTACAGCTCTCGTCCAGTAGCCTTTTCCCTTGCCTGAGGCCACTTCTCCCCCTTCCCCAAGCAGGCCCTAGCCCTGCAGCCACTGAAAAGCCACCCATGCCTTATGTCTTGTAGGTACAGACCTGCTCTTGAGCCTCCCCTAAAAGTGATGTGGTGCTGAGAAGCCTGGTGCTGATGACTGTGAGTGATGCCTGAAGCAAGGTAGGCAAACAAACCTCAAAGCCTTGAGTGAAGTGCAGCTCGCCAGGTACACATCGCTTATGCTCAGCTGTGTTAGCGTGATGCCAGATGATCCAGCATTGGGGGGATAATTCCAGCAAGCAGGGCTTGTAGTGATATGCAGATGTATTACAATGAAGTTCCCGGCGTGCAGCAGCAGGAAACGTAGCTCGTCATTGACGGGCAGAGTGAATGATCGCAAACTGGTTTCACAACGCTGTGAAACCAGTTTTTGGCTTTCCCGTCTGCTCACCCCTGCCTGATGCCAACAGGCACGGAAAATTCCACCCTCTGTTTGCCCTATATGTGAGGGATAATTCCTTCTTTTTCCAGTGACATGGCAGGGTCTGCTGGAGAACTGTCCTGTCATCAGACACCCTGGCTTAAAACAGGTCACTAGACACTGAGCGAACACCTAGGAATGCTAGTACTAGGCTTAGTTTTCCTGACTCCTCCGAATTGCCAATATCGGTGACAAGATCATTGATTAGAGGTCAACCACATCTCCTGTAAAGGAGGGTCAGTCCAAGGCTACAAGAGCAGGTCAGAGGCTGGGAATTCTGTAGAGAATACCTCACCGTCTGACTCCCCAAAGCCTGCCCACCATCTACAAGATGATGGAATACTCCCCACTTGCCTGGAGGACGGCAGCTCTAACAATGCACAAGGAGCTTGAAGACATCCAAGACAAAGCAGGCCACTTGACTGGTACATCATCCACCACCTTAAACATTCACTCCCCCTACCACCGAAGCACAGTAGCAGCAGTGTGTGTCATTTACAGGATGCACTGTAGCAACTCACCAACGCTCCTTCGACTGCACCCTCCAAACCCAAGACCTCTACCACCTAGAAGGACAAGGGCGGCAGATGCATGGGAACACCACCACCTGTAAGCTCCCCTCCAAGCCACTCACCATCCTGACTTGGCACTATACTGCCATTCCTTGCCTGTGGATCAAATTCCTGGAATTCGCTCCCTAAGAGCACTGTGGGTGTACTTACATCACCAGGGCTGCACTGGTTCAAGAAAGTAGTTCACCATCAATTTCTCAGTAGAAATAAGGGATGAGTAAGAAATGCTGGCCTTGTCGGTGAAGCTCACATCCCATGAATGAATAAAAAAAGGCCTTCCCTGCACCTGAAACCAAAGATGAGTATTGGGAGCAATTTGTTTGCCCTCTTAACTGCAGCAACCTGTGCAGTTTGAGGAAAGAAAGGGTCCTGGGAACAACACAGAAGGAATCAGCAATTCAAAGTCAAGCTGGACAATGCAGAGAATGTGAAACTCCCGCGGGGATTTACCCAGGTTTCAAGAAAAGGCCATTTTCAATACACAAAGCCTATTTTGGAAATAGCGGTTGTTGGGGTGCAAGGATACAAGCAAGTCCAATTAACGTATTTCCTACATCATTGTTTCTGCACTTTGGTGGAAACACAGGAAGAGCAAGGTAAATCCATTAAGGAAATACAGAAAAAACTGAGTAAAGCCAAATGGGAGTGCCTGCCTGATCTGTGCAAACACTCACATCTTATGGTATTGAGATGAAAGCCACCAGTAGCTGCCGTGTGCTTACCGATAACATCATTGGTTATTATGTAAGCTTGTAGCAGAATAAACAGTGACGTTTTTGGATTATTCTTTCTGCATTAATAGGAAGGACCAACTCAGCCAATGGAATAGTGTCTGCTTCAGAGGTATCTGACTGCAGAAAAGAGCTGATTAAAACCTACCGGGTGGAATTTTCCATTAATGAGACTAAGTGCAGTGGCAGTGCCCACCTCGCTGTCTGGAATGGTGGGAGCTCACGCCTGATTCTGGGCTTGGGGCCTCATTAATATTATGCAAAGGCGTGTATCGGTCCGAATCACCTGGCAGTTGATTCGTGTGCCCGCCATCAGCTGGCAGGTTCAAAGGTCCAGGCGCCATATTTAAAGGCCAGCCCAACACACAATCTCACTCTCTCCAGCCCACCAGAGATGTCTGGCAGCCAGAAGCTGAAGGCCGAGAGCCTGAACAGAAAGGCAGCACCCCGCTTCACGCTTCAGGCACTCCAGGCCTTGATCAGAGGGGTGTAGGCATACGGGCAAGTGCTCTATCCCAGAGATGGCTGCAGGAAGCACAGCAGCCTCACCTCTCCAGCCTGGAAGACCATTGTGGAGCAGGTCAGCGCAGCTGACACCTGTACATAGCGTGGCACCCAGTGCCAGGAGAGGATGAATGATCTCTTCCGCTCCGTCAGGGTAAGTCATCCTTCAACACTCTCCCATATCAAACTACCATCATGGTATCAAGCACTCAAATGGCTACTCTCTTCAGGGGTTTCACGCAACCATTAGCAGGGGACACATATCAACACTCCTCTTAACAAGACTTTCACATCACCACCATCCCATCTATCATGTTGCTCACACTCTGTCCTCTGGCCCTTCTGGGGAAGGCTCACCACACACAGGGGACAAGCATCTCATCCAAACTCTGCTTCATCCCGTCTCATCACCTGCCTTTCTTTCTTCTTCATACAGGCCAAGCTGGAACACAACAGGCCCAAAAGATTGCAGACTGAGGGAGGGATGGCCGACATCATCGCCCTCACTGAGTTTGAGGAGGCTGCAGCTGAGCTGGCTGGAGAGGATAGGGATCGCTCCTGTGGGGAAGATTGGACTCTCCCACCAACCCAGTATGGATCACACCTCCACCACTTCATCAAATTCTGACATTCACAGTGAGTCACATGCAGTCTTATGTAGCTCATGCTCATTAGCTGAAACTCTATTTCTATTTCCTATGCACCAGCAGATCGAGGCCCCCAAGCCAGTCCAGCACCACCAGTGCGAGCCCCAGACCATGCCCAAAGAGGAAGCTGTGGGAGAACCGTCACGACGCTCACACCAGCTCAGAGACACACACGTCAGTGGGGCACAGGTGTAGATTAGGCTCGGGCTCGCCTTCTGGATAACACCTCACTGACAAGTCCTCACAGCAGTCGGACGCAGGGACAGCCCAGGTCTCTGGCACTTGGAAGGCTGCTGGAAACCAGCCACCCGCTCGGTCTGAGTCAGATGATGAGCATCTGGAAGTGGCCACCAAATCTATGCAGGAGATGCAACGACAAGTGGTGGAACATCAGGCAGAGATTTGGCAGTCACTCAGCAGACTAGAGCGAACGATGGATTCTGCGTTCTGTGTGATGTCGTGGCTCTGACATGTGAGTGCCCTGACGTCACCATGGGAAGGCTGGCGACCACCATGGAGACCTTGGTTCAGCAGGTCTTGCCAGATTTGAGCTTGGCCCTGCGCCCCATGACCACACACCCTGGTGGGTACCATCAGGATGTAGGCGACATGGGGATGAGGCACCTTGACCCCACCCCTCCCCCCCAGGTGCACCATCTCCTGCCTGAGTCAGCGCGGGGCCCTCAGGCACCCACATGGAGGATGAGCGTCAGCCGGACATCCTAGGGCCTCCTCTGAGGACACTCCAAGTGTGTGCAGCCGCTTACAGCCCCATCTGCTTGTAACCCCATCCGCTCCAGCTTCTCAGGTTGCCGAGGGTGCTTCTGCCCCTGAGCAGGTGACCCTCCAGGCCACAAGCCACCAGAGGACGTCTGCCAAGGTCATCACAGATATCAAGATATAGCAGTCAGCAGGCTGCCTCCACCTCTGCTGTGGATATTGGGGCTGCACCCAGGCACAGCACCAGAGTTAGGAAAGTTAAGAAAAATGTATGTCACTTTGGGTCATCGGTGTGCTATGCGTGTAAATAAATTGAACTTTTGTGAATACATTTGATGGTAATGTGAATGCTCCTGTCAACTGAAGACGTGATTTTGAACTTTGGAGTCCTCTTATTTCGAGGTTTTGCCTTCCTCCCACTCAGTGATAGTGTCCCATTTTCAGACTCACATTCCTGTGATGTCAACCTCAGTTGAACTCGTATCCGCACCATTGTGTGATGTCAGGGAGATGTGTTTAGATCTTTATTGGTAGTGTGTTATGTAAGCATTTCTAACCCTTCTTCCTCAAAGAACACCACTGAATGAAGGCAGCTCATCAGCATTGATAATCTAGCAGTATATGTACCTCCTCAGTGGTAGTGGCAGAAGAAAAGACATCCACAGGAGGAGGAGATCCCTAGGCATGTCCACATCTCAGTTGCAGCAGTGTTTGCAAAATTAGGTGGTGGCAAAGGCTTCAAGTCTTCTCTCGTATCAATCTTGTTCCTAAGTGGGCTCTCAGTTCCCAGAGTGAGCACACTCACAGGGCCTCACTGACCAAAGTAAAGATCATGGCCTGGAGATTTATGAGGCAAGTGTGAATGCGGGACTCGTTCTCACTGCAAGTAGGTGGATATCCCCTGAGCTTAAAGAAGATGGCATTGAGGGCTAGGAGAGATGTGGCCCTATTCCCTCATGACTTTACTCTTCCTGGAACCCATCAGTGATTAATGTATCACGTCGCCTATGTTTCCCTTCCTCCATGGCGTGATCACGCTCATACTGATCCTCAGCAGCATCCTGAGGTTCCTGGGCCTCCAGATCTTCATCCTCTGATGAGCTGTCAACCTCCTCCAGGTCATCCTCCAACAGGGGGTCACTTCTTTGAGTAGCCAGATTGTGAAGGACGCAACAAACTGCGATGATGTGGGAAACCGTATCTGGAGTGAACCACCTGAGTGGTCCAAGCATTTGAAACGGATCTTCAGAAGCCCTATGGTTTGCTCTACAAGGGAACATGTGGACCTGTGAGCAGTGTTGTACCTCTCCTTGGAATGACTGAGGGCAACACACCGGTGCCAGCATTTCAGTGGGTACCCCTTATCCCCAAGCAGCCATCCCTGCAGATGTAATGGCCCCTCGAAAATCTCAGGGAGTGACCTGGATGTAGGAGTCATGGCAACTCCCAGGGTACCATGCACAGATGTACAGTATGTGCTTCTGGTGATCACACACCAGTTGTACATTGATGGAATGGTAGCCCTTGTGGT
Organism: Carcharodon carcharias; assembly: GCF_017639515.1. Lineage (NCBI taxonomy): Eukaryota > Metazoa > Chordata > Chondrichthyes > Lamniformes > Lamnidae > Carcharodon > Carcharodon carcharias. Next base: position 155,910,265 of record NC_054476.1, on the reverse strand, counting down.
TTATAAACATTAGGGCCTGCTGCCATAGAGCCTGTATAGCCACATGGGTGCAGTTTACTGTATCCTGCACTCTTGGGAGGCCTGAGATGGCAGTGAAGCCAGTGGATCTCGCAACCTGACTATCTTCGTCCAGAGTAAACCTGACAAAATGATGGGCCTTCCTGTAAAGGGCATCTGTGACCTCCTTTATACATTGATGTGTTACAGACTGAGAGATGCCACACAGGTCGCCTGCTGATCCTCGAAAAGAACCAGCGGTCAAGAAATTTAGTGCAGCGGTCACCTTCAAAGCCACTGGCAGGGGATACCCTCCAACTCCACATGGTGTCAGGTCTTCATGAAGAATGTGGCATATGTGATGTACCAGAGCTCGGGACAAACACAGACGTGCATGGTATTGCCTCTCGCTTATTTGTAAATAGGAGACTCTTGGACGATAAACCCTAGGTCTGGTGAGTCACCCCCATTATCTGGGTCCCTTTTCCTGATCCTCCTGTTCATGCTGTGGTTCTGCTTGGCCATGTCCCTCCAACTGAAGCTGCATGTGGAGTCGCCTCTTCCCCTTCACCTCCTCCATTGCATTTGGACCCTGACAAAGGCAGCATTGAGCCCTGGATCCATATCTGCTTTTGCCTTCTCTTTGAAAGGAAACATTGAAGACATTAATGATTCAAGGGGCAAGAAAGTAAAACTCAGGAGATGACACGTTTGGCGACTGTAAGGGTTCATCGCTTTTCCTGCCCTACTTACTTGCTGGCTGATGCCGCCTTGTCCCTGAGACACCAGCACAGACATTGAGGTGATCAAGATGGCATCACAGATGTAACATCTTGAGCCCTGCATGGGATGCTAAAGTTTAAATGAGATGATTGACCCAATCTAGGTCCCTACTCCAATCTCTGATGTGGTATATTAATGACCAATCAGTTGCTCATGGCCAATGAGTGGATGCCCTTTGTTCCATTAGGAGTGCCACATCTAGTAAACACTGTGACAAGCCTTCAATAATGGAATGCCATATTTGATACAGCTGTGTCTCCCTCACTATTGCCTGCTTTCCCAAATTGTACATTCCTATGTGCTACTCTTGAGATGCAGTGACTGTGATGTGAAGCCACTGAGTTCTGAGTGGCCCTTTAACAGTGCTAATGAAGCCATTGGCTTTAAGTGGCTTTCATTGCAAAGAGGTCTTCCTTTTTTTCTAAGCAGACACCTGCTCACTCCTGTGGTAACAAGAGGTTAGAGGGCAACTCCAGAAAGGCCTCCCTCATGTTCGCCCTTCCCCCGGCTGCCATTTTACCTCCTTCCCTCCCTGTTGCCCCCATTGTGTTCGCCCTTCCCTCTGAGTGCCATTCTGCAACATTTCCTCCATCGTTGCCCCCATCGTGTTCGTCAGCCCGACCCCTCGCCTCACAGCCCACCCCCGATTGAAGTGCTAGTCTCTGAAAGTGGAGGCCTGCATGAGTGCCACAGCACAGGGGCGTTCCTCGGGGCAATGAAAGCAAAGAGGAGGAGCAGTCCGAACCTATAGCCCCAGCAGAGTAGCGTTCATCGCAATAAGACCAGCGCAGTGCTATGGCAGATATGTTCCACGCACCTCGAAGTTACCAGCGAACTGAGGTCCAGCTTGTGCACGCCACCCCTTTTCAAATGGATTTGAGGCCAACATCATTTCCCACTGGTGTGACGGAAGATTGGAAGGCATGATAAGGTCCTGGCGGCCAGCTGTTTTAATGAGCGCTCATGACATGCCGATGAATGCAAATGGCGTTCGCACCACCAGTTGGCGGGATAACCAACCCGCCATGAAAACGCCATCGGGAGAATTGCAGCTTGTTTTTACAACCAGCGGGTTTGTGACTTTTTTGCCTGCCGCTGGATTCTCCGCTCCCACCCACCGTGGGCATAATGGGAAAGTTCCAGCCACAGAGCCCAAAGCAATACCAAATAATGTGTACACTTTTTTTATTCTGGGGTGTGAGCTTTGCTGGCTAGGCCAGCATTTGCTGCCCATCCCTAATTGCCCTTGAGAAGGTGGTGGTGAGCTGCCTTCTTGAACCACTGCAGTCCATGTGGTGTAGGTACACCCACAGTGCTGTTAGGGAGGAAGTTCCAGGATTTTGACAGTGAAGGAACGGCGATATGTTTCCAAGTGAGTATCTTGGAGGGGAACTTGCAGGTGATGGTGTTCCCATGTATCTACTGCCCTTCTCCTCCTTGGTGGTAGAGGTCGTGGGTTTGGAAGATGATGTTTTCAATGCAGTTTTCACTGTTGCAAAGCTAAGTACTTTTGACTTCAATAAAAGCACAGTAAACCTATTAAGCATAAATAGTCAGCTCTCCTGATGGCTTGTGAGTTAAGACACTCCCCATTATAAGCAATACAAACCGGAGGTCACAGCCTCAAATTCCTATCCATGCTGATCCAATTTGGGACAACAGTTGACACTAGGGTGCATAAAATCTGCCAAGGTGCGCACTGCCTGTCACTGTTCCAGTGACCCTCTTTGGAAAGTCTGGATATCAGGTAGAACTCTGTTATGAAACTCTCCATTAAATAACTGCTGGTACCTATAGCCTACATTCACACACTGGCCACAGGAGTACAGTACTGGAGGGTTCCTATCCCCCATGAACAGGGACCAGAGCCTCCAGGAGAAGATAGAGGGTGGCTGGGGGAGAAAGGCACAATTTTACATGATTATGGAGACTGAATCTGTACTTCGGTGCAACATACAAAATTTATGACTCATATCAGGAATTAAGCTCAGAGCCAGGCGCAACCAATGTTAAAACTGCTGGTGAACGAGTGGCTGCAGAAACAGCATGGTCTAATGCCTTTCAATACTGTACTTTAAGGAACCCTCCAAGGGACTGTGTAACTGGCTGCCTGCTGCTCAGTATTGATAAGGAGTCTTTCCCTGTGCAATTTGCGCTGTCGGTGTGACAGGACAGAATCTAAGCTTAGGGAGAAAAGGAAAATGGTATTCACCTTTCCAGCTCAAAGTGCTCAGTTAATGGGAATTGGTACAGCGAGTTATAAAGGAGTTAGGAATGGTATGTTTTTTCTGTATCTAAATGCTTATGGGCGAACTTAATCCTTACATTAAACTGTAAAATATGATACTACACTAGTGGTTTTCAGTGCTGCTGTTTATAAACTGACCGCACACTGTTTTTTAACAACAGATTTATATAATAATCTCCTTCTGCTAATGAGTCTAGTACATTTAAACTGGTCTATCCCATTGTATAAGTATATTATACAAATAGAATATGTGAGTAACACGAGGTACCGTTGCAGAGATATTTGTTAAAGAAAACATGCAAATCAAGTTAACCTTTCTCAAAAGTTCTCGGAAGTTGACATTTTCTTTTCTAAAAAGGGATTTTTTTCATTCTCACTGTGAAAGGCCACCCTAACCCGATGGAATGCTTGTTTATTCAGTATTAGGGCTGGCAGTACTGCCTGTCCTCGATGAAACCACACTGAGTAAAAATTGTTGTTTTAGCCACACCCGCTGACTCCTGTGCTTATATAAGCTTGAGAGAGAGAGAGCCTCCGTTCTAAACACAATAATAGGCAAGTACTGAAACAGCTGCAAAAAGATAAAACATAATATTGGCGCAGAAATGGCCAATTTGATAGCAGGGAGATGTGACTTTTCCCTCTTGCTTCCTGCATCATTTTCCTACTGGGATTTAAGAACAGCGGGGAAGCTGCTAAGGCAGAAGTTGTGATTTTTTGGGACAAGCGCATCACAGGAAGGTGTTCCACAAAATAAACTGGATAATAAAAATGTGTTTTCTTTTATTCCGCAAATCTTGTGGGAACTTGGGTATGTGAGGAATCTCATTTACTTTGGAACGTCCTCAGTTCAACAGCTGCTGCTCTGGCAGCCCGATGTTGTGAGTCGTGAGTGCAAATACAGCTGTTGTTCTGAGTGGAGACAGCCATCTTGCGCTGTAGAAATGTCTGGTGGGGAGGCTGTGGTGGGGGGAGGCTGCAGCTCACACATCCCTTCGGCTAGCTTTTTCTTCTGTTCCGTGTTTGCAGTAACTGTTCTGCTCAACTGATAGTTCACTCACAGTCAACCTCCCCACCCCATGCCCCCCACCAACCCCGCCACACCATGAGATTTTCAAGCCAAGTGCTTCATTATCAGCTTAATCTAAAGCTTTTATGTATAACAAGGCTCAACTTGTGGATTATGATGTAGCGTTCTTAAGTACTGAAAATAAAGCGCAAGTTTGCTGTACCCAGGACAGCAGGTGGGTGCTGGCTTACCATTGGGAACTTGTAGAGCCAGAGTTGACTTTACATCAAGTTTCTGACCTTATTTCTTTGATCCTTGGATGGAGGGAAGTGGGGCGGTTGGGGTATGAGGAAGAACTGGATGTCAGATGGTGAGCCATCCCATCCTGCAGATACACCTCTGAAAGGTCAGTTACAAATCAGAATTGATAGAGGACATGATAGTGAACATTGATAGAAGACATGATACCAAATCAAAATTGTGTACATCAAGCTTTATTTTTTTTGCTTTTTTTTAAATGAGCTTTTTGCTGAACTAAAAATGATGGCTGCTACAGGTCACATGACTCACAGGATTGGCCATCTGTCATGGAAGCTTCCAATAGGAGTTACACGAACAAGAGAGTTCCTCTTATCCTTGTGGAATCTCACACTTCATTGTAAGCACATTATAATCATGAAACCAGGGGAGATTGTCGAGGTCGAAACTTGTTACTCCTGCAGAATTGTTAACAGATCCATCTCTCCCCTGAGACTGACCAGGTCCATTTCAAAATGGCACCATTGAGGGAACAATGGACATTTCTTACTTCTTGATAAGCTTACCCCTCTAGTGGAGTCACTGGGTCTGCCCAGACAATGGTTCCCTGAAACAAGATCCCCACATGGATGCTGAGTCTTTCCGAGGCTAATGGCTGGGACATTATAAGCCATAAAACAAAGGCCAGACCCAGACACCAGATAAACATCCCTTTGTAAGTCATTGTGAAGAAAGGAGGTCACATAACTGGAGTAACCATTTTGAAATCTCGATATTCATTTGAGAACTGAGAAACAAGCAGTCTGCTGATTGTTTCCAACCAGAAAAGAACAACAGCAGGCAAGGCTCCAGGCTGACCAAGCAGCTGGCCACCATCTCTCAACTCCTCAAAGCCTGTGTGATTCTAAAAGCCTCTGATCGTCGCCTGCCAAGCGGTCTAAGTGCAGAAATCCCATCGTGCTGTATTGGCATTCATTTCAAGAATTTTCGTGTTGCTGTCTACGACCAGAAACTCATCTAGACTGAATTCCACCACAAAGGAAACTTCCTCTGGACTTTGACTTTCTGGATTTTAGTAATCATATGAACTAATATTCATTGTTGTGGCTCTTTTGCTGTTGTTATCCACAGTTGTAAAATCTCCCTCTTTTCTATCCCCCCCTTACTGTATATGAGTGTGTGTGTATGTGTGTGTGTAAACACCCCCCCCCACCCCGATAGGTTTGACTGTGAAATAAACTAACCTTCTGAGTTGATCATAAAGAGAATTTGCTGCGTCTTACTTATAAAATTGGGCCACACAAACTGAGGGTTTGGGGAAACACGTCACAGCCTGCTTCAAACGTAATTCAAAAACACCTCTGCTTACAGACTGATGGTGAGAAGCTAAAGAAGTTCAGTTTGCCTCTCTCCTGTCTTTAACAGTAACCTCATGGCCAAGCATATCCCCCACTCAACTATTCCCATCAATCTGGGGAATCAACCCTGGTTCAATGAAAAGTGCAGGAGAGCATGCCAGGACCAGCACCAGGCATACTGAAAAATGAGGTGTTAACCTGGTGAAGTTACAACACAGCAGACAGAAGCATGCATGCAATAGACAGAGCTGAGCGATCCCACAACCAGTGGATCAAATCTAATCTCTGCAGTCCTGCCACATCCAGTTGTGAACGGTGGCGGACAACTAAACAATTCACTGGAGGAGGAGGCTCCACAAATATCCCCATCTTCAATGATGGGGGAGCCCAGCGCATCAGTACTGAAGACTTGAGCTCCAGAACTAGCTGTGCCCCTCGCCAAGTTGTTCCACCTACAACACTGGTATTTACTCAGCAATGTGGCAGATTGCCCAGGTATGTCTTGTCCACAATAGGCAGGGTAAATACGACCCGCCCAATTACTGCTCCTTCAGTCTACTCTTGCTCATTAGCAAAGTGATGGAAGGTGTCTTCGACAGTGCTATCAAGTGGCACTTACTCAGCAAAATCCTGCTCACTGATATTCAGTTTAGTTGAGGTGAGAGTGACTGGCCTTGACAATAAGGCGGCATTTGACCAAGTGTGTCCTAGTAAAACTGGAGTCAACGGGAATCAGAAGAAAACTCTCCACTGGTTGGAGTCATACCTAGCACAGAAGAAGATGGCTGTGGTTGTTGGAGGTCAGTCATCTTAGTTCCAGGACATCACTAGGAGTTCCTCAGAGTAATGTCCCATTTCCAACTGCTTAATTAATGACCTTCCCTCTGACAGAAGGTCAAAAGGGGGGATGCTCGCTGATGGATGTTCAGCACCATTCACGACTTCCCAGATACTGAAGCAGTCCGTGTCCATATGCAGCAGGATTGGGACAATATTCAGGCTTGGGCTGATAAGTGGCAAGTAACATTCACGCCACACAAGTGCCAGGCAATGACCAACTCCAACAAGAGAGAATCTAACCATCTCCCCTGACATTCAATGGCATCACCATCACTGAATCCCCTACTGTCGACATTCCGAAACCTCGATCCAGGGCGGGGTGAAATGTTCGGGGTCAAATCTAATTTTAAAAAGATATCTGGGGACTGATGTTTCTTTGAGTTCTGCTGTCAGGTGCTTGAGTGTGCTGAATAGGTACAGTTTGGTGCATTTTTGTTTTTGGCCTTTTAATCTGTCCAGATCTGCAGCTCCCTGAAGCAGCTCCGCAGCAGCCGTCTGCCTTCCGGGGAGCTTGCTAGAAGCGCCCACCCGCACTCTCACTTTGGGGGCGATGGCGGGTGAAAGCATATCTCGTGTCCGCTCCCGGGGCCCGCTGATCGCGTGCACCCGACAAACGTAAGATTCAAGCGGTTAAAAAAAAACTTGCATTTTTTTTATAGCGGTTTTCACAAACTCAGGGGGTGAGGGACGTTCCCTCCCAGGTTGGGAAACAGAAGTCGGGACCTGTAGCTGCTCCTGCACCCAGGCAGGCAGGGTGAGCCTTCTCGGCCTGCATGGAGTGCTGGCCCTTGGTCTGTTGCAAGGAGACACCCTCTAGGTAGCTAACCTGCCCCCTGCCACCCCCAAGAGCCTGGAGACCGACTGGAAAATCCCAGTTGACCTCCGTTAATTGCTGCATTTTGTTCTTAATGAGCCGTGTGGTCTACCCTGTACGTGCAGGCAAGTAGCCCTGTGCTATCCACCGCACGCAGGCAAGTAGCAGGTCCACCTACTCCTGCATCCCCTTTAGAACTGTACACTTTATTCTATGTTGTCTTTCCACGTTCTTCCTACCAAAATGAATCACTTCACATTTCTCACTTCATCTGCCACCCATCTGCCCATTCCACCAGCTCACCTATGTCGTTTTGAAGATCTACACTATCCTCATCATAGTTCACAACGCTTCTCAAATTTTGTGTCATCCGCAAACTTTGAAAGTTTTCCCTGTACGCCATGGCCTGGGTCAGTAATATATATCAGGAGAGCAAAGGTCCCAAAACTGACCCCTGGGGAACTCTACTACAAACCTTTCTCTAGCCTGAAAAACATCCATTAACCACAACTCTGTTTCCTGTCACTCAGCCAATTTAGAATCCATGTTGCTACTGGCCCTTTTATTCCATGAGCTGTAACCTTGCTTGTGTGGCACTGTATCAAAAGCCTTTTGGATGTCCATGTACGCCACATCAACTACATTGCCCTCATCAGCCCTTTCTGATTCCAGCAAGTTAGTTAAACGTGATTTTCCCTTAAGAAATCCATGCTGGCTTTCTTTAATTAACCTGCATTTGTTGTAATTATTGTTTCTAGAAGATACCCCACCACCAAAGTTAAACTGACTAGTCTATAGTTTCCAGGTTTATCTTCACACCCCTTTTTAAGCAAAGGTGTAATGTTTGTAATTCTACAGTGTTCTAGCACCACCCCTGCATCTAAGGAACAATGAAAAATTATGGCTAGTGCTTCCGCAATTTCCATTCTTGCTGCCCTCAGTATCCTTGCATGCATCTCGTCCAGTCCTGGTGCCTTATCGACTTTAAGTACAGGCAGCCTATCCAATATCTCCTCCTTTTCAATTTTGAACCTTTCAAGCGCCTGAACTACCTTCTCTTTCACCAAGGCTTGGGTAAAATCTTCTTCCTAGTGTCATGATCAAGGATCCTATCCCTGAGCTACTTATAGACATATGAACTTTTAAGTAAGATGTGTTTTTTTTAAAAAAGACATAAAAGCAAAACCTGGCTGAGACTGTAAGGTAACCACTTGCTGAAAATTCCTATGTGGATCACTTGACTAACTAGTTTAGAGAGAATGGAATGTCGTACCTCAAAGGTCTGACACAGCCCACTTCAGACAGACACACTTCAAAGGAAAAGATACAAGGCAAACTGAACTATATTCTCCTCTGATTGTGGAAGTAATGGAAAATGATTACCATCTCAGCCGAAACCATCTCCTGTTGATTTATATCCCAGACTGTGAACATGAACTGAATTGAAAAGAAAACAGATCAGGGCAAAAGACATGTTTGTATTTTCCCTTTCAGGAACACATAAGGAAAGGGTTTTTAAAAAGCCAACTGCAACCCTAGGTTGTGTGCTAGCCTGGTGTTCTGTTCTGCTGTGTGTGAGAGATGTGAAGGTCACAGCTGAAGAACACCAACTGGGCATCCCTGTACTTACAGGTACAAAACTCTCTCTCCCTCTGATTACCGGAAGCAAGTCACAAGTCAGCAAAGCCACAGTTGAAAAGAAACAGGACAGCTCCTTTCAGCTAACCTGCAGAACCAGGAATCTTCAAACCAACTGCTCAACTTCCAAAGTCAGCTACAGAAAGAATCACTTAGCAGCCACAACATTTCACCATCTGCTCCTCATGGACAAGTCAAAGGACCAATTCGTATATCTTTTTAACTTTTATTTTTGGACTCAGTTTCTCATTTCTAATCTGTGTGTATGTGCATTGCGTTTTTATTACTTTTTCTCACGTTTAGTAATTAATAAACTTACTGTTTCTTTGACTCAAGGCAGCCTGGTTAAATTGGCTTTTTTAAAATATAAATACAATTTGACCGTGAAAAGGGATCCTTTTTAAGTTAACCTTGTTGCAACCAACTGAGAGAGTTGGATTAAGAAAGGCAACCAGTTCATCCCTCCCTACCCGGGAGCATAACAATTTGGGGTACCTTGTCCAGGATCATAACAAACTGGGGGAACCTCACCTGGGGACTGGTCATATCACTAGGTAGAAACAGATGCAAAGTATTCATTTAATACCACAGATATGTCCTCTGCCTCCATGTATAAATCCCCTTTTTGATTCCTAATTGGCCCTTCCCCTCCTTTTACTACCTTTTCACTATTTATATGCCTATAGAAGGCTTAGGGATTCCATTTTATGTTGGTTGCCAGTCTCTTTTCGTATTCCCTTTTTGCTTCTCGTATTTGCTTTATCACCTCCCCTCTGAACATTTTATCTTCAGCCTGGTTCTCAGTTGTATTTTCTGCCTAACACCTGTCATAAGCACACTTTTCCTTCTTTATCTTAATTTCTGTTACTCTTGTCATCCAGGGAGCTCTGGCTTTGTATGCCCTACCATTCCCTTTTGAGGGAATATACCTTGACTGTGCCTAACATACCTCTTCTTTGAAGGTAGCCTGTTGTTCAGTTACCACTTTTCCTGCCAACGTTTGACTCCAATTTATTCAACGCCGCTCCACTCTTACTCCATTAAAGTTAACTTTCAATGTGTGGAATTGTGTAGAACCATTCTGCAATTTTAAGCACCGTATAGGTTTCTTGTGGGCACTGACTATTTCCAATTGGTGCAGTTGTCACTTGCAAATCATACACATAGCTGTTGCCCCTGATGGATCCTGCAGCCAAAGTTGCTTTAGAATAGGCTGGATCCTATCTCTCATTTTTGTAAGTTATTATTTATAATAAGCAGGTTAATTCCTATGTTGAAATTGGAGGGAATAAAATGTCACATGAAGGCACTAAACGGTCATAAACCACAAGCATGGGCTCCACTGAATCACAGTCTGACATGACGGGAATGGATTACCTCTTGGATGTGGGGTAGATGAAAGAACTTTCTAACATTTAAACCTGTGGTTTGTCTCTGGGCATTTCCAGAATTCTTTGTTTCTATAACATGAAAAATTGTGTTGTGACTCTTACAGGATCAAATGCAATAAATCCAACACAATTTGCTGCACTTATTTCCTAAAATATACAAAATGGCTGCTCTTTTAAGAAGTGAATCTTCCAGTTTCTTAGAGAGCGGGAATGGGACTCGGTACTTCACCATGCCAATATTCATTGTGTCACAAAGTGTGACTCAATGAAGCCTAATTGCCCATACTTTATTACTGCAGTTAGGTTGCACTCAAATTAACGGATAGACTAGTTTAGGTCTGGAAAAAGGTGAAATAAAGCAGAGGCATATCAGAAATGGGTTTCTAAATTAAGAAATGATGGTGTGGCTGACATAAAAGCCGATTGCTTCTTTTGCCATCACAGACCGCGCTCAGTCTGAGTTTTAAGCTTTATTTATGCCTCCACTCCTATAGTGATCAAACCCGTTTACTGTGGGTCAGCCTCATCTGAATACTGGTTCCCCTTTCCCAATTTACACAGAGGGCTGCCCTGAATCAGATCAGGCACTAGGATTTATTTAAATGACTTTGATGCCAGCCTCAGCTTTTGCTATCTGAAGAAATGAGCAGAAGATAAGCGCTAGGGGCTTAAACTAGCTCGCTGCGGATCTCCAGCTTTGCATATATACCACCTAAAGGATAAAATGGTTCCTCAAAAGGATGTTCACACAAAAGAATACAGGAAAGTCAACAGAAGAAGATAGCATGAGCCTGCCTTGTGGTCTGGAATGCACAGCCCGAGAGGGTTGTGGAAAAATATTCAATAGCAAGGATATAGAGGCACTGGAGAGAGTAAGGGAAGATTTACAAGGATGATATCAAAAGTGCGAGGGTGTACATATCAGGAAAAGGTTGACAGGCTGGGTCGCTTCTCTGCTGGGGCTGAGGGGTGCTATAACAGGGGGATTTAAAATATGAAAGGTTTTGATTGAATTGATAGAGAGAGAATGTTTTCTCTTGCGGGGAAGAGCCAAACTCGAGGCCATCCATATAAGGTAGTCACCAAGAAATCCAATAGGCAAGTCTGAAGAAAGCTCTTAACTAGAGAGTAGTGAAAATGTGGAACCTGTTACCAGTGGAGCGGTTAAGGTGAACAGCATAGATGCATTTGAGGGGAGACCAGACAAGCATGGGGAAAGAGCAAGGAGTGTGAGATTAATTGGATAACTCTACCGAAAGCCAGCACAGGCATGATGGGCTGAATGATCTCTTTTTGTATGTTTCATGTTATGATTATATGAGATTACAACCTTATCCAGTTCTCTCTCCCCTTTAAGTCTCCTTGCAACATGCCATCATCTGCCATCCCTACAACCCTTCGAAGTCTCTGTGTTTCACTAGTTCTGGCCTTTTGGGCATCTGCTTTTATAGCTACACCATTGGTGGCCGTGTCTTCAGCAGCTCAGGCTCTAAGATCTGGAATTCCCTCCTTACACCTCTCCGTCTCCCTGCCTCCCTCTGCTCCTTAAGGACGCTCCTTAAACCTACCTTTTTTGACTGAGATTTTGGCGGTCTGTCATAATGTCTCTGATGTGGAATGGCATCAGATTTTGTTTATTAATGCTCCTGCCTTGGATTGTTTTACCCCATTCAAGGTGCTACATAAATGCAAGCTGTTGTTGTTGATGATGGTCAACAGTACCAGAGGCAATTTTACCTTTTTTGGCCAAGGTGATTGTGCTTCTATTTTGGACAGAGTCCTGTTCTAGTCCAGGAGGAATTCTGCCTTCTTGTTGCAGTGACTTTCACAGGCATCTGCTCGGCACTGCTGTGTTATTTGAGGTTGCGTGATTACAGCAAACTCGGTTCAATTTAGCTGTTGCTGAGTGCATGATGAATAATGCAGCATTCAGAGTGCTCTTCACTATCTTACTTCCACAATGCCAGCAATTTGCCCTCTCTACCTTTCCAAGTTATTGCTTTTGAGATTCGAAAAGATTCAGAATGTGGGGCTTTGGAGGCAGTATGACACCACTGCAGAAACATTGACCAGACAGCCTTTGGGCTGGGGCTGTTCATTGACGGTAAAAGAAAAGCTCATGACTGCAGTACGATTGTCACAGTCTCTCTTGCGCATGTACTTACGCACACACTATATTACTGCACGCTCACTACACCAGCACACACACAAAGTACCAGTGCAATGGCATCTCTCGGGGGTCAGGGTGGGGGGATGGTGGGGACAATGGGAAGGACAGGGAGAGGCTTATCTGGTTTGGTAAGAGGCTTCTGGATTGTTGGTCTTACTGAGTCCCTGCAGTTCCACATTTGCTTTGTCTCTGGCTGCCAGAGGGTTGTACTTTGGAAGTTCAGCATCACTAGTACAATATTGTCTGATAGAAATTGCTAACTCATGACAGCTGTGGCTTTGGGGACAGCATTTTAGCCACAGGCACTAATTTTAGTGGGGAATGCTGTACACACAGTACAGGTAAATATACTTCACATGTGTAACTTAACATCATTCGGTAACGAAGAAAGTAAATCGCTCACAAGAACCAATAAACTCTTCCACACTCTGCTTTTCATCTCACTATCTCACCAATAAACACACATAAAGATGAGAGTGTGCACAAATAAATCATGCGAATAAGGGTATTTAAGATCACAAGTCCAGCTTTTATTTGCTAATCAGAAATCCAATGAGCCAGATCTGGATTTCCAAATAGTCACATGCAACTTGTGACTAATGATTCGGACAGTGCTGCACTTGTACAATGTAAAAACATCCATGAATGCTGAGAGCTGGCTCATGAATGTTCAAATCTCTTTAAAAACTCTCTTGACTTAAAAATTCCAAGATAAAAAGCCCTTAAGAGATGAACAATTAACAGATTTATAATGGTTAGAACTTTTATCATTAACCACATATTTAAATGTAAATTATTCTTAATACTACACTGTCAAAGAGACCTCCACATACTCAGTTACCTGGGAATATTAAGTTTTTAAATTGTTAAGCTTTAGTTGGGATTATGAGAGACTAAAGTCTTTCAGTCACTTCCAGCTACCTTGCCATAGAATCATACACCACAGAAGGAGGCCATTTGGCCCATCTTGTCTGTACTGGTTTTTTGAAAGAGCTATCTGATTAGTTCCACTCCCCTATTGTTCCCCAAAGTCCTCAAAGACAGAATAGTTATTCATCTATCTGTTCTTCCTGGGACCTCGCTGCGCTCAGTGTGCCTTCAATTCCCTTTTGAAAGTTACAGTTGAGTTTGTGTCTTCCACCCTTTCAGGCAGTGCATTCCAGATCACAACAAAATAATATTCTCCCTTAGCTCTCGTCTAGAAATGGCCAAGCCGAAACAACAAACAGATACCTCTGGTGAGAGGTCACAAGCTGAAATGTTGCCTTTCTCCACAGATGCTGCCGGGCCTGCTGAGTATTTCCAGCATTTTCCATGGCCAGGATTTTACGGCTCCTCCCGCCCGGCAGGATATTATGGTCCTGCCGAGCTGAATGGAGATTTAAATGGCTCACCGCATCTGCCAGGGGGAGACTCGCCGGGGTGGGGACACAAAATCCTGGCCCATTTCTTTTGCGGATTTCCAGCATCTGCAGCATTGCACTTAAGAACAAAAACTTACATTTGTATAGTGCCTCTAATCTAATAAAACATCCCAAGGCGTTTCACTGGAGCACTATAAAACAAAACATGACACACATCACACATTAAAAAGCCACCATTATGAAGGATGTCTTCCTCAGTAAGGGTATATTTCTGAATCCAATATGAAGCTTTGCACAACACGAGTGTGCACTGGGAATTTGGGCATAGGGGCTTCTCAGCATGTACAACTGTTCATCCACAAAAGGGACTTGGGGAAATCGAGCAAGCTGCCCTTCTCCCATCTTGAATTCCATCACCCAGGCTCAATGCCACGAACATGAGATTGTAAGAGAGTATCCCTATAAAAACACTGCGTACTTTAGGGGGGATAAAACTCTCGTGCATATCTGACCTGCTGGAAAACGTGGCAGACAATGAGTACAGCCTGAATTTCTCAAAAAACACCTATTGTCACTGTAACAAAAAACACACCAAGTTCAGCCCAGCAGTTAAAGCGAAATTGACTCCTGACATTTTAACAAACATTGGTTTGACATTTTAACAAATATGCTCATTAGCAGTGATTAACATGCAGACGTTTCACTTCTGATGCACGATTATTGCCACTGGCATTGCTCTGGAAATGAGGAATGTTAAAATAGTTTGATGCTTTTGACCTGAAGAAAACCTCAGAGAGTCAGGCTCCAGTGGCTTTAGGACAGACAGGTCTAAGGATGGGCTGCCTATTCTCAGATGTCTCAGGTGGAAGCTGATGCAATGAGATGGTTTTTCAGATTGGTTCAGAAAGTGGCTGCCCGGAAGAGACTGGATTTAGGCAAGCGTGATAGCAGACAATAGAAATGGACCCTTTTACTAAACTACGCCTACGTAACAACAGTGCCTTAACTTAGAAGGAAAGCAATTTTTTGGATGTAAAGGGCTTTGAGACCCCTTGTGGACACAATAAAGTGCTGTCTATGTCAAATAATTGATGTGAGGTAGATAAAAATGTAAAGTGGCAACATTTGCGGAGCTATGGGAAAAGAGTTGGGAGGGGTGGGTCTAATTGGATAGCTCTTTGAAAAGCCAGCACAGGTACAGTGGGCCAAGTGGCTTCCTGTGCTGTACCAGTCTAAGATTCTATCATAAAAATCTTTCTTTTTTTTCCTTCATTCATGGGATGTTGGCTTCACTGGCTGAGCCAGCATTTAGTGCCCATCCCTAGTTGCCCTTGAGAAGGTGGTGGTGAGCTGCCTTTGTGAACCAGAGTAGTGTAGGTACACCCACAGTGCTGATAGGAAGGGAGTTTCAGGATTTTGATCCAGCAACAGTGAAGAAACTGAGATATATTTCCAAGTCAGGATGGTGAGTGACTTGGAGGGGAACTTCCAAGCAGTGGTGTTCCCATCAATCTGCTGTCATTGTCCATCTAGATGGTAGTGCTCGTGGGTTTGGAAGGTGCTGTTGAAGAGGTCTTGATGAGTTCCTGCATTGCATCTTGTAGATGGTACATACTGCTGCTACTGTGCGTCAGTGGTGGAGGGAGTGAACGTTTGTGGATGTGGTGCCAATCAAGCGGACTGCTTTGTCCTGGATGGTGTCAAGCTTCTTGAGTGTTGTGGGAGCTGCACTCATCCAGGCAAGTGGGGAGTATTCTATCACACTCCTGACTTGTGCCTTGTAGATGGTGGACAGACTTTGGGGAGTCAGGAGGTGAGTTATTCGTCACACGATTCCTAGCCTCTGACCTGCTCTTTAAGCTGCTGTATTTATATGACTAGTCCAGCTCAGTTTCTGGTCAATGGTAACCCCCAGCATATGGATGGTGCAGAATTCAGTGATGGTAATGTCATTGAACATCAAGGGGCGATGGCTGGATTCTCTCTTGTTGGCGATGGTCATTGCCTGACACTTGTGTGACGCGAATGTTGCTTGCCACTTGTCAGCCCAAGCCTGGATATTGTCCAGGCCTTGCTGCGTTTGGACATATAATGCTTCAGTATCTGAGGAGTCGTGAATGGTGCTGAACATTGTGCAATAATCAGTGAACATCCCCACTTCTGACCTTATGCTGGAAGGAAGGTCATTGATGAAGCAGCTGCAGATGGTTGGGCCGAGGACATTAACCTGAAGGACTCCTGCATTGATGTCCTGAAGCTGAGATGACTGACCTCCAACAACCATGACCATCTTTCTTTGTGCAAGGTATGACTCCAACTTTGTTTGCCACATGTTTAGCATCAGAAGGAGGGGCAGTTGTCTGAATACTTGAGGCCACTGTTAGTATAAGAACAGAAGAACTCAATAATTAGGAGCCAGAGTAGAACATATGGCCTTTCAAGCCTGCTCGGCTATTCAATACAATCATGGCTAACCTTGGGCTTCAACTCCACTTCCTTGCCCATTCCCATATCCCTTGATTTCCTGAGAGACCAGAAATCTCTCTATCCCAGTCTTAAAGCTATTCAATGATGGAGCATTCACAACCCTCTGGGGCAGAGTATTCTAAAGATTCACAACCCTTTGAGAGAAGTAATTTCACCTCATCTCAGTCCTAAAGGATTGGCCCCTTATTCTGAGACTGTTCCCCTGTGTTTTCATTTCCCCAACTAATGGATACAAAACCTTAGAGTCTACTCCTATCAAGTCCCTTCAGAATTCTGCACGTTTCAATGAGATCTCCTCTCATTCTTCTAAACTCCAGAGAAAATAGAACCAATTTGCTCATCCTTTCATCCAAGGGCAACCCCCTCATCCCAGGGACCAATTTAGTGAACCCTTGCTGTACTGCCTCCAATACAAATATATCTTTTCTTAAATGTGGAGACCAAAACTGCACACAGTTCTCCAGATGTGGTCTTCCCAAAGCCCTGTGCAACTGCAGCAAGACTTCTTTGTTCCTGTACTCCAAAGCCCTTGCAGTAAAGACCAACATGCCATTTGCCTTCCTAATTGCTTGCTGCATCTGGATGTTAACTTTTTGCATTCCTTGTATGAGCACATCCAAATCTCGTTGAACATCAAAACTTTCAAGCTCCTCGCCTTTTAAAAAATATTCGACTCTCCTATTCTTTCGACCAAAGTGAATAATTTCACACTTCCCTACATTATAATCCATCTGCCATCTTGCTTGCCACTCACTTAACCTGTCTATATCTCTTTGCAGCCTCTCTGTGTCCTCCCCACAGCTTACCTTTCTACCTAGCTTTGTATCATCAGCAACTTAGATAAATTACTCTCTGTCTCTTCATCTTAGTCATGAATATAAATTGTGAATAGCTGAAGCCCCAGCACTGACTCTTGTGGTACTCCACTATTCACTACCTGCTGACTTGAAAAAGTCCCATTTATACCCACTTTCTGCTTCATGTCTGTTAACCAATCCTCTATCTATGCTAATATATTACCTCCAACTCCATGCGCACTTATCTTGCCTATTAATCTTTTGTGTGGCACCTTATTGAAGGCCTTTTGGAAATCCAGGTATACTGGTTCCCCTTTATCTACCTAAATACATCCTCAAAAACTCCAATAAATTGCTTAAACAGGATTTTCTTTTAGTAAAACCATGTTGACTTGTTCTAACCATGCTATGCTTTTCTAAGTGCATCGTTAACATTTCCTTAATAATAGATTCCAGCATTTTCCCACCAGCTGATGTTAGGCTAACTGGCCTATAGCTTCCTGTTTTCTTCTCCCTCCTTTCTTAAAAAGCAGAGTAACATTTGCCAACTTCCCATCTGATGGGGCCATCCCCAAATCCAATGAATTCTGGAAAATCACAGCCAGTGCATCCACTATCTCTGCAGCTATCTCCTTTAAAACCCTAGGATGTAGGCCATCAGGCCTGGGGATTTGTCACATTTTAGTCCCTTAAGTTTCTCTAAAGTTTTTCTCTGTTTATATTAATTTGCCTAATTTCCTCACTCTTTTTAGCCCCTAGTTTACCATCTATTTCTGGAATGAAACTTATGTTTTCTATCGTGAAGACAGGCACAAAATATTTGTTCAATGCTTCTGCCATTTCCTCATTCCCCATGATAATTTCTCCTGTCTCTGATTCTAACAGACCAACATTAACTTTAGCTACTGTCTTCCTTTTTATATTACTAGAAAAGCTCTTACAATATGTTTTTATATTACTGGCTAGTTTACTCTGATTCTATTTTTTACCTTTTTATCAACATTCCCAATCCTCAGACTTGCTACTTTTTTTTTGCAATATTGTAAGCCTCCTCTTTTAATCTAACACTATCCCTAACTCCCTAAGTGAGTTATGGATGGGTCTTTCTTGTTGAGCTTTTGTTTTTCCATGGAATGTATTTGTGTTGGGCATTTTGAATTGTTTCTTTAAATATTTCCCACTGTTCATTTACAACTGTGCCTTTCAGTCTATTTACCCAATTTACCAGAGCCAATTCTTCCCTCACACCTATGTAATTGGCTTTGTTTAAGTTTAAGATTCTTGTTTGCGATCAGAGCATGTCACTTTCAAATTTAACCTGAAATTCAATGGTATTATGATTACTATTTCCTAGTGACTCTTTTACTACAACATTACTATTTAACCCTGCTCTATTACACAGTACTAGATCTAAGATAGCTTCATCCCTAGTTGGTTCCAAAACCAAAACATATTGGTCCAAGAAACTGACATGAAAACATTCCATAAACTCATATACTAGACCGCTCTTGCCATTTTATTGTCTCAGTCTATATGACTAAAGCACCCCACCATTTTACATTGCCTTTGTTACAAGCTCCATTGAGTTCTTGTTTAATGCTCTGTCCAATGGTATAACTACTGTAGGGGGCCTATAAACTACTTCCTCCTGTCAACTGATCGAGAGGTCAAATGAATTATTAGCCATGCTGGACACACCCTGCCCTATTTACCTATCACACAGCACTTCCTTCCCACCCAACTCCCTCCCCCATGTCCCCAACACTCTATACAACTTAGGCTGATTCTTCAGTAGAGTGAGGATGCTCACACTCTGTGGTACTGAGTGCTCAACGCTGTCACCATGTCTACACTCTCTTTGAAGATACAAGAGAGACACTTCAACCAAAGCATCATTGATGTGAACAATGAAACCCTGGCACTATGGGATAAACAATAGATCTTCCACCTGCCTTCTAGGCCATGGATGGTGCCTGTTGCAAAGGGGCAGGAAAGGGCAACTACCTTGTGAGAGAAAAATGGCTCAGATTTTTATAGGCCACAGGATGTCCCAATACAGTTGGCAACCTATGGGTTAACTCTGAAGTGCAGTCCTGTATTCACACAAGCAAATGGGGCAGCCTGTTTGCACATATGGGCCCATAAACTGCAAGTGAATAAAAGACCATTTGCTGTGCTTCCATTGGTGAGATGACGTAATTGGAGTGAGGCAAAGGCATTTCTGATTATAAATGTGGACACAGTAATTTTGGTTTGATAAAACAGAGTGGCTTAATTTCTAGGCCACCTCAGAGGGCAGTTCAGAATCAACCACATTACCAGGCTAGGTAAGGATGGTAAATTGCCCCATTTGGGGTTTTATAACAACCCAGTAGTTTCATGATCATTATTAATGAGAATATAATTTTATTTCAGGTTTATTAATTAATTGAACTTAAGTTCCCCCAACTGGCATGGTGGGATTTGAACTGATGTCTACAGAGCACAAGACTAGGCCTCTAGATTTGTAGTCCAGTAACATTACCACCAGGTCCCTCTCAGTCCTTGTTGCTATCCAGTGACCCAAACCCCCACCCCCTCCCCCTCCCCTACCCCGCTACCACCCCCAACAACGCCACTGGGGAAAGGAGAAAGTTTAGTGTGATAATTCACATGTTGGAATAACTATGATAAAATAACTGAGATTTTTAAAAATTCATTAATGGGATATGAACATTGCTGGCTAGGTCAGCATTTATTGCTGATCCCTAATTGCCCTTGAGAAGGTGGTGGTGAGCCGCCTTCTTGAACCATTGCAGTCCATGTGGTGTAAGTCCGTCTGGTTTCATTCCTTATAGACTTCATAATGGTTTATACAGCTGAATGACTTTTAAGAGTCAACCACAGTGCTGTGGGTCTGGAGTCACATGCAGGCCAGACCAGATAAGGACAGCAGAATTCCTTCTCTAAAAGGCATAAGTGGGTTTTTACGACAATCGGCAATGGTTTCATGGTCGCCATTAGACTTTTAATATTCAAATTCCACCATCTGCCCCGATGGGATTTGAACCCGGCATCCCCAGAACGCTACCCTGGGCCTCTGGGTTACTAGCCCAGAGGCAATATCACAATGTCACCACCACCTCCCCTCAAAGCGGGGATTCACACAGAGAGAATGGTAAATTAGACAATGTGGTCAGAGGGCCACTCTTGCCTGTAGGACAGAAGCCAGTGGAGGAGTCTGTGCCTCCAGGAAAGAATTTGGGGTTGGGGAGTTGGGGCGGTTTTGGGAAACAGAACAGGAAATTGCTTTCTAAATAAAACAATGAAAAGGCAATCGGGTTAAATTGTGTAGATGCTGGAGAGGCACGGGGACACAGATGTACATTCTTTCCCTGTTTTTGACTTTAATTCTCTGTGGCTTTGTTTTAATGAAACGAAACAGATTGTCTCAGTTTTCATAAACTGCAACCAAAGGGCTGGAAATAAATCCGGTAATTAAATCAAACCTAATCAATTTTCCCTTTCTTGGAGCTGCCGTGTAGGATTTGGATTCTCTCGTGACCCGGCAGGCTTTCTCCTGTCAGCCTGAGTTGCTTGTCTGACTCCAAATCGCATTTCTGGGTAACTGGGACTCTAATTAGCTGCCAACACTGACACCTTGCCATGGGCGGCCATTATCTATCAAATCACCATGTCAGATTTTATCAAGTCGCAGGTCAGATGCCTCAGAAACTGGTTTATGCCCAGAGCAAACAAGATATGGCTTAATAAGCTGGAGCTGACGTTCCACTAAGGAAGCCTTGCTCCCTAAAATGCCTTAATGTTGCACTAGTGCTCATATGGCTGGTTTCTGTGGCTACCAGCTTGGTGTTAAGTGCAATCCGGAGGCTTCTCATAAACACACAAGTCTCTCCTTTTCAGGAATGTATTTATTAAATTGCATTTGACTTTTCTTGCTAGGTACCCAACCAATATCTCACATTATCTTAGCTTGCACCAAGTCCCATCATTGCTCCCATCCCAGCAAGGCCTCAAATTTAAAATTCTCATCCTTGTTTTCGAATCATGGCCTCGCCCCTCCCTATCCCTGTAATCTCCTCCAGCCCTACAACCCTTCCAGGTCTCTGTGCTCCTCCAATTCTGGCCTCTTGTATATCCCCTCTTTTGTTTGCTCTCCCATTGGTGTCCATGTTTTCAGCAGTTTATGCCATAGTGACCACATTTCAAAAAAGTACTTCATTGGCTGTAAAGTGCATCCGGTGGTCAAGAAGAACACTACAGAAATGGAAGTCTTTCTTTCTTTCCTTCCTTTAGGTCCTAAAGTCTGGAATTCCCTCCCTTAACCTGTCTCTCTTGCTGTCTCTCCTCCTTTAAGAAGTTCCTTAAATCTACCTCCTTGTCTAAGTTTTTGATCACCTGAACTCATATTCCCTTATGTGGCTCAGTGTCAAATTCTATTTGGTGATGCTCCTGTGATGCACACTAGATTTTACTGTTATATAAATGCAAATTGTTCTTGACCTCTCCCTCTGTCCAGCCACTCTGAGGAATGAGCCAAGCTGACTCCCCTCCCAACTATGTCTCCTTTTCTTTATGGTGTCATAACCCAACCTCCAACCCATCTCCATCACCCTCCCATGTTTCTCCACACCACACCCCCACTGCCCCCACCTCCCCAAATCCCCTGCTCTCATTAAGTCAATGACTCTAGTCGGAGTACAGTTCCACTGGCCCCAGCCTTCACCCAACACCATATGATACTGCACCCGATTGGTCAGCCTGCAGTAGTCTAGATGGTGAATATTAGCCAGCTATTTAGCTGTTGGGAGGGTATAAGGTGGGTCTTCAAGGCTAACAAAAGTGAAGACCTCCCCAGCATCCACACACACACTTTTCAGTTGCATGGTCACTGATTATAAAGAAATCAGGAACAAGAGCCCTGGTTGATTTACACTTCATCCTTCCCAGCCCTGAGATATGGAGACAAATTGTAACATCATCACTGTCACATTGACTGAGATTAGCACAGACACTGGGGGCAGGGTCCTTCCTAATCTGTATATATCATGAGTGATATTATAAGATTTATATTAAGATTCTGAAGGGGCTCAACAGGATAGACACTGAGAGGTTGTTTCCCCTGGGAATCTAGGCTATGGGGCATGATCCCAGGATAAGGAGTTGATTATTTAGGACTGTGATGAGAAGAAATTTCTTCACTCAGCGAGTTGTGAGTCTTTGGAACTCTCTACCTCAAGGGTTGTGGATGCTCCATCATTGCGCATATTCAAGGCTGGAATAGATAGATTCTTGATCTCTCCGGGAATCAAGGGATATGGGGAACAGACAGGAAAGTACAGGTGAGGCAAAAGATCAGTCATGATCATATTGAATGGCGGAGCAGGTTTCTGTGTCCATATGGTCTACTCCTGCTCCTGTTTCTTAAGTTATTATGTTTTTATATTGCATATTTATCCATTCAACTATCAAGACTGCAACAATGTGATTTTTAAAACATAATAAGTCAGAAACAGTAAGCAAAAAGTTATGTCCATGAGGTGTATCATCCTCCTCATTTTTCCAGTAAACCCCACGTTCTGACGTGTTTATGCTAATTCTCCGCCAACTATTTCTCTTTCCTTGTGCCTTCCTTCAATCAGGATATATTCCACACCTAAATTGAAGCACATCAGCACTGAGAAGGGGGAGATTTTGGTGTCTTGATGAAAATCCCTAGCTCAGTTTATTCTCTTGCTCCCAAGTTTTTAAATGTCACTTACACGGATGAGAATCAGTTAACGACATTCACACGGTCAGATGGGCAAATCCCTTTAAAGAACCTAGCCATCTCCCCTGAGATTGTCAGTAGAAGTGTCTTAATCAACCACAGCAACAACTTGCCTTTGTATAGCGCCCTTAGCATACTAAAACATCCCGAGATGCTTCACAAGACCAACTATCAAGCAAGAATTTTATACAAGGAGATATTAGGGCAGGTGACCCAAAGACTTAGTCAAAGAGGCAGGTTTTAAGGAGTGTCTTAAAAGGAGGGGAGAGAGAGAGAGAGGCCCAGAGGAGAAGAGGTTTTCGAAGGTAATTCCAAAGTTTAGGGGAACTGGGCAAGCTTCAGTGCAGGATTGGGGCGATCAGGCAATTTTGCAGATTGCAGATAGTCAGATCACTCTCAAGTCCTCCTCTCTGCCAACACTTGCTTCGGATGATCACGTCTGACGACAGTAACTCATATTCGTCCGTGCGTGCTCAAAGTTTGTCTCTGCAAACACAGGCAGCTGTTCACTTCCAGCACACATGCCGCAGTGGAGCAATTCATTTGTTTGTTTTATGCATGAAAGGTTTTATCGACTTCATTTTAAAATGATTAATTACCATTCTACAGGAAAAGACAAACGCTTTTATGACTCAGGACAGAAGATCAAGGTTATAGCCATGTACACGGCGGCTAACACTGTAAACTTATTTATCTATCTCTGAGGGCCACATCTGAGATCATCTTTATGATGTGAGTTCACGCCAAATGGGATTGCAGTTCGAAGACCCTTAACAGCTGGTGATCATCATCTCATCAGTCTGCTTTGAATTAAAATTCGGGTCCCAGTGGTGAATGGACAGTATCCTTGGCACTCACTGTCTTGTCTCCATCATCCTCATATTCTTGGAGCTGCAGCAGAATCTGCCTGATTCTATTTAAAGCCACTTTCTCCAAGTATCAGCTCAGCTTGCTTGACCTCCATGTCCTATGTTGAAGCCCCACTACAGGACTTGAGTGCGTAACCTGGGCCGACACTTCAATGCAGCACTGAGAGAGTGCTTCACTGTTGGAGGGTTGAGCCAAAGGTTTGCCCACCTCTTCAGCAGGCACTATTTGCAGAAGAGGAGCATTCTCCTGGTATCCTGGCCAACATTCACCACTCGACCAATACCACCAAAAAAACAACAGAGTAACTGGCCATTCACTTCTGTTGCTGTTTGTGGGACCTTATCCTCCTCAATGGCTTATTGTCTACATAGTAACGGTCACTACATGGCAAAAATAACTGAAAATTGTGAAGCACTTTTGAGAAGTCCTGAGGATTTTAACAGAAGATTGAGGAGATGACCCATAGAACCAGAGAAAAGTTGCGGCACAGAAAGAGGCCATTCAGCCCATTGTGTGTGCGCCAGCCGAAAAAGAAAAAAAGCTAGCTGCCCATTTTAATCCCACCTTCCAGCATCTGGTTTGTAGCCTTGCAGGTTATAGTACTTCAGGTGCAGATCCAGGCGCCTTTCAAATGGGTTTCTGCCTCCACCACCAAACCAGGCAGTGAATTCCAAACACCCATCACCCTCTGGTGAAGAAGCTTTTCCTCATGTCCCCTGTAGTCCTTCCACCAATCAGCTGAAAGCACCTTAAATCAATAAAGATCTTTAAAATTATGAAGAGGTTCAATCGTGTAGATATAAAGAAAATGTTTTTTTTTAAAATATACTTTATTCATAAAATATCTGGAAGAACATTATAAAACATTTTAAAATCACCATCACAAAAGTACAATCAGATTCAACTCTTACACATGGATCACGAGGTGCATCGATACAATCAATGAATATTACAATCATTTCAATATGGTCAATGCAGACAATCAGACAATGGTATTGGAGTTATCAACATACATCATGTTGCACTCTGAGGTGTTTCAATACAATTATAATACAACTATTATTCAATGCATACATTCATTTTGAGCTGTACAGCCCGAGGGCACTATACAATTCCCAGCCCCTCAATGCACTGTGGCAGAAAGGTCTTAGGCAGCGACCCTTCCCCATTGTGCCTTTGTGGCGGCTGCCCCAAGCTTAACTGTGTCCCGCAGCATGTAGCCCTGGACTTTGGAATGTGCCAGTCTGCAACACTTGGTCAGGGACAGCTCTTTGCTCTGGAAGACAAGTTTTGGGCAGACCAAAGAGCATCTTTCACAGAGTTGATGATCCTCCAGCTGCAGTTGATGTTTGTCTCAGTGTGTGTCCCTGGGAACAGCCCGTAGAGCACAGAGTCCTGTGTCACAGAACTGCTCGAGATGAACCTCGACAGAAACCACTGCATCTCTCTCCAGACCTTCTTTGCAAAGGCACAATCCACAAGGAGGTGAACAACAGTCTCTTCCCCACCACAGCCACCTCGAGGGCAATGTGCAGAGGGGGTGAGACTCCTGCTGTGTAGGAAGGATCTGACAGGGAGGGCTTTTCTCACCACCAGCCAAGCTACATCTTGTTGGAAAGTTCTGGTGATGAGGCATTCTGCCAAATGACTTTGACTGTCTGCTCGGATCCACCCTCTCCTTTTCCCGCAGGGCCTCTAAGACATTACGTGCCCACCACTGCCTGATGGACTTGTGATCAAAGGTGTTTCTCTGCATAAATTTTCCCATGAGGGACAGGTGGTACGGCACGGTCCAACTACTTGGAGCGTTCCGCGGCATCGTGGCCAGACCCATCCTTCACAACACCAGGGACAGGTAGAACCTCAGCACATAGTGACATTTGGTGTTTGCATAACAAGGGCCTAAGCACCACTTGATGCAGCCACACACCGAGGGCGATGTTGGGCACATTTTTTCCCCCTTTATCTAGAGGCTTGTACATCGTGTCCCTGCGGACACGATCCATTTTCAACCTCCAGATAAAGCGAAAGATGGCTCAAGTGATCGCCACCACGCAGGAGTCTGGAATGGGCCAGACCTGCGCCACGTACAGCATCAGCGTGAGTGCCTCACACCTGATGACCAGGTTCTTACCCGCAATGGAGAGGGAGCGTCGGTCCCACATGCCCAGTTTTCTTTGCACCATAGACACTCGCTCCTTCTAGTTTCTCATGCATGCCCTGGTCCCTCCGAACCATATCCCCAGCACCTTCAGGCCATCAGCCCTGACAGTGAAGGGGACAAAGGATCGGGCAGCCCAGTTCCCAAAGAACTTGGCCTCGCTCTTCCCACGATTTACCTTGGCTCCCGAGGCCAGTTCGAACCGGTCGCAGATGTGGATCAGTCTGCGCACTGACAGTGGATCCGAGCAGAAGAGGGTGACATCGTCCATGTACAGGGAGGCTTTGATCTGAGTGCCTCCACTGCCTGGGATCGTCACTACTCTTATGCCTGGATCCTTCCTGATAGACTCAGCAAAGGGTTCTATGCAACACACAAACAGGACAGGGGAGAGAGGGCAGCCCTGCCTGACTCCAGATTTAATAGGAAAGCTTTCTGATTCCCACCCATTGATTGAGACTGCGCTACTGATGTTAGTGTAGAGCAGTTGGATCCAATTGCGAATACCCTCCCCAAACCCCATTTTGGAGAGTACATCCACCATGTAGGTGTGCGATATTCTGTCAAAGGCCTGCTCCTGATCCAGGCTGATGAGGCAGTTGTCCACACCCCTGTCCTGCACATAGGCAATCGTATCCCTGAGTAGCACGAGGCTGTCAGAGATCTTCCTGCCCGGCACAGCGCAGGTCATATAAAGAAAATGGCTTTTTGGGGGGTTTTTTTTGCAAAAATATACTTTATTCATAAAATATCTTCAAGAACATTCCAAACCATTTCAAAATCACCATCACAAAAGTACAATCAGATTCAACTTTTACAACATGTATCACGAAATACATCAGTACAAACAATGAATATTACAATCATTTGCAAACATTCATTTTGAGCTGTACATCTGAGGGGCTCTTTACAGTTCCCAGCCCCTCAGTGCACTGTGGCAGAAAGGTCTTAGACAGCGACCTTTCCCCATTGCGCCTTTGTGGCGGCTGCCCCAAGCTTTACTGTGTCCCTCAGCACGTAGTCCTGGACCTTGGAATGTGCCAGTCTGCAACACTCGGTCAGGGACAACTCTTTGCGCTGGAAGACCAACAAGTTTCGGGCAGACCAAAGAGCGTCTTTCACCGAGTTGATGATCCTCCAGCTGCAGTTGATGTTGGTCTTGGTGTGTGTCCCTGGGAACAGCCCGTAGAGCACAGAGCCCTGTGTCACTGAACTGCTCGGGATGAACCTCGACAGAAACCACTGCATCTCTCTCCAGACCTTCTTTGCAAAGGCACAATCCACAAGGAGGTGAACAACAGTCTCTTCCCCACCACAGCCACCTCGAGGGCAATGTGCAGAGGGGGTGAGACTCCTGCTGTGTAGGAAGGATCTGACAGGGAGGGCTTTTCTCACCACCAGCCAAGCTACATCTTGTTGGAAAGTTCTGGTGATGAGGCATTCTGCCAAATGACTTTGACTGTCTGCTCGGATCCACCCTCTCCTTTTCCCGCAGGGCCTCTAAGACATTACGTGCCCACCACTGCCTGATGGACTTGTGATCAAAGGTGTTTCTCTGCATAAATTTTCCCATGAGGGACAGGTGGTACGGCACGGTCCAACTACTTGGAGCGTTCCGCGGCATCGTGGCCAGACCCATCCTTCACAACACCAGGGACAGGTAGAACCTCAGCACATAGTGACATTTGGTGTTTGCATAACAAGGGCCTAAGCACCACTTGATGCAGCCACACACCGAGGGCGATGTTGGGCACATTTTTTCCCCCTTTATCTAGAGGCTTGTACATCGTGTCCCTGCGGACACGATCCATTTTCAACCTCCAGATAAAGCGAAAGATGGCTCAAGTGATCGCCACCACGCAGGAGTCTGGAATGGGCCAGACCTGCGCCACGTACAGCATCAGCGTGAGTGCCTCACACCTGATGACCAGGTTCTTACCCGCAATGGAGAGGGAGCGTCGGTCCCACATGCCCAGTTTTCTTTGCACCATAGACACTCGCTCCTTCTAGTTTCTCATGCATGCCCTGGTCCCTCCGAACCATATCCCCAGCACCTTCAGGCCATCAGCCCTGACAGTGAAGGGGACAAAGGATCGGGCAGCCCAGTTCCCAAAGAACTTGGCCTCGCTCTTCCCACGATTTACCTTGGCTCCCGAGGCCAGTTCGAACCGGTCGCAGATGTGGATCAGTCTGCGCACTGACAGTGGATCCGAGCAGAAGAGGGTGACATCGTCCATGTACAGGGAGGCTTTGATCTGAGTGCCTCCACTGCCTGGGATCGTCACTACTCTTATGCCTGGATCCTTCCTGATAGACTCAGCAAAGGGTTCTATGCAACACACAAACAGGACAGGGGAGAGAGGGCAGCCCTGCCTGACTCCAGATTTAATAGGAAAGCTTTCTGATTCCCACCCATTGATTGAGACTGCGCTACTGATGTTAGTGTAGAGCAGTTGGATCCAATTGCGAATACCCTCCCCAAACCCCATTTTGGAGAGTACATCCACCATGTAGGTGTGCGATATTCTGTCAAAGGCCTGCTCCTGATCCAGGCTGATGAGGCAGTTGTCCACACCCCTGTCCTGCACATAGGCAATCGTATCCCTGAGTAGCACGAGGCTGTCAGAGATCTTCCTGCCCGGCACAGCGCAGGTCATATAAAGAAAATGGTTTTTTGGGGGGTTTTTTTTGCAAAAATATACTTTATTCATAAAATATCTTCAAGAACATTCCAAACCATTTCAAAATCACCATCACAAAAGTACAATCAGATTCAACTTTTACAACATGTATCACGAAATACATCAGTACAAACAATGAATATTACAATCATTTGCAAACATTCATTTTGAGCTGTACATCTGAGGGGCTCTTTACAGTTCCCAGCCCCTCAGTGCACTGTGGCAGAAAGGTCTTAGACAGCGACCTTTCCCCATTGCGCCTTTGTGGCGGCTGCCCCAAGCTTTACTGTGTCCCTCAGCACGTAGTCCTGGACCTTGGAATGTGCCAGTCTGCAACACTCGGTCAGGGACAACTCTTTGCGCTGGAAGACCAACAAGTTTCGGGCAGACCAAAGAGCGTCTTTCACCGAGTTGATGATCCTCCAGCTGCAGTTGATGTTGGTCTTGGTGTGTGTCCCTGGGAACAGCCCGTAGAGCACAGAGCCCTGTGTCACTGAACTGCTCGGGATGAACCTCGACAGAAACCACTGCATCTCTCTCCATACCTTCTTTGCAAAAGCACAATCCACAAGGAGGTGAACAACGGTCTCTTCCCCACTACAGCCACCTCGAGGGCAATGTGCAGAGGGGGTGAGACTCCTGCTGTGTAGAAAGGAGCTGACGGGGAGGGCCTTTCTCACCACCAGCCAAGCTATGTCTTGGTGCTTGTTGGAAAGTTCTGGCGATGAGGCATTCTGCCAAATGACTTTGACAGTCTGCTCAGGGAACCATCCCACAGGATCCACCCACTCCTTTTCCCTCAGGGCTTCTAAGACCTTACGTGCCGACCACTGCCTAATTGACTTGTGGTCAAACTGTTTCTCTGCACAAATTTTTCCATGTATACAGAAAATGTTTCCACTTGCAGGGAAATCCAAAACTAGAGGTCATAAAAAAGAAAGACGCTAATAATTCCAGTGAGGATATTCAGGAAGAACCTCTTTAATCAGAGTGTGGAACTCACTATCACAAGGAGTAGTTGAGGTGAATAGCACAAATGTATTTAAGAGGAAGCTAGATGAGTACATAACAGACAAAAGAATAGGTTATGCTGATCAAATAAGATAAAGTAAGGTAAGAGGAGGTTTTATGTGGTGCATAAATATCAGGACAGACCAGTTCTGCCTGATTCTGCCTTGTAGGTTTAATGTAATTCTATGTGATAAGGTGTTTTATGGACACAAGTCTCTTTTCTTTCTTTTGTATTGTTCTTTTGCTTCTGACTCTCCAAATGTGGGCCTTGCAACCACATGCTAGACCCACAAAGGTTAAGCAAAATACTGCGGATGCTGGAAATCTGAAACAAAAACAAAAATAGCTGGAAAAACTCAGCAGGTCTGACAGCACCTGCAGAGAGGAACACAGCTAACGTTTCAAGTCCATATGACTCTTCAACAGAGCTAAGGAAAAATAGAAATGTGGTGAAGTATAAGCTGGTTGAGGGGGTGGGACAGGTAGAGCTGGATAAAGGGCCAGTGATAGGTGGAGGCAAAGAAGAGATTACCAAAGATGTCATAGACAAAAGGACAAAGGGATGTTGAAAAATTCCAACTTAATTAACAGCTTAAGGGCCTTTCTAGGCCTCACAATTGTCGGTGGGCGCGCCTGCCGACTCTCGCGTGTGCTCCCGCCGACCGAAATATCGCACAAGTGCACGATAACGACGGGATGCTCGCCCAACACCACCGCCCGCCATTTCATGCCCAGCCGTGCCCAGCTGCGTGCCCACATAACCGAGCTGAAAATCCTGCCCCACCTGTTGAGTCACACCTGAAGCGCAGAGGCCGGTAGAATGACAAACGTTGCAGCCAACGTGGGGTTGCTCCTGCGCTTGTGTTTCTGGCACATTAAAGGTCCTGACGGAAATTTGACCTTGCCCGTGACATGAACGAAGCTGGTGATGCGGCCTCTCAGTCCGTGCAGCCTGAGGCCTGAACCAAATTCAGCTGAGGTCTTCGTTTTAAATGCTGTGGACGGCAAAAGGGCTGCGGCCCACTGGTTGGTTAGGTTGGGGGATCGTCCGACCGTGGGGTGGAACTACTGTGGGAGGGTGGAAGGGTGGTTGGGGAAGTGGAGGGAGGTGGGAGGGTGTGGTGGTGGTGCTGGGTGCCCCTGATTCAAGTGTGGGACAGCTTAAACATGACGTCAGCAGGCTGGAGTTTTCTTTGTGGGCTTGATGCTGCTTCTGGGCCCACAAAAATAAAACAGTCAAAATTTACTGGGCCATTTTTTTATAGTAGCCTCCAGCGTTCTCTTCAGAACACAACACAAGCTGGAACTAGGTGAAACTTGCACGGTGTCTGAATTTTGCAACCAGTGAAGGACCCTGATCTGCATATTTAAGCTGCCTTTTGCCTGTCTCAGGCGAAAGGGCTACACCCTTATTTATAGGCCTGTCTGAATATTGTATCAGGCACACCTTGGGATCAGAAAGGTGACTAAGATTCCTGCCTCCCCCTCCCATGGATTTGAAGCTACTGGCCAACCTTTCTCCAGAAACAAAATGGATGGCCCGAGTTTAAATTCTTCTCTGCTAACGTTTGGACGAGCTTATAAACTGAATTCCTGTCCACTTGGTCAGTTGGATCTGCTGCCCATATACTAACTCACGCCACGTTCCATTCAACCATCACCAGTGATTGCTGACCTACATTGATTCCCAATCTGGCAACGCCTCAATTTTAAAATTCTCACCCTTGTTTTCAATTCTGTCCATGGCCTTATCCATCCCTTTCTCTGCATTCTCCTACAATACCACAACCCTCCTTCAGGATAGCTGCTAATTCTGGCCTCCTGTTGTCCCCAGATTTTAATCGCTGCACCATTAGTGGCCGTGCCTTCAGCTGCCTAGGCTACAAACTCTAGAACTCCCTCCTTAAACTTCTGTAACTATCCTCCTTTAAGATGTTCCTTAAAAAAACTACCTCTTTGACCAAGTTCATGGACCCCTGGCCTAATGTTTCTTTACATGAGCCAATTTTAAATTTTACTTGATAATGCTCCTGTGAAGCCTTAGGGCATTTTATCTCATTTAAAGGTGCCAAATAAATATAAGTAGTTCTAATCAAATTGGAAAATAAACAGTTTATTTACTTTGGTGAGAGTGCTGCTTTGAAATCCCAGCTTTCAACCTTCCTCCCTCCATATTCCTTTGCTTCAATTGTGAGAATCCTTTGTGAGGATGTTTTCTGCCCTAGACTCCAGGGGTATTGTTCCAGCTCCGTCCACTGCCGGGGTTGTCCGGTCCCACTGAAAGTCAATGGAGTTTTGGCCAGGCCACTGAATCTCCCACGGCAGGTCCCGCAGCAACAGGGCCGGAAAATCCCAGCCTCTGTCTCTAGCTGCTCCTTATTAATCAACATAACAGTAGGATGGAGTGCCCAGCTCTCTCTCAAGCCATTTTACCGGTCTGCTGAGAACCAGCGAAGCTTTCCTCCTACAGGGTAGCTAAGTTCAAAGCTCACTACAGGTTAGAAAACTAAGGTCCTAAATGGAGAGAGATTCCAAAAAGTGCAGCGCAAAAGGGATCTGGGTGTTCTTGTACATGAAACACAAAAAGTTAGTATGCAGATGCAGCAAGTAATTAAGAAGGCAAATGGAATTTTGGCCTTTATTGCTAGGGGGTTGGAGTTTAAAAATAGGGAAGTCTTGTTACAACTATACAGGGTGTTGGTGAGGCTGCACCTGGAGTACCGTGTACAGTTTTGGTCCCCGTATTTAAGAAAGGATATACTGGCCTTGGAGGCAGTTCAAAAGAGATCCACTAGGCTGATTCCTGGGATGAAGGGGTTGACTTATCAAGAACGGCTAAACAGGTGATGCCTTTATTCATTAGAGTTTAGAAGAATGAGGGGTGGTCTTATTGAAACGTACAAGTTTCTGAGGGGGCTTGACAGGGTAGATGTTGAGAAGATGTTTCCACTAGTGGGGCAATCTTGAACTAGGGGACATAGTTACAGAATAAGGGAACACTCATTTAAAACTGAGATGCAAAGGAATTTCTTCTCTCAGAGGGTAGTGAATGTCTGGAATTCTCTACCCCAGAGAGTTGTGGTAGCTAGATCACTGAAAGTATTTAAAGGGGAGGTAGATAGATTTTTGAAATACCGAGGAGTCAAGGGCTATGAGGAGCCTGAGGCCTGGGGCAGATCAGTGATGATCTTATTGAATGACAGGGCAGGCTTGAGGAGCTGAATGTCCTACTCCTCCTCCTATTTCTTCTGTTCTTATGTCCTAGTGGTGGGAGTGAATATCCAACATCTGAAGCTATCGGTGCATTTCCTGCAAGCAATTCTATTAACAGATCTTAGAAAGCTATCGGGGAACTTTTCCCTCTTCAGCACTCCGATAGAACATAAGAGATAGGAGCAGGATTAGACCATATGACTCCTTGAACCTGCTCCACCATTCAGCATAATCCTGGCTGATCTTCCACCTCAGCTCCTCTTTCCTGCCTGCTCCCCATACCCCTTGAATATCTTGAGAGACCAAAAATCAGTTGATCTCAGCCTTAAATATATTCAATGATGGAGAATCCACCTCTCTGGGTTGGAGAATACCAAAGATTCAGAACCCTCTGAGCGAAGAAGAGCTTCTGTCCTACCAAACACGTGCCTGCAGGGAAAAATCTGTGCGATGTTCCCTAAATCCAAAAATGATGGGCTGGAAAAGACTTCCTGGTCCATCATAGTCGGAAATGAAAATGATTGCACCAAGCAGAGATCAGGGCCTCGCTTACAGGAAGAGGAAGATATTTGTAGAGCAGATCACCATGTGATCATGTCATTCACTTCTTAGTAGTTAATTATAAAGCAGCATTAATAAAGACTTGGACCCATGTTGTTATCTCCTCATTCACAATCCAGAGGTTGACGGATGTCGTGAGAGACATAGAAAAGTGAAAGAATTGACAATTTATTACAGAAAGCATCTGAGTTCCCTGCTGGAGTCAGATCCTCA
Organism: Carcharodon carcharias; assembly: GCF_017639515.1. Lineage (NCBI taxonomy): Eukaryota > Metazoa > Chordata > Chondrichthyes > Lamniformes > Lamnidae > Carcharodon > Carcharodon carcharias. The sequence continues at coordinate 155,876,631 of NC_054476.1, read as the reverse complement.
CAAACATAAGAAATATCATGTACTTGAGTGAAGGTTGGCCTTGGTTCAGGGTTTTGTAAGTGGCAGACATAAATATCCAGTTTGTAAATGTTTACAGGGCCGTCTATTTAATCGTTCTTCAGCAGCCAAAGAAGATCAACAGAGACATGTGGAAACATACTGTTACACCAAAGTCTTTAGTTTTGCAAAGTGTGCTGCTGAATAGAAGTGACATTAGCCAGTGAAGTATTTAATTATATTTGTTGAACTGAGCGCTTGAATTGGAATAATGAGGGTAATGGATAAGTCCTGGATCAGGATTTTGTATTCAAACAATTAAATGCCTCCATTTATGTTGAACCTTTAACAACAAGGAACATGTGAAATTATAAAAAAAATCACAAGAGCTGAACCAAAGAAGGAAATATTAGAAAGGATGACCAAAATATTGTTCAAAGAGGTGGCTTTTAATGCGAATTGTAAAGAAGGGGATGGAGGAATGATACAACTCACTGGAGGAGGAAGCTCCACAAATATCCCCATCCTCAATGATGGGGGATTCCAGCACATCAGTGCAAAAGATAAGGCTGAAGCATTTGCCACAATCTTCAACCAGAAGTGCAGAGTGGATGATCGATCTAGGCCTCCTCCAGAGGTCCCCAGTATCATAGATGCCAGTCTTCAGCCAATTTGAGTCACTGCGCATGATATCAAGAAATGGCTGAAAGCACTGGATAGTGCAAAGGCAATGGGCCCTGACAATATTCCAACAATAGTACTGAAGACTTGTGCTCCAGAACTTGCTCGCACCCCTAGCCAAGCTATTCCAGCATGGCTACAATACTGGCATTTATCTGGCTATGGGGAAAATTGCACTGGTTATGTCCTGTACGCAAAAAGCAGGATAAATATAACCCGGCCAATTACTGCCCCATCAGTCTACTGTCAATCATCAGTAAAGTAATGAAAGGGATCATCAACAGTGCTATAAAGCAGCACGTTCTTAGCAATAACCTGCTCACTGATGCCCAGTTTGGGTTTCACGAGGGCCACTCAGCTCCTGACCTCATTGACTTCAAACATGGACAATGACCTGAACTCCGAGGTGAGGCGAGAGTGACTGCCCTTGACATCAAGGCCGCATTTGACCAAGTGTGGCATCAAGGAGCCCTAGCAAAACTGGAGTCAATGGGAATCAGGGGAAAACTCTCTACCGGAGTCATACCTAGCACAAAGGAAGATGGTTGTGGTTGTTGGAGGTCAGTCATCTCAGTTCCAGGACATCAATGCAGGAGTCCTTCAGGGTAGTGTCCTGGGCCCAACCATCTTCAGCTGCTTCATCTATGATCTTCCTTCCATCATAAGGTCAGAAGTGGGGAAGTTCGCTGATTATTGCACAATGTTCAGCACCATTCGAGACTCCTCAGACACTGAAGCAGTCCATGTCCAAATGCAGCAAGACCTGGACAATATCCAGGCTTGGGCTGACAAGTGGCAAGTAACATTCATGCCACACAAGTGCCAGGCAATGACCATCTCCAACAAGAGAGAATCTGTTCATTGCCCCTTGATGTTCAATGGCATTACTATCACTGAGTCCCCCACTATCAATATCCTGGGGGTTACCATTGACCAGAAACTGAACTGGACTAGCCATATAAATATTGTGGCTACAAGAGCAGGTCAAAGGCTAGGAATCCTGCAATGAGTAACTCACCCCCTGACTCCCCAAAGCCTGTCCACCATCTACAAGGCATAAGTCAGCAGTGTGCTGGAATATTCCCCACTTGCCTGGATTAGTGCAGCTCTCACTCAAGAAGCTTGACACCACCCAGGAAAAAGCAGCTCACCTGATTGGCACCAGATCTGCACAGATTCACTTCCTTCACCACCGATGCACAGTAGCAGCAGTGTGTACCATTTACAAGATGCAGGAATTCACCAAGGCTCTTTAGACAGCACCTTCCAAACCCACGACCAGTACCATCTAGAAGGACAAGGACAGCACATAGATGGGAGCACTACCACCAGGAAGTTCCCTCTAAGTCAATCACCATCCTGATTTGGAAATATATCTCCGATCCTTCACTGTCACTGGGTCAAAATCATGGGGCTCCCTTCCTAACAGCACTGTGGGTGTACCTACATGACATGGGCTGCAGTAGTTCAAGAAGGCAGCTCACCACCACCCTTCTCAAGGGCAACTGGGGATGGGCAATAAATCATGGTGCAATGCACTATATTATAGTGTAGGATGATGTAGTATATAATGGTGTAGTATAGAATTGAGCAGTATACAATGGTGTAATGCTGTAGTATATAATGGTGCAGCATATAATGCTGTAGTATATAATGGTGCAGCATATAATGCTGTAGTATATAATGGTGCAGCATATAATGCTGTAGGAAATAATGGTGCAGCATATAATGCTGTAGTATATAATGGTGCAGCATATAATGCTGTAGTATATAATGGTGCAGCATATAATGCTGTAGTATATAATGGTGCAGCATATAATGCTGTAGTATATAATGGTGCAGCATATAATGCTGTAGGAAATAATGGTGCAGCATATAATGCTGTGGTATATAATGGTGCAGCATATAATGCTGTAGTATATAATGGTGCAGCATATAATGCTGTAGGAAATAATGGTGCAGCATATAATGCTGTAGTATATAATGGTGCAGCATATAATGCTGTAGTATATAATGGTGCAGCATATAATGCTGTAGTATATAATGGTGCAGCATATAATGCTGTAGTATATAATGGTGCAGCATATAATGCTGTAGTATATAATGGTGCAGCATATAATGCTGTAGTATATAATGGTGCAGCATATAATGCTGTAGTATATAATGGTGCAGCATATAATGCTGTAGTATATAATGGTGCAGCATATAATGCTGTAGTAAATAATGGTGCCAGTGAATGAAGCCAACATCCCGTGGATCAATAAAAAAAAGGGTGAGGAAGGCAATTCCAGAGAGCAGAATTTTACAAATCGGTGAGTGGGGGCGGGGCCTGCTCACCGATACGTAAAATGACACGCGGGATGACGTCAGGCAGAACTCCTGACGTCACCGCGCCCCACTTAAATTTTCAGGAAGGCGGGGGTGCAGTAAAATCAGCTGTGCACCCGTCGACCTGTCAATGGCCAATTGAAGCCATTGGCAGATCAATTAAAGTAATTAGTGGACCTGCCCGTCCAACCTTCAGGCTGGCGAGTAGGCCAGGAGCCCCGGCGGGAAGTGGAAAAAACAGGAAACCTCATCCACTGGCGGGATGAGGTTTCGTGTAGGTTTTTAAAAATGTTAATAAAGTTTTTTTGGAGATTATGAACATGTCCCAACTCATGTGACATGACATTGTCACATGAGGGGACATGTAAGGGAAATTTTTTTTTTCTACTTTTAATATTTTTGAACGTAGAGGCAATTTCCTTGAGGCAGCACTTAGCCTCAGGGGTTGAGTGCCCTCTTTCATGTGCATGCGTGGAAGAGCACACTCTCCATTTTAGGCATTCACCCCTGCCGCCCACATAAATTGGCACCGTGCCTCCGATCGGAAGCGCGCCCGCATGCACCCGCCCAACAACATCCCCCCCCGCCATCTACAGGGGGAAAATTCCCAGAGAGTGGAGTCTAGGCAGCAGAAAGCACTACCACCAAGGGTAGTGTAAAAGGAAGGAGGTTATGACACAGGAGGTTGGAATTAAAGGAAAAATATTTCTTGGGTGGGGTGTGTGGGAGAGGAGAGTGTGTGCAGGGCTGGAAGAAGTTACAGAGATAAGGAAGGGAAAAGACTAAGGCAATGGAGGGATTAAATTCCAAGGATAAGAATCAAGGCAGAAGGGAAATTGAAATTTCTGTATATTGACTTAAATAATAAGGTGAGGGTGAGGTGGTTATTTACCTCTTCTCATCTAGTTTATGTTTCCCTATCTTTCTATGTTTATTAGTATTCATTTCTTGGCTGAAGCTACCTATAAACTGCAAATGCGACAAGCTAAACCATTATATACTACACCATACTACACCATTATCTACTATATCGCCGTTGTATACTGCGCCATTGAATACTACAGCATCATGTACTACGCCATTACACTATTATATTCTACACCATTATATGCTGCACCATTATATACTATGGCATTACACTATTGTATACTGCTCAATTATATACTACACCATTATATGCTACACCAATACACCATTATATACTACACTATTATATGCCACATCGTACTACACTATAATATAGTACATTGCACCATTATATACCACACCATTAAATATTAGGCCATTATATATATATCACCATTATATACTATACCATACTACACCGTTATATACTGCACCATTATACACTACATTATGCTACATTATATACTGCACCATTATATACTACACCATTACACCATTAAATACCACACCATTATATACTATACCATTACACTTCTATATACTGCATCATTATATACTATGCCATTACACTTTTATATACTGCAACATTATCTACCACACCATTATATACTGCACTATTATATACTACACCATTACCTCATTATATACTACACCCTTATATGCTGCACCATTATATACTACAGTGTTACACCATTGTATGCTGCACAATCATATGCTCCACCATTACACCATTATATACTACACCATTACACTATTATATACCAAACCATTATATGCCACAGCATACTACACTATAATACAATACAACATTACGCCATTATATAGTACACCATTATATACTAAAACATGACCCATTTTATATACTACACCATTATATACTACACCATGAAATACTATGCCATTATATACATCACCACTATATACTACACCATATTACACCATTATATACTCTACCATTATACACTACACCATTACACCATTGTATACTGCACAATTGTACTCTACACCATTAAACCATTATATATCACACTATTTTATACTATACCATTACACTATTATATACTGCACCATTATATACTACACCATTACACCATTATATAAGGCACCATTATATACTACACTATAACACCATTATATATTACACTATTATATACTGCACCATTACATCATTATATACTATACAATTATATACTACCACATTGCACAATTATTTACTACATTATATACAATGTCATTATACCACTATATACTACACCATACCATAATATAGTACACCATTATACACTACACTGCTATATATGACCACGTTACACCATTATATGCTACAACATTATATACTACACCATTACATACTACACCGTTATATACTACACATTACACCATTACATACTATACCATTATATACTACACCATTACACTATTATGTATTACACCATTATATGCTACACCATTATATACTACACCATTACACCATTATATACTACACCATTATATACTACAACATTACACCATTACATGCCATACCATTATATACTACACCATTACACTATTATATACTACATCATTATATACTACACCATTACACTATTTATACTACACTATCATAGACTACAACATTACACCATTATATACTACACCATTACACCATTATATACTACATTACATCATTACATACTGTACCATTACAGTCATAGAGTTATACAGCACAGAAACAGGCCCTTCAGCCCATCGTGTCTGTGCCAGCCATCAAGCACCTATCTGTTCAAATCGCATTTTCCGGCACTTGGCCCATAGCCTTGTATGCTATGCCGTTTCAAGTGTTCATCTAAATACTTCTTAAATGTTGCGATACCACACCATTATATACTACACTATTATATTAAACCTTTCCACCTACTACCTGCATCCTCATTATGTTGAGGCTGCAACTCATTGCATAGTCAGCAATCTAAAGCCCAATTTAGAACCTGGGCCAAGTTCATTGTGGGTTGAAGACAAGATCCCCCATGGATTAATCATTGTGCATCCCAGTACATTTTAACACCTGAGGCTCATTTTACTACTTGGGATCTGTCTCATGCCCAAAGCTGGCAGGAATGACATCAAGCCTGAATAAAATCACATTGTGGTGCCAATGATGTAATCAGACCACACCTTTCACATTTTACTAAGGGCCCTGCCCCCCAGTGGCCTTTGGGCTGGTGGAATTTTGGCAGATCTAATTGTGGAAGGGATGTGAGCAGGCCAGGCTCCCGATAACCACACACCTGCCTCTCATGCCAGGTAGTCAGGATTAAGATCAGGCCTCAAGTCTCTCTTTTTCCTGGGCTTCAGCAGCAGAGCTGCTGACTTCTCTTCAGTCTTCCCTTCAACAATCTACAGACTCCTGAAGCAGTTTGCTGTCCTCTTATTTCCACTTATGGATCCACTTGGTCTCATCTCCTGCCCTGTCCAACCTTTGTGAAATCCTGCACTATGAGCCTCGGCCTATCTATGTTTATGATGTTACCATCTGAGTCCCTGCTGCATTACAACCTTTTCATGCCCCCCAGCCATCTGCTAGCCTGTGTGCAAACAGTGATACTGTTGTACATATTCATCTTATTCTCAGCATTGGTATTATGACTCCTCCAGAACCTGTCAATTCTTCTTAAACCCTGCCACTAGCTATTAAATTTTGCACCAAATTTCCTTTAAAGCTGTCAAGGCGTCACCTGAATACATGAACATATCTGTCTCTGCAATCTATTGAGCACCAAGCTTTATGCGCAAGTTCTTTGATTGACAGACCAACGATTAAGTGAATAATTTAGACGTAAATGCTCCTTCAGTGGAACCTTCACTTTTTCAGTCGACATTTCCCATTTTCACTATGTTGACATTTGTGGTAACAACTAGTTAAGTTTTGCATTACACTCTGCATGTATTCCTCAGGAGGTGGCACTTGTAGTAACAAAATCTTTTCAAGATGGGTTGTGATTATTTGAAAGCTGGTGGCACAGCATTAAACAGTATTGTGGAGGGATCTAGGATAACCATTATTGAAAATATCCTTCTACTATTTCAATACTCCCAAGCTGTTTCTTCTGGAATAGTGGCCTGGTGTTGAAGCACATTCCCCTTGACTCTTTGCCATGTTTGATCATCCTTGTTTTCAAACCCCCAATGGCATCACCCCTCGATGTCTTTTTAAAATTTTGTTCACAGGATGTGAGCATTGCAAGCAAAGCCAACAATCATTACGCATCCCTAATTGCCCTTAAAAAGGTGGTGGTGACCCGCCTTTTTGGACTGCTGCAGTCTATGTGGTCCCCACTTTTGACTTCATAACCTCCAACAACCACAACCATCATCCTATGCTCCTTATTGAACTAGGGTTCATTCCCCAGCTTGATGGTTGAGTAAGTGATCATCCAGGTCCATGAGGTTACAGCTTGTGATGAAATACCCTTCTGATGCTTGCTGTGGCCCATAGTCCCTCATGGATGCCCAGCTTTGAGCCAATTTTGTAACCTCCTTCAGCCCTAAAACCCTCCACGCTATCTGTACTCCTCCGATTCGAGCCTCTTGCACATTCCAGCTTTGCTTCACTTCACCATTGGTGGCCATGCCTTCAGTTGCCTTGGCGCCAACTCTGGAATTCTCTCCCTAATTCTCCTAGTCTCTTTACCTCTCTCTCCTCCTTAAAACCAACCTCTTTGATCAGGTTATTAGCCACCTATCTGAATAAGTTGTCAAGTTGTGTTCAATGGCACTCATATGAAGTGCCTTGGGTCACCTTACAACATTAAAGATGTGACACAAATTCAAGTTGCTGTTGTGTGCACATGTCCCTTCTGATCTCACCCCCAGCGCTACAGTGCATGCCAAGAGTTGCTTTGGCTGTTGTTTCCTGGAATATAAACCCACAGTTCAGTGCACAGCATAAATAATTGTTTTTTTTTTAAATTCAATTGAGTAGATGGCACAGCTGGTCGACAGGATGTGCACTCGTGTTTGTGGCTCTCTGCTCTACTCCCCCCTGCCAGCCTGCTCCCATTTGCGGAGTTTGTGAGCTCAGCACGTCGTTGGGAAAGCAGCAAGGGGAGATTCTGTGGAGAATGGAATCTGGATTTGTGTGGATGAGGGGGGCAGTGGAACAATGCATTCCATAGCATGGAAAAATTCAATCCTCTCAGGTAATCAGAAAAGTTTGCCAGGAACTCATAAAGAGCTGTCGCCAACATTTGAGGATTCAGGGCTCCCATATGTCCTGTAAAGTGGCATCTTTAATTTATCTGGCGGACTGGTTTCCTACCTCATTGTGAAGCAAAACTGGCATTGTGCTATAAACTCTAATCCCCCACACCATCTGGTGCCACATCATGCAGTGAAAGATAATTGTATAAAACAGTATTTACGACAGACTGAATAAATAACCTTGGAACATCATGTGATCAGTCGTGTTCCTCAGGATGTCTTTAAGGGAGTAAGCCACATTGTGCACTTGTTTGTGTCACCTCTCTATATTTAGGTAGAGATCTGGATAGGTCTGGGAATCTCAATTTACACCAATAAAATCCACGGATGGGCATGTTTCAGATTTCCTAAGATATTGTGCAAGGTTTCACAGAGGGAACAGAAAATCTTATAGAAAGGACAAATTGCAATGTTCCGGGATGAACTCTGCTAATTTAACATTATCAACCTAGTTAATGTATTCATTAAAATACCAGCAAAATCATCTCATGTGGATGTATTAAGCATAATTTCCTAGCTTTAACTGTCAGGATTAACACATGGTTGAAAAATGAAGTTGGACTTAAAGAAATTACTGAAGAAGGCTGTTGGCATCAGGGTTGCTATAATCTAATGTTAGTGGTAATCTAATGTTGAGATCAGCCATGATCGTAATGAATGGCGGGGTTGGCTCAAGGGGCTAAATTGCCTACTCCTGCTCCCAGTTCTTATGTTCTTATTATGTTTGTGAGTTTTCATTCATACACTGTGGGATAGTGGAAATCTGACTGTGGTTACAGTGAATCCCACTTAATAGCACAGTACTCAGATCAAAGAACTTCACACCATTGTTGTGTGAAGCAGGTTCAAGGGAGATAGCCAAAGTGCTATTTGATTTTTGTCTCATGTTTTCGAGATCCATTCCTTATGGTCATCTAGGACAATTGAACAATGTACAATGAGTCAAAGATAAAGAGAAATGGGTAAGAAGGAGTTAAAAATATCAAAGACAGTTAAAAGATCACTCGTCGGCTGTCCCTCGATTCGAGGATGACATCTACTCAGGGTCATGAGTTTCTGCCATGGGTCTCCATCTGACTAAACAGGCCAATTCTTGACCCACAAATCTTTGAACACATGGGGCAGGAGGTCACACAAGGCAATGGGATCCAGAGCATAGGATTATCTTCCCTTCTTTCTTCCTGGCCATCACTGCCTCATCATTAAGATGTTGTGCCTCAAAGCATGATGCAGCTTGATGGACAAGTTGTCACCATTTTGAAAGATTAGCAGTGAGCTCCTCCCAGTCATTCATGTCAATGCTGCCTTGCTTCAAGGAGAGCTTTAGCGTGTCCTCGAAGCTTTTTCTTTGTCCTTCCTTGGAACATTGGCCATTTGAGAGTCGAGAAAACAGGACCAGGCAGAGGAGGAGATGGTTTACGGCCAACCAGACACAGTGTTGCCTGAATGTTTGTGGATCTGGCTTCGAGAATGCATTTGTTTGACGGCTCTCCCATTGAATCCAGAGAATGTGGCGGAGGCATTGCTGATGGAATTTCTGTAGTGCTCGTATATATCGCTGAAACACAGCCCAGGTCTCACAATAGTACAGGAGTGTGGTGACGACAATTGTTTGTACACTGGGATTTTTGTTGACTTGCAGAGGTCTTTGTTGTCAAACATTTGGTGCTGTATTTTGTAGAAGGCTGAGCTGGTGCAGCTGATCTGGTGTTGGATCGCCCCATCAATGGCGGCCTTCTGAGAGAAATGGTTACCGAGGTAAGGGATGTGCTCAACATATTCCAGAGTCTCTCCTTCAACATATATAGGAGATGGAATATTTGGCAGTCCATAAGTGGGTTGATATATGAGTTTTGTTTTGGCAACATTCAAGGACAGGCTGATTTCTTGTATGCAGAATGAAGAGATCGAGAGTGGCTTGCAAATCTGGCACCAAATGGGCAAAGGCACTGCAGTCATCCACAAACTGTAGATCATAGTAACATAGGACTTAAGAGCAGGAGTAGACCATTCAGCCCTTTGAGTCTGCTCTGCCATTCAATAAGATCATGGCTAATCTGATTGTGATCTCAACTCCACTTTCCTGCCTGCTCCCATAACCTTTGGCTCCCTTGTCAATCAAAAATCTATCTAACTCAGCCTTGAATAAATTCAATGACCCAGCCTCCACTGCTCTCTGAGGAAGAGAATTCCACAGGCTAAATACCCGTCCATCATCTTCCATGAATGATGCCAACTCGCAATAAATATTGGTCACAACACTGGGAGAAACTGCTCTGTTGTTCTTTGAAACTAGGTTTGTAAGGTAATGCAGAAAATAAAATGAAAACATCATAACAATAACTGCAACAACTTTTTGATTTTATTTATTCATCGTGTATGTCTATGGTAGTCAGTTGAGTTTTGGCCTGGAGGCAACAATATCACTATACCACATCTGAGAAACATCTCAAAGTGTGCCACACACAATGAATTATTCTGCAGTGCAATGTCTGTTGCCATGCAAACAAGGGAGACAGCCATTTTGGGCAGAAGATCCCACAAGTAGCAATGAGATGAATGAGGCAAGAATTTTGGGGCAACTCTAAATAAGATCTTTAATGCACAGTAGATCGTTGGGGCAAGTCTTCAGTTTAACATGGTCAATTCATCCAAAGAACAAAATAATGAATAAACATTATTTATAACAGAAACCTTCAAACTATAGCCCACAACCACAGGACATCTAAACTCAAACCCCAAATTCCAATGGTGCGTGGATTTTTTTCCTTACTGATTCATTCTGTATAGCACGTTAAGGGCCTGGTGGTTTGGAAAAGGTTGTCCTTAGCCTTATTAAGGGATACATTTCAACTCAGTATCAGCAACTTGAGATTAACACAGATTCCTGGGGACGTAAATTCATTGCAGACCACAAACCCTCGAATCGCAGAAACTGTAATTCAAAATTACCTATCAGGTTCTGTCACCGTAAAGAATAATGTGATTCATAATTTTATCTCTTACCATCTCTGTGTCATTTGGTTGTTATTGAGGAGAAAGCTAAGCAGGCAGAAAGCAAGCAAGGGGAATATAACTCTTTGGAGCTGGGGACACCGTGCATGATTATGAAAGCATGCAAGGCCCATACACACAAAAGGCAAGAGCCCACAAACAACAAATGCAAAAGATCCTCAGGCATACAAAAAAAATACCCGCTCAAAAGGTCTTCCCTATGTACACAAAGGGCAGGATTTTTAGCTTGGCTGGCGGGCATGGGTCTGACCCGATCTGGCACGAAATCACGTGAGGTGACTTCGGGTGAGCATCACGATGTCATCCTGCACTCGCGCGGTATTTCAGTCGGCGGGCGCACGCAAAAGTCGGAAGCGTGCCCGCTGACCAGCGCAATTGTCTGCAATTTATCGTTGCCTGTCCAATTTTATGGTTGGCGGACGGGTGAATCGGCCAGGCGGCCTTTACATTTTTCATCAAGCCTTATCCATGAGCGGGATGAGGTTTCCGTGATGAAATAAAATATCAATAAATTTCTGTGGACAGCCTTTTCAGTAGCTAAATTTTCAGGTAGTTTATTATGAGGCACGGGCACGTTCTTTCAGCTTCTGAAACTTTTATTTTTGATTTTTCAGGTCTTTGGCTCCCTGAAGCAGCTCTCTGTTCCCCAGCCGATCCCAGGCCCACCGATCACGCCCCCTATTGACCTAAAAATTCAGGCCAAAAAGGTAACCCACACCAATCCAGTCCCCAGCCTCTTCTATCCCACATCAGTCTCCTTCTCCTCCTTTATTCCCTTCTTGTCTTTCATGTATAAAAACAGCAATGAAATCTCATGAACCCATTTATGCTGTTATCCCTGGTCACCTTTTTGCTAATCCATTATCCTTTGGATGAAAATAATTCCTCCGACCTAACCTTATCCTCCACTTCCAGATTTGTGCCTTGCCTCTGCCACATTAAAACATTTGGAGAATCTCCAAACTGTTACAATGACCTTAATTTTACTGTGAGCTACGGGACAACAACATTAGGGCAAAAGGCAGGTCTTGAGCCCGCACTTGCTAGCAGAGAGACCTGCTTGGCAATTTTACCACTGATGGCCACCTAATTGGTTCCCCATGCTGCTGACCCAATCAGGGGGCCGGCAGCAGTGAAGGATCAGCAGGACCACCAGGAGAGGTGGTCACTGCTGAGGCAGGCAAGAGACCTCCAACAGGAAATTTTAAGGTTTGAACAATGCCCTAGGCTGAGGGTTGGAGGGAAACTCTCTCTGGGGAGATGGTTGGGGTCACAGGGAAGGGTACCTACCCTTCCCACTGTCGCCTATTCATGCCTTGGGGCCTCTGACCCTAATGGGCCCCAAAGGTTGCCGCAAAAAGTGACAGCAGTAAGTACCATCTACAAAATGTACTTCAGCAACTCACCAACGCTCCTTTGAAAGCACCTTCCAAACCTGTGACCTCTATCACCTAGAAGGACCAGGGCAGCAAATGCATGGGAATACCACCACCTGCAACTTCCTCTCCAAGCCACTCACCATCCTGACTTGTAAATATATCGCCGTTCCTTCACTGTGGCCAGGTCAAAATCCTGGAACTCCCTCCCTAGCAGCACAGTGAGTGTACCTACACCACAAGGACTGCAGCGGTTCAAGAAGATGACACAGTACCATCTTCTCAAGGGCAATTAGAAAAAGGCAACAAATGCTGGCCTATCCAGAAATGCACACATCCCGTGAAGGAATAAATAAAATGAGGCTGCCTCCATTAAGCTGGAGGCCTTCCATGTGGAAGGGGCCCACCAGCCATTGACAAAATGCTGGCATCTCCATAACATGATCTTCATGGGATTTTAAGTATGCAAGTTGGCTGCCTGCCATCTTGGAGCAGGCAGCAGACCCGCCTTGCAGCATGGTGTTGGGAAAATGTCCCTGCCGTGGGATTTGCGTCGTGAAACCATCCCAACTCGACTCCCTGGTGTTTGACTAGCCCCTCCCCTCCAAACTTGCCACCCAGGGGCAAGTAAAATTCTGCCTAGTGTGTTCATTCCTAATCCCTATCTACAACAAGAAGAAGGCCCAACTACCTTCTCCTGACCTTCAACAACATTGCCATCATTAAGTCCCCAACAACTACATCCTGGGAGTTGCCATTGACGAAAATGTTGGCAGGATCAGCCACATCAATAATGCGACCATGGAGCAGGATAGAGAATGGGTACATGCCATAAGCGGTTCACCATCTAACCCCTGAAAACCTATCCATTATTTACTAGTCACAAGTCAGATGAAAGGTTGAAGTACTCATCACTTGCTTGAATGGGAGTAGCTGTAAAAATGCTCAAGAACCTTAACATCATCCAGGACAGAGCAACCTACTTGCTTGCCATCCCTGCCACTGGTCTCATTATCCAACCAACCACCATCAATGCATTGGAGCCACAGTGTACACTTCAGCCAAATGAAATGTTGACTTACTTCAACACCTCCTCCAAGCTCTATGAACTCTACGACTGAGAAAGAACCAGAGCAGCAACCTCATGGGCGCTCCATCAGCTCCGAGTAACTTTCTAAGCAACGTTCTGACTTGTACAAATATCGTTGACGTCAATGGGTAAATTTTGGAATTTCCTACTGAACAACCATCTTGGCAACAGAATCACCATAAGGACTGCAGCAATTCAAGAAGACATCTCAAATACTTTATAAAGGCAATTACAGAATGAGTGCAAAATCAAACACACTCAATTGACTTAGCAACACAAAGATAGTGGCAGACATCTGGTGTTGCCCAAATGCTAACAAGAATCTTTAGGCGGGGTGATTTGGCCCCTCCCACCGGCAGGATCTTCCAGTGCCGCTGAAGTTAACGGAGATTTGCATGGCTCGCTGCATCCGCCGTGGGGGAATCCCACCATAGCGGGGCCGGAAAATCCAACTTTCTTAGTGTGTTTAGACAGTGGAATTTGCATGGTTGTTGAAATTGCGTTGATTAAATTCTCATAAATTGAAGCCACTGCCACTTTTAATGGCACATTTCAGTGCAACAGTTTGGGTTGTTCAAACTGATTATCATTCTCAGAGTTCTTTCTCATCTCCCCACTCCATGCCCACTCTTTGGTATTCATCTCTACTGAAAAAAAACGATGGTGCAAGAATATCCACCTGAGAGCAGCCACCACATCACAAGCAGAACCATCAGTGCGATAGTGACCGTGTCGAATTCTTGAGCAGTTAATAAAAAGAAAACATATAAAATAAGATGCAAAAGCACTGAAATATTCATCCAGCAAGTTATTTTGCCCCTAGGTAATTCAAGAAAGTCTCAATTAAGTGATGATGGAGAAGACTATAAGATTCCACTGCTTTACTCGGTTTTATAATTTACAACATGGCGCTTGAAATAAATTGACCCCAAGTGTGTACATTAATTTACAAAAAGTGTAATATTGCTCAGCTTACCCAAGCTATCAATCAAAGCAACACCCATGCTGACAGGCATAATGTTATTAATCGCCTTTGTCTGTACTTCAGAACATTTCAAATGATAATTTCATCTCTGATCTGCCATTTTGATGTATTATTTACTCTAAAGACACGAAGAAATTATTCTTCCCTTAAAGCCATCTCCTGAGTGAGCAGTTTCCCAAGGGACACTAAGTTCTATTTAATTGAAGGTTGGTGGTCGCAGTATGAAAGTCGTCACTGTCTTCAATCCAACTACTGCTATAAACATGTCTTTCAGACACCAGAATGAGACCCTTACCACATCAGGAGGTACAACAGCTTCCTACATTATTCAACAAAAAAATACAGCCAACGCCGTGATATCTAAAACTGTGCTATTTGGAGGGTTCTCTAATTGAATCAATCTTTTTTTTCCGCTTGTTCATTTAGCCCCAATTAATCTTGTGTATAACATGTTATTGGACCTCACATCTCAAGTGCATGACAATGAGTGCTGCCAGTGGGGAATGTGACTGAAACTCTGCCTTTGCATTTTAATATCACACATTCACCTCCTGCCATCGCTCTTCATACAGGCCCAAGCAGAGGCTGCAAACTGAGAACTGGGGTCCAGCTGGTAGTTAAGAGTCTCTCTGGAATTATTAAACAGTATTTTGTCTATTAAGTTCTTAATGAAAAATGACAGAGCAACGACAATTGCATTCCTCTTTGCTCACAAGTGCACTAAGCGCTCGGATCGAACGTTCCACCTTGGTCTTTATTAGAACCATGCAGCCCAAGGGGAGACCATTCAGCCCATCATGCTTTTGCAAGCTCTTGAAAGAGCTATCCAAGTGGCTGCTTTTTCCCCATAGCCCGGAAATGCCTCCATTTTTAAGCATAAATCTGATTACCAAATCAATGTTCCTATTGAATTTGCTTTCACTACCTTTTCAGACAGTGCATTCTAGATCAAAATAACTCGCTGCCTTGTAACAGATTCTTCTCATCTCACCTTTGTTCCTTTTGCCAATTATTAAATTAGCTTGGGTAGAGTTTCCACTTTAGGCACCTTGGTGCAAATTGAGCCCAAAATTGCACTGTTTCATCAAAGCAACATTAGTCTCCACTCAAGTCATGCTTGGAATCACAAACATAAAATCTTCCAAGAACAGTACAGTTAGTCAATGTAATAAAATGTAAATTTCTTTCCCCTTGGATTACAAAGCGCTCCTTGATGTCTTTTAGGTAGCCCTGAGAGGTTTTATTAATACAGCTGAAAACAGAAGCATTTTCAACAAATGCCTTGTCCACCGCCTGCAAGTAACCTAATTTTTATTTAGCTAAAAATGAATTTTGAAAATACTATGCTGAATCACTTATTAGTTTCATTGGTGCACACTAATCAGTTTCTCTTTAGATAAAAAAAAATAAAGACTTGCATTTATGTAGCACTTTACACAACCACTGGACTTCTCATAGTGCTTTACAGCCAATCAAATACTTTAGAAATGTAGCCACTGTTGAGAAATAGGAAACACAACAGCCAATTTGTGCACAGCAAGCTCCCACAAACAGCAATGTGAGGATGACTAGATAGCCTGTGTTTTTGGATATTTATTGATGGATAAATATTGACCAGGACACCAGGTATAATATACCATGCTCATCTTCGAAAGAGTGCCCTAGGATCTTGAATAGGCAGGTGGGACACACTTCCAACAGTACAGCACTCCCTCAGTACTGCAGTGGAGCATTAGCCTTGATTTTTGTGTTCAAACCCTGGAGTGGAATTTGAACCCAGATCTTTGTAACTAGAGGCGAGAGTGCTAACAACAGAGCCACGTTTGACACAAAAACATTACGAAAATGTTTTATTTACTCACTTAGACTTTGTGGCTAAAGAAAAATGGGCTTAATGGCAAAAGTCTCCTCAAACATGAAACTCACCATCCTCATTATTTCGATCTGGTGGATTGGCTGGTTTTGTGGGAGGGAGCAGCCTCCAGCCAGATGTTGGAAGCCTCGATGATGAACGTCAGCAAGCTAACCTACCCAAATGACCATTTCAGACTGGCCTTAGCTTTACCTCACTTAGTGTTCATATATATGCACTTCCCAGCAGTTTTCACTGCTATTTAAATAAGGAATAGAATGCCTGGCAGCTTTATCTCTTCCCTTTCTCTTGAAGACATAAGGGGGCTCAAACTAAGATTTGCCCCTACCAGAATATATTTCTGGTTTCTAATGCTGTTATCATGACATTTATTAAAATAGCTCCGTTTCTTGTCAGGCATATTGAGACATTCTTGAAACAAGGTCAGAAAACAGCTGGGGGTGATAGTGGTGTAGTGGTAATGCCCCTGGACTGGTAATCCCAAGGTCCAGAATTATGATCTGGGGGACAAGGGTTCAAATCCCACCATGGCAGCTGGTGGAATTTAAATACAATTAATAAATCTGGAATTGAAAGCTGGGGTGGGATTTTCTGGCCCTGCCTGCTGCTGGGATAGTCCGGTCCCACCGAAAGTCAGTGGACTTTTGGCTGGCTGGTCACATCCCCCATGGTGGGGCCAGAGAATCCCGGCCCTAGTTTCAGTAATGGTGACCACAAAACTGTGGTCGATTGTGGTACAGGCCCATCTGGCTCACTGATGTCCATCAGGGAAGGAAATCTGCCATCCTTACCTGGTTTGGCCTACATGTGACTCCAGACCCACAGCAATGTGGTTGCTGCCCTCAGTTCAAAGGTAATTAGGGGTGGGCAACGAATGCTGGCCTTCGATGCCCACATCCCACAACAGAAAAAAACACCCATAATATTATTTTTAAAAAGACACATGATGAAGAGGTCAAAGAAAACCCAAGAGAAATATGCAAGCATGCAAAAATCAGCCCAGCTGCTGGAAGAACAGTTGCATCAGGGAATACTTATTGTTTGCACAGCTTCAAGACCTGGCCAGTGAGGGCAGAGTTGATGGCTACATCCTTGAAGGAAAAGAGCTGGAATTTCAGCGGAGGAAATCCAGAAACGGAAGACCAGAATCAAGAAGGACAAATAAACATAGCACTTTAAGGAAAGTGCTATTTTCACCCCCAGTAAATACCTGTCATGAATGTGACAGTTTGTGACCTTCCCCATCATATAGCGTAGTAAGCCCAGGTCTGGTGTGGAGTAAAATACCCTTTGATCTGTGTGTATAACAGGTGCATTTTCTTGATTACTGGCTTTAAAATGCCTTAGTGAGTGGAAAAAAAAAACAAAAAGGATTCCTATTACTCACTTGCCCCTCATGTGCGTTAATCCATTTTTGGAGAGGTGGAAGATGGTCCACATTCTCCAAAAATGGACCAATAAGTCTGTTCCTCATTTGTCCACAGATTACAAAACCTGGTTAAAATTAGGAAAATTAAGAGATTTCAGAACCAAATTTCTTCAAAGTGAATTGTTTGTTTTAAATATATTTCCCAATATCATTTCACAAGGAAGATTGCACAGTAGCAGAGCTGTTTTTAATTACCTGTCCCCAGGGTGGCATTTTTATTCTTTTGTTTTTCTTGTAGCTTACCTGCCTTTGTTCTCACTATCTTTATGCTGTCCAGCCAAAAAGATGGGACTACCTAGTCCTTAGGTAGCACCACCAGTGCCTTACCATGCACATTCTCAATGTACTATAATTTTGAAATAAATGTATATGTTAGCTACATAAAAAGTAGTTCAGCTCGCAGGTACTATGGGCCTGCATGTATTTCTGATGTTTAACACTGTGAATGATAATACAAATTGATCCCAATGAATTAAAAGTCAAATGAATCGCATAGCTAAAGCAGCAAGAACAAACCAGAGAAGATTGTGGGTACATTGTAGAGTGTTCCAGTCAGACCGCGCCTTGACAACTATGTCCAATTCTGATCACGGAGCAACAAGGAGACATGAAATGCTTGTGACAATATGGAGGTGAGGTTGGAGGTAATTAATGAACCCCTTTCTGTCTCTGGCACTGCAAAAGCTGTAATCTTGGAAGTTATTACTTTTTTTCCCTGGATTATTGTCTCTAGCTGTTTCCCACTGACATAAGGCTGACAGGCCTTTGATCTTTGTCACTTTCCTCTTCTGAGCAAAAGGATTTTGTCGTTTGCAACCCTCCTCTGGTACTATCCTCATCCACAGAAGATTAAAAGATGGAAGCTGTTCCCACCTGCACCTCACTCAGATCTTGCTGTCTGCCGACTGTCACATTCTTCTATCACACAACAGTGATAACAATTGAAAAATAAGTCATCGGGCCATCCTGAGAAAGACAGCACAGAGATGCAAGTTCGTTCTCATGCTTTGAACGAGACAACTCATTCCGAGCACCATTCTTAGAAGGAGCTGTCAGCATCCCAACTCTGCACGGATTCGTCAGCTCCCCACAGTCTCGCCTCCAAAGGAGACATCAACTCGACTGAACTGTCAAGAGCATCCATACCTTGAATTGAGCTTCTGCTGATCAAACAGAATCATTGCAGCCGCTGAGACTATGCATGTGTGCACATAAACCATGGCAGAGGGAAGAGTGGAGGTCATTTGGGTGCACGTAAAGTCAAAATGAATGGTCAAGGGGCTTTGTTACTTGACACTTTGTCCCCTTTTGGCAGGAGCCTGGCATTGAGCTACATAATAAGCTTTCAAAACAAAACATTAGGCTTTATTACCAGGTGACAGCCGTAGTGAGCTAAGCAATTAGAAATGTCAGTGGGTGTTTTCTTGCTTTGATTTACATCATATCCATTTCTATCTCTTGTACTGTGTCAAGCCTATAATCTGCCCTCAGGCAGAATCCCATTGTAAACAATTACAAGCTTAGATGGGATACTTCACACAAATATAGCCGATAAATAGTGCCACCCTTCACGCTGGGATGAGCCATAATAGGTTATTGACAAGATTCTTTAAGGGATGATTACTGTCTGCATCTGTTTTGTTTCCTGCTTATTACTATGTACCTCAGAGTATAGTCACAAGACTAACTTAACAGTCAGCAATTTAGTGTATTTGACATTTTAATTCATTCAATTCATGGGATAGAGACAAAATGGACAGATTTAAATATGGAGCTGGGGAAGCACCTGCAGGGTAAGGACAAAGTAAACATTTCAGAAGCAAAGTTCAAAGTTGTCAGAGATATGCATAAGAATTTCTGGAAACAGGAACAAGCCATTAGGCCAAACAAGCCCATCCCTTTCCTTTACCCCCACCCCAATATATCCCTCAATATTTCCTCTCTCTGAGTGCATGGACCTATCTCTTCAATCCATTTGTATCGTCTCTTTTGATGGCCTTTGCTGGCTACTTCTGCCTGTGGGTAAAAATCCTCTTTGCCCTCACATCCTCATTTTTAAGTTTGTATTTGGACAGTTCAAGAGAGTGACCAATTGTCCTGTATCAATTTTTCCCCTTGGGGAGGAGAAGGCTGAGAGGAGACTTGATAGAAGTTTTCAAAATTATGAGGGGGCTGGACAGAATAGATAGGAAAAAGCTGTTCCAACTCGTAAAAGGACCAAGAATGAGAGAGGGTACAGATTTAAAGTGATTTGCAACAGAAGCAAATGTGATGTGAGAAAAAACGGGTCTGGAATGCACTGCCTGGAAGTGTGGTGAAGGTAGGTTCAACTGAGGCATTTAAGAGGGCATTAGATGATTATTTGAATAGAAACAATGTGCAGGGGTATGGGGAAAAGGCAAGGCAACAGCACTCAGTCATA
Source organism: Carcharodon carcharias (assembly GCF_017639515.1). NCBI lineage: Eukaryota > Metazoa > Chordata > Chondrichthyes > Lamniformes > Lamnidae > Carcharodon > Carcharodon carcharias. The sequence goes on along the minus strand of NC_054476.1, from coordinate 155,856,290 downwards.
ATGGTCATTTGGAGAGCCAGTGCAGACACAATGGGCCAAATGGCCTCCTTCTGTACCATTAAGATTCTGTGATTCTGTGGTCCCTTCTGAATGCTGACGGAGGAGGGAAGGGGAAGATGTGTTTGGTGATGGTATTGTGCTGGAGTTGGTGGAAATGGATGATCCATTGAATATGGTGGCTGGTGGAAAATAAGGACAAGAGGAACCCTATTGAAAACTAAAACATGATTTTGAAAGAAACAAAACTCAGCATATGAGAATATCAATTTAGGACCTTCACATAATTCTAAATCAGTGACCTAACATAGAGATTTTCAGAGATAAGTACATGCTGAGAAAGGTCAGTTAAACCAGTCATGGTTCACCCAACTAGAAAGACACTAATGTCTTTCAGAGTCAGCGCAAAATGATCCATTCTGTTTAAGACTAAACAGATAATTACACAAAGCAGACCATTAGTTTACAAACCAACAAGACTAAGACTAATTATTTTGTTGCTATCACATTGCTGTGCGCAAATTAACTGCCATGTTTCTTACATTACAACAGTGACCATGTCATAAGTACTTCATTAGCTGTAAAATGCTTTGGTACGCCTGAGATTGAATGTGATGCTATATAAATTGACGTTATTTCTTTCTTTATGTCACGGTACGAGATATGGGAATCTCATGCTCATATACTGCGAAATATTCACCTGAGACTGGACCTGAGAAAGTTGCTTGTGTTCCATGTATGAACATATGAAATAGGAGCAGAAGTAGGACATTTGGCCCCTTGAGCCTGCTCTGCAACTCATTAAGATCATGGCTGATCTGTTTGTGTTTTGAATTCCACATTCCCATCTATCCCCGATAACCTTTGATTCTCTTGCCTAACAAGAATCTCTCTACACTAAGATAAAAGCAAAAAACTGCAGATGCTGGAAATCCAAAACAAAAATAAAAATATGCTGGAAAAACTCAGCAGGTCTGACAGCATCTGCGGAGAGCAACACAGTTAACTCTTCGAGTCTGTATGACTCTTCAACAGTCATACGGACTGGAAACATTAACTGCGTTGCTCTCCGCAGATGCTGTCAGACCTGCTGAGTTTTTCCAGTTATTTTTATTTTTGTTAAGAATCTATCTACCTCTGCCTTAAATATACTCAATGGCCCCACCTCCAACACCTTCTGAGGCAGAGTTCCAAAGTCACACAATCCTCTGAGAGAAAAAAATTCTCCCAATTTCTGTCCTAAAAGGGCAGCCCCTAATTTTAAAACAGTGCCCCAGATGTGTTCTTACAATAATTGTTGATAGCTGCCATGGTCACCATTACTGAGACTAGCTTTATATTCCAAATCTATTAGTTGAATTTTAAATTCCAGCAGTTGTTGTGGTGGGATTTGAACCCATGCCCCCAGAGCATTAGGCTGGGCCACTTGATTACTAGGCTAGTGACATCACCACTCCATCACCATCTCCCCAAAATACAAACCTTATTTTAAAATGGGCTGATTCCATGTGGAATAAAAAAAAATTCCCTTGCAACAGAGTTGGAAAAATATGTATATTCCCAAGCAATGGAATTCCTTTGGAAGTGCATTTACTGATGTTTGTAGCTAAATTGCACTCAGCAAGGTTCCATGCATATAAGGTCCCACAAACAATGAATGTATGATAATCTGTTTGTTGGTGGTTTTGGTTGAGAGGGGACTTTTGGCCGGGACATGAGCTGTTCTTCATCAAATCTTCATATGAAAGGCCTTAATCTAACATGTCATCCAAAAGACGGCACCTCAAACAATGCGGCTCTCCCTCAGCACTGCAATGGAATGTTAGTCTAGACCATGGGTTCATGTCCAAAGTGAAGCTTCAACCCTCGACAACAACTTGCATTTAAATAGCACCTTAAGCGTTGTAAAACATAGCAGGTCATTTCACCACAATGTAATCACGCAAAAATTAACACTGAGTCAAAGAACGACACATTAGGACAGGTTACCAAAAGCTTGGTCAAAGGTGTAGCTTTTAAGCAACATTTTAAAGGAGGAGTGAAGCTTTTGACTCAGAGTCAAGTAAGCTCTCAGCCGAGCTAAAACCTCTCTTTCTTCCTTCAGAACCAGTGTTGTCTGTTTTTATTTTGAATTACCAGCACTGACAGTTTTTCTTCCTTATCTGAATTGAATTATTGCCTTCTACCTCACTGTCAACTATCCGTTATCCTGCCTGTAATTGACTATGTACTGAGGTAACTCATTCCTTCACAAACTAGCTTGGCAGCTTCATTAGGAACAATACTGTTTGAACAAGGTACCTTTTTTTCCAATGGCTGTATGTTTTGTTGCACTTTGATTAGAACAGATCTGAGCAGCAAAACTGCATTGAAGCCATCACCATAACAATTGTTTGTATTCAGGTGTATTCCCTTTTGTCTCATTCAGACTTTGAGCGGAATTGTCCCAGATTTGCACGAAGTGTGATAACGGGCGGGTAAAAAGACATGTTACCCTCCGGCCGCAGTGGCAGGTTTTCACATCATATCGTCCGCTTCCCACCTCGTTATTATGCAGCCACAGGAAACACTCCATCTCACTGACGGGCAGCCTCTGAATCGCCCGCCATGCCATTACCTTACCGTTTCCTCACTCCGGGTGCTGCATCTAAATTGCAGCCACACACACAGTTCTCAAAGCCTGCAGCCCGGGACTGCTCCAGTGAAGACATGGCCCTGAAAGCCAAGAAGAGTACAGTGACCTGTCACTGGAATGCCTCTTAGAGGCTCACCATGATGTCCTCCACTTCCAATCTGGCTGCAGGAGGTCCATCAATCTCACCACTCCAGCTTGGGAGTCAGTGGCAGTGGTGGTCAGTGCCAACGCTGCACAGAAGAGGTTGGCCATCCAGTGCAGAAAGAGGATGAATGATCTCACCCGTGCCACCAGGATAAGGCAACTGTCTCATCACTCTAAATGCACACACTCACAAGCCCATCACACATTCAATGGCATCTCACTCACTGCCAGCTCAAGGGACATCACTACCCTCTCTCACACACACCCTCACATCTCCATCTGGCCTCATCTCTGGAGACGGCTTCCTCAGCCCTCACCAGCTTGAGACCACTCGCACAGATTAATGTGTGCCCCCATATGCAGCCTGGATGCCCCCCTGCCCCAGTACAGCCCTCGCCTTTGAGTCTGACTGGCTGAGATTAGAGTTGCCAACCACCCAGGATTGTCTTGGGCTTGATCTTCAGGAATTGGGTTTAATCTCCAGGACACTATTGCGAGCAAACGCAGAAGAAAATCATAGTGGGCATTAAACGACGCGGTGGCTGGCATTTTCCAGTCTCCTCATGTTGGGTTCCTCCACAGCGGATATGTCGGACAATTCAAACTTCCGTTCAATTCGGCAGGACTGGTAGATCCCACTGGCAGGACAGGGGTGGAAAATCCCGCCCTGTGCTTGTTAACATTTTTTTGAACACTGATTTATTAGTTATAAAGGTATCGGAGATGGAGGACAAAAAAATGTTTCACTAACAGTCCAATTGGGCAACAATTCTGTTGCCTTTTCAATAGACGTGGGAAGGTAGTTTGCCAGGAGCATGGGCCAATTGTGGGAACCTTGGGGTAGATAGTTTGAGATGGGAGGTCATATGATGTAATCTTCAGGCTTGCACTCAGCCAGAATTGTCAACCTTAGCTGAGGTACCTCCAGAACCAGGTATTGCAGCTTTAAGGCCTCATGGTGTGCTAGTTTAATGGTTTACTACATTATAACCGGGGCTACACTTCTACAGTGCTTTTTTTAGTCACTCATGGGATGGAGGCATCACTGGCAATGTCAGCATTTGTTGCCCATCCCTAATTGTCCTAGGAAAGGTGGTGTTGAGCTATCTTCTTCATGCACTGCAGTCCATCTAGAGTAGGTACACCTGTTAGGTAAGGAGTTCCCTACATGACAATGAAGAGGCGGTGACACATTTTCAAGTCAGGGATGGCGTATGACTGGTGCAGAACTTTCGGCTGGTGGTGTTACCATGTGCCTAGGTCCTTGTCCTTCTAAGCTACAGAGGTCATTGGTTTGGAAGGTGTTGTCGAAGAAGGTTTAGCAAGTTGCTGCAGAGCATCTTGTACATATTGGCACACATTGAAGCCACAGCGAGCTTGTAGTGGAGGGAACAAATGTTTAATGTGGTGAATGGGGTGCTACAGAGGTCATTGGTTTGGAAGGTGTTGTCGAAGAAGGTTTAGCAAGTTGCTGCAGAGCATCTTGTACATATTGGCACACATTGAAGCCACAGCGAGCTTGTAGTGGAGGGAACAAATGTTTAATGTGGTGAATGGGGTGCCAGGCATGCAGCCTTCTTTGTCCTGGATGGTGGCAAGCAGAAGTTTGGATGAGTTCAACTGTAAAGAGGATGTATGGTGGCAGACTGGCCAGAAAAGCATTGCAGCAGTCCAGTCTAGAGCTAACAAAGGGATGGATGAGGGTTTCGGCACTTTGTCCCAGTTTGCTTAGAGTAATCTCACTTTGTACTTTATATTTACCTTTTAATCAGAAGGCGAAATGCATATGACTCCTGAATGGCTCACATACTGGGGCTGCAGAGATTAAGTTTATCTCATTTAGTTCTGATCAATACCTATGCATTACCCTTGAATTCTACATTGATAAATGGACCAATTTTACACTTAGGCAATGTTTTGTCACATACACGTGTCAGACATTATATTGAATAAAAGATTAATCTGCGTAAAGCTGCTTGAAGCTTCCATTAACCCATTAAAGATGCCAATTACTAGCATAGATCTCCTTTGAGAATGTGATGAGACATTTGAGGGAATGTGCTGGATCTACATTTGAGCTAGAAATATCTGCAGTAAGCTGTAAGTAACAGGTAAATGAGTAGGGAAATTGTCTTCCTTGAACCAGCAGAAAGGGACATTGCCCTTTCACCCAAAGGTACATAGGAACAGGAGGAGGCCAGTTAGCCCTTTGATCCTGTTCTTCCACCAATCAATGAGATCATGGCTGATCTGCAACGTAACTCAATATAAGCCTTTGCTCTATATCTTTTGATACCTTTGGGTAACAAGAATCTGTTAATGTCAGTTTTAAAGTTAACCATGGATCGAGCATCTATTGCCATATATGGAAGAGTTCCAAACTTCTGCCACCCTTTGTGTGAAGATGTGTTTCCTCATTTCACTCCTAAAAGACCTGGTTCTAATTGTTAGACTATGTTTCCTAGTCCTACACTCTCCAACTAACAAAAATTCTCCCCATCTACTGTTCCTCTTAATAACTTGAAAACTTCAATCAAATCAACCTTCTAAATTCTAAGGAATACAGCCCTAGTTTGTTTAATCTCTCGTTGTAGTTAACCCTTGGAGCCCAGTTGTCAATCTAGTAAGTCTATGCTACCTTCCTCCCAAGACCAATATACCCTTCCTAGGTTGTAGTGCCCAGAATTGCTTATGGTATTCCAGTGGCGGTTTAATCAGGACTTCGTATAGCTGAAGCACCCACTGCACCATCACCAAGGACACATTATTCCCAATGCACTCACTATTGTCTTAAACAGTTGCTCCCAATGTAAACAAACAGTGGATCACAAAGGAGATAGATACATGTCCCTATTCTCTGCGTACAGCCAGGCAGACAATGAATGGAGGTCCCGAGGCACAATGGGCAGGGTTTTCTGGCCCCGTCCACCACTGGGATCATCCAGTCCCACTGAAAGTCAATGGACTTTTGGCTGGGCTGCCAAATCTCCTGTGGTGAGTCCCGTCACAATGGGGCCAGAAAATCCCAGCCATGGAGCCTGTTTAAGATCACAACCACAAATGGCCACTGACGGTGATTTGAATCAGAAATGTGTTCCTATTTGATTGGCAGGAATCAGACATATATCCATTGTTAAATTGTTCAAACGCATACTAGATTGGCAGAGATCAGAGAGGTCCCATGAGTACCGGACTGTGGGCGTTCCTACACCACCTGGATGGCAGCAGTTCAAGATGGTGGCTTAACACCGCCTTCTCAAGGTCAATTACAGATGGGCAATAAATGCTGCCTAGCCCACATCCCATGAAAGAAAACATTCTTTAAAAAGTAGACTACTTGTATGGATTTCCCCTGTCGCTCAAGGCTACAAAAAGTGGATGCATTGTATAGAAGTTACCTTAACATTTCCTTCAGGCAGAAATGAAGAGGAGGCAGTGAATGAGCATATGATATGAGGATATGACTGAACTATTATGGTGCCTGAACACACAAAAGATAGTCTAGGCACAAATGTATGTAGCTTGGCTCAGCTGGTAACACCCTCATCTCCAGACCAGGAGGCTGCGTGTTTAAGTCCTATAACAAGCTTTGAGTTTGTAATTGTGATTGGTGCTCCTGTGAGATATGACAGCTATTTGCCATTCTTGAAGGGAGTATAGCACTGTCAGAGGTGCTGTCCTTCAGATGAGGTGTTGAATCAAGATCCTATCTGCCGGTTAAGGTGAATCTGAAGTATAAGCAGGAAGTGCACTTTGTCTCCTAATCAACAAGTAACATAGAACAAAAACAATTTGATGGTTTCACATCCCAGAGCTGTTTTTGTAGAATATCACTGGTTAGTGCAGAACACAAGAAAATAAGAAATAGAAGAAAGAATAGCTGTACAGTCCCTCAAGTCCTTTACCATTCAATAAGATCACGACTGATATTCAACGCAACTCCACTTTCCTGCCCTATGTTCATATTCATTGATTCCCTTGGTGTCCAAAAGTCTATCGAGCTTGAACTCAAACACTCAACAACTAAGCATCCGGAGCTCTTTAGGTAGAAAACTTCAGAGGTTCTGAATGAAGAAATTTCTCTTCATCTCAGTACTAAATGGCTGACCCCTTTTCCCAAGACAATGATCCCTGGTTCTAGACTCTCCAGCCAGGGGAAACAGCCTCTCAGCATCTACCCTGTCAAGTCTTCTAAGAATTTTATACATTTCAATGAAATCACTTCACGTCCTGCGAAACTCCAGGGAATATAGGCCCACACTCCTGAATCTCTCCTCATGGGGCAGCCTTCTCATCCCAGAAGGTCTACTGCATTTTGCCTACATGACATCAGTCACTGCAATTCTAAAGTAATTTATTGTGTAAAGTGTTCTATGTATATACAAATCAATTTATAAACTGAGGAAGGCCATCCTTATGACAGATACAGCCGTTTTTCATTTGCTTTGAGAACGTGGGTGAGACTGGCAACGTCATATTGATTGTTCATCCCCAGATACCCTGCAACAGTAGTGTGGGCACCATTGCACTTGCAAGGATGAGCCAACAAAAGTCTATCAACCTGAGAGGCTGGGCAGGATGTACAACAGTTTCAGAATTGTAAACTGTACCATTGGCTCAGGAGATACCTGTCCTGTCGTTCTGCTCTGACCTGAACAATCGGGGGAATTGCCTGCAGCTGCCAGCTCAAGTGTTTAGCATTCTCCATCTTTGCCGCTTCCTGTTCAGGCAAATGCAAAATGTGAACAGGCAATGGATTAGCTGCTACCTCTTGCAAATAATTAACTCGCTGTCAGTGTTGCTTTCTTTGGACAAAGTGAGGGGAAAGTTTCTGTCATGCCTTTCCGTAGTGCAGTGTTTTTTTAAAAGAGGCAACTTTCCAACTGATATCATCTCTGTCACCCAGCCTCTGCCCAGTCCCTGGAGCTATTAGTATTCATATAACATTGATAATAGCTAACGTATTACATGCATGAGGAGGTTATGCCACTAATACATGTGTCATTAAGCTCTTTTGATGTGTTTCAGTGGTTGGCTTAAGGGCAAAACTCACCTTCCTATGAAATATGCCTGACAGCTGTTTAATTAAAACGTACTCAGATGGAAAAGCTGTTTGGCAAGTAGAAGGGAGCAGGATCCATGACCTGCTTTGGCAGTACCAACAGCCTGAAAGTAATCTTCAATTGAAAGTCTAACTTTAGCAGAATTATGAATTAAAAGAGTGCTGGTGAATTGGTACAAAAATAATGAAAGACGGGCTCTGCATTGATACACTGCCTCATCGCGAGGTGTCTCATGTATAATGGATTAGCTGAAGGCCTATGATTGTCTGGTGGGCCGATCCCTTCCTCGGATGGTCTGTCCAGGAGATAAGGGTTTGATTACTTTTCTTGGCTCCGCAGGTTTGTTGTGGTCCCGTGTTTCTAATAAGTAAACCAGATAATCATAATCCCCAGCTGGAGGGCAGTCAGTAGCGGGAACCCTGGATGTTTATTCCTTTGCCAGCCCATGGGTACTGATGGAACCCACAGTGTTTCAGCAGCTGTACTCACTCAGACCAGTTGCCTTAGGACACTGAAGGTCAAACCTGTGACCTTTCAGTTTGTATGGGCTGAGCTTTCTACCTTCCCCTCCCCTGTTGATTGGAATGCGTCTCCTGGAACGAACTTCTGTCCATCATGTAGGTGTGGCAAGGACCGATTTCTATTCCATTTCGGCCTATCCACAGATTCTGACAAAATATGGACAGGTGCAGCTTGTGGAAAGTGGAATGTGATAGCAGCTATTAGTTTTATATTTTACTTCCACTTTTCTGCCATCTCCTGAAGGGTGGGGGGGGAGGTGGGTGTGGGGCAGGCTCAAGGGACGAATGGAACTGTGACCCTTTAATACAGCACAATCTCTTCATGTGCGAGCCCAGGTAGTGGTGCTGTTGCCTATTTGAGTAATGTCCACATTAGCACAACACCCTTGACAGATGTTCTACACAGGCACACTGTCCTCACCAGGTATTGTGCACAGGCACACTGTCCTCGCCAGGTATTGTGCATAGGCACACTGTCCTTGCCAGGTATTGTGCACAGGCTCACTGTCCTCGCCAGGTATTATGCACAGGCACACTGTCCTCACCAGGTATTGTGCACAGGCACACTGTCCTCGCCAGGTATTGTGCACAGGCACACAGTCCTCGCCAGGTATTGTGCACAGGCACACTGTCCATGCCAGGTATTGTGCACAGGCACACTGTCCTCGCCAGGTATTGTGCACGGGCACACTGTCCTCGCCAGGTATTGTGCACAGGCACACGGTCCTCGCCAGGTATTGTGCACGGGCACACTGTCCATGCCAGGTATTGTGCACAGGCACACTGTCCTCGCCAGGTATTGTGCACAGGCACACTGTCCTCGCCAGGTATTGTGCACAGGCACACTGTCCACGCCAGGTATTGTACACAGGCTCACTGTCCTCGCCAGGTATCGTGCACACTGTCCTCGCCAGGTATTGTGCACAGACACACTGTCCTCGCCAGGTATTGTGCACAGACACACTGCCCTCGCCAGGTATTGTACACAGGCACACTGCTCTCGCCATGTGTCGTTCAAAGACACATTGTCCTCATCATGTTTTCGCTCACATAAAGTCCAGATGGATTCTCTAGCTAGCGGTAAAAGCATAAACCATGAACAGTTTTATTCCTTCCCTAGCAGATGGGCTGAGACCGCCATTGCTGCTCATTTGGCTGAGAACAGTTAATTCAGTAATGGCCAAGGTTCGAACCTGGAGCCTTTCTGCCCTGAATGGCTCAGTCCCAAAGCATTTGTCCCAAAGCCATCTGGAGATCTTCCTCAATTCTCCTTTACAGTCCACGCTGCACACAATGTGATAAGCATCACTAACTATGACTTGTTTCTTAATGTGATGGGTGGTCAACTAGCATCTAAAAGACTGCAGCATTTCAAGAAGGCAGCTCACCACCACCTTCTCAAGGGAAATTAGGGATGGGCAATAAATGCTGGCCCAGCCAGCAACTCCCACATCCCATGAATGAATAAAAAAAACCTAAACTTTCTACCCCAACTGAAAAGTACCTCATTTGCTAATAAAAAAACCTGAGGTAGTGAAAGACACTACATAAATGAAAGTGTTTCTTTCAAACCAGCCAATGTTTAGAGAAATTTGATGCAGTAACCAGCTAAACAAAATGCAGAGTAACATTCGTGAAATGAATAGTTACTGTTAAATTAATATTGATTCGGAGAAGTTACCCTAGCTGTGGAATAAATGTAATCTGTGTATTAACCTTGTGATGAAGATAGAATAAAGCACCACTATTAAGCAGTGAAGTCACCACACTAAAACAACATGACTCCCACCATCTAACCTGCAGTAATTAGTTTATTAGCCACATGTGATAATAACATGTTTTCCCCTGAATTCAGGTTGACAATTCATTAGCTCCAGGATGAGAAATATGCTTGTAGCTATAAATGGGCCAAATCTTTTATTGCTCCTTTTTCAGATAAAATTTGAATGTTTTTTTGAACAAAATACATGGTGTTGGCTGGACTGCTCAGTGTTTTCCAGCATTTGCGGTTTTTAGTATAAAGATAAAAACTGTTGCCGGTACAATGGTATACCCCAAAATGATTAGACGATGAAAATTAACAGAAAGCTGCAATGTTAAAAAGAGTAGGAAATGAGATGGAAAAATCAATAATAAGGGGTTAGATATGGCAAGCTGGAAGAGAGGGTTAAGGAAGGAATCATGCAATCAGTCTGAATTTCAACATTTGATCTTAGTAGGGGGCGTTTTGAAGGGATAGTATTAAGATAATCTGAGCAAGATTCTGAGATATATTTATTTGCATGTTTTCAAATCTGCTTTTCCTGCTTTTCCTTCTGTAGGATCCCCATGTGTCCTGGCATGGCCCCGAGATTTGTCCCAGGATATGTCAGTGCCACTTTCTTGGGTGTCTGTGAGCAAATGAAAGACAGAGACCCACGCCGTGAATGCAACAGAAGGCCTACAGGAGCTTCTAGTTCAAGCAGTGCCATTTTATAACCCTTCCAGCCCATGAGGCATAAGTGTGTCAAACACTGTTTTTCAGCTCAATCATCCCCTCTCTTCAATCTAACTTTGATTGGTGAGATATTAAGTAGGACAGATCACGGATATCCCTCGAGCAGGTAGTGAGGAGGAACTGGGACCCACACGTGATCAACTCTCCCTTGGTGATTTTCCCTTTTGCTTGCAGTGGCACAAGGCAAAGTCTGCTTTGTCCCTCTCATTGAGTTTAGCCCACTTGCACTTGTTCTTCACTCCATGGCTCAAAGGGTTCAAGTTTGAGTAGCTTTAGATGCTTTAATATTGGGTTAGGCACTGTGCTGTTGCTGCTGTCAATGCATGTGACCAGTTGACACAAGTGCAGTTGTGCAGTTGACACAACTCAAGATAAATTTGCTGGACTAACTAAGGCTGACAGACAGACAGAACCTGTTTCTTTTGTATCAGTTCGGGCAGCCTTGGCAAATCCAGTAGCACCTGCAAATGTGCCACCCAATATAAAAGCAGCTTTTCTCTATCAACGCTTGATGCTACCTCCACTTTAAGGGTTTTACCTGAATCACAAACAATGCATGTCTATTAGCAGGCTGATAGCACAGTCCTCAGCGCTAATATGCATTGGGTGCCATTGTACAGGGTGCTGGGATCTGCTGAATACCCAGATCACATAATGTGTGTCTTTTGTGCAAAGGACAGGAAAATCTGGAACTCACTCCACCCAAAAAGCCAAGGATCCTAGGACCAATGCAGCTTTCAAACTTGAAATTGATAGATTTTTGTTACGTAAGTGTATCAAAGGATGAAGAGCAGAGACAGGTAAATGGAGTTGAGATGCGGATCAGCCATAATCTAAACTGAATGGTGTTTCACAATGAAACACTTCAATTACATCTGTCTTTTCCTCTTCTACCACTCTTACAGAGAGTTTAGTGTTGATGACCCAGTTTGTAAAGAGATCATTCTTTAAATTTCTGATCGACATCAATGTGCTTTCAATTTCAAGCTCTCAGGCAATAGTGTGTGACTGACTGCTCAGAAATGGCTCACACTGGGCAGATACCAGAATACTAAAGTCGCAGAGCATTTCCTCCATCCTGCATTGATCTGTTGCAAAAGTGAGATGATGTGCTAATTTGGTACAGATACAATGTGTCTGAGGGTGGACAACTAGCCTGGTACCTGAACTCTGTTAGTGCCAATCTGTGACTACCCACACAGATATTAGTGACAGCAGCCTGGGATGATGCACCTAACAGATTTCTCTCTCTCCCTAAAGTGAGAAGCTCTGTTGCTAAGGAATTGTGACAATGGAACGGACTATGCTAGCAAGTGTCGCTGCCCCTCAGGAGTTCATTGTGCCAGCCCTGTGACAACAGGCTGAAAAAATAAAACCATATCAATGAATTGGGCAGTAAAATAAAGAAGGTAGTGTTTAGTGTGAAGAGCTTTAATATGAACTAAAGAGCCTGTAATATAAATGAAACAAAAGTGTCATGATATGAATGAGCCAAGGCTGTAATATAGGTGTCAGATGTGTTGCAATTTAAAACACAGTTTTAAACACTGAGCAAAGGCTGGGCTGTAATCAAAATGAGATTACCTAGACAATATCAAGGCTTGGGCTGAAGAGTGACAAGTAACATTTGTGCCACACAAGTTGCAGGCAATGACCATCTCCAACAAGAGAGAATCTAACCATCACCCCTAGATATTTAATGGCATTGCCATCACTGAATCCCCCACTATCATTATGGTTACCATTGTCCAGAAACTGAACTGGACAAGCTGTTTAATTAATGTGGCTACAAGAGCAGGTCAGAGGCTAGGAGTCCTGTGGTGAATAATTCACCTCCTGGCTCCCCAAAGCCTGTCCACCGCCTACAAGGCACAAGCTAGGAATGCGATAGAATACTCTCCACTTGCCTGGATGAGTACAGCTCCAACAACACTCAAAAAGCTTAACTACATACAGGACAAAGCAGCCTGCTTGATTGGCACCCCTTCCACAAACATTCACTCCCTCCACCACCTATGCACAATGGCAGCAGTATGTAACATCTACAAGGTGCACTGCAAGAACTTATTAAGGCTCCTTAGACAGCACCTTCCAAACCCACGACTGCTACCATCTAGAAGGACAAGGGCAGCAGACAGATGGGAACACCACCACCTGGAAGTTACCCTCCAAGCTACTCATCATCCTGACTTGGAAATATATCACCATTCTTTCACTGTCGTGGGATCAAGATCCTGGAACTCCCTCCCTTACAGCACTGTGGGTGTACCTACACCACATGTACTGCAGCGTTTCAAGAAGGCAGCTCATCACCATCTTCTCAAGGGCAGTTAAGGATGGGCAGTTGTTACAACCAGTCCCCGGGTGAGGATCCCCAAGTTGTTAACTTCCTGAAAAGGACCCCAATTTTGTTATGCTCCCAGGTGAGGAGGAATGAGCTGGCTCCCCATCCTTATTCAACCCCCTCGGTTGGTCATAACAAGAGTAATTTAAGGAGGATCCCTTACCCCCATGGGTACCTTTTCCCAGTCCAAATGTACTTATGTTTTAGACAGAGTCAATTTGACCAGGCTTTCTTGAGTCAAAGAAAAAGTAAGTTTAGTAGTTACTAAAAACACGAGAAAAAATTAAATAAAAATGCAACGCACATACACACAAATCAGAAATGAGAAGTTGAGTCCAAAATAAAAATTAAGAAAAGACACACAAATCTGTTTTTGGCTTATCCTGAGGAGTAGATGCTGAAACGTTGTGGCCGTTAAGTTGGGTGATTCTGGTAGAGCTGATTTTGGCAGTTTAGCAGTTGGTTTGGAGACATTTGGTTCTTCAAGTTGGCTGAAGAAGCTTTCCTATTTCCTTTTTGACTCTTTGTGGACTTATCTCCAGTAACAGAAAGAGAGAGGGCACCTTTGCCTGCAAGGGGTGCATGGTCAATATTCTTCTGCTGTGTCTCTCACAGCACATACTAATACACCAGAACTAGAACACGCAGATCAGATCTGCAGCTAGCTTTTTTAACCCATTTCATTGCGTATTCCTGGAACAAAAAAAAACATGTCTTTCGCCAGAGTCTGTTTTCTTTCAACTCAGATCATTTCCACATTCTTCGATATTCCTCAACAGGAGATAGTTTCTGCTGATGTTTGGTAATCAGTCTCCATTGTCTCCACAACCATAGGAGATTAAAGTTCAGTCTTCTGCATTTCATCTCTTTCTTTTAAGCGTCTGTGTCTGAAGTAATCCTTAACACCTTTTTAGGTGCGACATTCCATGTTCTTTCTGGACTAGTTGGTCAACTATGATCCACATAGGAATTTTCCAGCAGGCGGTTACTTTACATTCTCAGCCATCTTTTACTCAGTGTCTTTGTATGTATGTCTTTTTCAAAAGTTCAATATGCCCATAAGTAATCTGGGGCTGTAATCCACTGTCGTAACACAATAAATGTTGACCAAACCAGTGATGACCATATCCGATGAATGAATAAAAAAAAGAATATGGGGCCACCTGTAATATAAATCAGACTGTTTTGTAGTACACATGGCAACATCCTGTGATATGAGATATGGCTGTAATATAAATGAGACAATGGTGTAATACACGCAAGTCCACCCTGTAATGCAAAATAAGAATAGATTGCAATGCAAACGATTCTGGGCTGTAATATAACCAAAGTTGGGGATTGTGTTATAACTAAGTCAGGGCTGTAATATAAATGAGGTTGGTCTAAAAGCTATTTGAACTCAGGCTATAATATCAATGTGACAGTGTTGCTGTTGTCAGCAGGGAGCCATCTACGGAGGTGGTTTTCTGAGGCTCCAACAAGAGGGGAAGCAGTCCAGCAAACGTAGGTGACTGCTGACAACGTGCTGGACACTATCTCCCACAGTTATCAGTATGTAGACCTCATATACAGGCCAGCAACCCAGGTTTCACTTTGTTTCCCTTTGTAGACCTTCTTCCAACATTAAGGAACTTCTGCAGCCAAACACTTGTGATTTCGCCTTCATCACGTCTTGAAGTACATATTGTTTCCAGTCGACAATCATTGGACAGCAACCAAAAGACGGAATCGACTGCCCTCTCTAGTGTTGTGTTAGGAGGCAGGGAGGGCATTTAATCAGGCAGGAGGGTGAGGCCCTTCCCACCTCCACCCGATTAGATATGAGGTAGGAAGGCCTGTGGTCAACCTTCTGCCACCATTGAGGTCTTTAAGAGGACAATTAATAACAACTTAAGGGCCTCATCCTTCTGCTGCTGGTTTTAACCCAGTGGCAGGCGAGCCTGTCACCACAACATGTAAACCTGTGCAGGCTGCTTATCATCTCCCAGGGATGTTACCTCCGTCAAAGGCACTCAGTGTCTGATCGAGGGTGTGGCATTGGGAAGGGGGAAGGCCCACTGAGAGCCACTACCCTACCCTTGCTGCCAACCCTCATAGAACCCCCTAAATACCCTATCCATGACCCCAACACCCTTCCCGCCATTACTTACCTGTGGCCTGGGTTTGCGCTGTGATCCAGGGACTCTGGTGGGTGCCGTTCCTGCAGCAGCCCTGCCTCCAGGGTCCTGATCCTGGGCAAAGGCCCACTGCTGGCCTCTCCACTTCCTGATTGGCTCATGATTTGGCAGACCTTCCCCAAAAGAAGCTCCCATTGTGGCTGGCAAATGAAGCTCCCATTGCTTCTACACTGCCTCCACAGGATTCCGCCCCAGGATTGGGGATTGGCAGACTGAAAGTCTGATCGGGTTTTTCATTCCTGCTACAACATCACCTGTGATCAATAGTGACCGTGTACACTCTGCACTGTGTTAATTGTACATTAATTGTATGCAGTAAGTGGGCATTAACTGGGGATTCACTTGTGCTCCTATAAAGGGGAGCAGACTGAAATTGCAGTGGCTGTGTTCAGAGATGTATGCTTGTAATGTGTATCGCTGCAAATAAAAGCTTATGTGAGTGTTTAAAGATTAGGCTCCTATTCCTCCTTCACTGCCTGGTTTCATGGAATAGAACAAACTCTCTATGTGGTATATTTAACCCCTGAGCAATAGGGGAACTGTCCTATGATCTTAACATATTGTCTGCACACCACTTAAGCATCTAAATTTGCTTCATCTGTTAACGACTCCAATCACAAAGGAGACTGGTGGATTCAATGCCATTATGAGTTCCACGCTCTCCTTCATAAGTCGAATACACAATGTACATCTATTTAAGATTGCTGTGGAAGTTAGCTAGGAATAAGCCCAATTATCACTCCTGCTGAAAGAGTTGCATATCCAAATGTGTGTGTGGGGCCCACCAGGATCCAGCAGCAAGTGGTCTGTCTGACTAATTGAAGGTTTGAACTGAGAAGTGGTACTGAAACCTTTGCCCATCTGTTAATGTTTCAGACGAGTGCTGTTCTGTGCTCCGGAGGCTGCGTTCTGCTGGCTACCAGCGCCCTGTTGGCTATTGTTACTGTCTTCCTGCCAAGCGGACAGTGTGAGAAGAGGATCTGCACACTGGCTGGCTACATGCAAACAACAGCAGGTGAGTGATCTGACTCCTGTACTTCTTCCTCTGTTATATTGTCCGGCAGTCTGTCACAGTGATGTCGATACCACGGAAGCACTGTGTTGGATTTACAGATCAGTAATTGAACAAACAGGGGAATGGAATAGGATACATGAGAACTGTACAGTTGGAAGTTAATTGCAGACTGTGTGATGACCCACCAGCAGTTTGCATTAAGAATTCAGGTGTAATAGACCAGTTCGTGTGATATTAATTGACATTCTGTATAGGTTTATAATGAAAATCTGTTTTAAGTACAAGGATAAAATCTCACAGACAGTGCACATTTCCTAATAGGCTTACCAAGCAGGCAAGGATCCTCGCTGACAAACACACCCAAAATTGGCCCAATTATGTTCTAAGTTAGTATATTAGTTTCTCATTAATTTTCTGCTTCCATCTCCCCCACCTTCTGACAGCATTGATTCCTTGCTGGAATACAGTTCCATAACAGCTCACCCAAGGGGCAGCTGTTCAGAGTTGTGTTTCAGTAGTAAGTGCCGAGAAGCTGTTTGACTATGGTGGTCACTAAGACTGACTGTAGCTTCCTTGTTACTGCCCAGATCAAGCCAGCACAGATCATTGATAAAACCTGGGATTCTTTTTTTCTGTATTACTCAATTACAACAATAAACAACAACAACTTGCATTTATATGTCGCACCTTTAGCGCCACAAAATACCCCAAGGGGCTTAACAAGAGCAGTATCAACAAAAATGTTTCGGACGACTGAGTCACAGAATGAGATATCAGAACAGCTGGCTAAAGGGTTGGTTAAAAATGTAGGTTTTCAGGAGCAGTGGATACATTTAGGGAGGGGATTCTGGAGCGTACAGCCTTGATAGCTGAAAGCATGGCCACCAACGGTGGCATGATTAGAATCGCGGGTAAGCAAGTGGCCAGAATTGGAGATGTGTAGATACCTCAGAGGGTTGTAGGAGATTAAGAGATAGGGAGTGACGAGGCCATGAAAGGATTTGAAAACAAGGATGAAGATTTTAAATTAAGGCATTGTCAGACCAGGAGCCAAGGTACGTCAGCGAGCACAGGTGTGATAGGTGAACGGGACTCACCGGATAAACTCACCGAGCCATCAGCAAAGCCTTGAACAATAATGTAGTTGGGTGGGTGAGGGAAGCTGGTGCCGTAATGGCAGGAGACAAGTTTCCATGTGCAACACCCCTATGTGATCACTATTTCAGCCACATGGCAAAAAACCGCAGATCATCCCAGGCTCTTCTGAAGTCTCTGTTAGAAAGTGACTGTGGTGGAGGCTGGAGTCTTCTGCCAGTTGATCCAAGGGATGATGAATGATACACGACAGGCAATGGAGAGAAAGTGAAGAGAACTACTCGTTAAAAGAATAGCATTGCAAAGATTTGGGCTGTCTGTGCTGGTTTTAGATGATAATTTATGTAAGGAACATGGGCAAAAATGAACAAGTTCCAACTTGAGTGTGAATGATAAAGTAGGTCTGATGGTGCCTGGAAAGATTTTCTAATTTAATGCGTAATGTTTTCATCAGTTAGAAATCAACAAGCTTGACAGGGAAATGTGGGTGTGTAATAATCAGCCCCTCAGAGGGAGGATAAGCTATTTAGCCTCACTCTCCTAAATTCCTATCTAAGGTACATCAAACAGGAGGCTGCAGTCTTTCTCTGGTGAGGCGGAAGGAGGGAAGAGCCAGAATGGATCGGTCTCTGTCTCTCTGGCAGCAAGGGAGAATTGAGAATTAACTCAATATGGTCATTTGTACAATTGATACTTGCTTGGAACTTTTTAAACGGATATGTGGAGTATCCTGAAATAATAAAAAAAACAGAAAATGCTGGAAATACTCAGCCTTGAAAGATCATACACCTAAAATGTTACCTCTGTTTCTCTCTCCACAGATCTACTGAGTATTTCCAGCATTTTCCATTTTAATTTCAGATTTCCAGCATCCTCAATATTTTGCTTCTGTATGTGAAATATTCTGGTTGATTGACACAGTTCCTATTAGTATCTTAAACAGTTCTTTTTCCTACAGACTATTTTTAATTATTCTTCACCCTTGCATTTTTTTTAAAATGTCTGCTCTCAATAACTTAAGTTGGCACATCCTTGACTTGTCATACAATATTTCGTGAATAAACTAACTACAGGTCTGTTGTGTAGCCCTTGGCCTGCATGACCTTTGAACCCATCATCAGCAGAGATGACTGGCAAACATAAACTCATCTCACACACTATGCAGCCCCCCACCACCACCACCACCACCCCCTCCCCACCCAGCCCCCCGGCACCCAAATTTCCTTCCATCTGCAGAAAATTTTAAATGTTGTTGTGTTGATTAACATTTACAGAAAGAGGGAACATGGAGGCAGAGTTAAGATTTCCTCTCTTTGCTATGGATGGGCACGTCTACAACATATTAAAAATGTTACATCTACACACACTTTGGGCCTACAAGATCTTACTTATTTCTGTCACAATTTCATATCAACTTTTTCTATTATAAATTCCTATGTCCTCAATTAGAATGGAAACTGCCTATGTAAACTTGTCATGTGATGCTACCACTTCCTGCCAGTGGTAGTGCTGTAACTTCTCAGTTTTGCACGACTTGGTCTCTCACCTGTGCTGCAAAATAACTCCAATGTTCCAACCAGCTCAACTTCTCTGCTCCCCAAGCTGACATAAATGTTGTTCTTTAACTGTAAATAATATTGCAGAAGTATATGATGTAAAAATGAGGACAGGACATGTGACTTTAAAATGGGGACTAAATTATATCAGCAAAGTCCTTTAACCCTGCTCTCTCTAAGAACGACACCTAGGTCTTGTCTCCTTATGTTAGTTCATACAGATGTTGTCCTTTTGCCTATTTAGGTGCTATTCACTAGAGCTACCAACCAGCTATTTTGCAGTATTAATATAATTAAATTATGACTGTACTTTCTTCAGGCTCTGTGTGGGTCTAATCTATGTTTGTGAGTCAAGCCAGCTGGCTCATCTCTTACAAGAAGGATCTGCTCAGCCCACACAACTGCTTCAGGACTGGAGGAAGTCTCCCCCTCAAGACTGCCACCCACTGTGGAAGAAAAATCCACATGTTCTAATAGAAGCAATTTTTTAAAGTAAACAAAATGCAACCAAACAAGCATCCTGTTGTTTTTGAACATTATTTTTCCAGTCACTGAGTGCCATAGTGAGTTGTGGTACTAATGAAATTTGCCAGAAATTGCCACAACCCATTGTTTTTTTTCACAAACTCCTGGTCTCAGTGACTGCCTTGGGTTGGTGCGGACAGGGGCCAGAGCTGTAAAATGCGACGAGCCATTCTAAACTCCGTTGACTTTGGCGGGACCGTAAAATCCCCCTCCCATAAAATTCCATCCAGGGCCAGCTGCCAGAGGGACAGAGACCGGTCCATTCTGGCTCTCCCCCTCCTTCAACCTCACCGGGGAAAGACTGCAGCCTGTTTGAGTGCCTCAGATAGGAATTTAGCAGGGTTGGAGATTAGATCTGTTGCTCTTCTTCTGCTGTTGCAATAGCAGCTGTGTCATTGACCTCCCCATCTGAAGTTAACCTAAGGGACACCCTTGGGGCAAGCAACCCCTGGTATCTTGGCACATCTCTTCCTGGTTGGCAGACCTCACTCTCAAGAGGGAGAGCTGAGGGCAAGTGGACCTTTGCAGTATCATCAAAGAACCTCTTCAGATTTTTTTTTCTCTCACAATAGCACAGAAATTCCGTGCTGAAAGGTCAGAGTAAGATTTTGATCATTATAAGCATTCCTGTATATGCACAGTACACCGAGAGAGAGAGAGAGAGAGAGAGAGAGAGAAATTCACTTAATGGATTCGATTTGCTTAATGGCCATTTGGGGTTTTAACTACAACATAGCCAGATCTGATTTGGCCCATAAGCTTTTTGATTTAGGCTCCAAACTAAGCTTTAAATTTTGTTCTTAAAAACCCTGCCTGTAGTTAGCTAATTTATATTGACTTTAAATTATAAAGCAGTTTCCTAAAGCACTGCGTCGGCTGGAAAATAAGAATCCTTGCAGTAAGCGATAAACCAGCAGAGCTCAAATCATGAACTCAAGACCTTTCAAAGAGTTTGAAAACCTTTCAGCGATAAAGCCTAATTGAAGCTGTATTCCCCACAATTTTAATGTCAAAAGAAAGATCAATGTGTCTTGTGCAGTCCACCTGACATCTAGATGGTTAACATTTTTTATTCATTCATGGGATGTGGGTGCGCTGGCTGGGTCAGCATTTATTGTCAGCCCTAAATGCCCTTGAGAAGGTGGCGGTGAGCTGCCTTTGTGAACCGTTGCAGTCCATGTAGTGTAGTTACACCCACAGTGCTTTAGGGAGGGAGTTCCAGGATTTTGGCCCCACAACAGTGAAAGAACGGCGATATATTTCCAAGTCAGGATGGTGATTGACTTGAGGGTACCTTCCAGGTGGTCGTGTTCCCATCTATCTGCTGCCCTTGTCCTTCTAGATGGTAGCGGTCGTGGGTTTGGAAGGTGCTGTCTAAGAAACCTTTGTGAGTTCCTGCAGTGCATCTTGTAGATGGTACACACTGCTGCTACTGTGTGTCGGTGGTGGAGGGAGTGAATGTTTGTGGATGGGGTGCCAATCAAGCAGGCTGCTTTGTCCTGGATGGTGCCAAACTTCTTGGGTATTGTTGGATCAGCGCTCATCCAGGCAAATGGGGAATATTCCATCACACTCCTGACTTGTGCCTTTAGATGGCAGGCAGGCTTTGGGAAATCAGGAGGTGAGTTACTCACCACAGGATTCCTAGCCTCTGACCTGCTCTTGCAGCCACAGTATTTATATGGCTAGTCCTGTTCAGTTTCTGGTCAATGGTAACCCTCAGGATGTTGATAGTGGGAATTTCAATGATGGTAATGCCCTTGAATGTTAAGGGATGATGGTTAGATTCTCTCTTGTTGGAAACGGTCATTGCCTGGCACTTGTGTGGTGCAATTGTTACTTGCCACTTGTCAGGCCAAGCCTGGATATTGTCCAGGTCTTGTTGCATTTGGACATGGACTGCTTTAGTAACCTGAGCCGTCATGAATGTTGCTGAACATTGCGCAAACGTCAGTGAGCATCCTCAGTTCTGACTTATGATGGAAGGAAAGTCATTGATGAAGCAGCTGAGGATGATTGGGCCTAGAACACTACCCCGAGGAACTCCTGCAGTGATATCCTGGAGCTGAGATGACCGACCTCCAACAATTACAGCCATCTTCCTTTGTCCTAGGTATTACTCCAACCAGCGGAGAAATTTCCCCCTGATTCCCATTGACTCCAGTTTTGTGAGAACTCCTTGATTCCACACCTGATGTCAAGGGCAGCACTCTCATCTCACCTCTGGAGTTTGGCTCTTTTGTCCATGTTTGAACCAAGGCTGTAATGTGGTCAGAAGCTAAGTGACCCTGGCGGAACTCAAACTGAGCATCAGTGAGTAGGTTATTGCTAAATAAGCGCTGACTGATAGCACTGTTGATGACCCCTTCCATAACTTTACTGATGCTTGAGAATAGTATCACATGGAGTGAATTGAATTGGCTGAAGACAGGCATCTGTGATGCTGGGGACCTCTGGAGGAGACCGAGATAGACCATCTACTCGGCACTTCTGGCTGAAGATTGTTGCAAATGTTTCAGCCTTATCTTTTGCGGCTGGGCTGGGCTGGGCTCCCGCATCATTGAGGATGAGGATGTTTGTGGAGCCTCCTCCTCCAGTGAATTGTTTAATTGTTCAGCATCCACAACTGGAAGTGACAGGATTGCAGAGCTTAGATCTGATCTGTTGGTTGTGGGATCGCTTAGCTCTGTCTATCGCATGCTGCTTATGCTTTTTGGCATGCAAGTACTCCTGCGTTGTCACTTCACCAGGTTGACACCTCATTTTTAGGTATGCCTGGTGCTGCTCTTATTATGCCCTTCTGCACTCTTCATTGGACCAGGGGTGATCCCCTGGCTTAGTGGTATTGGTAGAGTGGGGAAATGAAAGGCCAAGAGGTTACAGAATGTGGTTGAGTTCTGCTGCTGCTGATGTCTTGAGTTGCTAGATCTGTTTGAAAGCTATCCCACTTAGCATGGTGGTGGTGTCACACTACACAGTGGAGGGTTTTCATGTTCATGGAAGAGCACTGATTCATCAGCTGAAGTACTGGTGGGGGTGGGGGGTGCAGTATGTGGTAATCAATAGGGAGAGGGGTGGGTGGGGCGGGTTTGGGGTACATGGTAATCAGCAGGAGGTTTCCTTGCCCATGTTTGACCTGATGCCATGAGACTTCATGGGGTCCGGGTCAACGTTGCGGACTCCCAGGACAATTCCCTCCCAACTGTATACCACTGAGCTGCCACCTCTGCTGGGTCTGTCCTGCCGGTTGTACAGGACATACCCAGGGATGGTGGTGGTGGTGTCTGGGACATTAAGTTATGATTCCATGAGTATGACTATGTCAGGCAGTTGCTTAAAAGGTCTGTGGGACAGCTCTCCCATAGTTACAACCAGAGCCGATGTTATGCACTGAGCAAGCCAAATTGCAGGGGGAAACTTGTCTTACTGATCATAACTTTTGTTTTTGTATCTTGAAAACAAGAGGAAAACTACTGATCCCAGAAGCAGAGAATTCCAGTAACATTTTTAGGATTTTAAAGTGAAGGATTTATTAACAAGAAGAAAAAAATCTTAAATACACATGATTAAAATCGCACAATTGAAACAGTCTTACAAAATACTCCCCCAAAATACTCACTTGGTCAGAACACACAAGTAACCTGCTTGGCAACAGCTCCCTTATAGATTTTTTTTTAAATCAGAAAAGCCTAGTAATGTTACCCAAGGCAAAAACTGCTGCTACTTCAATAAAGTATACCACACAACTTCTCACTCTCTTCCACTCTACTATGGACATCCGATGGAAGTTCAGAAACAGACTGCTTTCTGAAAACAAAGATTTTCCTGGCTTAAAACTGGATGACTGCCTCAAATTCACAATTTTTCTCAGCACAGAGCTAGTCTCAGGACATCTCCCCACACAGCCACCTCAACTCAACGAAACATCTTTCCCTAATTATCTTTCTTCCTTTTCATCCAAGACTCCATTGCCCTAACCACCTCTTTGAATGCAACTTTGCCTATTGTCTTCCTATTACTTCCACTATCGGGTCAAATAAAATTTAATAACCTTCCCTTGTTTACTTATGAAACCTTTGTATGTTGTAAAAGTTCCTTAAACTCCCTTTGAAATTTAACAGCTGAAAAGTCAAGTCCTACCTATCACCTAATGCAAAACCCAACTTATTTACTCGTATCAGAGCCTCTCATTACACATGCATGCATCTACCACCTTCACCTTTTATCTCTCAGTTCCCACAGACAAACTGTCTTTACTAACCTTCCCCCAGTTTAATTATTTATATAAATACACATACACACCTTCTTTATAGAATACCATCATATTCCCAAAAACATTAAAAATGATAACATCTATCTTCACACATTTTGGCACCAGCCCCCAGATGTTAGTATGAGGACTTTGCAGGGTCAACAGGGCTGAGTTGCTATTGTCGTTTCCAGTGCCTAAGTCGATGCAGGTGGTCCATCCACTTTCATTCCTTGTTGACTTTCTAGCAGTTTGATACAGCTGAGTGGCTTGCTAGGTCTGGAGTCAAATGTAGGCCAGACCAGGCAAGGATGGCAGATTTCCCCTAAAGGGCATTGGAGAACCAGATGGGCTTTTACAACAATGGTTTCATGGTTATCATTAGACTTTTAATTCCACTTTTTTTATTGACTGAATTCAAAGTCTACCATCTGCCATGGTGGGATTCAAACCTGGGTCCCCAAACCTTGGGTCTCTGGATAACAAGCCCAGTGACAATACCACTATGCTACTACCTTACCGTTACTAAACCATCCAGAATAGGCAGATCTCAAGCTTGGCTCTGGGCCTGTGTTGAGTTAAGGATGAGGTGAGGAGGTCAAGGACACAGGCGAAGAAAAGAACAAATTGATCTAATCTCTACCGCTGTTGCCCCCACAATCCACAGTAGTGACTAAGGTCAGGCAAAAACTGGGCATTTAACACTCTCTGACAAATCATATTGATGCCACACTGCAGTACAGTGTTGAGCGACTGTCAATCAAAACTGTAGTCCATTTGTTATTTACATTCTGAGACCAGGGGAAGGGAGGCGGGGTTGGGGGGGGAGAAAATTTCAACCAGGATCCGTGCTCTTTATTACTTCCCAGTTAGCCCTGCTGGAAAGTGAGGTGTGTAGTAGTCGACAATCCCTGACGGGGTAATACAGCAGGAGGGAACAATTAGCTGTAACAGAGCTGTGGTCAGCACATAGACGCACTGTATCTTACCATACACTTGGTGTGTATCTCCTTGTATTCAGAAGGTTGAGGTTCAGCTTAATGGAGGCTTTTAAAATGATTATGGGATTTAATGGGGCAGATATAGCCAAACTACTTGATCTGGGAAGGAAATTCAGAACAAGAGGGCACAATTTTAAAACCAGAGCTGAACCATTTAAGAGTTAAATCAGGAAGAACATTTTCACACAGAGGGTAAGTGGATATCTGGAATTCTGTCCCCAAAAGAATATGGATACTTAAGGTTAATCAAAACTTTCAAGACTGAGATGGGCAGTTATTTATTACGTATGTTATCAAAGGATATGGTTACAAAGAGACTCATTTAAACCTTACTCAGCAGGCGGGAAACACAGGCAATCATGTGGAAAGCTGGTTTGACACAGTTTCCAGTGACTTCACTGGAGTATAATATTCAGCTGAGGGTAAACCAGCATTGCACCCAATCTCATCAGTTCCCCGACGAGTAAGTTAGTTTAAAATTAGCCACAAAGTACACTAAAGATGCAGATCGGCCATGATCTAACTGAACAGTGGAACGACCTCAAGACTGACTCATATTCTTATGTCAATATGTAAGTCATCACCCTTATGAGAGGAGATGTCGCTGAGGAGAGAGAGGTATTAACTATGAATTCTAGTCACACGATTATGTCTAAGGGTGATAAACCATGGAGACATTACAAAGCGGGAAGAGCAACAAGCCTACCCTCAATAACAAAGGGAAAAGCTATAAGGAATGGCTTGATAAACTAGCGCTCGTAAGTTTCAAAACAAGATGGCACAGGGAGAATCGTATAAAGATATACAAGGTGCTTGAATGTCAGGTACTTTGAGATTGCAAGGATTTGATAAGGTGCTCTATAAATGCAAGTTTTATATCCATTGGAAAATAAAATTGGGTACGGTATAGAGAGGCATCCAGAACCTACTCGTATGGGCCAATTTTACCCTCCTTGATTCCTGATCCCCAATTTACTGACTCTCTGTGCAGCTACACAATACACCTGAATTTTAATTTTGATAAGCCTCTCCTGAAACATGTTGAACATTTATGTACACTACATGCACTACATTGCCTTTATCTAACCAATGAGTCACTTATCTTTAAAAAAATCTAATTTGTCATCATGATCCATTTACCAAATCTTGATTAAGTTCAGTTTTTCCAAATGTTCACTCGTATTGTCTCCCACACCAGAACACCGGGACTTTAAACTGCGGAATGCCAAATCTCTTACAGACTTTCCTTCTTAGAATCTTTAAAACCTGGGCGTGGTCTTAGCTAATGACTACTTACTGATTTACTTCACCTCTTATTCTTTTCAACTGTACCAATTCGTACAATGTGGGCTTTGAGCCGAAACCAGTGTTTCTTAGGAAAGAAAATCTTCTTGTACTGTGTTTGACCCGTGAACACTTGTTGCTGACAGTGCAAAAAGGCAGAAGTGTGTTGAGTTGTCCAGCACTGACTTCCCTAAATAAGCACAGGAAACCACATAGAAGGAGAAAATGTAAAGCCAGAGAAAGCAAATACATATTAAAAGCCTTCTGCCAGTTCATTTAGATATAGTTTAAAAAATAGCCATCTGTAAAACGCTTTAGGGTGATTTTATTCTACACTCTTCACATTTTCTAGTGTTGACAGGACATACATTAAACAGAATTGAACAGTCACATCTACCCTGCTCCATGGGGCACTCCAGACATGGGTAGAGTGTCCAATTCAAACATGTTAAATGCATTGTGGAAAATCAGCTCTCCACTCAAGAGGAGAGCACTTTGTTACAGAGAACAGAAGGAGTGGGAACACATGAACCAACCATTATCAATACCAGTTGCACTGGTGGTTATTACTGCTCTATAAATTGGCTGCGTTAACAGAGGAGAAGATGGTATTTTCTGAATTATTTTTTAAGATTCTTATCTTCCTCTTCTGCAACCTAGACCCAACAAGATCCCCTCTCTCTCTGTCCCTTTCCCTCCTCCCTTTTCATGCAACCTGAGCATCTTATTAAGGAATAACCAATTAATAGCTCCACCCAATTATGAAGAGCTGTGAAGGACCCTCAACATATGCATCGGCAAGAAGTGCCTAACTTGCAATGCAGAATTTATTCTATAATTCTGTATCATATAGCATGACCTGAGAAAAGTGTTTGTACATATTACTGCACCTGAATAATAACTATAATGAAATTCATTGGGAGATAAAAAGAAGTCTCTGTTTTTCTGCTCTGTTTCCATAGGCTGTTCATTGAACACAGCTCAGAGAGTGGGCAATTGCTTTCACGTCTGTCCTAATCTTGCTCTGACCTAGATCTCTGCTCATCAACTCCTACATCATCGTGATTGAGATTAGGAATTCAACCAAGGGCAGGGATTAAACCTGCTTCCAAGCTCTCTGTGCCACTGCATGGTGACTCATTGCTACTGTTTGATTTTTTTTCATCAATAAAGATCGATTTCTCAAAATAGGCAGCATTAACACTTATTCAACTTCCGTCTCACTGGGTTGACTAATTCTATTTGTTTTCAACTCATACACTGAAAAATAGCCCCAAAATATAATAAAACTAATCTACGAACAGGAGTCACTTTATTCGGGTAAGGTTGTTCTTATGGAAATAACAAATACACAAAAAATACAGGTAAATGAAAAATAACTAATTTTCAATACATAACTTGTATTGACCTTCATTCCTATTTTCCCTTATTCTTTTAACCTCTTTATTACAACCTAATCTAACCAATCAAAAGGCTGGCAGCCCAGCAGGCGCCAGTAGCACCACCACTAGCGCATGGCCATTGCTGAGGGTACAGCTCCAGGGAAAGGCTGCCTCAATGGCCAGTCAGTCCCAAAGAGTGGGTAACTGAGGTTCAGGGAAAGCCAGGGTCAAGCAAACAGGCCCTGGTACTTGGCGGTGTGGAGCATTGTGGGGCACTGGTGGTGCTGTTGCCACATGGGTGGCCGTTCCTGCCGGGAGTTGGGGAGGGGGGTGCCCTTCATGAGCTTTGGACTGCCCATAAAAGAGGAGCACCCGCCCCAGAACCCGCTGGGAGGGTGTCAGGTTTCTCCTTGCAGAGGCAGGCCCCCCTCATGCGGGCAAAGTGCTGGAGGAGCAGGAAATGGCCCTTAATTTATTACTTAAGTGGCTTAATTGGCTGTCGGGTGGGCAGCCCAAGCTGCCATGCTTCCTGCCACTGACAATATGGCATGGCCGCAGGGAGACGTTGGGTACCATTCCCAATACTTCAATGCTCCAACATTTTGCTAGCCCTGGCACCTCTCAGCCTGTCACCAATAGACCCAGAAAATTCAGCTCAGAGGGTCGAATGAGTTTGTTTGTCTATTGGTCTTGGGTTTGCCCCAAGCTGTGTTTCATATAATGAATAAGTAAGAGGGATGGGAGTTCCAGTTTCAACCATTCACTCAAACACTTGATAATCTGGACCTAAAAGACCAAATTATAATTTTAATCGTACTCTAATAACTGGCAGTTGTTTTAGTAATACATAAAATTTGATTTATCTTGATAAACTGGAAATCGTATGGGCCATGAATCAGGCATGTCGATCCCCACACCTAAACTCCTTGTATGCTAACACTTGTTAACTTTCCCTGCAAAATAAACTTCATGCTCTATTCCCTGATATTTATTGTACTGCATGTTCACAAGTGATAATCAGGCACAAAACTGGCATTGCAGAACGGCCGAACACTGTAGGAATCGCCTGATTTAGAAAATCGAGCAGTGTCACTCATGGGCGGGCAATCTGTAACGTTGGCGCTGTACCCCGGCAGCAGGTTAAAAATCTGGCACACTGAGTTTTACCTTTTGTTGTGAATTTTATGAGCTGTGGCATTTGGGAGTACCCAATAGGTTCTTGATTCCTAATGACATTCTTGAAAGCTCCTTAACTCACTGCGACATTAATAAGAGGTACTGATGTTTTTATTGTGACGCTGATTACTGGGACATACGACAGACAGCATACGACACGAGCCTACAGTGATTTGAAAGTGTAGCTTGATTGCCTCATTATTAAAGGAATTTCTGTCAGGAAAGATCAGAAATTCCGCCATAAGTATGTAGGATTCATTTGGATGTTAGCGCTTCAGAATTTCTGTTTTTGCAAATGAAAATTTCTGATGACTGCGCAGGAGACTGATGCTCAAATGAGTTAGAATGAAGCTTTCATTTTAAAACCTGCTCCAGTGCAGACTGAAGGGACGAATGACTCCTCTGTCAACTGCGAGGATGCTAAGTAAAGATTCATCACAGCTCTTAATGGGATATGTTCACAACTCACAAGTGCTTATAATTTGGCATTGACTAGTACTTGATTAATAACCTCAGTTAAAGAAGCTGTAAGACTGGATGGTATGAGGAAAGATAATTCACACTGGTGCAGTAGTGGACGGTCTCCTGAAGGTGGGCTTAAGGTGAATTTAGATGTGGTGTAAAGCAACTGCTCCTTGTATGAAGCCTGATCTGGAAGTATTTAATGATGGTCCCAGGTGATAGAAATAAAAAAATTCTATTTCTCAAAATTGACAGCCCTCACTTGGGGAACATAAACACGCCCTCCCCCTTAAAAAGCTGCTCCCTGTCCGAGGATAAAGTTCCTTGTGAGATCTTGTGGATTGCATTGGGTGGCGCACCAAAGACCCACCTCAGCTAAATAAAAACAAGCGATGGTTCAGGCTCACTGTGTGGGCAACACCTCTCCTGCTTTGTCAAAACACCAGGTGCAAGGATTTCACCTGCTCAGCGTTTCCTAAGGATGTTTGGAATTCCAGTTTCTCAGCAGGGGTGGTACCAGGGGATGACCTGCTAGCAGTGGAGTGCGAACAAGTCACCTACCAGCCTTTGGCCTGCGAATACTGCACCCCATCCAGAATTAATCAAAATAGGAAAATTCTCGTTGAAGTCCATTAAAGAAAGAAAGGTACAGTGCCTTTC
Organism: Carcharodon carcharias; assembly: GCF_017639515.1. NCBI lineage: Eukaryota > Metazoa > Chordata > Chondrichthyes > Lamniformes > Lamnidae > Carcharodon > Carcharodon carcharias. Next base: position 155,826,507 of record NC_054476.1, on the reverse strand, counting down.
AAAACCTCAAGACATCCACAGCGCTTTATAGCCCATGAAGAGATTTGCAGCCAATTAATTCCTTCTGAAGTAGTAGTCACTGATGTAAAGTAGGAAAACCGTCAGTTAATTTGCACACAGCAAGCTCCCACAAACATGATAATAACCAGGTGATCTGTTTATAGTGTTCTTGACTGAGGGATAAATATGGATACCAAAAAGAACTCCCTTGCCCTTCTTCAAACTAGTACCGTGGGACCTTTTATGTCTCCCTGAGATGGCAAATGGGGCTTCAACTTAACACCTCATCCGAAGGATGGCATCTCCAGTGGACTCTCAGTACTGCACTGGAGTGTCGGCTTAGATTTTGTGCTCTAGCCTCTGGATTTGTCTGTCAAAGTCATTCATTATAGGTAAGCCAGGCTAATAGGCCTGCATATTAAAAATAGGCAGGACCTAGGATACCAGATTTCAATTTCCCCATCCAGCACTATCTTTATAAAAGGTCACCAATGTATTAATTTAGCTTAAGGAGAGCTGAGTGCATTGTCACACCGGTGCAACAGAACTCGACACATGGCCACTCTGAACTTGTGTGATAGCCAACATCAGTGTCTCGTCCCCGGCTCTCATCTGTAGTGGTATTTGCATCATCTCCAAAACCAATCAAACTAATCCTCCCTCATTCTGCCATTTCTCTTCTGCAAATTGGAGGCAGATGATCATACATAATATTAATTCCCACTCACAGCTCAGTTTGAATTAGCAGAAGGCTTTGAACTGAATGTAAATTTAAGTCTATCTGTGCCGTGGGTGGTCACCAGCTTGGATTGTCAGTGAAGAAACTACGATAAATCTTTGATTTGGCTGTAATTCCTCAAAGTCCCAATCATTCTTTGATCTGCTTCTAGCTGGTGGGGAAATTTGAGCTGCCTGTTTCAAAACCTCACTTCAACTCCAAAGTAAACTCCATTGGTCAGGTGATAGTAAGGCGGAGGTCAGGTTTCCAGGTCAGGTAACTTGTAATAACACACAGTATACTAGATTGTTAAAATAAAAGAGACAGACACAAATAAACAAAGAAAGAAAGAGAAATTCACACAAAGCAAGACAGACAAAAACTAAGGAACAGATACTGGAGCGTGTGGTACATTTTCCCATCAGTGCCGATACAAATGCTTAGCATACCATTATTAAATCTAGGAACATAGGAACAGGAGTAGGCTATTTGGCCCATCAAACCTGTTCCGCCATGCAACAAGATAATGGTTGATCTATAAACCCGCCTTTGCCCCACATCCCTCGAAATGTTTGAATGACATAAAATCTACCAACCTCAGGTTTAAAATTAAGTCAATCTTGTGATTTCCTAATTGCACTCATTGGCCAGGGTTTCCCTGTCGGCAAGCGGTGGGGGGGTGGGGGGGGACCTGCTCACCGACACGTAAAATGACATGGGATGGCATCAGGCGGAACACCATACATCCCCGCACCCCACTTAAATTTTCAGGTAGACGGGGGCTCAGCAAAATCAGCCATGCACCTGCCGACCTGCCAATGGCCAACTGAGGCCATTGACAGAGTCATTAAAGTAATTAATGGACCTGCCCGTCCAACCTTAAGGCTGGTGGGCAGGTCAGGAGCCCTGGAAGGCTTCAGAAAAAGCATGAAACCTCATCCACGGGCGGGATGAGATTTCATGTAAGATTTAAAAAATTTAATTAAAAGTGTCCCAACTCATGTCAGGGAATATTTTTTTCTCTATTGTTAATATTTTTTAATGTACAGCCGATCTCCCTGAGGCAGCACTTAGCCTCAGGGAGATGAGTGTATTCTTTCGTGTGCATGCAAGAAAGAGCGCACCCTCAGCTCAGGGAATCCCCCCTCCCACCCGCACAGGGAGTGCATAGCGCTTCCGTGTGGATGTCACACTGGGCGGGCCTTAATTGGCCGGCCCACATAAAATGGCGGTGTGCCCCCAGTTGGGGGCGCCGATTGGAGGCGCATCTCCATGCGCCCACTCTTCAACTTCCCCCCCCAACAGGGGGAAAATTCTGCCCATTAAAGATTTGGCTCTAATTTTTAGTCCATGCCCCCTAGTCCTAAATTCCCAACCAGCAGAAATAGTTTTTCTCTATCTATCCTTTCTAGCCATACTATAGGTTTACAAAGTGGGAGGTTGTTAAAACTTACACAAAACTGCTGTGAGTGGGTAGGGTAGATTTCAGATAAGCAGTTGCAGAGTTATAGTGGTTGTGTCAAACATAACTGGATCAGACTTTCTCATTACAGCTAAGTATTACAAAAAAAGTGTACTGCAGGCTGCAGAAAGGATATACTTCTTAATATCCTGAAAAGTTCAACCCCATAGCCTTCTAAATTCCAGGGAATACAATCCTAGTTTGTTTAGTTTCTCCTCATAATTTAACTCTTGGAGTCCAGGTATCAATCTGGTAAGTCTATGCTGCTCTCCCTCCAAGGGCAGTGTTTCCTTCCTAAGGTATGCTGCCCAGATCTGCTCACAGTGCTCCAGGTGTGGACTAACCAGGGCTTTCTATGGCTGAAGCACGACTTCTGCCCCTTTGTATTCTAAATCTTGTCATTGCAGGTATTATTTAGTTTAGAATGAATTATGGTCATAACCCCTACGGTAAAAACAAGTGCACAGAGGGATTTAGCATAGGTGGATAGGAACATAGGGCTTAGGAGCAGGAGTAGGCCATTCAGCTCTTCAAGCCTGCTCTGCTATTCGGTAAGATCATGGCTGATCTGGCTGTGGTCTCAATTCCACTTTCTTGTCCCCATAACCCTTGACTCCTTTGTCTATCAAAAATCTATCTAACTTGGCCTTAAATAAATTTAATGACCCAGCCTCCACTGCTTTCTGGGGAAGAAAATTCCACAGACTAACAACTCTCTGAGAAAAATAAATTCTCCTCATCTCCACCTTAAAAGGGAGGCCTCTTATTCTTAAACTGTGTCCCATAATTCTAGTACCCCCACAAGAGCAAACATCCTCCCGGTATCCACCCTGTCAAGTTCCTTCAGGATCTTATTTGTTTCAATAAGATCACTTCTCATTCTTCTCAACTCCAATGGGTATAGGCCCAACCTGGGCAACCTTTCTTCATAAGATAATCCCTTCATTCTAGGAATAAGTTGATGAAGGTAAAAAGATTGAAGGAATATGTTTCTGCGACAAAAATCACATCTTTGGAGTATGAATACTGTCATTGTGACAGAAATGATGTAAATGCAATGATTTCATGCTGTTTAATAAAATACAGAATGTGATTAAACTGACAGATGGAGTAACTGTTTGTTTGAAAGACATGTTGAAAAATATTTCAAAAATATATTTCAATATTCTTTTTTTGAAACAAAGTTATGATCTCAAGCAATGCCAGCTTGTTAATTTGACAGCCTTCACTTTGTTAACAGAGTGATTCTCATGTTGACATAATATGGAAATCTTTTATGACTTAGGCAAAGAAAATTAGAGAACAGATTAAGTCATTGGTAAGTTAATTATTTTCTGTCATCTTCCTACAAATAGGACGAATGAAGCATTTCCATCACTCGCAGCAGCTATTCTTGGGCAATCTCAGAGTTAGAGCAGTGACTGATTGCTTTAATGATTTGTAGGGATGAGACACTCCAGAGCTTTTTTGGACTTAACAACAGAAAGAAAAAGAAAGACAAAAAGAGTAAGAGAGATAAAGAGAAAGAGAAAAAATTAAGAGAGAGAAAGACAAAAGAGAAACAGAAAGTGAAACAGAGAAATAGAGACAAAAAGAGGAAGGTGGAAAGACTAAAAGAGAGAAAGAAAGAGAGAGATAGGAAGAGGATGCAAGAGACAAAAGGGAGGAAGACAAAAAGAGAAAAAAAAGGGAAAAACACACAGACAGAAAGAAAGTAAAGCCCGATTTTTTTGCAGGTTGGAAAGAGTCTCCGGCTTAGCCAAAATGGCACACGAGCCCCGATTCCAGAATTCCCACTCATGATCCTGGAACCCACCATTTTTGCCAGGGGGGAGCAGGGGAAGGTTGCAGTTTGCATATCTGTGGTTTACAGGGGCAGCTAGCTGCATATTGAACACATCCAATTTTCACTAGTGGGATGTCCAAAACATGACTTGTGGGCTTTACACTTTTGAGGAAGTGGCCTAAAGCTGGAATTATTTGGAGAGGTGTCCTTTTGGATATGTCCAATTACCCCTTTAGGAAAAGTAAAGTGCCCTTTTGGAGAGGTAAGGCATCCTTTGGGAATGATAAGGTGCCCTTTGGGATTTTTAAGAGTAGACATGAATGTGCGCAAAAAGTAGATAAGCTCTGTGGACTATCAAGCTTTCGAGGCATTTAAATCTCCTGCTCTTTAAGTGTTTAAAAACAGTCTGCAGTTTAAAAAAATGTTCTTGCAGCTTCACTTTGTCTGTTGAGATAAGCTTGAGAGTTATCATTATAGGATTAGTGCTGCATGACTGATTCAACGACTTATTATTATCATAATGGGATATCTGTCAATTTACAGTTTCATTTGCAACTCTATAACTAAAGTCTTTGATGTGGGGCTATGAATACAAATGTGTGTTTTCATCAGAGATTAAGTACTTGAATGAAATGTTTGCTTTTATAAGGGATTAAGTAGTTAAAGGAACTTAAATATATTGAATGGGTTTTTACCAATGAGACATTTTTTAAATCAATAGACACTTAGAACTTTATTTCATCTCAGCATGGCTCCTGAGGTCTGCCCATGATGGATATGGGTGAGTTGGCATGGAGGGTGTAATGGCAAAGGGTGGTGACTGGGAGGCCTGGGTTGGCATGAGTTGACATTAAGTTGGTATGGGGGTATAAAGGGCCATGGGGTGGGTAGAAGGGCATAGGTTGGCATAGGGGGCATAAAGGGCCATGACTGGGTAGAGGGGGCATAGTTTGGTATTGGGAATATAAAGGACCATGGTAGTGGGGCATAGGTTGGCATTGGGGTATAAAGGGCCATGTGGGTAGGTGGAGGGATGTATGTTGGCATGGAGTGTGTGAGGGGCTATGGGGTGGGTGGGGGGCATGAGTTGGCATGAATGGGGTATGGAGAGTGTGTGTGAGGGCGTGTGAGGATGAGGGCCAGAGGGCTTTTGTTTTATCCTTTCTCTTACAAGTCCCAGAGCATCCACACAGCCCACTTCAGCAACCGGCAGTCCCTGTGGCTGCCTGTGAACTCTCTCCAGGGCCCCACTCCCGTTAACATCTGCCCTCCCCAGGAATGAAAATTAGAACATCCAGGGCACTTTCTCCCGAGTCGGGTTTGTGGAGTCGGGAATCTTCCCGAATCTGTGTCCCTGACTCAAGACCGAAAATTCAACCCCTTGAAAGTAAAAGGGTGAAAAAAAATAAAAAAGACAATTATCCTTCTGCTGGATCGTCCAATTAAACGCAGCGTACTAACCGATTGGTGCCCGAGCTGATATCTTTGGGTGTCACCGTGGTGCGTATTATTGAGCCCAGAGACCAGGAATAAAGTTAAAATCTCTGTTCTTTTTAATAGCCATATATTTCACAGAGTTAATAACAAAAGATCATGGTGTTTTGATTTAGAAATCATGCAGCAATGAGGCAGCTGCTTTGGAAGCTGTTCTGACTGCAGACCCATAAAATTCAACCAGACTGGCACATGAGAAATACAAGCACAAATAGGGCTGAGTTACCTGAGCTTTAAGCACCAGGTTACCAGGGCTTGGTGGCCACAAGTTGTACTCCCTGTTCTAACTCACTGTACCACTCACTCCCCTAGAACATGAACCATCGCACTGGGGAGAAAAATTACTCTTGCCATCAATTTCCATGAAAAATGCACAGTGAGTGCAAAAATAAAAAGATATCCCATTTTTTTATTAACCTTATGACCAGGAGGAATTTCAGCTTCTGGACTGGACTCATCTGTGTGAACCTACCCAAATAGCAGCAGATAATGAGGTGATATCAGGCAGTTCCCCTTTAAATACCCAGCTGCCTCTTCTGGTGCTGCAACAATGGTATGGGGGTTTGCAGTGGGAACTGGAAGGCCCCCTTGCCTTGGCAGCAAGAATTCCAACAGCAGCACTGGTCCTTGGCCCAGGAAAATGGATTGGGTTTTGAGAGCTATGAGTTAGAAGTCATACCCCACTGCTTCTTAGGGTTGCCAACCCTCCAGGATTGATCTGGAGTCTCCTAGAATGTTCTTTGAACATTTTTCCCTATTAGTTATAAAAAATATTGGACACTGGGGAGAAAAGGTTGTTTGCTTGACAGTCAAGAATCGGGTAATGAAGAATATATGAATGAAGAGTCTATTAATTAATGAAGAATCTATTAATACCCCTAACTGGGTAATAAAGTATCTATTCCCTTTACTGATTGGTGTGAGAAAGCACTGCGCCATGACAATGGACATATTGGACAACCAATGGCAGGAGTGTGGGGGCGGGGTGATTGGCGTTAGGAGTTCATGTGGTGATAGCTCCAGGAATATGTCCAACCAGAGTTGGCAACCCTACTGCAATCAACATCAGAGTAAAGGCCACCCTCAATGTCTCAAAAGGCTTTCAGAACCTTAAATGTGGCGATGAATACAATTCAATTATAATAGTCTTGCCCTTATGTTCCCATTACTGTATTATTGACATTTGTGCTTAGAACATTTCCAAATTACATTCAGTTTCGACAAAGTATTAATGATTTAGCAATAAAATGGTTCTGCTACACAACTTAAGAAAATTAAAAGCACCAACTGGCATCAATGTGAGTGTTCTCTGGCTGGTCAGCCAAATATGCACTTATAGAATCGCTGTATTTGCATGTTTCATTTTAATTTTACAATCCTCCCATATTTTATGAAGGTTTTAGTGCATGCTATATGGACACTATAAGAGAGCCTGGAAGATCCTGTTCAATGTTTTGATGTAGACACAGTGGCATATGGATTAATAGTAGCTGCTTAGTAGGTCACATAATACTTATACATACTTAGACTGATAGTCCCATGTGTAGCTCCGCATGCTTGGTTACTGGTCAGCAATCCAAGTTTATGTGATGCGAGAGTGGGAAGAGCATCCTTGTTGGGGGTTGGTTTGGGGACTGATAACAGTAGACGCAGCAATTCACAGCACAAATTAATATTGTTAGAGTTTAGATATTTTCTGTGGTCGGTGAAGATTTACTTTGAATTTAAATAAAATTAAAGGGAGAATGTCTCAAGGTAATTTGATCTGCCGGACATTAATTTTGTTGATAATGCTTTTTTTGTCGTCTCACCAAGTTTCTTCTCTTGTCTCTTGAAGATGATGATTAATTTTCGGGTACAGAGCTGGGACATCCACACCTCCATCCCTACCCAACCCTTTCCCAATCTCTCACCAAAGCGATTATTATTTTTTCACATCCACACCATGCAGGATATCAGCCTTGGATAGAGGTTGGCCTTGTCCTCACATGATAACCACTGCTGGTGCTTTCCATGAAAGGTGGAGAAAGAAGGGGTGAGGTCTGTGAGGAGAACAACATAAGGATCAGAAGGAAAAATTGTGCCTGACCTTCCCCAAGCCCTATCCAAGGGGCAGAGGCCAATTGTAGAGCCTCGGTTTCTATGCCAGCTAACTGGGCACATGGGACTTTCCTTGTCTCTATGCCTCAGCTTCACATTGTGCCATGCACTTAGCAACTGAAGCTTTGGGAGAGTTCACAGATATTTCTTAAAGACAAGCCTTGACCACCCCTTTCGAGAATATTTGATTCTGTTTTTAATCTCAAGATGGCAACTGTTTCCTCTGCTTCTCTGGAGCTGTTCTGTTTTCCTGGCTGGACCACAATCAGGATACTTGAATCTGCACAAGTCTTGTCAAACGGAATTTAATTTTTAATAACTGCTGATGATTTAACTCAAGCGTCAGCAAAAATCAGCATAAAATGCAGCCGGGCAAATACCTAAAGTATGCAGCAAACTGACCAGCCATTGAAAGAGTAATAAAGGTTAATGTTTAGGCTGTTGATCTTCAACAGTTCTCCATTAGGGACCGATCACCCTGCACTGTATTTCCACTGTGTTCGGCCCCTTTATTTCCTCTTTTATCTCTAATATCAAAGGCTCAAAGCTTTGAACCCCCACCTCCCAACCTGGCACTGGCGGGTTGAAGTTGTGCCCTGGAAATGCCTAGTGCTGGAAAGAGTTCTGTCAGCTTTCTCTTGTGGTGGAGCCCTGAACGTAGTCTTGAAAATAATCATCAATCAGCTTATTGTGTATTTCCTCCAATTGATCAGTATTCATAGTCGCAGCAGAGATGTGGGCCCAGGCCAGCTACTACGTCCACTTGGTCAGAGGCTATCAGATGGAGGCTGAGAAAGGTTTACTACAATGGTCAATGTCCACGAGGCATGACATGCTTCCTAGGACTCCCATTTCCATCGACGACCAGCTAGAAAGCAGTGCAGCAGTGTGGCAAGCATGCTCAGCACTTGCAGCCTCTTGTTTTCTCTCGACTTCCACCATGAATAGATCAAAGGCAGAGTGAATCCTGTTGAACTTGGAACCTTCTGGCTCTAGGTGAGGCACACAACCAACTCAGCTACCCATTGTTTTAATGGAGAACTGTGCTTGCTGGAGTTTGACAAGTGGAAACTCCAGGAGCTGGCCCATCAGTTACAACAACAGACTGACAAAGCATACTCAACCTGATTATTCTCACCAGTCTTAGATAAGTTATCAATGAGAATGATGAAAACCTACCCTATTCCAACATGCATTGATTCCTAGAGGATGGCTTGGTGATCTTTGTGAAGGTTCCAGAATCTGATAGTGGAAAGTTCACTTAAAAGGGGGAATAAAGAGTGGAGCAACAACTACAACTGCTACTTATATTTATATAACGCCTTTAATATAATAAAACACCCCAAAGCGCTTCACAGAAGCGTTATAAAACAAAATATGGCACCAAACTACATAAGGAGACAGATGACCAACATCTTGGTCAAAGAGGTAGTTTTTAAGGAGTGTCTTAAAGGAGGAAAGCAAGGTAAGGAGGCGGAGATGTTTAGGGAGGGAATTCCAGAGCTTAGGGCCTAGGCAGCTGAAGGTGCGGCCACTAGTGGTAGAATGATTAAAATCGGGGATACTCAAGAGTCCAGAGTTAGATGAGCCGCAGATATCTCGGAGGCTTGTGGGGCTGGAGGAGATTGCTGGGATAGGAAAGGGCAAAATCATGAAGGGATTTGATAGATTAATGGGGAGAAACCTTTTCCACTGGCAAGAGGGTTGATAACCACTGGACATAGATTTAAGATCTTTGGCAAAAAAAAATCGGAGGAACGAGGTGCTGCCGGCCTTTTGAAAAGAGGCAACGCAGGGGTCTCACTGAGACTGTTGTTTCATCCACAAGATTCAGCCCAATATTCTAGCTGTGGCCTAACTAGTTATTTATAAATGTTTACTATAACTCCCATAGGGAATATTTCTCGTTTTATTCCTGAGCCATAATATTCTCATTACAGCCAGCATTTGTCCCTCAGTTTAAAAACTGGGGACACAATGAGTAGCAGATGTAGGAGGGAGCCATTCTGCTGCTAACTGATCAATATATGGTGCAGTAATGTGATTTACAGGTCCCTCTGCTTAAATTATGTAAGGATTAGAATTTAACCCCATGGCATCACTCAGAGCAGAAGGTGAGTTTCTGATAAGGTCATTGCGATGATGTAAAAACACTTTTTGTAGTTTAGACAAACTGAGCCAGTCCACATTGGGATTGTGGTGGACACAGATTCAATTGAGGCTTTCAAAAACTAATTGGATAATCAGCTGAGGAGAAAACATTTGCAGGGCTATGTTAATTCTAATAATTGTATGTTGAGGAAGAATGAGTCTGAAGCTAGCCTGTACCTTAAACAGGTTTATTACCAAGGCAGCAAAGCAAAATCACGGCCTCTCCAGTTCTTCCCAGACACTCATTGTGAATTGGCTGAGATACTCTTCCAATGATTCTCTAAACCCTCCCCAGTTGGGGAGCACTGTGCTTAATTACCAATTTAAATCATGCATTTCATTGTAACACAGATTCAACATCAACAGGTTACAGGATAAAGGCAGGGGAATGGTACTAGTGCTTTACTCTTGCAGAGAAGCCAGCAGGGACATGATGGGCTGAAGTCTTCCTTCTGGCTATAACCTTTCTATTATTCTGTAGAATGTATCTTGTACAATTTAGCAATTTGGAAATCAAATTTTATATCAACCCTGGTGGGACTTGATCAGACTCGTGGAAGGTTATGCTGCTTGTATGTCAGCACAACTGACTGCATCTTCCTATTGTTTTCCCCACCTCAGTTCATCTGCTGTTGCTACTTTCAGCTCCACCGGCCAACCTCCCAACTTCTGCCTTTTGTAAACTTGAGCGCACCCAAAACTCTGCTGGCCATAACTTAATTCATACCAAGTTCACTCAGCATCTCTGTGTTCACTGACCTACGTTGACTCCCAGTCTGGCAATGCCTCAATTTTAAAATTCCCATCCTTGTCTTTGAATCCCTCCATGACCCCGCTAGCTCTCCAACCCTTTGAAATCTCTGCCCTCCTCCAACTCTGGCCTCTTTTGCATTTCCAATTTTCATTGCTCCACCGTTAGCCTTTAGCTGTCTAGGGCCTAGACTCTGGAATTCGGTCCCTAAACCGCTCCCCCTCTCTACCTTTCTCTCCTCCTTTACGATGGTCTTTAAAACCTACCACTTTGACCAAGCTGTCCGAATGCATCCTTATATGGCTGTGTCAAATTTTATCTGGTAATACTCCTGTGAAACGTCATGAGATATTCATTAATATTGCTATGTAAATGCAATTTGCTGTTGCTGTTTTCCAACCTCTTACAGTAAACTGATGAGCATTCCAGCAAATCCCAGGAAGTGCATTTTCATTAATGCATTTATTGCGGTGACCATGCCGGATCTGTCCATGTGCATGATTCAGAAATTTATTTTAATTAAATGGCTTTTAATGGTACGCAGTTTCAAAGGAAGCGGGTTAATTTGATTCCCCTGCCAAATGGATCCAAATGCAGCTAGACTTTTCAAAACAACTCATCTTAATCTTGGGTAGTGCTCAACTGAATATGCCTCATCTGTTATTGCTAAGGCATTTCGACTCAGTTGTAGCACCAGATGTTACAAAAATAGAACAGCCCAGAAACAGGCCATTCAGCCCAACAGGTCTATGGCAGTGTTTATGCTCCACACAACCCTCCTTTCACCCTTCTTTGTCTAACCCTATCAACTTATCCCTTCTATTTCTTTCTCCCTCATGTGTTTATCTAGCTTCCCCTTGAATACATTTATGCTATTCCCCTCAACTACTCCCTGTAGTAGCAAATTCCACATTCTACCCACTCTCTGGATAAAGAAGCTTCTCCTGAATTTCCAATTGGATTTATTAGTGACGATCTTATTTTTATGGCTCTTAGTTCTGTTTCCCCCTTTCATAATTTTAAAACCTCTGATCGGGTCACCTCTTAGACCAGAGAAAGCCTGTTTCAATCAATATAGATTAATTTTATTCCATCCACTTCTCTTCTCTAGACATTAACTTGTGCTAGGCTATAGTTCCATAGGCACCAACATCCCTTAATTACCTCAGCCAAGTGGCTAAGATGTGAGGCTGGTGGCCATCACTGAACTTATTGACCGTAAAGGAGGCACCACAGCCAAGCCTGATCTTGTACTCACTTCAGATCATTACCACTGTGGCTGAACACAAACCATGGATCGAACCTAAGGGTTTTTGATCTGATGGCTCACTCCCACAAGGGCAGCAAACCTACCAGCTGAGGCACTAAAATCTTCTACAAGAGTTCGTTTTCAAAACTTGATTCAGAAAGAAGAATGGCGATGCTCATTTTAGGAGTTTCCATCTCAAATTCTGAAAGGAAGACAATATCTTAAAGGAAGCTGAATCTCAAGAGATATTAGGGGACACGGGCTAATGTTTTTTTCGGTAACGCCTTGAGCAATTAACGTGCCTATCTTTTCTGACAAAGCGAGCTCCTGATTAGTAAAAAGGTGCTGACCAGATGCTTTTTTTCAATTCTTTTGTGGGCTGTGAGGTTCACTGGCAGGGTCCTCCAGACACTTCATGAGCTGGCTGAAGGGTGGAAGGATAGGAAAATCACAAAATTGCAGGCCGCATTATAACAAAACGTTAACAGCTCTTGTACGTAACTAAAAGCCTTCCAGAAAACACTGAGCCATTGATTGTAAAAGATGCCACACAGCAGTGTAAAAAGCTGTGCTGAATTCCCTTTACTATTTCCTGGGATGGTGGGATCTTGCCCAGATTCCAGAACCCCACTGTCTGACTGGAGTTATCAGGCAGCATTAGCAAAGGCCAGGGATGTAGTGAATGTTCCAGTGTGGAAGACATTAATAAGGATAAAGAAGAGAAATGTGTTTTTTTAATGGTACGGTGCCAAATGAGTTGTCTCACGAAGTGACAAGACATGAGTTTTTGCCGGCAGCACTCACTAAGCTCCCGATATTAGTCATCGGTTGGAGATGTGAAAGAGGAAGGCAAGAGCTTTCCTGTGAAGCAGAGAGAAAATCAACTGGTGACCTAGCCAAGCAACTCTGAGCAAACGGCACAAATAAGGGAGCTGATTGGGATCCCAGGAAAAGCTGCAAGTTGCTTTATTGTGGAATCTTGTAGAATTACAACTATGAGTTTTCCAGCCATGTTTTTCAATTTAAAAAATACGATATATTAAAAGGGGTCATTAAAAGGAGCTTCATCCATTGAGAATGCATGTTGTAAGTGCCCGCACATGCTGCCCAAGACTTTCTTTAAATCATCCAGGAGAGGACATTTTTGCCGCAATAAAGAAACCAGGTAAATATTCACTGCACTCAGTAACTAAATCTTGGACAAAAACTCCACAACACTACAACAGGATTATGAAGAGTTATGATAGTCGATCACCATTAATAAATGTTTCCCGCTGGTTGGTTTGCCTGTAATGACAGTGCATAAATTTCACATAATCACAAAAGATTGCCAGGCAAAAAAAAAGGCTCTCCCACCAATCAGAGTTGGAATGTAGAATTTGTTGAGTCTACAAATTCTTCCAAAAGTTGATTAGGTATTTGCTTGGAAAATAAAAAGTCATAGAGAGTAAGCAGGACAATAGGCTTGGGTTAGGAGGCTCATAAAAACATAAAACTCAATGGGCCAAAAGGTACTAATTCGATATTGGGATCCCAGGTGAAATTCCAAGCCCGCAATGTAGGGCATCAGGCATTGAGTAAAAGGCTGAGATGAATTGTAGAAAGTAGCACTCTATAATTAAACTGTCACTTTATGATCTTCCTCCTCCCTGCCTCCTCACAATGATAAAATCAGGATCTCCAAGGCATCTTCTATTCAATCTCATTCTTTCCCAAGGCATCAAAACTGTGGAACTCCTTATTTCTCTTTTCCTTCAATATTTTGGCCTTTAAAACCCAAACATTACACATGGGTCACTTTATATAGGAGTACGGTAGGATAGTGGCAATGTTACTGAGCTAGTAATCCAGAGATCTGGACTAATGATTCCAAGACATGAGTTCAAATCCCGCTAATTTAAATTCAATTACTTAGATATAAGTTGCAATAAAGAAGCTACTATCGCTAATGGTCACCATGAAACATGTAAGATCCTGAGGGGACTTGACGGGGTGGATGTGGAAAGGATGTTTCCTATTGTGGGAGAATCTGGAGCTAGGGGCCACTATTTAAATTAAGGGATTGCCCATTTAAGACCGAGATGAGGGTTGTGAGACTTTAGAATTCTCTTCTTCAAAAGGTGATTGAGGCAGAGTCTTTGAATATCTTTAAGGCAGAAGTAGGTAGATTTTTGATAAGGTTATTGGGGGTAGGCAGGAATGTGAAGTTGGGGTTAAAATTAGATCAGCCATAATCTTATTGAATGATGGAGCAGGCTTGAGGGACAGGGTGGCCTACTCTTGCTCCTAATTCATATGTTCATATGTAACTTCCAAATTGTCATAAAAACCTAAGTGATTCGCTAATATGCTCAGAGGAAGGAAATTTGCTGTCCTTACCCAGTCTGGCCACAGCAATGTATTCAAGGAATGGCTCACCCCCACCTTCTCAAGGCCAATTAGGAATGATCAATAAATGCTGGCTTTTACCAGTGCCACTCGGGTCCTGTGAATGAACACTAAAAAAAAACTTCCCAGTATAGCTCATTTCTCTCCCACTCTTTTCAGTCTGGGAGTGACCGTGCCCAATGGACCTTGGTTTTCACCTGGGGTTCTTAACATAAATATAAATGTTAACAATGGCAGTGAACTAACACCAGTGCATTGCACACTGGAACTTGTAATTCATGTAATGCAACACAATGGAAGCTGTGCTTTGAAAAAACTACAGCTCCTCCAAATCATGATATTGCAGATACAAAACTCTCTGTATATTTGAAAATGCAGCAGCAAATATATCATTCAATCCCTCTAATCTTCATTTGCAGCAGTGTCGAGGAGCCAGCAGGCAATCAGAATGTTAAAAACAAAGTGAGGCAACTGTCAAGCATTGGCTGCCTATTTAGCGACAACAGGGAATAACTACAGCACGTACTGTAAGTGGACTCAAGCCCCCAGCTGTTTCCGATTCCTTGGACAATTCCAGCAGCTGGCAGCATTTGTGTGCTATGTGGTTAAAAGGCAGGTGTGGAAAATAGAAATCTGAGCCATTCATAGCATTCCCTGCAGCTACTGGAGATTACAGCTCATTAAAACATGCTCAGAAAGACATTGGGCTAGACACAATAAGCAACACTTGTAATTCAGGACGTGTAGCATTTTTCAAAGACCTGTACCTCCAACATTTATAGCCCATTTTTCTCTTGTGCCCAGTGCATCAATTTTGCTTTCAACCATCTCCTTCCTTGCCTGTGCAGTCATGCCATGATAAATCATTAACCATCTAATGTAAATATGTGAAATAAATACCATGTTGCCTTATGTATTATCCTAGATAGCTGCTGGTGAAGGAAATCATTGGGAATGAAAAGGTATTCTACTTTTTACCCAGTGTTACCATCAAGTGGTCCCTGGAATGTATGGTATTAGATCCAGGATAAAGCTTAGTCTGGCAATGACCTTTAGTCCCACAATTGTGGCCTGGTAGTAAATGATCAGTTTGTTGGCAACTTCATAAAGGCAGTTGTTTTTACAACTGAATGTGTTATTAGACCACTTCAGAAGTCAACCAGAGTCAATCACACGTAAACTCGTCATACTAGACTAGACTGGCTAGGTATGCCAATTTTCTGTCTTGAACCAGGAGTGAAACAGTAAGATTTTTACAGCAATCTGCCAGTTTTCACAGTTACCTTTCTCGCTGGTAATGGCCCACAAATTAGCTGATTTGGTAACTCATTAACACAACTTGCTATGGTGGGATTAGATTTCACAACGTCTGGTTAGCTCATTCAGTACTGTAGCCAGCCTGTGTTGATTTAGAACTGGAAGCCCAGTTTTACTGTATAACTGACAAACGTTAGATTGAATTCATTTATAGATATTGAACTTTCTCTTTGTCTGTGGAGACTGTCATTTTGGGCCTCAGGCCCGGACTTGAACATGTGTGTGACTCTTATTCTCTAATAAAGATGATAAACAAGTGATCCACTCAGAAATCTTAATCAATGACTGCCTACCAGCTGTGACATAGTGTGCAGGAATGCAGTTTAGTGATCCACTCCAGGTTTTGTTTCTAACTCTGGCACTGGCCAAATCAAGGCTTCCAGTAAGAGGCTGAAGTATCAGGAAAAGATTTGTCTGCCTAAGGAAGCAGGTGGCAGAGGTCATGCTGTGAGATTTCTCGAGGAATACACATGAACAGTTCTGAACTAATCGTCGCTTGGAATAGAGGACTTGAGTATTGCTGAAAAAACAGACATGCTGTCAAAGTTTTTTAACTTGCACTCATCAGGACAGACACAAGAATGCCAAATTTCAAAGGGAGCAGACATGAGAAAAGGATCCTGATTGGTTGGCAAGTGGACTCTAATTGGTCGAGGCATTGCCATTGAGAATGCACCAGGAAACTATTGTCACCCATGCTTTTGTTTAATTTTTTAAAAGTGTAATGCCTGGTCATGTTTCTTTTGCCTGTAGAGGACAGATCCTGCATATGAATGTAGATAACTTCTAGCAAGCATAAGTGAGACAGTGTAATGTTGGGACTGAACACAAGAGTGTTGATAAAGTTCATTGTGTGAAGGGGTGAAGTGATCATTAAAGGTTTTGAGCATTGGGATGTGAGTATTAATCCAAGAAGTTTCTGGTTCCTGTTTGGATAATCTCATGGAGGAACTGAGACTATCAGTGAGTCTACCACTGCATAAGTGAGCCACATTGTGAGCCTGAACTGATAATCTTAAATTGGTTGTTGGTGTAATCCTTGGCTTACTCGGGATTGTTCGGCAAGTGCTGTCCAATCATGGAATCACATCTGACGTTAGGCATTATGTCTCTTTTTTCAGCAGCACGCAGTTTTAAGCTGTGTGTGTTCTTCACCGAGGAGCAGTGGTAGACTCACTGATAGTCTCAGCTCCTCCATGAGATTATCCAAACAGGAACCAGAAACTTCTTGGATTAATACTCACATCCCAATGCTCAAAACCTTTAATGATCACTTCACCCCTTCACACAATGAACTTTATCAACACTCTTGTGTTCAGTCCCAACATTACACTGTCTCAGTCGTCAGCCTGAAGCTTGTGTCTCAGAAGGAATGGAACTTAAACTCCTGAATTATCGATAATCTCTCTGGCAGGCCCTTACTACAATGAGTGTGACAGTTATCCAGTTATCCACAGACAGGAGTCCCTATCACAAAAATGTGGTGTGAATAGGTAATAATTTGGCAATCCCAAAGCATGAAAACTAAGTTACTAATTTGGTAAGCATGCTCAGGAAAACTGTTGTGATAAAGAGCATGGGAAACCTAAACCATCTTAATAAAGTTCAAGAGGTATTGGGACAGAATGTCTCGGGATATTTGGCATTGAGTTTCATCTTGTGTACTATTAGACCCATGCCCAGTGCCAAGTTAATGCCTGATGCTATCCAATCAGTGTGGCTAAGACTTCCATTCATTAGCACCAAAATTATTCTGTCCCCTGGATAAACATAAAGTATTAAACGACGAGATGGCACACTTCCATCTCTTGTCAGTTGAACAGTGCAGATCCAGTTGCTTCTTGATGTTTGTGAAGAAGGCACTAATGGTTTTGCTATTGTAGTTAAAGGATAATTTAACTCCAATATTAAAGATTAGTACTTCAGAATCACTGTCACAGGTTTTAACTTTGCAAAGGCTCTGAGATTGAAAAATCATTAAGTAATTTTCATTTTTGTCTATGAATAGAAGATTTTTTTATAGGTTCTCTGAAGGGCTGTAATTTATTACGTTCCACAGTCTGACTTTCACAAATGACTTGCTTCAACCCATTAAATGACTGGCAATTAAATACTGCCGGTACAATTGAATTTTTTGCACATTTAAGTGAATTACCACCATGCACTAACCTATGAGGGATTAATAATGGTGGGAAAAAAGTCTTGTTTGACCTGTAAACATCTAATTGAGAAAAATGACAAATGCTGGCTCCTCATTAATCTGCAAATGTTGCAAATAAAGCAATAAATGTCACCTCCATCGCTTCAGCTTTTCACTTAGCTTCTAGTTTTACTGAAGTAAAAATTCCATTACACAATTTCAGAGAAATCAATCAACGTGATATATTTTACACACACTTGACTTTAGTTTTGAAAATGAAGTCAGCAAAAAAGAAACTTAACGACAATGATTAATAAATTCTCTGTCTATTTAAAGTAATTGTCAAAGTGATGAACCAGTTTGATAGGATTAACAAGTGCATCAGCTGAGTGAAAATTAACTTTAGTGTCAAAAATAGCTTTAGGAATGTCATTCTCATGATTATGGTGAACTTAGTCAAATGGTCGGTGGCTACATAAACTCAGCACATATTTATTTCAAGCTATTTACCCAATATTGCCATAGCGATGGCTATCTCCACTCACAGTTTGTCTTTGGTCTTTGTTTTCCACCTCCTTGAGTGCCATGTGACAGTCTATCAGGCAAGATATCATATTAAGAACAACTTGCTTTCTGGATTCCATTAGTGATGCATTACAGCGGATCACTAAAAGGCACAGGAGAGCAACTTCAGTTAGCTCACCCCCCCAATTTTGTAGAACATGAACATTGGCTTAAGAGTAAACTCATTCGGCCCACCAAGCCTGCTCAACCCAGAGGCCAGTTAACAGTTTCCCTGTGCAAAGCCTCTGGGGAACTGTCACAGCTCAATCTTTATATTTAAGGAAGGACCTCGCTGGTTTTTGGGGATTGGGGGGGTGGGGGGGGCATGCGTCTCTTTTGTCTGCTCAAAAGAACAAGTTAAATTAGGAGCCTGCGGAAAATCAATGAGATCTCGGTAGGTAAGTTACACAGAATTTAACTGCCCACCCTCCCAGTTTCCCTCAGATGGGTAGAGTTAAAATTGCTAAAAAGGTGGCACTGCCCATTATTTTGTGCCATCTTTCTGCAATCACCTATTTCCCTTGGATTGGATTTTCCAGTGTTACAAGAGTTGCTGGCACTAGTATCACATTTTATGTTGTCTCAGTTTAGCTCGGTATGGAACTTAACTTGTGTGACCCAATTAAGGAGTTGAAGACCTCTAATATAGTCAGTCTTAGCACTGTGCCTTTTTATTCTTGAATTTTCACCTCTTGCCTACCCTCTTTTGAAGACAGTTACTTACGCTGTGGTCAACTCTTGCAGTGTTTTCAGCCTATCAGTATCCTCCATTATTGCCCATTCTCCAGATGTGAGCCTAGTCAGTGGACCATTAATAACAGCCAAGCGTGATCCCACCCCCACCCATTGCTCATGCATGTGTTGCCCTCTGCAAGGATCTGCTGGAAATACACATGTGTGGATGGCGGGGGATGGGGAGGGTGGGTTCAGCTGCCATGCCACCCCACTTTACAATAGCTTCCTGCTGCTCAGTCTAGATTGGTACATGGAGAATGACAAAATTGTTATCCATTGTGGAATTGCAGGCTACATCAAAGATTTTGTGTGTTCAGGGACAGAGGGCTGTATTTAATGTAGGCGATGGCGGTCTCACCTACTGACTGGCAAGCCGGGGAGTGCCCTGCATTGCCTCTCTTTGGGGGAGGCCCACCAAATTAAGTCCCTATTAGGCACTTAATTGGCCAGCATTGGGCCTTTCCTGGGATTAAAGACCCTGGGAGCGGAAATGCCACACCACATGAGAGCTGCCAGCCAATCAAAGGCTGCCAGCTGTGTATTGCAGGCAGCGACAGCAGGAGAGGTGGCAGCTTCCAGAAATTCATCCATCAGAATCCCTGGATTGCTGAGAGACACTAGGCCAAAGGTGAGTGAGGGCGGGAATAGGGGTCGCAGGGTGAGGGTAGAGGGGAGGGAGTGGGGGGTACGGCAGAAAGGGCAGGGGATTGGCTGTCAGTGGGCTCTCCCTTCCTAATGGTGAGTCCTTCATCCTCTGCTAGTTGAGGCACTTAAGTAGGCGTTAATTGCCCACTTAAGGGCCTCAGTTGGCAGTGGGGAGGGAAGGCTACTCATGAGTTTTCCCATTAATCGGGGAAGAGGTGGGAAGGCAGCAAGGGCCCACTCCACACCCTCTCCCCTGATTAAATACCCCCCTGCCTCCAAACTTGCCTCAGTAGAAGGCATTAATTCTACCCAGAATGTCTATTGACACTACTAACAGCCAATCAGCTGCATTTCGTCCGCCAATGAATTGGAGGTGAAGTTGGACTTATGGCAGGATTCACAGTAACCAGTTTATTTCTCAGCAAAGTCTACTTAATTCAACTTAAATAGAGTCTATTTAAAAAGCAAACTGCAACAAACAGTCTACAGAGTCTATTTAAACAATGAATTGCAGCAGTCTATAGCGTCTATTTAAACAATGAATTGCAGCAAACAGTCTACAGAGTCTATTTAAAAAGAGACTGTACAAACTACATCAAACAGAACTCATGGTCAAAGCTACAGCACCTTCTGATAAAAGCAGGGTGATTGTTTCAGCAAAATGCAGTGAGTGGAGGACAGTTACAAAATACAAATTCTGAATGTAAAATTGATACATGGGTGTGGCCTACAGGTGTAATTGATGGAGGAATTTACCCAATCATCTTCATTCTGGCTTAGATGGGTGGTGTCATTCTATGCAGCTGTTCATGAAAGGAGAAAGGAGACAGAAAAGATGCTAGGAAGAAGAAATTTGGTGGATGTGTTTTGGATATTTACATGCATTCACTTGGCTTGTCACTTTAGTCAGAATTGTGCCTGTTTAGGCTGTTGCAGCCGGAAGCCAAACAACAGCTACTTAAATGTCTCAGAGCTACAAAATCAGGTTGCGTTGTGGACTCAGGACAAAAGAAGTCATAATCTGCTTGAATTTGGTCAGAGTCGGAGTGTTTGAAATGCTGAAAACTCAACTTCCAGCAACAGAATCTGCGAACCTATAGCATTGACCCAACAGCTGTCAAGGGGAACCTCTGGGGACACAGCCAAGTTGGTGACCACTTTGTTTGCATATCACTGCTAATACGATATTCACAATGAAACCTAGAGTTTTTGCTTCCTTATGCAAATATCACAACAGCAACAACACAGTCAATACATTGATTAAACTTAAAGAGAGAGAGAGAGTTTTCACTGGAAAGTGATTGGCAATCTTTTTACTGTCTGTGTACAAGCACACATGAGTTGGAAATGTGCTGTGCAGCTTTGTATGAAATTCCACTGATATAATCTTTGTCCACTGTTTATTTTAAGAACTTAACATCCTCACTATGGGGCAGGCAGAAGTATTTGATCGAAAGAATTGAATGAATATCACAGAATGCATTTACACCCCAACCTGTGATAATGTAAAACTCATTGCCGCACCACTCATGAATTGCTTTCATCTCTCTGACTTGCTTCCTGCCTAGACCCCTGTAAAAATATAGTTTGGCTGGTACTTGCACAAGGATGATGGTAATCATTTTGAACCAAATCGCTTAAAACCCTTCTTTTTCATTTGTTCCTGGGATGTGGGAAACACACGCAAGTTGGTCATTCTTGAATCTTTGCAGTCATTGTGGCAATGGTTCTCCCACAATGGTGGCAGATAGGGAATTTCAGGATACACACTGGACTCCCACCCAGGGATTGCACTCAGCATAAGACTGCTTCCCCAACTGGAGGAGCTGCCGTGAAACGACCACTCAGCAGTTGCATGTTAGTGCCGCACAATCACCAACAATGCCTTTAACCTAGTAAAACACCTTGAGTTGCTTCACTGGGGTGATACCAACCAAAATTTGACATTGAGCCGCAAAAAGTTAGAAGGGCAGATGATCAAAAGCTGGGTTAAAGAGGCAGGATTTAAGGAGTGTCTTAAAGGAAGCAGAGAGGTTCAGGGAGGAATTCTAGAGCTTAGGACCTAGGCAACTGAAGGAACAGCTGCCAATGGTGGGAGAGATTAAAATCAGAGATACACAAAAAGTCAGAATTGGAGGAGTGCAGAGATCTCTGAGGGTTATAGGGCTGGATGGTTTAGGTCTCTCGCTGGTGCATGATCACTTGCCATCTACCCAGTTAATACATCAGGTAGAAATTTTCCCCTTGACATCTGAGGTATGACAGACATGCACACAAGGGACACACCAGCATCACAGATGCCTGTCTTCAACAAATTTGATTCACTCCACATGATATCAAGAAACGACTGATGGCATTGGATACTGCAAAGCCTGTAGGCCCTGACAATATTCTGGCAATTGTACTGAAGACTTGTGCTCCAGAACTAGCTGCACCCTTAGTCAAGCTGTTCCAGTACAACTACAACACTGGCATGTGCCCAACAATGTGGAAAATATCCTGTCCACAAAAAGCAGGACAAATCCAACATGGCCAATTACCACCCTATCAATCTACTCTCAATCATCAGCATGATGATGGAAGGTATTGTCAACAGTGCTATCAAGTGGCACTTCTTCAGAAATAACCTGCTTGCTGACGCTCAGTTTGGATTCTGCCACGGCCAGACAGCACCTGGCTTCATTACAGCCTTGATCCAAATATGGACATAAGAGTTGAACTTTAGAGTTGGGGTGAGAGTGACTGCCTTTGATATAAAGGCAGCATTTGACCAAGTGTGGCATCAAGGAACCCCAATAAAACTGGAGTCAATGGGAATCGGAGGTAAAACTCTCCACTGGTTGGAATCATACTTAGCACAAAAGAAGGTGGTTGTGCATGTTGGATATCAATCACCTCAGTCCCAGGACATCGTTGCAGGAGTTCTTCAGGATAGTGTCCTAGACTCAAGTATCTTCAGCTGCTTCATCAATGACCTTCCCTCCATTTTCAGGTCAGAAGTGGGGATGCTCACTGATGATTGCACAATGTTCAGCACCATTCACGACTCTTCATATACTGAAGTAGTCCATGTCCAAAAGCAGCAAGACCTGGACAACATCAGGCTTGGGCTGATAAGTGGCAAGTAACATACGTGCCAAACAAGTGCCAGGCAGTGACCATCACCAGCAACAAATAATCTAACTATCTCCCCTTGACATTCAATGGCAATACCATCACTGAATTCCCCCATTATCAACATCGTGGAGGTAACCATTGACCAGAAACTGAACTGGGCCAGCTATATTAATACTGTGGCTACAACAGCAGGTCAGAGGCTGGGAATTCTGTGGCAAGTAATGCACCCCCTGACTCCCATCTACAAGACACAAGTCAGGAGTGTGATGGAATACACTTATCTGGATGAGTGCAGCTCCTAGAACACTCAAGAAGCCTAACACCATCAATGGCAAAGCAGCCCATTTGATTGGCACCCCATCCCCCACCTTCAACATTCACTCCTTCCACCACTGACAGTGGGTAGCAGTGTCTACCATCTACAGCAACTCACTAAGGCTCCTTCGATAGCACCTCCCAAACCCGCGATCGCTACCATCGAGAAGGATAAGGGCAGCAGACACATGGGAACACCTGCAAGTTCCCCTCCAAGCCATCCTGACTTGGAACTATATCGCCATTCCTTCACTGTGGCTGGGTCAAAATCCTACTCCATCCCTTACAGCACTGAGTGTACTTGCACCACTTGGACCACAGCGGTTCAAGAAGGCAGCTCACCACCACCTTCTCAAGGACAATTAGGGATGAGCAATAAGTGCTGGCCTAGCTAGCGACACCCACATCCCGGGAAATAAATTTAAAGAACCTTATATATTTATCATCCTTTATTGACAAATTTTCTCTTCTCCACTCTTGAGGTATCGACTATTTGCCGAGTTCCAGTAGATTGGTGCCTGACACTCTCCGCCGCCACATCTACTTTTACTGCCGCTGAGCAGTTTGAATCCCGCCACATAGGACATTACCCAGCTACGGTTGCCCCAGCAACTGCTTAAGCCGTCACCAATGTTGCGCAGCCACTGCCACCCTGCAAGGTGTGTAACCTCGGTGACATTTCCTTCACAGTTCCCAAAAATTGCCTCACAAGCCGAAATTGGGTTTTCCAATGTCAAACAGACTCGAAAGGGCCAAACCAACTTGGGGCCATTTGTCTAACTGTTGTCAGGCTGGAAAGAATGTAGAAACTAATATTTGCACCACTACGGATAAGACATTCATCTCCTAGCTGTCCAGCACTGACATGTAATTAAAGAGGCCTTGTTGCTAATATTTTGTTGGTGTGTGCTCGCCCACTTAAATTGAAATTATAGTCAGAGGAATTGCCTCCCATATTGAGAAGGGAGCCTGAACTCAATCACTACCCATTGACTGTACTGCACAAAGCTACAATGCTGGTTGACTTTAAAACTCGATTATTAAATTGGCCTGTTAAAGATCAAAAGAAAAGAGCAGGAATGCTGAAGATCAGAAATTCAAAGCAGAAAATGATGAAATGCAGAAAAGAAGTTTGACCCATCATTCCCCCCACGCCAACCCCAGCCACCCTGACCCTTACACCCCCAAAAAAAACTTCTTTAAATTTTGAATTTCCGGTTGTAAGGGGGAATGAGTTATGAGAAAGGGATAAAGTGCAATGTTGACAGCCAAGAGAAAGATGGTTAAGGCGGGGGCCATGTGGAAGAAGGTAAGTTTAAATGGCTGGGATGAGGTAAATCCCAAACATCAGTTTAAAATATGGTGAGATCAGAATTCATCAGTCTGGAACCCGTCTCTCTGTTTCAGATGTTGACCGACCTGCTGTGCACTTCAGCAACTTTCAGCTTTTAGTTCAACCCGAAGGCCCATTTCAGCAAGAAACAACCCAACTCGAAGATTTTGCCCTGTTGGTGTGGTGATTTCAGAAATTTACCTCATTTTTTAAAAAATTATCAAAATATTTAAAATGTCAATGATGAGAAAAGGCCAAACAGCTCATTCCTCAGGTGCGCCAACTCTCCCAACCTACTTCCCTTTTAAAACCTTAGGGCGGTGACGGGGGTTCTCACCTGCTGGCTGGAGAGCCAGCCATAGAGCCACATCATCCCCTTTTGGGAAGTCCTGCCGAATCATGAGTCAATCAGACGGTTGAGATGCCAGCGGCCATCCTTTCCCCTGGATCAGGACCCGGGTGGTGGTGGTGGGGGGGACATCTTCGACCCAGAGCTGTCGGCCAATCAGAGGCTGGCAGCACTTTTGCTCAGCAGCGCCACCGGGAGGCAGTGGCTGCTGCCGGAACGACAGGCGCCAGAGGCCCAGGATTGTGGAGCAACCAAGGCCACAGGTAAGTAATGGTGGTTGGGGGAGTGGGAAGGTTTCACGCAATGTGGGTCATGGGGTAGGAGGGTGAAGGGCAGCTCAGCAGCAAGGGCAGGAAGATTGCTCTCAGTGTGCTCCCACCACCCCCCCTTCCCAATGCTAGGTCCCTTAATCAGGCACTGAGTGTATTTCAAGGAGGGCCCTTACCCAGAGAGACCACAAGCAACCCACACAGATTTACTTATTGTGTATGCTCAATGACAACAGGCTTGCCTGCAGCAGGGTTAATACCAGCAGCAGTAGGGTGAGACCATTAAGTGGTCATTAATTGGCCACTTCAGGGCCTCAATTGGTGATGGGACAGGAAGGCCACAGGCCTTCCCACTCCGGACTGAATCTAGGTGGAGGTAGGAAGGCACTCACCTGCTCACCTGCCACTCTCGCTCCCGCCACTCTCCCACCCAATTAAATGCTCTCCCACCACCAAACATGTGACTAGAGAGGGCAGAAGATTCCACCCTCAGTGTCTACCAGCCTGTCGATTAGATTGTTGCACACATTCATCACTTCTTTCTGTGGGGGGAGTTATTTCTGAAATCTGCTTTAGAATTCCAGATTTATGAATTCTAATCCCACAATTATTCCTAATTTTAAAATGATATTCAAAATTTACCTCATCTCAGTTATTTACATTTATCCTCTTCAAAATGATCCTACCTTAACCATTTCTGTCAAGGCTTTCAACATTGGACTTTATCTTTTTCACAGAGCTCGTTTCTCCTTACAACTGGCAATTGAAAATTTAAAGAAGTTTTTTGTGTTCGCAAAACACATAACAACCTAGGGGGCAATCTTTCTCTTTTGTAACTGTGCTGAGTAACTTCAGCAGAGGTTTACATGTACAAACAGTATTTCTGCTGAACCTGTGCCAAAATTACAACAATACTATTTGAGATGCTCCCCACCCCTACCACCACCACCCCCCCCCCCCATAAGACCATAAGACCATAAGACATAGGAGCAGAAGTTAGGCCATTCGGCCCATCCAGTCTGCTCCACCGTTCAATCATGGCTGATAAGTTTCTCAACCCCATTCTCCCGCCTTCTCCCCCTAACCTTTGATCCCCTTACCAATCAAGAACCTATCTATCTCCGTCTTAAATACACTCAATGACTTGGCCTCCAAAGCCTTCTGTGGCAATGAATTCCATAGATTCACCACTCTCTGGTTAAAGAAGTTTCTCCCCATCTCTGTTCTAAAAGGTCTTCCCTTTACTCTGAGGCTGTGCCCTCAGGTCCTAGTCTCTCCTACTAATGGAAACATCTTCCCCACTTCCACTCTCTCCAGGCCTTTCAGTATTCTGTAAGTTTCAATCAGATCCCCCCTCATCCTTCTAAACTCCATCGTGTATAGACCCAGAGTCCTCAAACGTTCCTCATATGTTAAGCCTTTCATTCCTGGAACCTCCTCTGGACCCTCTCCAAGGCCAGCATATCCTTCCTGAGATACGGGGCCCAACATTGCTCACAATATTCTAAATGTGGTCTGACCAGAGCCTTATAAAGCCTCAGCAGCACATCTCTGCTTTTATATTCTAATCCTCTCGAAATAAATGCCAACATTGCATTTGCCTTCCTAACTACCGACTCAACCTTAAGTTAACCTTAAGAGAATCCTGGACTAGGACTCCCAAGTCCCTTTGCACTCCAGATTTCCGAATTCTCTCCCCATTTAGAAAATAGTCTATGCCTCTATTCTTCCTACCAAAGTGCATGACCTCACACTTCCCCACATTGTATTCCATCTGCCAAATCTTTGCCCATTCTCCTAACCTGTCCAAATCCTTCTGCAGCCTCCACTAGTCACCGGCCGCCATCCTGAGAAGGACCCTCTTATCCCCACTCTCTGCCTCCTGCCAGACAGCCAATCTTCTATCCATGCTAGTACCTTGCCTCTAACACCATGGGCTCTTATCTAACTGAGCAGCCTCCTGTGCGGCACCTTGTCAAAGGCCTTCTGGAAGTCCAAGTAGATAACATCCATTGGCTCTCCTTTGTCTAACCTACTCGTTTCCTCCTCAAAGAATTCTAACAAATTAGTCAGGCATGACCTCCCCTTGATGAAACCATGCTGACTTTGCCCTATTTTACCATGCACTTCCAAGTATTCTGAAATCTCATCCTTAATAATGGACTCTAAAATCTTACCCATAACTTAGTGGATTTACCTTTGCTCCTTTCAATGGAATAATTACTTGCTACTCAAAATCAAAACTGTTTACCATGGCAGTGATGTAGCTTTACAGGGGTGTTCTTATAGGATTGCTCATTGTATCCCTATAGCTACAGCTGTTTACTCCTTCAACTAAATACCAATCATTGTAAACACCTCAAAAGTCAGAGTGAAAGTGAGGGAATATTTATGCTCACTGTACTCTCCGATTCTGAAGAAGAGTCATATTGGACTCAAAACGTTAGCTCTGTTTCTCAAAGGTTGGACGGGCTGGGCCTGTATCCATTAAAGCTTAGAAGAATGACAGATGATCTTATTGAAACATATAAGATCCTGAGGGGATTTGACAGGGTGAATGCTGAAAGGATGTTTCCACTTGTGGGAGAGACTAGGACACAGGTTAAAAATAAGGAGTCTCCCATTTAAGATAAAGGTGAGAGGTGAGAAGAATTTTTTTTCTCTCCAAGGATCGTGAATCTTTGGAACTCTTCTCTAGAGAGCGGTGGAGGCAGGGTTAATGAATATTTTTAAGGTAAAGGTAGATAGATTCTTGACTAACAAGAAAGTCAAAGGTTATCAGGGGTTGGCAGAATGTGGAGTTGAGGCCACTATCAGATCAGCCATTACGTTTGACTGTAATACCTCCCACATGATCCAACAGCCTTCCAACATGCATGGTGAGGTTCATGCAGGAAGGGGTATCAATGAGTGTGCATGAGGCAGTCAACACCTTTAAGAGAAAAAGAGGTTGGAAGAAGTTGCTCAGACCCCAGAAAATGGATGTCTTTATATTATTTCTGCGCATTAACACAGAGTTAACAATTTCAGTTTGGTCTTTTTAGAGAGCATTTTGAAAACTGCAAGGACTCCAGCCTCCTGTGAATCAGTTTTGTGACTCGCATTGTTTAATAGAATGTCAATTTGGTAGACAGCAGCCAATGAATAAACATGTGTTTGTATTGAAGTGCTGAGGAAATTTATTCCTTGAAAGGTTAATACATTAGCGGGTGTCCCATAAATCAATTACATGAGTTCAGTAACGTTACGTACCACACAAAGCATGTTCTGACCATCATTGCTACTCAGGTCTGAAGCTGTGGCCCAGCAGAAGATTAATTATAGTGCAGCCTTCCTGTTGCCAAGCAACCCTATAGGATGCCCAGTAGATTCCATAGAATCCTATTAGTTTTTGTAATCCCATAAGATTTTGCATCGCATTGTCCCAGTGAACCAATTAACATCTAAAGTGCATGTTAAAGAAAAGATGGTGTACTATAAATCAAAGAGAGATGTGTTTGCGCAAATAGCAAATTAACAATGTCTCTATTTAGACCTAATTGAAAAGAACAAATGGGAATAGGAATCATTTTTTTAAAGACAGGAATGGTGAATCTATTTTTAGATCAATATTTAAGGGGTCAAGTATTTTATGTTTATGCAATTTACTGCAGGGCATTGTTAGTCAGACCTAATTAAGTTAACTTTATATTGACAATAACATTCCTTAAATTAAATCATATTAAATCTAGCTTCTATTTTGATGTGGCTGCTCTTGTAATAATCAAAATAATACAGCTAGACCTCAGTCAATTTTGCTAGCTGCAGATAAAATTTGGATGAACAAACCTAGGATTAGTCATTTGGTAGTATAGAGCTTGAGTATTGCTGAAAAAAGACATTTTGTTGAAGTTTTTCATCTTGCACTCATCAGGATAATCACAAGAATACCAATGTCAGGGGAAACAATGTCCCTTGGACATTGGTATTCTTGTGATTGTCCTGATGAGTGCAAGATGAAAAGCTTTGACGAAATGTATTTTTGCAGCAATACTCAAACCCGGAAATCCTGTGGGGGTAGTTGGAGTGAATATAGAAGAGCTCCTGGGAATGACAGTACATGGCTCACCTCCTGTACTTTCCCATACAGTATGTCTCCGATCTTGGCTAAGTGCCTGTATAATAAAGAATGGCTCCGCTGTATTCCCCCCCCCACCCCCCACTTTGTTGGAAAAAACAAAAACAGTAATCCAAATCCTAAAAGAGATGTTTTCCAAAGATAAGCCCTTGTCTGGTAGAGGAAGGTTCAGTAGAGGAAAGTGGAGAGCAAGCAGGTTTCATGTCAGCACATTTCAATAGGTTTTACAATAGCTAGAGTAAAAGAACCTTTCCAATCAGGAAAGTTTGTGATTACCTAGAGGCATGTTGCAGCTCATACTGAACCTAACCACTAAACGTCTCATATTGAGTCCAAGCACTCAAGCTCTCCAAGGGTTTTTTTCTTTATCTTTTCATGGGATGTGGGCATCATTGGCAAGGCCAGCATTTCTTGCCCATCCCTAATTGCCATTGAACTGAGAGGCTTGCTAGGCCATTTCAGAGGGTAGATAAGAGTCAACCACATTGCTATGGGTTTGGAGTCACATATCGGCTGGACCGGGTAAGGATGGCAGATTTCTTCCTCTAAAGAACATTAGTGAACCAGATGGGTTTTTACAATTGATGATAGTTTCATAGTCACCATCACTGAGACTATCTTTCAATTCCAGATTTTATTAATTAAATTTAAATTCCAACAGCTTGCTTGTTGCGTTTTGAATCCGTGTCCCCAGGCCATTAGCCTGGGCCTCTGGATTACTAATCAGTGACACAATCACTATGCCACCGTCTCCTCTAAATCATAGAGTCATCATGGCATAGAAAGAGCAAAACAGAGCCAAACAGAGCCAAACAGAGCAATACATAGCCTAACAGAGCCAAACAGAGCCAAACAGAGCCAAACAGAGCAAAACGGAGCCAAACGGAGCCAAATGGAGCAAAACGGAGCAAAACGGAGCAAAACGGAGCAAAACAGAGTCAAACAGAGTCAAACAGAGCCTAACAGAGCCAAACAGAGCCAAACAGAGCCAAACAGAGCCGGTAATATCTCTCTTCACAGGGTCTTTTTGCTAGTCTTCTGAAACAGGTCAGCTTTGTTTTTCGCGATGGACACAGCTGATCCACTGAACTTCCTACAGCCTGGTGACCACGGCCAGACTAGTACTGAAGCCATTGAGATCCCAGTGTATAAGTGGGACTTGATGTTGTAAAACTGATTAGAGCCAGAATATTTAATGTTTCAGAAAATAGGTGTAATTTTTTCATAGGGCACACTTCCAGCCTCAATTTACATTTCATTGATGGCTAACCCCAAACGATTAAGCATCTTAACTGTAGATAATATGCGACATTGTACGCTTATATGACTGTGGCCCAAATCATTTGCCAGTAATAATTAAATAATAATAATAATTTAATAATAATTTGATCAGTGCTGGGGCCTCAAATTTTTGCAATTTATGTAAATGAAAATGAAAGTCACCATAGTCCCAGTGACTGCTCTCTCATTAGACAGAAACGACTGATGGTGAGTTTAACCTGCGGATGACTACACCTCAGGCAAGGGGTGAGGCTGAGCCTTCATGGATGACCTCAGGCAGTAAGGGAATTGAACCCACGCTGTTGGCATCCCTCAGTATCACAAACTAACCATATGTGCTAACCGACCCTCTATGACTTAGATGAAGGGACTGAAGGTATGGTTGCTAAATTTGCTGATGATACAAAGATAGGTAGGAAAGTAATGTGAAAGCAAAATACCGTAGGTGCTGGAAATCTGAAATAAAGAACAAAAAATGCTGGAAAAACTCAGCAGGTCCAGCTGCATCTGTGACAAAAGCGTTAACGTTTTGAGTCCGTGAAGACATTGGGCAGAATTTTTAGCTGAGTGGGCGGGCGCGTTCCTGACCCGCTCAAGCGTAAAATGACGTGTAATGACATCAGGCGAGCGTCCCGTCGTCATTGCGCACTCGCGCGATATTTTGTTCAGTCGGCACCCGTGAGAGTCCGCAGGCAGCACGCCTCCCGATAATTAACAGGCCTATTGAGGCCATTAATTTAATAATTGAATGGAAATTTCCGCAGAGGCAGGATGAGGTTTCCATTAAAAATACAAGGAAAATGTTCGAATCCCATTCATAACATGCCCCTGCTCATGTGACAAAGTCACATGAGAAGACATGCTTGTAACATTTTAAAATTCTTTATTTGTGTTCGTAAAAATCTTCAGCTCCCTGAGGCAGCTCTGTGCCTTCAGGGAGCTTCCAGTGCGCGCACCCCTGCGCATGTGCACACTTCCACGCTCACCCTCCCTCCTGCCCCCACCAGGCAGTGTTCAGTATTGCAATGTGCGATTCACGCTGGCTGGCCATTATTTGGCCAGCCAGCATGAAATCGAGGTCAGGGTCCGAACACGTGCTTGCCCACCCAACGAGGTAAAAATCCTACCCATTAACTCTATTTCTCTCTGACAGATGCTGCCAGACCTGCTGAGTTTTTCCAGCATTTTCAGCTCTTATAGGTAGGAAAGTAAGTTGTGAAGAGGAGATAAGGAAGCTGCAAAGGGACATAGATAGGCTAAGTGAGTGGGCAAGAATCTGTTTATTGTTTACCTGTTTACTGCAAGGGGAATTGAATGTGAAAGTAGGGAGGTTATGCTTCAGTTGTATAGGACACTGGTGAGACCACATCTGGAGTACTGTGTACAGTATCAGTCTCCTTATTTAAGGAAGGATGTAAATTCTCTGAAGCAGTTCAGAGAAGGTTTGCTAGACTAATACCAGGAATGTGTGGGTTGCCTTATGAGGAAAGGTTGGACAGGCTGGGCTTGTATCCACTGGAGTTTAGAAGTGTAAGAGGTACTGGACTGAAACCTTTAAAATCCTGTTGGTCTTGACAGGGTGGATGTGGAGAAGATCTTTCCTCTTGTGAGAGAATCTAGAACCGGGGGCCACTGTATAAAAATAAAGGGTTGCCCATTTAAGACAGAGATGAGGAGAAATTTTTCTCTCAGAGGGTAGTGAGTCTTTGGAACTCCCTTCCTCAAAAGGCAGCGGAAGCAGAGTCTTTGAAAATTTTAAAGCAGAGATGGACAGATTCTTGATAAACAAGGAGGTAAAGGGTAAAAGGGGGTAGGCAGGAGGTTACAATCTGATCAGCCATGATCTTGTTGAGTGGTGGAGCAGACTCAAGGGGCCGAGTGGAGTACTCCTCCTTCTAATTTGGATGTCCTTTTGTATGTATGTTCCAATGCAGGTTGGGCAGAAATGATTTTTTTTATTGATTCAGAGGATGTGGGCATTGCTGGCTAGGCACGCGTTTATTGCCCATCCCTATTAATTAACAACGGTTATGATCCACTTTCCAGATAGGACGCATCTCCAACAAGAGTTAAATTAAGGGTTAATTTGCCTTTGGATATTTATTCAAGCTAACTGCGTAACTGTAAAAGCCTTTCAGTGTGTTCTCATTTGCTCTTCCCAAGGTACGTGATTATTCAGAAGGCTTTGGAGTTTCTTCAGGCATTTTAAAGTTGTTCAGTCATTGCATGCCCATGCTAAACATGATATTACATCCTTAATTCAGTGCTCCACATTGTTCATCCATATATAATCCTCGAAGATTAATTACATTTTAACAAATACTATAATGCTTCTAGTTCTCCCGAGGCTAGCAGTAATCTTTAGAAAGATTAAAATAGATTAACTTCTTCAGTGCGAGTGCAGAGTGTGAAGTTGTAAAGAATGTGCTGAGTGAAAAGACATAGACAGGTCAATATCCACAACAGCAGCAAACCAGATCCATATGGCAGAATATGCGATCAGGGTGTGTATGTGTGTGTGTTTTATAATCTGCATTTCATGTCATCATTACCCTTTCAAGCGTAGCAGAAGTGCAAGGTGCATCAGTCATGCAATCATTCAAAGTACAGATCAGTTCCGAGGGATTTCAGTAGTTAGCCTTTTCACTGGGCCACTGTGTTCTTTACAAAAAGCTATTTTTAATCAAGAAACATTTCACTGGGGAATGCGCACAAAGCTGGGCCTGAAATCCGGGCTTATTGTGGACTCAGACTGCCAAGCAGCACTGAGCAGAAACAATGTTCCACGAGTTTCAGTGTCTCCTTGCTTCATGGGGTGAGAACACAGGAAACTGACTTTAATCCAAGGCTTGGATTTGAGGGGAGCCGCTTCATTGCTGACCGCTTTTTATTAAGTCAAATTCAGCATACTTTACTATATATTTTTTAAGATCCTTATGCTGGATCAGCAAAGGTGGACCAGTAGGATATGCCAAGTGGAAGGGCAGAATGGAGAACAGGCATCATGAAGAGACCAGAAGCCCTTAGATCCCACCTGGCTCGAAAGTGCCGTCAACAGTGATCAAACAGCCAGTTGACTGTCTAGGAAAGAACCCAAACCAATTGATTT
Source organism: Carcharodon carcharias (assembly GCF_017639515.1). Taxonomy (NCBI): domain Eukaryota; kingdom Metazoa; phylum Chordata; class Chondrichthyes; order Lamniformes; family Lamnidae; genus Carcharodon; species Carcharodon carcharias. The sequence continues at coordinate 155,793,117 of NC_054476.1, read as the reverse complement.
TTGAAATTAAAGAAAAAGTGTGCATTTTCTCCTAATTTTTGCTCCTTTCTGGTCGCTGAGGCCCAACATCCGATGGCCAAGAGCCTTCTGCCCACATTGCTGTGCAGCAGGTCACTTGCTGGTAGGCCCAGGAGACTGAGTCCCAACAAGCACTCAAGAGATAAGCACCTCAGTTTTTTTTTATTATTTAGTGAATGAAAATCCCCAAAGCCAAGCGATTGCCACCTCATTTGCTGAGTTTGAGGTGATTAGTCCATCACTTAGTCTGTAGAGGGGACACTTGCTGCTGATAATGCGCAGCATTGTTTGTGTCTTTCCACAAATGCATTGAGTTTGTACTGAGACCCCAGTGGTGGAGGTGGCTGCACAGTGGCTCTGGCCTGTCCTGAACCTGTTCAGCAAGAACCATTCTCGTCATGGTAGTTCAAAGCCTGCCATGCGACAGATGGGGTTTGTCACAAGGAACTTGTTCGTGACTTCCCATGTTTCCCATTCCTTGATCCAGAGGATGTCCTCCAGTAGATCTTGCTCAGGAATGTTGCTCCGTATGGGATGCGGAGATGGACGGCAGCAGACAATAGGTGGGTTGAACAGGTCATCATGGAGCGGTAAATGAGGTGCAGCACCAGTTGTTTCAACCAGCTAGTGGGTTTTCATCAGTTGGCGGATGTGTGGGGGAGTGATGTTCACGTGAGGACAGGAAGCGGGGGAGGGTGTTGAGCGGAGAGTTCCAGTTATGATGTGCATTGTTGCATTCAATTGAGAGTCAACAAGTTCTGTGTTTGTGATGACCTTTGCCAGACAGATGCATAGTACACTGTGGTGGAGTATGATAAGGCAAGGTCCGGAGTGTTGTGGCAGCAGCACAGCTGAGCAACTGAGATCAGGAACTCTGAAGAGCAGGTTCTAGCATGAATTGATGTGTCATTGGGTCTATGTGAATTCCATTTATAAAGTAGCAAACAGCTACAAATTTCTATTCATTACAAGAAGGGCAGAACTACTGAAGATAATGATGGTAATTGACCAGAGGTTAAAGCGATTTTAGCAGATGTGATTATGAAAGGGATACTCTCCAAATCCTGGATGTCTCCAAAACACATTTAACACACCTCCAACTACTAAACAATTTAAAAATAGTGGTATTTATCTGACAGTGAAATGACGGTACCTGCATCAGGAATTAGTCCATTTATTATAGATTAATGCACTTCACAGTGTTTTAAGACTGAGGTTCTAAGCAGAGGGTCAAGCCTGAATATAGCAAATCCCTTCTGGGATCTGACACTAGTCCCAAACCACTTTGCAGTACAGTAATAGGAACATTTTTCATCCCTGTGTTAAATTAATGTACTTTGTGTAGAACAAAACAAGCTCTTCTTTCTGTGAGATGATTTGGCACTAGACTGAAAGCCAGTATCACTGCTTGCCACCGGGTCAGTGGCTCTGTTGGGAAAACTCATTCTGCCTGGGTCCAGTTAGATTTTGATCGCTCTCTCGTGTTCTCAGTTTTTGCTGATGTAATCTAGTGACGGGGCACTCTAAGATATTCAGAATTATTTTAACGTCAAGCTCATTTTAATGGTGGCTATTCCTTTATTCTTTCACGGGATGTGAGCATTGCTGGCAAGGCCAGCATTTGTTGGCCATCCCTTAACTGCCATTGAACTAAGTGACTTGCTCGGCCAGTTCCAAGTCAACCACATTGCTATGGCTCTGAGGTCACATGTAGATCAGACCAGGTAATGACAGCAGACTTAATAAACCAGATAGGTTTATCGTTACTGAGACTAGCTTTCAATTCCAGATGCGTTACTTGAATTTAAATTCCACCAGCTGGTATGGTTGGTTTGAACCCATGTCCTCAGAACAATGCCTACCTTGAAGACTTATTGCTCTTCTCTCCAACAGGATTTCCATCTCTCTCTTTTGCCTTGTTCACCTTCATTGCTTTCCATTTCTCTCCTGGTATTTGACAAGGTGTTTACTATCACCACCTTCAACACCTCTTTGTCCTTTTGTCTATGACATCTTTTGGATATCTCCACCTATCACTGGCCCTCTATCCAGCTCTACCCATCCCACCCCCGCCTCCCTTAAACCAGCTTATATTTCACCTCTTTTCTATTTTTCCTTAGTTCTGTTGAAGAGCCATACGGACTCGAAACGTTAACTGTGTTCCTCTCCGCAGATGCTGTCAGACCTGCTGAGTTTTTCCAGGTATTTCTGTTTTTGTCTTCAGAACATTAGTCTGGGCTTCTGAATTACTAGTCCAGTGACATTACCACAATGCCACCATCTCCCCCAGTGGTGGTTATTGGAGGAGTTTGTGAAGGAAAAGCAACTGAGGTTGTCAGGGTTTGGCTTATGACTTTGCCCAAATATCCTTTGAACAAGGATATGCCAGTGAAGAAAGACACTGAAAATCTGCTCTTCTTCCGCTATTCTGCTTCCCTTCTCTCCTATTTCTGGTGTTGACCCATACATAAATTCTCCGCTGGGAGGGCAGGCCAGCGTGTGGTACGTGCTCAGGCTTCTGCCTGTGTCATTCTAAAGGCAACCACAAGGAGACTCACACAGACAGTGAGAATAGAGCTGACTCTTCTCCCAGTTTATCCTCCCCGGCAGCAGTTAACACCTTTGTTCGTCTTGTCATCCACCACATTCGAGCCACCTCATGAATTCCTCATACAATTTCCAGCAGCTTGCTCAATAACAACACCAGGAAGGGTTTAAGGTGCAGGTTCTTCATTCCCAGTCAGGCAAAAATGCCTCCAAAATAAAGAAAAATCAAGCACAGTTTCTTTAAGAAAAAAATCTACAAAAATGTTACTTGCAAATTGGTTAAAGAATGTTTCCGGGGATGAGAGAATTCAGTTGTGAGGATAGATTGGTGAAGCTGGGGCTGTTCTCCTTAGAGAAGTGAAGTTTGAGAGGCAATTCAATAGAGGTGTTCAAAATCATGAGGGGTCTGGACAGTGTAGCTCAGAAGAAACCGTTGCCATTGGCAGAACCAGAGGACATTGATTTAAAGTGATAAGCAAAAGAACCAAAGATGACATGGGGAAAAGCCTTTATATGCAGCGGAGTGTTGGATCTGGAATGCACCGCCTGAGGGCGTGGTGAAGGAAGAGTCAATCATGATTTTCAAAAGGGAATTGGATAATTATCTGAAGAGAAAAAATACTTGCACGGCTATGGGAAAGCAACAAGCGAGTGAGACTATCTGAGTTGTTCTGACAGAGTCAGCACAGACATAACAGGCAGAATGGTCTCCTTCTATGGTGTAACCATTCTATGTTTCTATAACCTATTCAAGATTTCTTGATTAGATTGTCCCTCTGGAGTAATTTCAACTTTTTATAGAAAAGAAGAAAGTATTGCAATTCAACCTAATCCACAAACTTTAATCCACGCCAAAAACTTGAGCTCATCCAAAAATACCGTTGCCTATATCCTTCTCTCCATTCACCCATCACCGCGGTGTTTGCTGACCTACATTGGCATCTCAGTTATAGCACAAAAGGAGGCCATTCTGCCTGTCGTGTCCATGCTGACTCTGTCAGAGCAATTAAGCTAGTCTCACTCACTCGTCTTTTCACCATAGCCCTGCAAGTTCTTTTTCCCTCACCAGATAATTATTAGTGACACCTTGATTTTAAAATTCTCATTCTTGTTATCAAATCCCTCCTTGCCCTCCCTGTCTCTCTAACCTCCTCAAGATTTACAACCCTGTGAGGTCCCTGTGCTCCTCCAATTCTGGTCTTTTGCTCCTTTCTGATTTTAATTGCTCCACCATTGGCATTTGTGCCTTCAGTTGCTGAGGCGCTAAGCTCCACAATTGCCTTCCTAAATGTCTCCACCTCCCTACTTTTCTCTCCTCATTTAAGATGCTCCTTAAAACCTACCTCTTTGCCAAAGCTTTTGATCGCCTGTCCTAACATCTCCGTATGTGGCTTGGTGTCAGTTTTTTTTTTATAACGCTCCCCTGAAGCACTTTAGGGTGTTTTACTACATTAAAGATGTAAGGACATCAGAATTAAGAGCATGAGTAGGCCATTCAGCTATCTTAAACTGTTCTGTCATTTAGTACAATCATTGCTGATCTTCTCCCTCAACTCCGCACTCCCGCGCTATCCCTATGTTCCTTAATTCCTTAATGTTCCAAAAATCTGTGCGCCTTTGAGTTGAATATACTCAATGACTGAGCATCCATGGCTCTCTGTGGTAGACACTTTCAAAGATTCATAGCCCTTTGAGTGCAGAAATTTATCCCCATGCCAGCCATAAATAAGGCCAACCCCTTATGCTGAGATGATGCCCCCTAGACCTAGACTCACCAGGCAGGAGAAACATATTCCCAGCTTCTACCCTGTCATGCCCCTTAAGAATGGAAGACCTAGGGTGGAATTTTCCATGCCCGTGGGTGTCAGGTGTCATGGCGGGCGTGAGCAGACAATATGGTGAGAAGGGCAAAAATCAGCTTCACGACATTGTGAAATCAGTTTGCAATCGTCTGCTGCGCCCGTCAATAGTGGGCCACATTTCCCGACGCCATGCGTCGGGGGCTTTGCTTTAAACTTGCGTATCATTAAAAGCCCTGTTCACTGGAATCAACCCCCCCAGTGCTGGATCGTCCAGGCAGCAATCACACCGACGTGTTTCACAACTGTACCTAAGCAACGTTTATTTGGTGAGCTGCGTTTTGCTCGGGACTTTGAGCCTTGTTTGCCCACCTTGCTTCGGGCGGCACTCACAGTCATCAGCGCCAGGCTTCGCAGGCAGCACCACATCACTTTTAGGGGGGTGCTCACAGACTGGTCTCTGCCAACCAGACCAGCTGTAAGGCAGGAGTGGCTTTTTAATGGCTGCAGGGCTAGGGCTTGCTTGGGGAAGGGGGATAAGTGGCCTCAGGCAAGGGAAGAGGCTACAGGGTGATGACTGCACTGGGGGAGGAGGGGTATCCCAGGGTAGGTGTAGGGACACATGTTGATCTGTGCAAGTGGCCTCAAGAGGGTGAGGGCTGAGGAGGTAGTCTCCAGAGGAGATGAGGCCAGATGGAGATGTGAGGGTGAGTGAGAGAGAGGGAGCGGTGATGTCCCTTGAGCTGGCAGTGAGTGAGAGGCCAGCGAATGTGTGATGGTCTTATGAGTGGGAGTTTAGAGTGATGAGATGGTTGCCTTACCCTGGTGGCATGGATGAGATCATTCATCCTCTTTCTGCACTGGATGGCCAACCTCTTCTGTGCAGCGTTGGCACTGACCACCACTGCCACCGCCTCCCAAACCCAAGTGATGACATTGATGGGCCTCACGGCGGGCTACAAAGGTGTCCAGAAGGCATCCCAGTAATGCATCGCTGAACTGGGGGGGGGTCTTCTTGCCTTTCGGGGTCATGTCTTCTGTGCAGCAGCCCTGGGCTGGAAGCACTGAGAGGTGCGTGTGCGGCTGCACTTTAAATCTGGTGCCCGGCGTGAGGAAGCAGGGAGGTGACAGAGTGGCGGGCGAATCAGAGGCTGCCAGCCAGCGAAACGGCGTGTTTCCTGGGAATGCCTGATTAACAAGGCGGGATTAGGAAGATACGATGTGAAAAGTCGCCATTGCAGCTGGTGGGTAAAACATTCTTTTACCGCACCTATTCTTCAATCTCTCCTCACAGGACAATCCCCATATTTCAGGATTCAGTCTAGTGGACCTTTATTGTCACCCCCTCGAAGGCAAGTATACCCTTCCTTAGGTAAGCCGACCAAGGCCCTATAAAAATGCCAATTGTTGTTATTTCCAAGAAATGGGAAAACATATATAGTTAAAAGCAACAGCTGGACAAAGACCAAAGTGAAGACTGTTCATAAGGAAAAGTAAAGTAAGAGATAGTAGGTCAGTACAGAGATTTCCTTCTAGCCTGGGGCACCTTCTAGGATATCTATCCTGTAAAGGAAAGCAGTTTTCACATGTGTAATATCTGAGTAAAAACAAACCAGCTGTAAGCAATACAAAACAAAAAAAAAAACTCACTGACTGAAACAAGTCCAACAGGAGTTAAGCATGTTTCTCATTCTATACAATGCCAAAACAGCTCAGCTCCTGGCATTTCTAGGTCCCTAAAGCTTTGCCAGTTGCAGCAGAGATCCTTCTGTCAGTCTCTCAGGTGGAAAGTATTGATTTTACATCTGTCTCTGCTGCAGCGAGTTTCCATTCACGAACCCTCCGAGACCCCCTGTCACAGGTTTTCCAATATTTTGAAGCGTATTGATCTCGACAGGGGACATTAAAGATCTCCGCACACTTCAGCTAATTTCTGCGCACACGTGAACCCCGGTCGATACAGGTGCACTTCACCTTCCTCACAAAAGAAATCGGCTGTTCAATGATCAGGCAGCATATATTAAGGTTTCCTTTTACACAGTGGACAACCGAAGGCAGTTATTCGGATGCAGTATTCCTCAGATCCCTTTCTCTGTTCCATGTGGTCTAATTTGATGTTAAATTTATAATGATTTTTTTTTTTTGCAGAGGGAAGAAGTAATTTTTTTATGTAATTGACACTTTTCCAAATTTTGGTCTGCAGTGTCAGCATGCAGCCATTCCTGGGACTGGTTCAGCAGAGGCCAGATTAAAGCACCTTTGCCTCTCTAATAATATACCTTTCAGGAGCATTCTTTCCTTGTAATATTGCTGCCCAGCTGTCTGTTTATCCCCGTTATATAAAATGGCACATTTGATGCCAATTAACTCCAAATAGTAGGCAATTTCTGTGTTCTGGCCTCATGCCCACTGGGTTGACGTTACTGATATTCAATACACTCATGCCTCTCACGCTGCACAGGGAGAGGAGAGTTTCAGTCGAATAGCTGGGCTGAATTGAACCCATTAGAGAGTAGTAAAAGGAATGATGTGCTAACTCCACAGCCCCACCCATCTTATCCAAATTGGCCGTTGTGTTTCCTACGTTAGCGCAGTGACTCCATTTCAAAAATACTTCATTGACTGAAAAGCACTTTGGGACATCCTGTAGTTGTAAAAGGTGCTATGTAAATGCAAGCCTTGCTTTCGGATGAATATTCTCACCAGCCGGATTATCCGATAGCCTCGATGGCCAAATGTAAACTGAAGCCTTAAGATATGGGCCGGGATTTTCCAGTCCCGCCAGCGGTGGTTTCTTTGTGGGAGACTTTATTTGGACATTAGTTGTTACTAATCATATCAGATTGTTCTTTTTGTCACCATGGGCAGAATCTTCTGTTCGGCGAGTGAGGGGCGGGGGGGTGGGGGGGGGCACTTGCTGATGCGTAAAATGACGCGGGGTGACGTCAGGCGTGGGTCCTGACATCACCCTGCTTCGTTTAGACTTTCAGATCGGCGGGCTCGCCCTTAATGGACCTGCCCATCCTACCTTAAGGTTAGCGGGCAGGCCAGGAGCCCTGAAAGAGCATGAAACCTCATCCATGAGGGTACTTAAAAATCTCGGAATATTTCAAAATAAAAGTTATGGACATGTCCCAACTCATGTGTCACATGACAGCGAAATTTTTTTCTCAACTGTATTTGAAGTTTCAAATCTGAGCCGATCTCCGTGAGGCAGCACTTTGCCTCAGGGAGGTGAGTGCACTCTTTCATGCGCATGGGTGAAAGAGCACATTCTCGGCTCGGGGAATCACCCTCCCAGACCGCACAGGGAGCGCACAGCTTAATTGGCCCATCCCACGTAAAATGGCAGCGCGCCCCCCCGACCGGGGAGGTGCCAATCGCGAACCCACCTGCCCGCACCCGCTCCCGCACATCCCCCCCCAAACGGGGGAAAATGCTGCCCCATGCTCATGATCACAAATCATCCCACTTCACCAAACCTTCATTGTCTATTCAGCCTATTGCACTCATCAGCGGTTTGCCTTTAGTCATTAACTGCTGGGCACCATGTCTTATAGAATCCTAGAACAGCACAGTACAGAAGAGGGCCATTCAGCCCATCGACTCTATAGCAGTCCTGTCAGAGAGCAATCCAGTTAATCCCACTCTCCTGCCCTTTTCCCAAATCGCTACAATTTATTTTTTCGAGTATTTGCCAAAATGACAAAGACAAATTTTATCGTAGATGTATGTTTTCTGGAGAAAGCAAACGTTAAGTCTAAGCAGTGTAATCGCCCCAGTAAATGTAGCAGCCAGTGTAGTGCTGAACTGTATAGACCAGGAAAGTCTCAGGTTTGATCCAACATCTGGGTTTTGTTAGTTGACCAGGAGCAGAAATAACCAGGCAGCATTCCAACTCCCAATCATCTCTGGATTGAAAGCATGTGAGGGCACAGGTAAGAAAAGGTCAGAACTCAACTATGATGTGCTGCCCTTGTGATCTAGGCTGACGTAGGAGAGAATTTTTAAAAACTGCATCTTGACTGAGAATCTGTAAAGGATCTAAACCCGGCAACAGCGGGAGCAGGGGCAAGAAAAGAAATTGGAGAAAATAAGCTAAAAAGTAGACTTGAATTTTCTTCACATGAAATACTCCAGTTGGTATGTGGATTCGTTGCAACCAAAGTACAGGAAGATTTTATTTTTAATTTTTAATGTGCCACTGAAAGCATTAACTGTTATATCAAGAGGAGAATTTACCATAAATGCTGTTTAAAGAGAGATGCTAAAGTCAGATCACTAATTTTTGCTTATCTATTGATGGAAATCTTGTAGCGTTGCTCATTATAAGTTAGATGATATGCTGCTTTTAATCAGAATAGAAGTCTTCTACTAACTATTTTGACAATGTATTATTCTGCTGCTAAGGTGGAGCCATCTCCCTTTGAAACTATTAAGTCTAATGCCAGGATCTTCTGGTACCGCCGAAAGTCAATGGACTTTTGGCTGATCCACCACGTACCCTGTGGCGGGTCCTGCCACAGCTTAAGGGCAGGATTTTACCCTTGGTGTGTGGGCGCATGCCCAACACGCTTGTGCGTGAAAGCACGTGACGTTGGACGAGCATCTCAATGTCAACGCGTGCACTCACGATATTTCGCTAGGCGGGCGAGCGATGAAGACAGAGGTGCACCTGCCATTAACCAAGTGGCCGGTTAAGGCTCTTGAAAGACCAATTGACTCCGAGTTTACATAGGCCGTGTGATTTTCAGGCTGTCGCATGGACAAAATGGGCAGGCGGGTAGGCCACAATTTGCAAAACCTCATCCATGTGTGGGATAAGAGGGGTCAGTGGGCTTCACAAAGCGAATAGTGAGTAGTTTTGGATTTCACTTGCTGCTGGTTGCTTCTATGAACAGGACAGCTTCATTTCGCTTCAGTGCTGCATTCAGAGCATTTAGAAGCTTCAGTTCAGGACTCAGTGTTGTCTTCCAGGCTCCTGGAGGATCCACACCACATGGACTCTTCCAGGTATCAGACAGCCTTCCCTTACCCTGGTAATAGAGATTGTGGTCTCCGCTGGAGGCATCTCCTCTGAGGAGGAAGAGAGGGCCAGAAGAGGGAGGAGGCCAGGTGTCCCAATGCAGCTTCCAGGGGAGCGACCTGTGGGAGGAGAGGTGCAGGCACAAGGGAAGCAGGGCCAGCAGGAAGTCCAAGGCTGAAGGGGCCGCAGAAGACGCCACTATCCTGCTGTCAGGTGGCGATGCAACAACTCAATATGTCTGAGGTGCAATGCCAAAGGAGGCTCCGTCTCTCAAGGGAGACAGTGACCTCCATTTGTCAGAGGATAGGCCCCGAGATCAGCTCTGACTGTGTGGGTGGACACCCCATGCCAGTGGCTCTGAAGGTCACAATGGCCCTCAACTTCTAAGCCTCTGGCTCTTTCTAGGGGTCAGTGGGGGATCTGAGTGGAGTCTCCCAATCAGCTGTCCACAGTTGTGTCAAGCTGGTGACAGAAGCTCTGTTCAGGCAGGTATTGACTTTCATTCATTACCGCAAGGACAAGGCAGAGTGAGCCAGAGGCTTCACAGTGATTGCTGGGTTCCCCCGTGCCCAGGGTGCCATTGACTGCACACATGTAGCCATCAAGGCGCCTGTGGGTCAGCCAGATGCCTTCATCAACAGGAAGGGCTTCCACTCCATGAACGTGCAGATAGTGTGTAACCACAGGATGCAGATTCTGCAAGTCTGTGCAAGGTACCCGGGCAGCTCCCTTGACGCCTACATCCTGAGACACTCTGGGGTGCTGGGGCTCTTCAGTGCTTCAGCCCAGCTGGATGGTTGACTGCTGGGTGACAAGGGCTATCCGCTCAAAAGGTGACTCATGACACCTCTCCGCCACCCAAGAACAGAGGCCGAGCAGCGGTACAACCGGAGCCACGGCACCACAAGGGCGGTGGTAGAGAGAACCATTGGTCTTCTCAAGATACCTGGATCAGTTAGGGGGCGCACTGCAGCACCCCTAGATAATGTGTCACTCATAGTAGTTGCATGCTGCGCTCTACACAGTCTGGCACTGGAGTAAGAAGATCTTGTCGCAGCTGCACAGGCAACAGATGATGAGTCCAGTAGTGAATGCAAGGACGAGCACACTCAGGAGAACGCTGAAGGCATAGACTCAGACCTGGGTAACCTCCATGGAGGCAGGGACACCCGGGAAGCTTTGATCCAACACTTCTTTAGCTAGCCTACCAAATAAAAACCACCATCACATGCCATGGCTGCAGACTCCATATTCGATCCCTGACAGGACCAGTGCCTTGGTCAACAACCTACCCTATGTGCCAGTGCAATAAAGTTTAAGGACTTGCCCGTCCTTCATAACATCATGGCTTAACCCACACTTACAGAGCAAATGAAGCATCCGGAGGCCAGTTGCAAATAAAAATCTCATTTACTTCTGAGTGACAAACATTGCAGAAATTAACATTCGCTGGTGTTTTACATCACACCTTTAAAAAAAAACCATTATCAGGCTGTGTTGTGCTTAGGGTGCTTTAAGTTTTCGCTTGTGAGTCCTTGGTATAGGTGCTCCCCCCTCGCTGGCACCGGCATTGGAGGCAGCCTGCTCACTCTGCTGTCTTGTTGGCCTTGATGACATTGACGGGCATCCTCTGCCCAGTGGAACCTGTGCTGGCCCTGCCTGGGAGGGAGCGGCCAGTACCATGACTGGCATCTCCCCAATCATTGCAGCCTCATCAGATGCCACAGTCACTGGCAGAGAGGTGGAGGAGCTGCTGGTATGTGCTTAGCACGCTGGTCCTCAGGGGTCAGAGGTGACCCTTCAAGCTCCTCACAGTGAGGGGCTGCTAGTGAACCTAAAAGGGAGAAGAAAGACATGTCATTAGTTTAAGTCATTAGACTGTCAGTGTGCATGCCTGGCACCCTGATGAGACAGAAATCTGCATCATGGTGCCCACGTCTTTCCTTTATCAATGGACATTCCAGGTTCGAGGCTCACATCAATGTTCAGCAAACACTGCAATGGTTGCAAAAAGACACATTCTCGCCTCAGTGTACTGCACTCTTACCTTACTCTGGCACCCCAACCTCGCTGTGCCTCTCTAGCTCCAGGCCCTCCTGCTCATATCTACAGCAGATGAGGTGGTGTGGGGGTCCCCTCACCAGTCCACGACCTCTCTGCATTGTTATGGGATGTTTTCTCCTTGAAGGTTAGAGGAACATTGATTAGGGTACCCTCTACCTGCAGCACCATTGCAGCCTGGCCAATCCCACCTTGCCGGGCTCAGCACATTCATGACCCTGGAGCCGCAAGGCACTCATTCCAAGCAGCCAGGGCTCACCCCCTTGGCCAGGTCCTGCCTTGTTGACATTTGCCACTCACACTCTAACACCTCTGAGGTCCACGGGGGATGGGCAGCTCCTAGCTGTTCTGCAAAGTGACCCATGCCAACACGGTACTCACCCTTCCCGATCGCAGGAGTTCGTTAAAGGGCTTCCAGCACTGGACCCATGTGAGCCTCACTACCCCGAGCCTGGATACCACCCCCTCCCAGGCCTTTTTGGTGGTGATAGGGGTGGGGTGGGGACAAGGGTTTCCCTCCCAGCTGCCACCTCCTCCAGGAGGGCACCGAGGCACTTGTCCGAAAAGCGCGGGGCCAACTGCGCCACTGTCCTGCCCTCCCGCCTGCCGTGTCCGCCTGCTCCATGCACACAACATCCAGGTCCTTCAGTAGCAGCCTCCCAGGGGCTGCCGAGGCTGTATTTGAATCAGCCGCCGGGTCGCCATTGGACCCGGTGGACATTAAGCCCCCCCCCGCCCACCCCTTCGCACACATTCAAAGGCCGCGTCTCACGCTGGGCGGGCCTTAATTGACCCGCCCGTGTAAAATCGCGCTGCGCTGCCGATTGTGGGTGGCGGCCGACTTCCTGCCCACCCCCACTGAGCCCACATGTCAAGGGTATAATTCTGCCCCCAGTGTTTTTCAGTAAACATTGGCTCTGGTTGGATTCTCAACACAGTTGGTGAGGGAAATTTTCAGGTTGGAACATGCTCAGGTCAAAAGAAGCCAGCATTATTCAAGTGATTTCCTTCATCTCCTCAAAGATTGCTTTGCTTTTGTAACAAAATGTGGCACTTGGAACTATCACATCTGGAGTGTGATGGTGCATGCCAGATGCAATACTAGTTAATATGAACTAGCGAATCTCCTGAAGCCTTGAGTTATTTAGCTTGTGCTCATTGTAATAGACTGAAAGAGAGAGGTTACAGTACCACCTCTGGAACAAGAAAGAATAAAAGGCCTTACTATTCCAATGCTACCCATTGATTTCAAGGTACTGGGGACATGACCACATTATTAACTCAAGGATTTTAAAAATATTATAGCTTTTGTTGGTGCTTTACCAGTGAGTGCGAATGACTTTATCCTGGCTTAGAGGATGTTCTGAGTCTCAAATCATGAGGAAACTAAGGGAATATGACACATAAAATGGGGAATAATCTTGAGGAACTGGGGTTTGGGAGAATATGTGGCTCCTCCTACTTCCAAGGACCTAGAAAATGCTGGAATGAGAGAGAAAATAAGGGAGAAAAAGAAAGAGGAAAGGCAAGGTACTGTTGCAATAGCTGGCTTAAATCCTCATTATTAATGGCTATTATTAAATACCCTTTGTTCTTTATATGTAACTGTGTTTGGAGCCTGATATCCAGTGCTTACATGGAATTCACAAGTGACAAGAACATTGAAGCAAATACAGAGTAAAGGCTGCGCCGAAGTCTGCTTCCTTATGCCATTAGTTTAATTCACCGCTCCAGCGCTTGTGATGATGAACATCACCTGTTTAAACAAAAACATTATTTCAAAATTCAGAGATAAACCAGGATTGAAATTTGATTTGAAGTTTGTAATCTTGCCTTGAAAAATTGCCACTGGTGTCGAGATTCATCAAAGCTGAGTGGTTAGAAGACACATAACCTTGTGCCGAAACGATGGGGTTCATAGCTCCGCCGTTTCTTCAGGGTCTCCACAGGCAGGAATTTTCCCTTGTCGGGCGGGCGCGTGCCTGACCCAAAAGGGGGAAAAATAGCGCGTGATGGCGTTGGGCGAGCATCCCGACATTACCGCGCACTCGCACGATACTTTGGTCAGCGAGAGTCAGCAACATGCCTGCTAACAATTAAGAGGGCTGTTAAGCCCATTCATTCAATCATTAAATGGAATTTTTCCCTGCCCTCCAACCTTACGGTTGGCGGGTGGGGGGTGGGGTGGGGGGGTGCAGTGCGAAGAAGCCAAGCGGCCTTTGGATGTTTGAGGAAACCTCATCCACAGGCGGGATGAGGTTTCCGATGTTAATTTTTTAAAAAATGTTTAAATCTCATTTCTAACACTTCCCTGCTCTGTGCCTTCAGGGAGCTATCTGTAAGCACACCCACGCGCATGCGCTGACCTCTGCGCTCGCCATCCTCTCCATCCCTCCCCCCCCACTATCCAGGCTACGCTGAGCGTTTCAGCACGTGATTCACGCTGACTGCCCGGGCTCCAATTGCAAGTGGCGGCCGATTGCGTAGCCGCTCCCAGGCTCACCCGATGAGGGGAAAATCCTCCCCCATGGCTTTTCTGTCAAAGTTACTGAGAATGAGCTGGACAATCCTCATAGAAATTCACCCCAAGACTTCTGCTTAGTAAATTCCATTGGCCACCGACTAACCAAGCTTATGTTCAATGATGAGAACAAAGATACCTCTAGAAGACGGCAAGGGAGTGGGTTTTCTAATAGCCTCCTTGGAGATTGGGAGTCCCAGAGCCACTTGGCACTCAAGCTAAGTTAACTAGTGAAACAAATTTCATCAGTTGTCGGCTCACCCCTTAGATAAGCCATTGTCATTGTCATTAATAAGTCATTGTCAGCTTGCAAGTCAACTTCTTTTTCATATATATGGGGATCACTCTATGATTCCACCATTAATTCCATGATAACATGTAAGAAACGGTGAGAAATTGAGTTAAGATATTCATCAGTTCTTTTTTTGGATTCATTCTTGGGATGTGTGCCTGGCAAGGCCAGCATTTTATTGCCCTTCCTTAATTGTCTTTGATAAGATGGTGATGAGCTGTGTTCTTGAACCATTACAGTCCATGTGGTGTAGAAAGGGAGACCCAGGACTTTGATCCAGTGAAGGAACTGAGATATAGTTCCAAGTTTCAAGATGTCTTGTTCGCATATCATGAAAAGCTCAAACCCTCCTGGCCCAACTAGTTCAATGTATTGTAAGTAACTAGATAAAAACAGAAATGTAAAAGAAAAATCTTCCCCCGTGGCTCAGTGAGAAGCTGAGCTTTGCAGCTCAGAGAGATTGCAGCTTTAATCCCCGGCATGTTGTGAGTTAGCTGGTCTCAGCTAGAGTCATAGCTTTGGAACTGGATCTGTCTTTTGTGCTCTATTTTAGAGGTTGGGGAAGGTTGGCTAAGGTTTCTACTCCTAATCACTAACCAGTTGCACTTGCTTAAAGTGCACGTGTGGACCTCAGGCGAGGCCAGGATTAGACTTGACTGTGATGTCACTGTGTGGCCGGGGAAGAGACAGATCAGCCAGGTTGCCTGCTCCTGATCCATCTGGAGTGGAAAGTGCCCAGCTGAGGACTCTTGGTGAGGGCAGGATTGGGTTGGCCCCAGTTGCCCCTCAGTTATACCAACAGTGGTTTTCTAGGCTCTCGCATGAAGATTGGCAGCTTGGTCAAGATACCCAAAGTGTGCCAAGGTCCATGAAAAAAATTCTATTGTGAATCAGTGGCTTTAGGAGAAGAGAGAAGGGAAGTAAAAAAAAATATGAACAGTCACAAGGGGACCAAACAAAAGAATTACAACAATGGGATGGGCTTAATGAGCTGGCCTTTGTCAGGCCTCTGCATTAAGTCGTCAAGTCTCTTTATTGAGAATCTTTGTACATTGAAGTAGGGGTAAGCCTACACAATTTAAATGTTGCTAAATGCTGCTGTGAACTTTAATGATATCAGATGTCACCTCCCATCTCTTCTCTATTGGGAATCATCAGGAAAAAGATTTAAACGTTGGAGAATTAGAAAGATCCTTAGGAAGAGGAAAAGGAAGGAAAAGTGACCATTTTAAATTTCGTAACAATAGAGAGGAAAAATGGACTTTGTTTAAATTTTTGTTTAAACCACAGGTGTAAAAGTAGTTTTTTTTTTTACAAATGGGCAAAACAGGTCTAGAGGTAGTCCCTGATTCACAACCTTCCCACCTGGGAATGGTGAACAATACAAAATGCCTTGATGGTGGAAGGGGAGTAGATGGAATGGAAAACAGAAATCTGAAATATAAACAGAAATAGGAAGAGACCCTAAAGGAGAAGAAAACAAAGTGCCTGAAAGGTGCATTGCCGAATTGTGTGTTAAGCATGTGTTGTGAAACTTGAGGAAGCTCATAGCTACATTCCAATCCGTCTGTTCAAAAGCAGTAATATCAGATTGAATTACCTCACCTGTTCAGTCAGAACATTGCATGAAATAGCCCATTAAGCCTGTGCCAGTGTTTTACTCTACAGAAGCCGCATGATCCAAGCTCACACTTCGGTTCACTCCCCAATGCAACTGCTAAGAAAAAGAGCCCTTTGCAAAATTCCAGACCTATGAAATTCAAATGGGACAATCCAGTGAGTAAGAAGTAAAGTTACAGGTAGAATCAAGCCAGGCCACCTGAGGTTCACATGTCCCACAGGTGGGACACTTACGTACATACAAGTCTCATTCGGACATTGGCTTCAAATCATATCTTTCACATATTTTTTTTATTTCCCTTCTCCCTTCTCCTATAGCCACTGATTCACAATAGAATTTTTTTCATGGACCTTGGCACACTTTGGACATTTTGACCAAGCTACCAATCTTCATGTGAGGGCCTAGAAAACCACATTACAACATTAATTACACTTCAAAAGCACTTCATTGGCTGCAAACGCGCTTTGGAACATCCCAAAGATATGCTAGGTGCTCAGTAAATGTAAGTTCTCTCTCTCTGATACTTGAAGTAATTTATGGATTTTACTTCAATGTCATACGACTGTTACCTGAAACTGTGGTACAAGGAGGAACAGAAATATAAGTGGTTCATTTGTTCATTAGTAGGAAACTCGAGAGACAACAAACACCTTTTTTTTCTCTGCAGCTCTTAGCTCTCTTTGAAGCCAATGTCTGAAAGAGACTTGCATGTACGTAATTGTCCCACCTGTGGGACATGTGAACCTCAGGTGGTCTGGCTTGATTCTACCTGCAACTTTACTTCTTACTCACTGGATTGTCCCATTCGAATTTCATAGGTCTGGAATTTTGCAAAGGGCTCTTTTTCTTAGCAGTTGCATTGGGGGGGATACATTCAGAGTATTACCACCAAGATGGGAAGAGTATGCAGTTGATCTAGCCTCACTACTCCACAGGTCATGCCATTAGTTTAAAAGTTTAATTCACTCACCAAAATGATTTACCTTTGATCCTGTTAGACCCAGAATAATACAGACTTTAACCAGGCTTCTTTCAATAAACTCAGAATAATTATGAAACATACTTTTTTTAAAAAAACAAGCTGCAAGAACTGGTTAACACATAATTTGCAATCTAGTATTCTAACTATCGATCCCTCTTAAAATTCCACAGCACACACCACACACAAACAACAAATGGATAGGGTCTCTGCAGAGATAGGAGGTTGAAAAAAGGACTTCATAAAACAAAGGATTAAGTTTGCAGGGTTTCAATGCTGTCAATCTGGAGCTCCCTCATATGAAGACAGATCGCTGGTCCCAGGCGATGCCTTGAGATTCACACCAACAGAGCTTCAGTGTAGAGGAAAATAGAGCTGGATCAATACTTCTTGTCTCAGCCTCTCGGGTTTCCAAAGACAGTTCTACTGAGATGAGGATTCCTAGATAGATATTTATAAGCACTCTATTTCAGGCAAGGCAAGGAAAGTGTAAGCTGGACAGCTTCACTTTCTTAATTCATTCCCAACTGAGTTCAAAAAAGCAAGTTCAAAACTTAAACCTCCTCTGTCAGGTGATTTCCAGTAAATCATCAGGCCTTTGCCCTTAAACCAGTATTTTTTCCATCAGTTACAGATTTCAATTCAATAGCAAACAGTTCTCCCCTCTCAAGTGCCATGCTGGTCAGGTGATTTCTCGAAAGAGGCATGCTTGTTCACATTCCAAGGTGAACTTATGACTCTTTTTTTAAAAAATCCAGGTCAGCTTCTAAGTGTCCAAATAATGCAATGTCCTTCCACATTTTAAACTAAAATATTGTCCTGGAAGTTATGGTTCTAACAACACAGCAGCTGCAGCTGGAAGCACATATAAATTGATGGCAACATTGACTGAAACTTTATGCTATTAGTTTTCCTCTGCTTTGTGCATGAATAGATCTACTTCACAGGCACAAAACAAAGGAAAAAAGCTTGGGAATTGATGATCTGTTACAACAGGCACGTTTCTACTGTGCACCATGTGCACCTATAGGAATAGTCTCCTCTCAGAGCTCAGCACCCAAGCTCACCTCTGGCCCAATTAGGGCATTAACATTTGAAGATTGCATCGTGCGATCAAAGCAGGATGTGGTGCGGAGTCGGGACCTAGAACTTATCCAGGCGTCGGGTTCCTGACCCCAATTTAAAAACCAAATCTCTGGTGTTCAGTCTTGCGACACGTGGCAGACGCAGCCGATTTAAAACTGATCGATTCAACTCCACATGATACCATGATTTAAAACGTTTTCCCCCTCTTCAGTTGCCCCCGAGGCTGTCAGGCAATCTGTGGAGGCAGCTGGATTCCCATTGTCAATATCCAGCCTGGAGGGCCCAATCAGATCATTTAAGTGACCTCAGAAGCTTGGCTGGGGTTAAGAGCACTTCCTTGCAGCTGAGAGGCCCCACCCCACTACACTTCCACTGGGATTATGGCTAAGTGGAAATTCGAAGTCGCCAATTTTTTTAATCTGCAATGAAAACTTAATTTTACTCTCTGGTTTCAAGGATTTCTCCGGTGAGGTTAAACTGTGACTTTGGATGACAGAATAAAGTGAAAAGAAATAAGGAGCATTTTTTTCCCTCTTCCTCCACATAAGTATTCCTAATAATCTCAGGGATTGCCAGCCAGATGTCTTCTTACAGATATTGAATTTTTGTATACCCAGAGCAGCACAAAGTGATTTTCAATGATTGCTGTGGATAAGGCCTATTTACACAGACGCCGCACTAATCCAACACAGAAGCAATGCATCTACAAGAAATGTCTACGCATTTATAATAAGCTTTCAGAGAAACAGATTTATTCATCAGTACTGGGCTCAGTGATACCCAAAACTATTTATTCTCAGTCGAACCTCCAAAGATACAGGTTGTAGCTTGGACTCTGTTTACCACTGAACTGTCAAAGAAGCCATTTTCCAAATGAGATGTTACACCAAGGTGGATGTGAAAGATCCCACAGCACTATTTAAAGGAAAGGGATAGTTCACCCGGTGTCCTAGTCAACATTCCTCCCTCTACCGAACCCCACCAGAACCGATTAACTAATCATTTTTCCCATTTGCTGATTGCAGGGCCCAAACGTGCACAAATTGGCTGCTGCATTGGCCGACTTAACAACAGTTATTGCACTTTAGAAAATAACCAGTCAACTCTGAAGCACTTTGAAATGTCACAATAGATGATACATAAATGCAAAGGGAGTCAGTGGGCAACCTTTTCACCCAAAAGGGTAATTGAGTTATGGAATAAGTTCCCAGGAAAGAATGTTAAAAGGGGCAGTATAAAGAGGTTCCAGAGACAATCAGGTATTCTAAAGAAGGAATTGGGAGCAAAGCAGTCGATCTTTCACCTTTGTGTTGGGCGTTAAACTGGCACTGTGATTTGTGAAAGTATAAAGTGGGCGTTTTCGATAATGGGCTGGGCTGCAACACCTGATTTATTCCCAAGCAGCAAATTGATAACATGAGAAATTGGGATGGAGTGTTCAATTATAATAAAGGACTTGGAGGCTCAACTGGGTTTCTCCCCATTTCTAAAAATGCTCATCTTCTTAGGGTGCTAAATGACAGGTGCAATAATGAACAAGGCCATGGGTGGCCATGAACCTATTTTACAGGGAGTAGATTTTTTTTTTTTATCTCCCTCCTTTTCTGTTCACTTGCCTTCCCTCCAAACCTGAGGGCACTGACTTCTTGCTGGGCGATGGTTCTAGTGCCAAGAATTTTTCAGGCCTTCACACATCTATTATTCTTTACGTGTGAGCCCACACATTTGGAGTGCTGGAAGGTCTATATCTGACTATGGGACATTACAGTGAGTCCTCACCCTGAAACCACACACACACACACACACACACACACACACACACACACACACACAGCAAGAGTCACAGGACAAAAACAGAATTACCTGGAAAAACTCAGCAGGTCTGGCAGCATCGGCGGAGAAGAAAAGAGTTGACGTTTCGAGTCCTCATGAGGACTCGAAACGTCAACTCTTTTCTTCTCCGCCGATGCTGCCAGACCTGCTGAGTTTTTCCAGGTAATTCTGTTTTTGTTTTGGATTTCCAGCATCCGCAGTTTTTTTGTTTTTATCAAGAGCCACAGGACTGTGGGTGTCATGGGTAATTTTTTCCTCCCCAATCCAATCTGAGATCAAATGTAGCGCCCTTTGCTCTACTTTTGGATGGTCTAACAGCGCAGGCCAGGGAAATCCTCATGTGTTTGGACTTAGCTAGAGATGACCTAAACCATTGGAGGAATTCCACAAACTCTTCCCACGCTACTCTTCTTAAAGAGGGAGCCTCGTGGTCAGCTTCTCCTCTAACCTCTTTGTCAGAGGCTGTCACAAAAAGTATTCAGACAATTGACCAAGGGCTGTTTCATTGTTCCTCCCATTCAAACTGTGCTTCCTAGTTCAGCTCTCCCCAAATCTATTGGGCACAGTAACTCTTTCACGCGTCCCTTAATCGGTGTTGTCGACACCAGTCATTTAAAAAAACGAATTGACTGTAAAAATTCAATGAAAAGAAGTATGGTCAGAATTCTCAACAAGGACCATGAACCCTCCTCCTTTAAAGTTCCTCTTCTTTCAAATGCAGCATTACAGTGTTGGAATACATCTACCACTTTAAGAGAAAAAAATGCCTTCAGAGCTCCTGAGGTGACTGCCTTTGCCATACAATGACTAACAGCTTGTTTTAGTTGCTGATCCCTGGCTCTGATTGCAGTGATTACCTGGCCTAGACTGCATTATTCCCATCAATCCGTGGCTTTAGCTGCGGTGACCCCAAGTGCAATTCACTCGCTGCAGTTAGATCACACTGATCTCTGGTCTCACCCATTAACAACCGACCCAAGACAATGTCATTGACAAATTATTCATTCATCCTACCAGTCTCCAGAGACAAAATACCCTGTCCTTTCAATCTTATTGGGTTCACCAAGGTTACTGAGTTCCATTTTCATTTGGGCAGTTCAGTTGATCAATAGTTTATGAGGAACACAAATACAGTATAAGTTGCTCAATTAGCCGTAAGAAAGTAGAGGCCCATCATCATGCATAATGTGATGAGACTGGGATAAGTGAACAGTTACACTTAGTCCACAAATTATTGAATGTTGCTGTGGCGATGACTTCTGTTATTATTGTTTCTCTCCATGTGTCTTTCTTTCAAGAGATGTCAGCTGGTGTATTTATTTATTCTCTGATAAGTATTCCAATTATTGTTTGCCTCAGTCCTCAAATCAGAAGTTATTATTACCACTCACCCATGCACCCCCAACTAATCAGGAAATTTCTCTGTATTAAAAAAGCTGAGGGATGTTTGTGTTGAGAGAAATTGAACCTTTTTCCCCATTTCAGATACCAAGTACCAAGCCTTCCTGGGTTGGTTACACATTTAGCTGCAGAATGAAGTTCCCAATTTGCTGCTCTATCAGTACACTTTAGTGTCAACATTGAGAGAGCTCCCTCCATTCACCCACTGCTACTGGCTGCACCAGCCATCCTGTGAAATTACCATATCCAGTGCCAAATAATGCGTGGTTTTGTATTATGAACATAGCCACTGGGAACTGAATTGAGGCTATGTAAGCTTATTTCACACAGCGTCCTTCCAACCAATAGGCAAGAGATGTCACCCACCGCATCAGAGTTAAGTCCCAGAAGTGAAAGGTCATTTTGCCAACTCACTGCACCATCCAATCCTCTGTCCTTCTGTTCCTCTGAAGACTTCTGGTCTTTGTGGCACTTCTGAGTCTCCAGTAATAGGGCCAGGCAATACAGAGTGCTGTAGGTGCTTGAAGCTGAAGGGATGAGGGATTGGGAGAAGTGTAGCTTGATTCTCTCTATTGTACCTCCTTCTAGGTTGGCACAGTGACCTTCTTTTGTGAGGCAAGACTTCACAGGCATAAATCTCTCAGCTACCACTTTGAAGGGCAGTGTCTTTAAATGTGGTGCGGCAGTCTAGATTATCACATAGATAATCCTTAAATTTACTCCTGATAACTAATTTCATTTATTTTTTACACTGGAGTGATCATAGACTAATGCATCTGTGGTTGTTTGGGTCTTCCCCACCATCCCCCACCAGCAACCTTTGAAAATGAGCACCACATTAGGCAATTTCCAATATTTAGGTACCTCCCCAGTGTTCCATAATCACCTAACTGACTACCTCATAATGACTGGCAATGCCTCACAAATCTTGTATGTCTTCCTACTCAGAGGCAAATACCATTCATCCCTGGAAATTTATTTGTTTTAGTATGCCCATAACCGTAATTTCATTTATATTTAAGCCACGAATTATACCTGAGTTATTCCTATTTAAGAAGGGGAACGTTGCTCATATATTCCCTGGTGAGTACTCGGGGAGAAACAATCATGAATTAATTACCTTGCGTTCACCTAAAGTTTCAGCCCCGATTGCATCTTTAGTTCTCAAAATTTTATTTCTTCAAACATGCTTTGCCGAAAAATCTCTCCCGTCTCTGTCCCCTGCTTGTTCTCCTTTAACATGCCCTGACATGGTCGTCTGCTTGCGAGTTGTTTTCTTATGCTTTCACAAAGAACTTTCTTTTTTATTTGTTCGTGGGATGTGAGCGTCACTGGCTAGGCTGGCATTTATTGCCCATCCCCAATTATTCAGAAGGCAGTTAAGAGTCAACCACATTGCTGTGGGTCTGGAATCACATGTAGGCCAGACCAGCTAAGGACAGCAGATTCCCTTCCCTAAAGGGCATTAACAACCCAGATGACAATCGGCAATAGTTTTGTGGTCATTATCAGACTTTTTAATTCCAGATTTTTATCGAATTCAAATTTCACCATCTGCTGCAGTGGGATTTGAACCCAGGTCCCCAAATCATCACCCAGGGTCTCTGGAATACTAGTCCAGTGACAATACCATTATGCCATTGCCTCCCCTGTGGCATGATGGGCTGAATGGCCTCCTTCTGTTCTTTCTGGCTCTATGGTAGCTACATTTGTTGCTGTTGCTGTTGCTGGTCTAGCCTGGTAGAATGTCATTCCTTTAAGATCACAGATACATGTACTTCACAGGCATCTATATTGCTTAAGTACTGCGCACAGAACATGCTGTAATTCACATCATAATCAAAATGGCAGGAGTGAGTGAAGCTTCTGGCTGAGTAAAGCAATTCATTTCCGAAGTTATTATGAGAAGTGGCACCCTGTACATTTTTACAGATATTGCTACTTAAAAAAAAAAAATTGCTGAGAACCCATTATCACAATCAAACTGAGTACCATACTGCATTACAAAAGCACTTTGCTGGGAACAGTTGATGTAAAATCTTTATTACAGGTCTCTTTATCATTCACCGTGCTTTTCGATGCTGACTCTAGGATAAAGGCCTTTGAATCAGTAAAACACTGTTGGTGGTTGCTTGAAAATCACAGTCTCATTTTACAGATTTTGTCCTGTAATCAAGCTCCAGCTAATTCTGAAAATTGCACTGTAATTGACTAGCCAGAAAGGGTTCAAAGTAAATTCAGTTTAAATAGTAACACCATCATCATCATCATCATGGCTTCACTTGAAATCCAGGGCTTGATTCGAGTTGCTTGGTTTTAAAGGGACAGCATCATCCTCATGCTCGGGCTCCTGCTGGGAAAACTGAGTTTCTACACATGTGGTATCACAGACTGTCAGGAAAATCTCCAGGAGCCAATGTGATGTGTGTCATACCGTGAGCTATTCAATGTATGTTCACCGGTGTTTATCGCTTAAAACCAGCTCCACTGGGCAGGACACGAAATTCATATACCTGACGCCAGACTCGCAAAGCAACTGCTCTACTTGGAACTCGGCCACGGCAGGAGACTCCAAGGAGGACAGGGGACACACTTTCAGGTTGTCCTCAAGGCATCCCTGAAGAGGTCAAACAGCCCCACCGACTCATGGGAGTCCCTGGCTTGTGACCGACCAAAATGGAGAAGGCTGATCCACTGGACACATGGGGGAGGGCTTTTCCCCTCATTGTGAAGGCTCGGCAGAGGCAGGCAGGGGGGTGATTGGAAAGCCCACCGCCGCCTTGCAATCGGGGCTGAACCAGTGGTGGGGGGCGGGGGGGGGAAGGAGGGTGAGAGCGCAAGTTTGTGCTTGCACGTGGGTGCGCACTGGAAAAACTCCCTGAGGCACAGACTCGACTCAGGGAGACAAACAGTTTCAAAATAAAAAATAAAGAATTTTAAGATGTAATAAAAATATCCCCCCATGTGACTCATCCCGCCCATGGATGAGGTTTCGCAAAAAATGCAAAGGCCGCCTGACGTAAGGTGGGGTGGGCAGCTAAAACATTTAAATCAATTGGATTGTTAGTGGCCTTAACAGGCCTTTTCATTGTCAGCGCGCTGGCAACTCTCACGCGCGCCCACCAACGGAAATATCGCCCAAGTGTGTGATGACATCAGGACGCTCACCCGATGTCATCGTGTGTGTCATTTTATGCTCAAGCGGGTCAGGTGCGCACCTGCCCCCTCGGTGAAAAATCCTGGCCATGGAGAGACTTCGGCAGGAAGGTGAGGTCAAGGCGTCTGAGGGAGCATGCAAACCTCCAAACAATCCATCTACCCAACCCTTCAAGCAACAACTGCCCTGCATGTGGTATAGTCTGCAGATCACTCATTGAGAGTTATCAGACATCCCAGAACCCATCGAGCCAGAGTGGAAATAAGTCATCCTCAATCGTGGTGGGGGAACTTGGATAAGATAAAACTCTGGTGTAGTCTTTTTAAATTCAGTCATGGGATGTGAGTGTTCCAAGTTCCCCCACCAGTTGTCTTTTTGATTTTTCTATGCAAAATCCCCAATTCCAACCTATATCACAGAGAGTTTTCATTGAATCATAGAAATTTACTGTATGGAAGGAGGCCATTCAGCCCATCATGTCTATGCCAGCCGGCAAGTAGCCATCCAGCCTAATCTCACTTCCCAGTTCTTGATCCATAGACTTGTTTGTTACAGTACTTAAAGCGCACTTCCAAACACTTTTTATGTTTTGAGGGTTTCTGCCTCTACTACCCTTTCTAGCAGTGAGTTCCAGATGCCCACCACCCTCTGGGTGAAAAAGGTTCCCCTCAAATCCCCTGTAAACCTCCTGCCTTTTACCCTAAATCTATGCACCTGGTTATGGACCCCTCAACCAAGGGGAATAGGGCCTCCCTATCCATTCTACTTAGACCCCTTATAATTTTATACACTTCAATAGCTCTCCCTTCAAGCTCCTCTGTTCCAAGAAAGCAACCCTAGCCTATCCAATCTTTCCTTACATAACTAAAACTCTCCAGTCCAGGCAACATCCTTGGAAATCTCCTCTGTACCCTCTCAAGTGCAATCACATCTTTCCTATAGTACGGTGACCAGAAATGCACTCAGTACTCCAGCTGTGGCCTAACTTGTGTTTTACACAGTTCCAGCAAAACTTCCCACTTCTTGTATTCTACTCCTCGGTTAATAAAGGCAAGCATCCCCTAAGACTTCTTGGTGGACAGTTTTGAGCAGCAACTTATACGTAGGGAACTGGAGTATGCCATTCAGCCCCTCGAGCCTATTCTGCTAATCCATTAAATCATGGCTTTTCTGCATTACACCCACCAGGAATTCGATTGAGCCTGCCTAAATTCATTTTGTGTAGGACTATTACAGCCTGTAGACACTGGACGATATGCAATTGTTAGATAAATCCATAGCAGCGACATCCCAATCACTTCACCAGGGCAACACAGACCTTTTTGAAAGGATTTTGAAGTAATAAACTGACCTGTCAGCCTCTTTAAAAAGGTTACCAATCTCACCATTTCCTATTGAAATCACATGTTACAAAGAGCATCCTTCACTCAGGTACAGTTTACATTAACATTATAGTTTCTCTAATGACATGGTTTCAGTATATACTTGACACTGCCATTCTGCAGAAACAGTGGGGTTGTGATCAAATGGGGGCAGGAAAGGAAAAGAGAATGTCATATACAGACTACTTCACCTCGCAGCGAGGGCGGATCCAGCTAGAAACTATGCTGTCTAAATCATGAAGGGGCATCAGGTCTACCCATTCCAGTGGAAAGAGGCCGCGAGGAGCATGGAAATACAAATGGAACAAATGTAAATAAGAGACATGAGTTCCTGGATCACCTCTCTTATTAATTAACAACACATAGACTGATTCAGTAAGATGCGCACTGAATCATTCTTTAATGAAAGATTAGCCTGCAATTGAAGCTTGCTGATCCATACAGATCAGTTAACATGTGCAACTGCAGAACCTATCAGAAAAACAGAGAAGCAGCTCGGTGTTTAATATCCACTTCAGCACAGTTGCTGAAAATTTATTAGCTGTGACACACGATACAGTTTAAAATTGCATAGGCTAAGTATGAGTAGTGGAATAGATGGTATTCGTATTGATTAGGACAAGAGATGAGATGTTTACAAACCTACATAATTATTGTATCTGTTTTGAGGCTTCAAGTGAACAGACCCATTCAACCAAGAGTGCAAAGCCATTTCCTGAAATGCGGGTAAATTGCCTGTAGCATTTCCCACAGTCCATTGGGGGATAAAAGTTTTTTTCTTTTATTAACAAGATGGCAAGAGTCGGCACAGAAACTCACTCCACTGTGCCACCTTGCAGGCCGACCCTGCAACTACATCAGCTGGCATAGCAAAAACGAATGGGAAATATTGACATAGCAATTTACAGTGTGTATAAAGGTAAAAAAAATTGCAACAACCAGAAGTAAGTTTTGTGACCAGGAAATGGAGGATTATTAATAACATACTAGTCTGTTATCACATTGTGTGCAAGTAGTCTAAGCCAAACCTAAACATCAGTTGAAGCAGCATTAGAAGATGAGAAATAAATGGAGCATGGGCAGACTATTGCAATTTAGTTCCCATTTAGGAGTCATGCAATCTTTCCATATTTTTATCTAATATTTGGGTTTTGTAGTAAAACAATTTATGTTAATTTGGGGAACAGAAAAGATATAGCTCTTTTCACTTGCTTAGGACGTCCTAAAGCATTTTACACTCAAAGTAGTACTTTTAGCATGGTAGTCACTGTTGTAATGTAGGAAACACAGCAATAAATTTGCACACAGCAATGTGATAATGACCAGATAACCTGTTTTAGCAACACTGATTGAGAGCTGAACGTTGGCCAGAACATTAGGGAGAATTCCCCTTCTCTTCTTTGAATTGTGCCTTGGGGTCTTTTATGGCCACCAAAGAGGGCATTTCTCCACCATACAAGCTAAGGAGATAACAGAGGCTCCAATGCAGCATCTTTGGTAGGAAGGTGTCATTACAGTGTGAAAAGTTTATATTGGTAGTTTCTAAATGTGGACAGAGGAACTTATAACGGAAAAAGCCGACACAGGTGCATTCCAGAGCATGAAATATAGCTTTGCAGTTAAGATGATGTGAGATTTTTTAAATGATAGATGAAATGTTTGTTACTTGTGTAGTGGGGAAACTCCGGTTTTGGACTGGGCATTTAAATGGGTTGTTTAAGCATTTCAAAAATATATGAGACACCAAAAGTCTGATTTCTGAAATCGCTTAATTGTCTGGAAGTCTTAGTTTGCAAGGTTCTCAGTGGATCTTTTAATCAGTCGCAAAGCCAATTCATATTTCGCCACTCAGCCCCTGCTCTGGTTTTGGACTTAACAAAAGGTCAGGCATGACTTTAGACCCTCGACCTACAATTATTTAGTGCTAGGCTGGGTTGGGTTGGACATACAAAACAGAGCAAGATGACCATTTAAATCAAAAAAGAAAATGTTACAAATAAATAGAAAAGATAAAATGAACCAGTAAAAATGATCCATTCAGAAAAAAAAAAATTGGAAGAATTAAAGCTTCTGATATCACCAAGGAATATCACAGTCAGGACAGATTGTAGCAGACTCCCGTGATTGAAGGCACAGTGACAGTTTCCCACAAGCTCCTCAGCTGCTGTGTGTAGCCTTGTAGGAAGCCAGTGTCATGGTCCCGAGAGTTCCTGTCACTCGGCTTCTGCTAAATCTTCTCTGCAGTTCCAGTGCATTTAGTGACCTCCTCTTTTGCATTCCAATGGCATGGTTGTATGGTGGAGTTACCAATTCTCCAGTGATCGTCCTGGAACAGCCAGGAATTAAACAGTAATCTCAAGGACACTGCTTTCAGCAACCCTGAAAAAAATTATTAGGGCAATTAAAAAAACTCATTTATTAGTTCTAAAAACGTTTGGAAAATTTTTGACTGTCAGACTATCAAATAATGTATAGTCTGATTACTTCCCAATTGTCACAGGAAGGTGGTTTGCTGTGAGGATGATTGGCAGTGGGAGGTCATGTGACAATAACTCCAGGAATACCTATTGGATGGGTGTTAGCAAATCATGAATTTGGCTTCATAACAAAAACCTTTGCCATGTACCAGTGGCCTCTGCACTGTGGTGAAACACATTCCATCAATTGTTTAGAAAACAAAATACATTAATGATTTAATGCTAGAAAGCTGGGAAAATCCTTCACCTGCACAAACCTATGTGAAGAGCCATTGACCTCAAAGCACACCATTCGGCACTGTGGGTACAGTCCCACAATCCGCCACTAGACTGAGGGGCAGATCACAGCCATGTTTTGACTGGGAAGCTAGTAAACCCTATAATGTGGAACTCGCAACCACATGGAGTGATTGAGGAAAATTGGAAGAGATGTCTTTAGGAAGCCAGTTAAGTACACCAGAGAGAGGAATATGTCAAAGGAGTGAAATAAAGCGAGAGGAGGCTCATTAGGGGCATAAACATGTTGGACTGAAAAGTACTGTAAAATTCCGTGTAGTTCTTACAGAAAAGACAGGGGAACCCAGGGGAGGTTTATCCCACAGTTGCACACCTCCCAACAGCTGATTTCACAGTGGCATTGAGAGAGGCCTCTGAGCAGGTGATGGCCCATTTGTCCTGGTACTCATTTGTGATACAGGGCACAGATAGCTAAGGAAAAGGGGAGTTGATAATTGAAAACAAACACAAGTAAGCATTCCCCCAACTGTAGCTAAAAAATATTCTGACTGTAGTATAAGGGTTTAGTTCATATAGGGTTAACGTGGGACTGAGCGCAGTACTGCCCACACAGTGATGTAAGAGAACATATGCCCTGCACCTAGGGGTCAGTCTAGTGTTGAACAGAGCCATGTGCACAAGCAAGTATGGAGGTGGCTCCTAACTTGAACCCTTTATTAAGACTTTATTAAGACCTACCAAATGGTATCCAACACCCTACAACACTGACCAACCCATATGAAGCTGCTCCTGTACCTCACCTCCCTGTTATCCAGATTTTCATTGTTTTTATTTGTTTCCTGTTTGTTGCCTCTTCCCCTGACTTAGTATCAGAAACCAGGGAATAACAACCAGTGATAGAGATATTCCCTATATCTTTCCCCTTTGTCTGTAATGAGATAGATTCTGCATAGTAAGCTACCTTCCCTTTTCTATATGTTGTGATCAGTATTTGAATTCATGACTACCCTCCAATTTCTGGCATTACCTTTCCATGAAAAGTACTGTGACTATAGTGCAAAGGAAGCAAATACAATTAAACAGGAACTGCAAACGAAACTATAGAACAATTATAATTCTAAAGTGATGAGTAATAAAAGGATAAGATTAAGGTTACATTTAAATTGCATCAACAGTCAGAATTTAAGAGCGGAGCCTCGATTATCGGCCATAATGGGCAAAGCCGTCATAGGAGTGGTGAATAATCAAGAATGCAAACTCAACTTGTTCAGATAATGGTGAGTTGTTCAGCTTCTGACCAGGTTTTTAAATCAAATTTTTATCAGATGCAGATAAGACCATGCTTTCCTATTTTTTGAAAACTCAGACAAACTCCTGCTGATCTCTCACCATCAAAGCTAAGTATCATCATTTGTGTGAGTTTCAAACTTTACCTGGACATCCCAGGTAACAAGTTACTTTGCTGGTTGATCAAGAACCCAAAGTCTGGCACTCCTTTGTACATTAACTGGTCGATGCAAAAGTAAGACCTAGTATCCATGAATATTCTTGGGAATATTTGAGGTTACACTTTACTGCCATAACTCAAGTTCTGCTGAATCAATCAATTTGTGAAGCTTGTGAACTTTTCAGAAATTATAAACTTTATGTAAAACAAATATTTACATAGAGCAGGGGCCAGCATCATAGCATCACAGTGAGAATGTAAACTTTCTGTGTGCCGAGTTCCTGATCTTGGCTGAGCTGAGGAAGTATGGTACAGGAGTCAAGCACAGTCATTGGCATTGGCTAAGATTTGGGAAGAGGTCACTTGATTGCCACAACAATTGGGAATGGTGTGTGGCATAGGGATGACCAAAGGAATTTTTTTGCAATAGTGTGCCATCAGCAGAAGGCCCACACCCGCACTGTTGCCAACACATTATGATATAAAGGCGGCAACTCCCTATCTCAGACACCACCAAGGTCCAATTTATCTTGCATTTTGCCCATGGAAGTGGAAGGCATCGAAAGCAGCAGGCAATTTCTGTTCCTCTGACAGGCATCATGCTTCCTATGAGATCAAGCACCAAACAAATAAGGGAACAGAAAGAGAGAGACACAGAAGAACAAACCACCTAAAAAATGATTCAAAGAGGAGCAATTAGTTTGATGTTATGTGGTTCCTTTGCACACACCCCATTTTATAGAACTATTGAATATCATCAGTTTGGTAGCTGTAACTGATTCTGTGATTCTAACCGTTTACTGCATCTGTTGAACAAAGGTCCAACAGATCAAATATATTGAAGTGATATCTAGATTAAATGGAACATCATCAACAACTTGTATTTCTACAACACTTTTAACATGATAAAACATCCCAGGGCACTTCACAAGAATGTCATAAAGCAAAATATGACATTGTGCCACATAAGGAGATATTAAGGAAGTTGACCAAAAGCTTGGTCAAAGAGATAGGTTTATGGAGTGGCTTAAAGGAGGAGAGAAAGGGAGATGGAGAAGTTTGGAGAGGGAATTCCAGAGCTTAGGGCTTAGGCACGGTCACCTACAGTCACTTACAGTGGAGCAATTAAAATTGGGGATGCTCATGAGCAAGGGTTAGAAGAATGCAGATATTGTGGGGTCTGGAGGAAACTACAGAGATGGGGATAGGTGACGCCATAGCATGATTTGAAAACAAGGATGAGAATTTTAAAATCACTGCATTGCTCGTCTAGGAGCCTATATCACCGAGCGTGGGGGTGATGGGTTAACAGGATTTTCTGCAAGTTAGAACAGTACAAATGAGATTTCCAAAGATTAATTTGAGGAAAGAATTTAATCAGTGATCCAGTGTGAGCAAGATATTTGAACAATGACTTCAGTATTAAATACACTATAAATGAGGTATTTGAACTTCTATTGTCTCTCTAAGTAAGGTAAATGAAGAAATATTTTCTCAGTTTTGTCCCTCCCATGTTAAAGGTTCAGACTAAGATGGTGCTACAGTTAGACAGGCCCCAAAAGCACCCTGGTTCCTTGCCCAAGTGGGCATTCTGGCTGTAAGCCCAGACAGAAACCAAGGTATTGGCAGACGATTAAGAGCTTAGACTTTGAAAGCATACTTAATATTTATGGTATTTTCCATTCTGAAAGAACATTTCCTTTTCTACGACCTCAAATAATGGTTGCGTCTTTACACAATTCCATTAAGTGGTTAATAACACGGAGCAGATTAATGGTCATAGCAGCTCTAGAGAATAGATCTGAACAGACCATTCTAACTGTGATTGAATCCAGGAAAAAAAGAATCAGATTGATAGGAAATGGGTTTTCACAGCTCTACGTGAAGCAGTTTCCAATGTGATGATTATATACACACTCACATATATATTTTATATTCATTATATTACTCACATATATACAAATCTATCATATCCAAATTTGTGCGTCCTGCAGCAATGAAAATGATAAGGAAACAAAAAGATCTGGGAGCATGAAATACCAGAACTAGGTTGTTTTCAAGCCTTTAATTGACCTCTACGTGAACTCACTTGGTGCTTACAGCATCCGTTGAACAAAGGTTCATCAGGTCAGATTGACTGAAGTGATAGCTGGATTAAATGTTACAACAACAATTTGTATTTTATATAACACCTTTAATATGGTGAAAAGTCTCGAGGCCCTTCACAGGGTCATTATGAAGCAAAATATGACACTGAGCCACATGGGAGACATTAGGGCAGGTGACTGAAAGCAGAGGTGGGCTTTAAGGACCGTCTTAAAGGAAGAAAATATGGTAGAGGCGTGGAGAGATTTGGGGAGGGAATTCCAGAGCTTAGGGTCAAGGCAGCACTTGTACCTTAAAATGACACAAACATTTGAATTGGGCTGGATTTTATGGCACCCCAGCCGGGCATGTTTTCGGTGAAGAGCAAATAAAATATGAGGCCCACCGCCTTCCCACCCTCTGCTGACCTGGTCCCCTGAAAAGGAAATCAGCAGCCCACCCGCCATTTTGAAAAAAATAACTAACGGGCAATTGAGTTGTTAACAAGCCAATTGACTAGAATGTCACGCTACCCATGCCATGAAACAGTCGGGGGCACATCATTCAGGAGGCCCTGTGTTCATCGGGGGCACATGGTCCCAAGATGTTCCCAACCCTTTGTTCCTCTCCACCTAGCCTGCAAACCCACCCCCCCACCTCGCACCCCGCCCCTCCCTAAGCTCCTCGCTCCCTCCCTGTCCAACAGCCCAGTCTTACTTGGGTCTGGTTGCTTTGGCTATCTTCATCCCGGGGCCTACTTGCAGTCCCAGCAGCGCCCACTACTCAGGTCGGGCGATGCTGGGACTGCTGGAGCTGCTGGCCAATCAGATTGCTGCTCCTCCAAACACATAGGCCAGGATTTTATGGCTCCTCCCGCCCGGTGGGATATTACTGTCCAACCAAACTGAATGGGGATTTAAATGGCTCACTGCATCCGCTGTGGGGAGACATGCCGCAGAAGGGCCATAAAACTCTCTCCCATGCTGCTGCTCCGGTTCCTCCAATCACTGGTTCCCTCCCTCCTGCCCTTGCTGCTCCTCCAGTCATAGATTCTGTCAACGGAGGCACTGGAGCTATTATCCTAGACGATGCTCTGTTCGACTGGAACTTTTGACATCGCCCAGGATAAAGATTAGGAGAAAAAACAGAATAGGGGAAAAAGGTTGGAGGAGACAGCCGGAAACCCAGAAATAAGGGCCAGCGCAGGCCTGGAGGAACTGTTTGTACCAAGAACGAGGGCAGCAGCCAGCAGAGAGAAGGTCCATCACATTTTAATTTCCTGTGGTGGTGGGAGGTTGGACTGGGGAGGCAACGAGAAATAAGAAGAGAAATGATTAACCATGGAGATTCATTGGGTCTTCTACTAACTTACCTAAACTGCTTCTTATGCCTATCTGATTTCTGTTTCATTGTGCCAAATAGTTGGAATTTGAGCTTAATCTGATCTTAGTTTATTATTGGAAATTTGGAATTATAGATATAGGTGATGAACAGAGACTTTTCAGATGGCAGGGCAGGCAAACTGTTATTTCATGGGTGCTGACGTCTGAAGCGTGATGTACATAATCCAATAAAGTCATGTTATGTGGTTAGTACTGACTTCATGCTGTATTACATTTATTTACATGAAAAGCTGAAAGTGTTTTTGTGCTATCTTATCTATCTAAAGAAGGGAACCGTGAAATAAATTCAACACAAAACACGGAAAGTAATGTTGCTATGTGCCTGCATCGCGTAATAACGCGCCAGCCACCCCCGCTTCCCCCAAACTACATTTCCTTCGCCTCCCCCATTCCAAATAAATGCCAGCCCTTGTTGCTTGGTCATATTGCCAACAACAACTTGCACTTAAGTAGCGCCTATGATTTAAGAAACCAGGAGATGTCCTTGAGCAGCAGGAGAAAAGGGTTCACTGAATGTTAGGCACTTTACTGAATTATTCCTGTGTGTTCCAACCAAGACTGACAAACCTTGCCTCTTCCCAGAGGGTAGAGTCAATCTAGAGTCCGACTTGAATGGCTCTGCCGGCTGGATTCCACAGGCTGCTCTTTGCTGAGAACTCACTAAGATATTTATTTCATTTATTTGTGGAAGCCATTTATTTGTTCACAAATGAATTAAAATCACAGTGTGTGTGCAACGTTAACAATGAAAGGATGAACGTAGTTGAATTGCTTTGTCTGCTATTTCAACCAAATATTTTTAACCCTTTAACTTTAATGTCATCATTAAAATGACAGAGGAAGCAGTTTGAGATAAAAGCTTTAGTTCCTAATGTCACACAGTGCAATTTAAACTCCTCTTCCCACCAATGCATTCATGGAAACAGCAGGTTAAACTTTAAAGTGTTTTATTTATGCAGCTTTATTGTAAAGTCAGGAAGTTGGGAACTAACAGGCATTGCCTTTCAATAGATACGTTGGGGTGTTGCCTTTGAGTTATAGCACATCGCTCTGCAAAAATGGAAGATTAGTCAAGGCACCTTCAAAGCAGTATTTGTTTAAAATTCCCTTCAAGATGTATTTGAATCCTTCAAGGAGAGAGAATAGTGCGAGAGAGAAATCTCCACTAGACAATTCTACTGGGACGAAAAGAGCCTGCAACCCATCAGTTAATATAAAAATGATGGTGTAACAGTGTTCAACAGTATGAATCTCATCACAAATCCAATTAACTGTCATCTTCCCAGCCTGGTAAAAGAATGGACAGAATTGCATTTCAAATCCATTTGCATGATTTATACAAGTACGACTGTCCATGTGTGGCAGCCACTATGTTTTATTTATGAAGACACTGGCAGAGACAAGAGCCTCAGATATAGAAGCGGCTGGAGATATTAAGCTGCCAAGCTGGCCTTCAAGTGCTCTTGAAGAATGAATAGCTCAAGTCTCACAAGTCTAAGCCTTTAAAGGAATTAAGTAGCACAAGATCAAGAAAGTCTTGATGTGTTGAGCTTCATGCAAATGTCTTATTTCTACCACTCATGGAGTTGGATATCCCTATTAGTTAATCTTTTCTTCCCATTTCTGTCGAGGTTCTTCTATCGGTTAGGAAGAAGAGGAAAGTCTGTATCACAAGTTTCACTGGGACTGTTACCAGCACTGTAACACCACTGTCCGACGTGAGGTGCATTGTGCAGAAAAAGGTCTTGTGCAGTGGTTCTGAAACTGAGGTCCGTGGACACCTGGGGCTAGAGAGAGACTTTCTGGGGGGGCCATTAAAATAAGTGAAAGTGCTTTAACCAAGCAGGAACTGCCAAATGGATGGGTGACGTGGGTAATCCTTTGGTTGCAGATGGAGCTGTTGTTGCGGGAGGGAGGTGATGGTGGTGGTGCCATGGTCAAAAGCAAGTGAATGAGCAGCGGACTTGGTGTGTCCTGGGAGGTGGGAGTGGAGTGCTGTTGCTGCTGGGCTGGCTGTCTCACTTTGGAGGAGAGTAGATGAGAATAGACAGAGTCTACAATGAAAAGCAGACACCTCCATCTCACTGATACCTGTTTTCTTAAAAGTATTAGTAAGGCACTCTTTACCTCCAGGACTTTCATATTATGAGTATTACAAAGTATAATTTTGAAGGGGAGTCAAATCCATTTGAAAAGGGGTCCTTCCACCGACCAAGTTTGAGAATCACTGGTCTTGCTCACTGTCTGTTCTTTCTTTCCCTCTCCCACTTAATGGAATAAAACACTTCCTGACAGTACAGTAAGCATTGACAAACTGGCCAGAGGTGCTACAGCATTTTGTCAACCATTTGTCCCCTCTGTAAGCTCCAGAACAGTCTGCCTATTCATATCCCATCCACTTCAGCTTTTAGCCTCCTATGTGCTCCTGAATCAGCCAGGATCTGTGCCATCACCTTGCAAGAAAGAAAGAATTTGCATTTATATAGCATCTTCCATGACCTTATGACGTCCAGGAACACTTCACACCCAATCAAGTACATTTTATTTTGTGCAGTCATTATGGTAATGTAGAGGAACACAGCAGCCAATTTGCACACAGCAAGCTCCCACAAGCAGCAATGAGATAAGTGGCAAAATAGTTTGCTTTAGTACTGTTGCTTAATAAATAATTGTTGGCCAGCCCACTGGGAAAACTCTTCTACTCTTTATCAAATAGTACAATGCAGTCTTTCACATACATCCAAGAGGGCAGCCGGGTATTTGGTTTAATGTCTCATCTGAAAGGCAGCACCTCTGACTAATGCATTGCTCTCTCAGTATGGGATGTCAGCCTGGATTATGCCTCTCTGAAGTGGAGCTTGAACCTATGACCTTCTGAGACGGAGATGAGAGTGCTACCACTGAGCCCAGGCTGACACTGATCTTCAAGCTTATGCACATCTGTCCTGCCCTTTGTAATGATCTTGCTGTAACATGCTACATGTCAGCAAAGATAACATGCTCACATTGAAGACTGTTCTTACGTATAAAAATGTGCGGAACAAAACTACCTTGAGGCATTGCTTCTTGAACCTTAATTGATTTTGATGTATGTTTGCTGAATGCTTGGTCTATCTTAAGAGCCGTCAGTGCTAATTGTTTCCCTAACTTTCTTACTGTGCAATATCCTGCTTCTTCTGGGAGGTCTGAATGGTGATTTAAACCACACCTTGCATCAAGGTCAATCCATTTCACCCATTAAACAGGTGCCACTGGTGTGGCATTGTGTGGTCAGGCTAAGGCTCCCTAATTTAAAATCATTTTCCTACTTCTCCCAAAGTGTTTCCTCTCCACCTCCCCTAAAGTTCCCAATTCCTCCTGGGTTACAGTTGCACCAACAAGGGTCTATTCTCCAATGGGCCAGGATTTTCCGGTGGTCGGGCAGGCTTGGCGAGCGGGCCCGAGAGCGGTGGGGAAGCTGACCGCCGCCCGCGATCAGGTTCTGAGCTCGATTTCACGCTGGCTTGCCAATTAACAGCCAGCCAGCGAGAAACATGCGCTGCAGCACTGCCGGGGTGGGAGGGCCGCGAGTGCTGAAATTCGCGCATGCACGGGGGTGCGCGCAGTAAAAGCTTCCTTACACACAGAGCTGCCTCGGGGAGCTGAAGACTTTTAAAATTAAAAACTTAAGCAATATTAAAAACATGTCCCCTCATGGGACATGTTATGAATGAAATTTCAAAATTTTTATTTAATTTTTATTTGCTGTTGGAAGCCTCATCCTGCCTGTGGATGAGGTTTCCTAAAAGATCCAAAGGCCGCTTAGCGAAAAATTTCATTTAATTATTACTTTAATGGCCTTAGTAGACCTGTTCATTTTCGGTGGGCGCGCTGCTGACTCCTGCGCACATCTGCAGACCGAAATATCACGCGAGTGCACGATGACATCGGGAAGCTCGCCCGACATCATCGCACATCATTTTACGTCCGACGAGCGCAATATTCTACCCATTCCGACCGTTATCAGGAGGTTATCTGAGCACTTGGGGCAATGCAGGGGAACTTGACCCTGTCTCTCTTTCTTTCCACATCTATTTTTGAGCAGGAGGGTCACTGGATGGTCAGCTGGAGCAGGGACCTTGTTAGATTCTTGCTCCCTCCATAGCCCAGTGACAATAAAGCCAGCACAGTCGAATGTTGCAGACACCCACAAAGCCCACATATGAATGTTGTCCGGCTGGGTAAGATACTGGAAGATGACTTCTGTCTGCAGACGTCCCCCCACTCAGAGAAAGAGAGAAAAAGTAGTGAGCAAAGCAGAGCAAAGAGCAACAAAACTGATTCTCAATAAACATCCGGCCCTTTACAGAGATGCTAACATCTAAAGAATTCATACTGGGGGAAAGGGAAATTAATTACAAGTCAATTTCAGGAAAAACATTTACTCAATCAATAACAGACGCTTGGAATAATCGAAGTTAGTAAACATTGGGGTTGTTCGAATTACAACTGGATGCTATGATGGGAGAGTTAACAGAGGGTTGAGCTTCAAAGGGATGAATGGCTTTTTTCTCATATTACTTGTTATGGTCCGGCTCTAGCCCTGGTTGAGATCAACTTGCTCAGTGCAAATCAGAGATCTATAGTGTAGACTAAGGAAAGTTAGGCTCTTCAATCTGGAGAGAAGATTAAGGGGTGGGAGGTATCTCTGTGAGGATGCAAAGCATTTCCATTTAAGAGTTAGGTCAGGCCAGTTGGACAACAGGACATAAATTTGTCAAAGTAAAAATTACATTTTAAATGGAATCAGCTCAAAAGGTGAATAACCCAACACGTAAATGGGTGGATTCATATATAAGGGAGACCAACACAGTTTTATTCTAAACCGGGTGAATTGGAGTATTAGTACTACAGGCTAAATGAGACAAATACCCTTATCTCCTCTATCGCTTTATCTTATTTTTGTTTTATTTTCCAATTGAACCACCAAGCGCAGGTGTGCAATATTGTCTATTCACCCACCTTTCCCAAGAGAGAATGCTAGTTTCCATGCAAAAGTGCCACTTAGTGAAGCAGATTAAGAACTGAGGCCCAACTCACCCCAAAAAAGTCATCTGAGAGCAGTCCCAATTCAATTGTAATTTTTCTGCCTCATTCCAAGCATCCATCACTAAAGTTACAAGGGCATCCCTGATGGAATCTAGCTTTCAATTCATGACTGATTTGTAAATGGAAGATCTTTCGCACTTACAAAATCAAATGCAGGTCCCACTGCCTAACACCCATTCAATCTTTGTATTTCCCTGGTGAGGGTTCCACTTGGAATGAAGAATTACATGCACTACACAACTGGAAATTGAAGTCCTACCAATGTATGATGATGTGTGGCTAGAAACTTTTTCTTGATTACAGTGTGAAGACTATAATGCATAAAATGCCAGATGTAGCATGAAAAATAGATCAAACGGAAAGGGAAGGAGCAGAAAGGCCATTATCTATCTCTTGCTCTATTACCAAGGGCATGGCCCAGTGATGCTGCGAAGAATCTGCCAATGTTTCCTGTTCAGGGGTCACAAAAATAAAAACTTTTTTTATAAATATGTCACTGGATGAAGAACAAAAACGGTTTGAAATGCAAAGTGCCCCTCTAATCAGAGAGCAAGCAGACTGGGATTAAAAGAGAGTTTTACAGAGGATGGAATGGAGGAAGCCAATAAAGCAGAAGCCATGGCTAGTGATGGATTGCTAAACCCCCATTTTATCTGTCATTATGATGACCAAACGTTCTTATTTCCCCTTGGTCCTCCCAACCTCCAACCATCTTTTTAAACTTTCTGATGAACGAAACTCACAGATCAAACTTGGTATGAAAGTGTATGTTTTTGTTTGGATGAGATTGCTAGTCACAGCTGATGAAGGATTCATATTTCAAAACCATTGAAGTAGTATGTCGCCCTGTCCCCTAATGCTTCCTCATCTTTTAAGATGAAGACATTAATTGGCAGCAAATGCCTTTAAAAATGACTCTAGAGACTGTAAAATACATAGAGCTTGCATAGTTACTGGCTTCAAATACGCACTTGTAATACTTTTGAATGTTTACTTGACAAATGTTTCCAAGATCCTGCCCCACTTTCTCTGATAAAAGGTCCATCATTCATGCTGGAGTACAGCTCCACGGGCACTAGAACCACTCTTCCATGCCTCACTTAAGTGGCTTTTCCTCAGATGCAAACAAACAGTGAATTTGAGCCATCTATCCCAGCTTGATCTTACCCTCACCTACCCACATGTACTTCCAGCAAAGGTCCCTCAATAGCAATGACAAGAGGCATATATACCCCTTCCCCAGAGCTGAAGGAGGCTGAGCCATCCTTCAACAGCTCCAGCTCAGCACAAACCAGGCAGCAAACATGACCATCTTTGATCTCAATGGTATAGCTCCAAACTTGGCAGCGTATTTGCCTTATGTCACGAGGGGAGATGGCATGGGAATTTGAGGTTCAGGCTCCAACCTTCTGAAAGCTGTTATCAGCGCATACTGTTATATACTGGAGCTGAAAGAACAAAAGTACTGTCTTAGGTTCTTCTAATGACTGGTTTTCAAAAGTGCAATGTATTTTGGTGTATCGTGTGATGAAGGCAAAAACATGTACTCAAGTTGTTCTTACGGTTTGGAGATAATATTTGTACAAATACTACTTGCC
Source organism: Carcharodon carcharias (assembly GCF_017639515.1). NCBI lineage: Eukaryota > Metazoa > Chordata > Chondrichthyes > Lamniformes > Lamnidae > Carcharodon > Carcharodon carcharias. The sequence continues at coordinate 155,753,059 of NC_054476.1, read as the reverse complement.
ACGGCCCAAAAGAAATATTGAGAACTTGGCTGAATATCTTTTCTTGAGGTGCATTTCCCTCCCCCACCCCCTCCCAGAGGGATTTGATTCATGGTGAATACACTGTGACAATAGACTGGGGTTACCATCCATCTATTTGTTACTTTCCATGAGCACTTAAAGACCATTTATCTAAACCCCCTCATTAGCATCTGGAGTTTTCGGGAAAAATGATGCTTGATTTGTACAATATTACTATTATCTTCTTTAGTCATATTTCAACTCTGGTAAAAAGCCCTGTTACTTAGGCTTGGGAACTGCTTACCCTTACAGCAATAGTCACTGCTTTTATTGTCATGATCGTGGGTTTATTCAGCACGAGAATGGTTAATCCCAGCCAGTTACTGGGAGGCAAGCCTGTGATTTGCACATAATAAGAACATTAATCTTAGCTCCATATTGTGGTAACACTGATGCACTCAGAGTCTACTTTGCATCAAACCACTGAACACTCATTAGCAACAAATAAGTTCATAATGAGCTGACCTATCAGAGTTGGTCATGCTCAGAAGGTCCATTGAGGCAAATTGATCATGGTCAAAGCTGGACCACATAATGTGGAAAATCTGGGGTCTGATTGTTTGTAACACAAGAAGAAAACTGCAGAATCAACACCCTTGACACCGCAAGGTCAGAGTGATTGACACTGTGAGCCCCTCTTTAAGATTCGCTCCAATTATCTCACACACATTATGAATGTTGAGCACATTGGTTCTTTGTTTATTCATTCTTACAGAAACCCTCCTCGGTCTGACATGCCAGAGAGATTTGGAAATCTCTCTGTTCCCCTGGTCTCAAGCCCGCCATAAATGCGATTAGTTACATCATGTTCATGTCGCTAGGGGCATTATGGCAAGGCAGGAAGAACAAATTCAGCTTCACACAATATGCCTATGTTTGCAGTTTTTAAGCAATTCAATTAGTATTTTTCCTAATATAGCAGCCTTTTGAATTTGTCTATTCAAATTTAATTAAAATCATTCATCACCTTTCCCCCTCTGTTAAACGTCACTTGAGCCATTCAGGCTTCTATTGGTGCTGAGATTAAAAGGTGGTGGGTTGGGGGCAGGGTTTGCTAAATGCATCGTTTCTGTAGTAAAGACAGTGGCAATGCTCATTATTAAATCTCCATGGGGTGTCATCTCCCACACTGGAACAATACATGTTTCCATAGTAGCAGGAGACAAATGGATGTCAAGGCTTATTTTAATCACTGTTTAAAATCCTAAGCTTTGCTTTAAGATTTAAAACGATGGATCTAGTGTATTTGTATTGAACTTGATATTAAATGATGGCTCTTACTTCTCTGTCCCTTCCCCCAATTCAGGTTGCTCACAGCTTGAATAATTCTAGGTGTTTTTGTACTTGGCAGTAACACATTATTGAGGCTCAGGAGAGTGATGTCTTCCTGCTGCTCTCTGACAGGGGATCCAGCCTCCAGTGCTGCATTGGGCTCTGCTTTCATATGCAACCCTACAAAAGGGCACTGAGTCCCGACATGGACATTAGTAGAACCAATTCTCTTATTCCGAATGGCACATTTTCACAGGTCTCTAACACTTCTAGGATAAAGGAATGGGGCTTCTTTGCACAAAAGGAGGGCATCCACTCATCACTCCATTCATATTGTATAAAAGCTAAGTATTAACTCCACACCTGTTAAGATAGAAATTTACATTAATAAAAAAAGAACAGAAATGAACTTTAGCCCAATAACGTGCCATTGCCAGTTCACAATTTGATTTGGGAACTTTGTACCAGATTCTTTTCAGAGTCTGATTAAGCTGTTGTCAAATCATATCATGTTTAAGATGGCAAGTATCAATCAAAACTCCATTCCACAATTATTAAAGATTCATTTTGCTTCCCTCCATTCCATTCCAGCGCAAATTTGTTTATTACCCCTGGCCCCCCCCCCACATCAATTGTTTACATGGATGGAGGTTTTTAAATCAAAAACACTGGAACATAAATCTAGAAAAGTTAACTTTCAATCAGCTAAGTTAGATGTACATTTTCTTATTGCTACCTTCTTAATTTTTAATTCCTAACACCTCCACCCACCTAAACAGGAGCAAGGTGAGTTAATTTAAAAGAACTGTGTTTTTGCTAATGTTTACTTAACAGAAGGCATCTAATTGCAAGTAGCAAAGCATGTTGGTGTAATGGCATATACCCAAAGGCAGTACAATGTGGGTGTGTCCCAGGGGTTCCTTCAGCTATTTTTGTTTTTATATCTATGATACTTTTCTAATTGTATTAATGTGTCACACACACACACATGTGGAAAGTAGAGTACAATCATTGCATTATGCTTCACATGTGCCAATTAAGGAATCTGCTCGAGTTGCTGCGCTTTCAAACTCAGGTAACAATGGAAAATAGCCAGGAGTTGTGCAGAGTGTCAATCAGCGAGACAGAAAGCCTAATGATGATTGCTTTAGATGGTTTGTGTTTTTTACCCTGCCTTCTCGTAAAGAAACAGATTTAGAAGGATGGGTAATCATGGTTATGGGGGTCAACAATGCTATTCCCCAGGATCAGTAGTCAGTTATTGTTGCTGAGATTAGACACAACTTGCATTTTTTCCTCCATGAGAATGAAGTGTTTTTATGCCAATCACTTCATGAATATGCAGCACGACTTGAAGTCGCCAAACCCATCCAGTAAGAGTAGGTGAATTAAAATGTTAATTGAAATTGAGATTGAAACTCTGACCCTCTAGATTAAGAGTGTGAATTCCATTGTTTGAACTACAGGACCAACCGAGGGCAGGTTGAGTCTGCCGTCGAGCCGTTAATTGGCTTGAGGCAAGACTTTTGCCCCCATCAGGGAGAAAGTACTGCCTCTGAGAACTGCAAACCAATCAAATGGCCAACAGCTCTCTGGTCATAACAGGGAGCTGTGGTCGCTGCTGGGATTCTGGGACTGCAGCCAGTGCCAAAGGGAAACATGTTGTGACGGAGCCAGACATTAAGTCCAGGGTCTCACCAGGACCAGGATAACAGGCCCTGGCAAGTGGGGTGGGAGCCAGAATGGACAGGGCAGGGGGTGCAGAGGAATCACAGGTCACAGGGGAATCGTAGGGGTGGGAGGACCTTAGGGGCGGCCTCCAATGGGGACAGTGGCTAGTAAATGAGGCACCCCCAACCTTGACCATCAACCAGCCTGCCAAGTGACCAGCTGCACACTTGGCACCAGCCTCCTCCCACAAATTCCCAGCAACAGCAGGAGGAGGCCCTTAAGTGACCAGTAATTGGCCAGCTAAGGCCCTCACTTGGCACAAAGGTGGGTGGTACTCCCAACATCACCCCCACCACTGGTAAAATTGCAGAGGGAGAGGGGTGGAAGGGTGGGTAGGTGCCAGAACAATAGCCATGGCATAGTGTTCCATTTTATGGCCCCACTCTGCCTGCCAACCTGCCTCCAGGGCGCCACAAAATTCAGCCCTCAGTGTTTGCTGTTAGATTTATGGTGAAATTTCCCAATCTTCACATGTTTCAGGAAAGGCAAATTATCGCTTCTTGAACAGAATATTATATCTATAAAATATTGCTTTTTAACTGCTGTGTAGAAATCACCCATTTTTGCATGGTGCTTTTATTGGGACAGTTATAATGCAATATTTAAAAAAAATTGTTCTGTATATTGTCTAACAAATAGTGGAAGAACAGTGCAGGGCAGATTCAGAGGAATGGATACATCTGACATTTAGATAATAAAGTAACAATGTCATATGGTGCTTTCTAGGTTCAGGTGTTTGCCCTCACACTTGTGAAATATTAATCAGCTGTCTGCTCCACAAGTCCTGCACCAGGGACAAGCGGTTGGAAATACTGCAGATTGGAAGACGTCCAAAACAACCCATTGGTTACAGTGAATGTGCTCTGAGCATCTCATATTATAAGGCCTGAAGAAAGAGCTATAACAGCACAACTAGTAATTAAATATGCACAGGTTAGGATGAGAAAACTGTAAATTTTAAAATTAAAATGAGGGAGAGAGAGTAGTAGGGTTGCATTCACTCAAATGCAGTACTTCCTGCTCTGTTTCTGTTCAGAATCACTTTGCTTTGGTATTAGGTGATGCTACACTGGCATTCTCTCATCAAGACAACTTGGATGCGCATCCATATAATAGTGTAAATACAAGTTAAGAGATTATTGAGCTACTAAAACTGTTGGGTGCAAGACCCCTCAAGGAGTGAACTTGGGAGGTCTTTCTGGTCTCACGGAGCCTCTACAAAACCATCATTCAAAAAAATTGCTCTATAGATCAAAATACACCCTTTCAAACATATCGTGTTCAGGTTAAATATTCAACAAATACACAGACCATCAGGTATTCATTCAGTAAAATAGACAATGGCCCAAACTGATCCATTGTTACATTAGGTAAGGTATCATCTCAGTGCAGAACAGTCTGTAAAATAAACTTATAAATGACACAGAATTGTCGCTAGAGGGTGAAAAATAGACAAAGAACAATGCCCAGACAAAAGAGCAAATACGGTGACAGTTACTTCATTGACCTTTTGATAATGAGATTATCACCAAGGAATCTCCTCTAAGTGCAATATATTCAGTGAACAGCCATGACGCAGAGATAAAACCATATCACGCTACCATTCAGATACTGACTGTTGTAGTTGTTAAACCAACAGGATAACAGTATTATTAAATGCTGTAGAATCTGGCAAAGCAAAACAAGTAGATCTAATGAGAAGTCCATTTCCTTAAAAAACTTGTTATTGAAGTCTAAGTTCTATGAACTGATGTCTAGTCTTCAGGCTGAAGAAGGGCCAGGATTTTCAGCTCGGCTTGCAGGCGTGTGCCCAACTTGCCCGAGCGTGAAATAGCGCGCGATGATGTCAGGTGAGCGTCCCAATGTCATCGCACACTCGTGCAATATTTTGGTCGGCGGGTGAGTCAACAACTAAGGGGCCTATCAAAGCCCTTAAGCAGCTAATTAAGCAGAATTTTTCGCTGCCCATCCAACATTACAGTTTGCGAGCGGCAAAATAGGCCTTTGCATTTTTAGTGAAACCTCATCCACAGGCAGGATGAGGTTTCCAACAATGAATTTTTAAAAAAAAAAAATAGCTGTTCAAACTCAGTTTTAACATGTCCCTCTACATGTGACTGAGTCTCATGTGGGGACATGTTTATATTAATTGTAGATTTTTCTTTCTTGACTCTAAAGTTCTTCAGCTCCCTGAGGCAGCCCTGTGCCTTCAGGGAGTTTTCAGTGAGCACACCCCAGCGCGTGCACAAACCTCAGCGCTTGCGCTCTTCCAGCCCCCACTCCGGCCATGCTGAGGCTCTCAGCACACATTTCACACTGTCTGACTGTTAATTGGCCAGCCAACGTGAAATTGCAGTCAGGACCCGGGCCCACCCACGATGCCCACCCGAAGGAGGGGAAAATCCTGCCCAGTGTCTTCTTTTTCACTTAGATTGACCCCCATCTTAATCTGTACTATTGCCTGTGATTTGTATCCATTGCAGCCTTGAGTCTATTTCCTTCCACCCTATTATTCCTATTTTCCATAGCTCATATGATTACTATTGACTTTTAAAGTAAAAATTGCTTGTATGCATTAACATTTATTTTGATTTTTGGGTGAATAAAGAGAATGGGTCATCAGATCATTTCTTCATATTCCTCATAGAGAACATGACTGAGGCTAGCATAACACAAGTCAGATAATATGGCACAGCCTCAGAAGACTGCCTAACTACTACATAAGGGAAGCACTCTTCAACGCCATTTATCTCATGCCTAGAGAGCAAGGGATGACACCCATTAATCATTACACGCTCCTTAGTTTTATTTAATCATAGAATCATTTAATACTAGGTGTCTCTTGATTTTTTGAATAAAGCTTCACAATATAAAATATGATGACTTGTTTTGTCTGATCGAATACAGCAAGTGGCTACCCTGTTTTAATTTCCAGGAATTACAGAAGTATGTATGGTTCCTAAAAACTTGGTCTACTTCTAAGTATTCTAACCTCTTGGTGCTCCACGTTGATTTGCTAATACACCATGCCACCTTGCTATCTATGTCCCGCATTTATTGGCTCAAAACACACATTTTGCTCAGAAGTTTGTCAACTTTTAGGTTTTTAACTGGTTTTTAGTGATGTCGGTTGAGGGATAATATTAACCAGCTCACCAGGAAGAAATCCCCAGCTCTCCTTCAAAATAGTACCATGGGATCATTTGCATCCACCTGATTCAGGTTTAACATTTAAAGATGGTGCCTCCAAACGTGCAGGACTGGAATGTCAGTCTAAATTAGCTTGATTCATGGACTTGAAGCATTCCTGAATTTTTAAAAGAGCACTCTGTCAAATATGACAGCTTTTTATTTGTTGCTATATTGTGGTTGTGTGTAACAGAACAACAGCTAGAAGTTTATGTTGAGAATTGAAGGCATGGTTAGCACACAAGTGGTAAAACAGACTGACTAGATATGCTGCTGTGGTACTGGAACTCAGTTTGACGGTAGGCACAAGTAACCCTCTTTCTATCCAATGAAAATCAAACTTCACATTTAGTTTTTTGAAACCACCTTGTAAAGCTAGTAATGGTCACCTCCATAGGGAGCACCTTTATATAAACCGGGCATTAAACCATTTCCATTCCCTTTTGAAGAGCTGACCAAAGTCCTGAAAGCTGATGTAATTTGATTCTGGCATTATTCTGAGTCCAGTTGCGGAATCACAAAGAGAACTGTAATAATTTACAGGAGGCACCTTACCCTGTCAGGGACAGGGTACAACCCCATGATTGCTCATCAAAGCAGGGATCCAATTACTAATCCTTAGTGGAAAGAATGTGGTGGAGTGTTGATCCGGTCTATTACCCAGGAACATATCAAATGAGTACTTCTGCATTTTTTCACCTCCATAGTTGTCATTAATTATTATAATTGGCTGTGATTAATTGTGGAGACTGAGGTTTCTGAAGTGAGAGTTTGATCACACACTCCAACAAAGAAACCAAATGAAAGAGGATTGAGAGGGGTAACAGTCAAGGAAATATAATACACAGGCATCTCCCTAGCTGTAAAATTTAGTTTGAGAACCGGATGTTGGGAGAAATAATCTCCTATTTAATAAGTAAAAAAAGCTATAATTGCTGGAAATCAGAAATAAAAACAGAAAATGATGAAAATACAAAAGCAGCCAGGCTCAAAGAAGAAAAATACAAAATACTGCGGATGCTGGAAATCTGAAACAAAAACAAAAATAGCTGGAAAAGCTCAGCAGGTCTGACAGCATCTGCAGAGAGGAACACAGTTAACGTTTCGAGTCCGTATGACTCTTCACCAGAGCTAAGGAAAAATAGAAATGAGGTGAAATATAAGCTGGTTGAGGGGGTGGGACAGGTAGAGCTGGATAAAGGGCCAGTGATAGGTGGAGATTGCCAAAAGATGTCATAGACAAAAGGACAAAGAGGTGTTGATGGAGGTGATATTAGCTAAGGAATGTGCTAATGGTGATGTTAAGGGTAGAAAGCAGGAAGAGCAAGCTACAGATAGCCTGAGTTGGGGTGGGGTGGGGGGAAGGGATCAAAATAGGCTGTGGAGATAAAACAATGGATAGAAATAAATTTAGAAATAATAGAAATAGGTGGGAAAAGAAAAATATATTAATAAAATACATGTATTTTAAAAAATTTATAAATAATTGGAAAAGGGGGGATCGGAAAGGGGGTAGGAATGAAGGAGAGAGTTCATAATCTGAAGCTGTTGAACTTAATGTTAAGTCCGGAAGGCTGTAAAGTGCCTAAGTGGTGCTGTTCCTCCAGTTTGTGTTGAGCTTCACTGGAACATTGCAGCAGGCCAAGGACGGACATGTGGGCATGAGAGCAGGGTGGAGTGTTGAAATGGCAAGCAACAGGGAGGTCTGGGTCATGCTTGTGAACAGATCGAAGGTGTTCTGCAAAGCGGTCGCCCAGTTTACGTTTGGTCTCTCCAATGTAGAGGAGACCACATTGGGAGCAGCGAATGCAGTAGACTAAATTGAGGGACGTGCAAGTGAAGTACTGCTTGAAAGGAGTGTTTGGGCCCTTGGATGGTGAGGAGGGGGGAAGTAAGGGGCAGGTGTTGCACCTTCTGCGGTTGCATGGGACGGTGCCGTGGGTAGGGGTTGAGGTGTCAGAGGAGTGGACCAGCATGCCCAGGAGGGAAATTTAGCCTATTTCATTCCCTTCCCCCACCCCACCCCCACTAGAGCTATCTGTTACTTATTTGTCCTGCTTTCTACCCTTAATGTCATCATTAGCACATTCCTTAGCTAATATCAACACTGTCAACATCCCTTTGTCCTTTTGTCTATGACATCTTTGGCAATCTCTTCTTTGCCTCCACCTATCACTGGCCCTCTATCCAGCTCTACCTGTCCCACCCACCTCTACCAGCTTATATTTCACCTCATTTCTATTTTTCCTTAGTCCTGATGAAGAGTCATACGGTCTCAAAACGTTAACTGTATTCCTCTCCGCAGATGCTGTCAGACCTGCTGAGTTTTTCCAGCTATTTTTGTTTTTGTGTCTAAAAGAAGAAAGCTGGCTTTGTATTGGGGAGAGATGGTGGTGTAGTGGTAATGTCACTGGACTACTAATCCAGAGACTCAGGCTAATGGGTTCATGAGGACATGGGTTCAAATGGCAGCTGCTGGAATTTAAATTAAATTAATTTTAAAAGTCTTAAGTTGAAAGCTAGTCCCAGTAATGGTTACCATGAAATTATCATTGATTGTCATTTAAAAAAATCCCATCTGGTTCACTAATGTCCTTTAGGGAAGGAAATCTGCTGCTCTTACCCGGTCTGGCCTACATGTGACTCCAGGTCCACAGCAATGCGGTTGACTCTTAACTGCTCTCTGAAATGGCCTAGTAAGCCACTCAGATCAAGGGCAGTTAGGAGTGGGCAACAAAGACTGACTTTGCCAATGATGATCACATCCTGTGAATGATAAAAAAAAATCTACCTGTCCATTCTGCCTGTAGACAGTTTCTCAAAGCCTTAGTGTGACAAGAGGTCTATGTATGAAATCAAACTCATCTTTTCTCCATGAACTTGCTGACAGGTCAGCTATACATTTCCAGTACTTTCTGTTCTTATTTCCCTTCTCCACCATTTTCAGCTTTTAAAAAAATCCGTATCGAGAAGGCACAGGATAATAATTGTAGGTGAAGTTCAATTAACCAGTCTTTTTCAGTGTTAATGAATCTGCTATGTATTTCCAGCAATTTTCTAAAAGCATTGTTAAAACTACCATGAAGCAGTGATGGGTTATTGCTCTACCCTCAAAATGCTGTAAGAAATGTTAAATTACCCATTTGCCAACTGATTAGCCACCACTATTAAATTGAGGATTAATGCCACTTACGTGTGGACACTTGATATTGTCCTTCATGCTCAGCACAACCTTTTATTCGGTGATTATTTCTGCACAATAATCGATACGCTTCACAGTTGCTAATCCACCTCTCAATCTGCACTAGGTTCTTTGTACAGTTGCAAGAGAAAGCAGAGCTTTGTATTTTTCTAACTCCAATGTTAGGTTCTCAAGAATTTCCCTTCTCCGCATGGGTGAACAAACTTAATAAATGAGTGGCAATACACTTGTTGAATTTTGATTGCATCGGCGCCTTCTACACTTTATATTGTGCAGTCGCAATCGAAGTCTGGTCACGGTAGGAAGGCTTTCAATTTCCTGTTTTTTTTACCCCCACCCTTCTTGCCCGAGTCATCAATAACTTAATCAATGCATCGTAGAATCATGCGACTCGGTGTTGAATTATTTTTAGCAATCCAGCACCTTTTCAGAATGCATTGTGTTGTCCTGACTTGTCGGCCTGATTAATGATACAGGAACAGATTTCATTTCTTCATCATTAGTGGTAGAAACGTAACTGTTCTCCATACAAACATTTACAATGTTGCGACAATTTGGAAAAAAAATCCCCCATGGTCATCTACATCAAAGTCACTGATTCCCAAACAATCCCAACTCACATTTTCATTTACAAAACATCTATTTCCCCCCCCCCAAAAAAAATCCTTAATTACAACATTGAGCCAATTGTTTTTTCTTGCAACATCCAGTAGCAGGGCTTGGAATTGATGAGGCTCATGTATTGTGGCTGATGGATTCAAGTGCCAAGCAGGCTTAGGATTGCAGTTATTAAGAGGGCAGCACTTTTTTTTATTTACAAGACATTTTTATCTAACTTGCCCAGCAGCATCAGCTGCTAGAGTGGAGGGCACAATACATGACATTTAGCAAAGATACATGCAGGAGGTGGAATAATGTTTTTGTGTGCGTGTAAGCAAAATAAAGAAGAAGTACCACAACAGCCGCAGCAACAGCACAGAATACTCATTTGAAAATAATTTCCATGTGTAAAGTAGGAGTGCCCTTTCCCTTAGGACATTTATTTTCTGTCATATTCGAGATCATTTAAATTGGCTAATGCTGATCCCTGAGCAAGAGAAGCTCAGAGGACCACATTGAAATGAAAATGACAGTAAAGTTGGAGAAGTGTTCAAAGCATGAGAACCAAAAGTGAACTCTCTAACGAGCGGCAGAGTTTGTGTTCAGCATGCCACAAAAATAGGCAGCGGTCAAAAAATGTTTTAAAAGATGTAAAAGATGCACAGAGGAAGACATTTGAGAACTGAAGCACAGGACTCTACTGGAACCAATTTAAATCACATATTCAGTGTATGTGATCTGTTTGAACTACTGGATATTAGAAACAATATCATACATGTAACTGGTAGTAAAATGACTACAGCGTTGGATCTCTGAAGCTGACTCAGAAACGAAATCTGTTTCATCAACACCCATCTAATATACACTTTAATGTTAAGGATTCCAGTGACTGACCAGGGCACAGGCATATTTAAATTAATAAGGAAAACATGCAACGTAAGCACACATCAAAATGCTGAAGAAAGCCACTTCGGACATGTTATAATTGCAAGATGACTGGCCACTCAGATTACCATATACGTGACTACTGATTCTGTAACGAAGTATTTATATTCAATCACATAGAAAGAGGTCATCATAAATAATAGACTTGTGTAATGTATCGTTTGAAAAGTTGTGTTTAAATGTATAAATGAAGACTACTTTGCTAAATAAAGCATCAGTCATAATATGTAACAAGGCATATTAGGCAGCCAATAACCAAGAGCACCCATCAATCTTCTCAAATTTTTTACATAGGTAACCCAGTGGTTTGTGTGGCTGCTTACACTTTGCAATGTAAAGTCGAGAGATGTATTGGCTGTTGAAATTCCTGTAGTGACATTGTACTGATGAAAATGTGGAAGTGGTTATTAATAATGCTGTTACATTTGGTTCTTATTTTTCTAGTAATTGCCAACATTTCTAAAGAAGGAGCATAGTGTGAAGAGGGAGACTTTACACTTGAAATGTTTCCGTAGCTTAGTTTGTAATGCAAAGTTAAAATCAATTAGTTACCACTCCCCCTATCACCACTAACCGTCACCCCCCTATCACCACTAACCGTCACCCCCCTATCACCACTAACCGTCACCCTCCTCCCCAATCCCTGGCCCAGGTCCAAAGGCGAGAGGCACCAATCCAACTTCTCTCCCCCCGTTAACATACTGTCTTGTGCCATCTCTCCCCTGCAAGATGATTTAAAAACTACAGGTCTGATCAACTGCTAAAGCCAAAGAAACTATGGGCTGGATTTTTCCAAGGTATGGGCTGGGAGGCAGGAAGGCTGGCAAGATGGTATAGGAAGGCAGTGGGTGGCATGCCCATCATCTTCCTGCCTTCATGTCATCTTGCCAATGATGGGGGAATAGTGCTGGATGGCCCACCCTCCTGAATTGAACCAGTTAAGCGGCTAATTGAAAACATCTTCCTGCTTCCGCTGGCAGTTAACCAGCAGTCCTCTGTCATGTGTGGGGAGTTCATCTGGCGAACCCTTGCATCCTATGGGGGTGGGCTGTCCTTTTCAGGTAATCCATGGCCCATGGAGGGAACCCCCCCTCCAGCAATGGCCGCTCCGCAGTAACAGTGTTGCTTTCCCTCAGCGACCCACCCTCCCCCATCACCAGGTCCAGCGGCACCCTCCTAAACCTCACTTAGGTGATTTTGAGAGTGCACAGTCATTGATGCACCCTGTTCCTTTAGTGCAGCCCCAGCAATGGCCACTGCTGCCGGTAGTGCTGCTGAGCTGATGATCCTCTGATTGGGCTGGCATCTCTTGGGGTTGAGCCACCTGATATGTTGTGGCCCCAGGTCCTACCAACAACCAAAATGGATCCACCTCCCCTCAGCACCTCCACCACCGACCCAGCCCCCACCCCCCAACAAAGTACGATTCCTGTCACCAAGACTAAATCTAGTCCTATATTTCAATTTTCAATATTGACCTATAGCAGACATTTGCAGTCTACATGGCTTAATCCTATCTTTATCATGACACTTTCTGTGACTATAGTAATCTTCAATGTCATCCAATCCTTCGCTAAAAGTACTCTTGCTTAAATGAGACTATTCCTGGAGTTGTCATATAAACAGAACTTACAATGGGGCACTCAGTCCATTATCTCCACTTTGTACTCTTCAAATGAAAACTTTTCTTTCAATCTGAAATTAGGGATGAGCTGAGTTCATGAAGTACAGCATTGCTTCAGTCAGAACCTGGCAATGTGCCTACGACTGAGGGGTGGATGCAAAAGATCATAGTTAGTCAGCAACCAGCGTGTTACCTGGGAAAATGGACAGAATTAATTTGTTTTTATCGAGTTATATCTACCCAAATACTCCAATGACTTAATGAAGCCTAAATAATGCTTTCTCAAAAAAGGAATATGTCTTTCTGTGTAACGACCCAGATGCTAAAATCACTAATGTGGCAATTTTGAAGCAAATTACTGACAAAATGTAGCAATGTGGAGAATGGGGGAAAGAAAGAAGACAGCATCTGAAATGACATTCTATCTGAGATTCTTTCAAAAGAGTATACATCAAGGATCACATTTTGGCCTTGTATTGAGGGTGAATTAAAACAGTTGCACTAGAAGCAACCTGATGTAAATCACTAGCAGTGCAATGTGGCTTATTGTGGCAGATGTATGACCACCAAAAAGAGAGGCTTTTCTAGTCCTGCTGCTGGAAGTGCAGCAAAATCAATTCACAGCCATCATACATTACATCAAGTAATCAGGTAAACGTGCCCAAAATGAGTCCCGTGGCCTCCATGCACTGCTGTTCTCTCATTTGCATTTTGTCTCCACCACTTGTAATCAAATCTGATGTCCTTTTCTAAATTTGTCTTCACACTTTTTATTTTTTCCTGGAAACCATTTGGCAGCTCAGAGGACCCACAAAACCCTGTGCAAGTGAATGGGTTCTAAGTGAGTTAAAATTTGGCCGCTGGTCTCTGATACCATCTTGTCTCTGGCATCTTTTCTATTGAACAGCATTGTCAACTTAAGCAAAAATGGAAATTTGCAAGCAACAGCATCCCATTAGCATAATAACAATTTTAATGCAAATTATGTCAACACAAATAACTCAAGTGTTTATGATAGGTTAACCAATCATCATAATCAGGTTACCCACAAATGCTGCAGTACGTTACCATCTCTCCCCTCCCACCTTACCTCTGCAGCTCCTGCAGCTGTTCCCCCATGGTCACTCTTCATTCAGTTCTTGCTGAACCCAATCTCACAACCTCAGCTTTGCCACATTTCATCAACTTCTGAGAGTATTGATCTCCTGCCATACTGTATATATGGGCGGTCATGTGTGTCTAAAATCAATTAATACATCAGCTATGGCAATATAAAATTAATCACCAGTCACTTCATACGTATATACAACTGAAGAAGGAATTTGCATTTATGTGGTGACTTTCAATCAGAACTACTTTTGCTGTGCAGTCTCTGTTATGTGGGGAAACACAGTTGGCAATTTGCGCACTGTGAAGTTAGGCAGGGATTTCAACAAAACCCAGTCCAAATGCACCATAATAGGGCACTAATTTAGTTAACCCGAGGCTGCTTTTAGCTAAACAATGAGGGATCTACACGACTTGCAATTAGAATATATCAAAAATCATACTAAGTGTTGTCTGGTGGCTTTCAGTGTAATGGAGCAAATGGGTGAAGAGCAGAATATACCAGGGGAAGATTTTAAGAATAAAAAGGGCAGAGGAGAGACATGAGGGAGAGGGGAAAACGATCAGACTACTGAAATCTCAACAAGACACTCAATTTTTTTATGACCTAAACATAATAAAGCATCTGATGTTGATAAAAACAAAAAACTGCGGATGCTGGAAATCCAAAACAAAAACAGAATTACCTGGAAAAATTAGCAGGTCTGGCAGCATCAGCAGAGAAGAAAAATCTTTACAGCCTTCCGGACTGAATATTGAATTTAACAACTTTAGATCTTGAACTCCCTCCTCCATCCCCACCCCCTTTCCGTTTCTTCCCCCTCCCTTTTGTTTTTTCCAATAATTTAGATAGATTTTTCTTTTCCCACCTACTTCCATTATTTTTAAAATCTATACCTTTTATGCCCTGTTAGTCTTATTCCACCCCACCCCCACTAGAGCTGTACCATGTGTGTCCTACCTTCCATTCTTAATTAGCACATTCATTTAGATAATATCACCACCTTCAACACCTCTTTGTTCTTTTGTCTGTGACATCTTTTGATTATCTGCTCCTATCACTGCTTGCTTGTCTCTACAACCACCCTCCCCCCCACTTCTCTCCACCCCCTCCCCCTCCTCCCCCCAACCCACCTTAAACCAACTTATATTTCACCCTTCTCCTAAATTTACTCAGTTCTGTTGAAGGGTCATGAGGACTCGAAACATCAACTTTTTTCTTCTCCATCTGATGTTGAAATTGATTTTAGGCAGTATTGAAATACTATATTATAACAGAAAATAATGATTGGTATCTATGTGTGAATAGTCACCAAAAAACAGACAATACTAATTACCTCTTGCTGCAAAACCAGGGTGTCACACTGTGTTAACAAAGCGTTACGCTGGGTATTCAGTTATTCACATTTTGAACACAAGAATTTTTTGGAAGAGTAAGAAAGGTTCAAAACCTAACCCAACTTCTTGTCTCCAACCATACCTTTCTATTCTCTTAAAACAATTCCAATTGCCTCAAGAACCCTCTCTTACAGTGCTATTTGGATGAGGAAGGGTTGAAGCTGTCCCCCTCAGGGATCAGTCCTGGGTTCATTTGGACTTGGGTATAGGGAGCATAATCTCAAAATTTGTTGATGACACAAAAATAGGAGGTTTGTTAAACAGTGAGGAGAAATGTTAACAAATGTAGGAATAGTGCCCACTGCAGAGTGGGTGGGCGGAATTTAATATGGTTAAATAAGAGGTAATACATTTTGGGGAGAAAAACAAGGGATAGGAGCACACACTCCATTGGAAAGGCACTGAAGAATGTAGACGAACAGAGAGTCTTTGTGGTTCAAATGCATAATTCCCTGCAAGGGAGAGATTACGCTAAAGCCATAAAAAAAATCAACAATAAATAGAGGCTTTTTTTGTAAATAGAGTCATTGAGTGCAAAACATTGGTGTGTGCAGTTTTGGGTGCACCATTACAGAAACAATATTGAAGCTATAAATGCAGATTCACTGGAGTGATGCCAGGGATTAGAAACTGTAGTTAGGAGGAGAAATTGGAGAAACCGGGATTTCTTGCACTAGAGAGACGGTTAAGAGGAAAGTTAATAAAATATTTTAAAATTATGAGAAACTTTGACAAATCAAATATGGAAAGACTATTTCACCCAGTTGCGGAGTAATGAAAGGTCATGTGTTTAAAATGGCTACCAAGTGAGTGAGGAGAGAGGATGGGAGAATTTTCTTTACTTAGGGTTGTTGGAGTATGAAATGTTTTACAGGTAGAAGCCACTGCATTTGTTAAAGGAGGTAATTGAAGCAAAGAAAGATGCAAAGCTCTGTGGAGAGAACATAGAACTATGATTAGTTAAGGATTGCTCCAGCAAAGAGACGATACAGACATGATGGGCCATTTGTGCTGTAAGTATGTATAGTTCTATGATTGCATAGTGACACTGACATCAATAGCAGGGGCATTAAAAAAACTTGGATTTATATAGCACATTTCACAACCTCAGGACATCCCAAAGCGCTTTACAGCCGATGAAGTACTTTTTTTTGCTGGGGAGATGTAACTGTACTGGAACCTATTTTGTAGGCATTGATATAGGAAATGTGGCAGCCAATTTGTGCACAACAATTTAGTACAACCATCAATGTGATAATGATCACATAATCTGTTCTTTAGTGATGTTTATTGAGGGATAAGTATTGACCAGGCCACTGGGGATAAGCCTCCTACTCGTCTTTGAAATAGTGTCATGAGATTTCTTATGTCATCTGAGAAAGATAGTTTAAATTCTCATCTGAAGGATGGCAGTGCCAAAAGTGCAGCACACCCTCAGAACTCCATCTAGTTTTAGCCTAGATCTTGTTGCTCAAATCTATGAAGTGGGTCTTGAACCCACAAGCTTCTCATTCAGAGGTGACAGGACTACCCACTGAGCCACAACTGACACAAAGCGAGACCAATCCCACTGTCCTACATTCGTACTTTCAAGCAGGGGACACTATGTTTTTCCTTCCCCGCCCCCTTCCATAACCCATAGCGAACCCCCAACACTGCTGGAACATTGCAGGTCAGCAGTCAAGCCTGGGACTTTCTTGGACTCTGAATCACATTACTGCATGATATATTTACCAAATGAAGCACTGAAGGAAGAATCCAGCACTGTTCAACACTTAAGAAAAACTGCATAGACCCCAAATGTGATTTGTTTTCATTCCAAAAATTGTAAACAGGCTTAATGATTTGGTATAATTCATCCATTTTATAACCTGCTTCAATAAGGTACACGCTTCATCAATGTTACAATGCATTAAGCCCTCAAATAGAAAATGTAAATAAAGCCATTTCACTTTTAATACACTTTATTAAATGAAACCATTAAGAATACAAATGTACTCTGAGAGTGGGTACTGTGGCTTTGATCCTTTTTTAACAACATAATTCATTTTTTAAAAAGAAGAATATTTCCACTGTAAACATGCAGTGCTGCGACAATAAAGGCATTCTGC
Source organism: Carcharodon carcharias (assembly GCF_017639515.1). NCBI lineage: Eukaryota > Metazoa > Chordata > Chondrichthyes > Lamniformes > Lamnidae > Carcharodon > Carcharodon carcharias. The sequence continues at coordinate 155,735,820 of NC_054476.1, read as the reverse complement.
CAGAAAATGTCATTAATTCAGTTTCAGGGACACATTAGAAAAATGATCATCGACACCACTGACTAGAGGCGTGCAATAATGTGCATACCAAGCAGATAAGGCTGTACTATATTGAAAATTGGTTTTCTGTGTCACAGACGTAAGTAAATAAATAGGTTTTATGTCACCTTAGAAGTTTCACCATTGGTAAACACCATCAAACCCACTCCTTGTATAACAGAAGTTCCAACACAACCCCACCCCACCCCCTACACCACCATCCCATCCCTGTTTAAAAAAAATCCCATTGACCTAAAGGTTACATTTCTCATAGTGTCATTTAGCATACTGCCAAAATGCTAATGATTATGATTGCACACTGGATGTGTTTTGCAGGGGATTAATAATTGGAACAGAAAATGCAGGTCAGAGTTCTGCCTATTCTCAAAATAAAACATCCTTCCATAGCAATTCAAATCTACTTAAGGCAACTTTAAATCTTAAAAGATTCTATAGAATATTGACAGGAAATGTAGTATTTTCGCAGCGGTTCGATAATGTAGCTGTAGTAAAGATTTGCACTGGCTGTTTCACAATGGCCAAATAATGCACACTTTGGGTTCCACCACTCTGTGCCAAGGTCCAAGTCCTTTAGGCTCGACAATTACTCAGTAAAGTGACAGTCAATGTGCAGATGTATCGGCTGCAACCCTGTGAAATGAGCCTTCATAACCAAGTAACATTGCAGGCATTCTCCTGAATGGTGGCATTCACACCCTGTATGTTTAATGAATGCAGACCTTGACTATGACCCTGTCGGGAAATTTTATCATTAGCTGAGATGCATTCCATCTGCCTCCTCCTTTTCTTTAACCTCCCACCCCACATCTCCAACCAAACAACATTTCAAGTTATTCTAGTACTGCTGATGAAAACCAGAGATACATACACCCAAACACACACATCTGCCACAACATACAAACATGGTCCATATTTGCCTGTTGATTCGGGATAAACATGCTAGTTGAGTTATCATGCTTAAAAAGGCCATCTGCTGGTAAGAGTAAAACCTAATTCACTACATTTCATTATAATGTTTGATCATCTATTAACTGCTCTATTCTAGTGGTTGTTCCCTGCCTTCCAACTAGAGTTAATTCCAAAAACATTTTTAAAAATTACTTTCATTAAAATACCACTTAATAAAAAGATTTCAAATTGCTTCACAGGCTGAACATGACAACCATGCTGACAAACAGCAATCAGGAGAATACCTAGTTAATCGACATTTTTACCCCCATGTGACATGATTGTAGGCCTGGACACTAAGAGAACTTCCTGCTCTTTTTCGATAGTGTGGTGGGGTTTTTAAGGTCCAATTGAACGGGCAGATGGGTTGGACATCTCCTCTACAGAACAGTACTTTGACAATCTTGCATTCCCTTTGTAGTGCTCTGGAATGTCAGCCTAATGCTGGGAGTGTATAGGATTCAAACCCACAACATTTAACCCAGGAGGTGAGAGTGCTGAATATCTAGTTTCATAAAAGGTCACTGATCTCTCTCACAGCTTTGAAAGTTTCTGTCAGAGTCAGATTCATCACATGCTCAATAGCATCCACCCAATAGCCAGTGGGTAACTTGTCTTGGAATGAAATGCCCTCTAACACACACAAACACACGCGCACACGCGTGCTCACACACTGATACTTTGCAGCCTGTGACAATCCATACTTTCATTTTTCATATGAATATCAAACACTAACCTATACTTCTGAGAAATTATATGCAGCAACATCAGAGGTTTTAAAAAATGAAAGCCAATCAAAGATGCTCTCTCCTGTAGTATCTTAATCTCATAAATTGAGATCCCATTAAATACAATGAGAGTAACTATGGCAAATGGATAGATTCCTCTAAAGCTAGGACTCAGCTATGTTGCCAAGGCATTATAAGAACTGTTCATAGCATTTTGCCAGTGCACTGCATAACTCAGAGCATGCTGATATCCAATACCTGATACAGAATGAGAATGAAAAACACATAGCAAAGGCCGCTGTAATTTTCATAGATCCCAACACACTGGTTAAAATCCCTGAGGTCCCATGTAATAAAAATGAAAGGCTTACTCAATCACCAAACTTTGCCCTGTGTATTTTGTGAATGTGCAGGTGTAGGGGTGAGGTGTTTTCTTGTATTACTATTATAGCTGTCATCTAATATACCTTCAGTTTTTTGGTGTTATAAGGCATATTCCATTCAATCGCTGTTCCATAACCTTCTTGCTTAAAAACCACTAAAGCAACACTTAATATGATCATTAATATGTCCAAATATAAAACAACTTGCTCTGCTGGAAATGCATCAAAATTAAATAAACCTTACCTTCTATTCCCAACCGACCTCTCTCATGGAACCTCCCGACACAATTACCAAAGTTATTCTATAAAATATATGCATTTAGAAAGGAATACTCACTTTAAGATGTATTTTATCCCAAAGCATTTCACAGACAATGAGTTGCTTACATAGTAATAATGGAAAATGCTGCAAACAATCAGATCTTCTGTTGAAAGGTCATCAGCCTGGAGTATTAACCCCTACCTTCCTCTCTCCACGGATGCTGTCTGACCTGCTGAGTGCTTCTAGAGTTTTCTGGCTTTATTTCCGATTTCCAGCAACATTTTGCTCAAATAATTCCTTCAAATCAACCAAATCTTTGAAGAGCTTTGTGAAAAGTTTTCAGGGCTATTTCAGTCATGTGCCTCAACCTTTCCCTCAGCATTGTATTGGGTAGTATTGCCATTTTAACATCTTGGATTAACATTGCTGAGCTACAAGCTGCTAATTTCTCAAGTTTCATTGCATGTATGAAGCAGACCCCCGATGCTGGAGGAGGTAATGAAAGCTGATTTTTCTTTTATGTAACTTTTCTTGGGATTGATGGCTACAATTCTGAAATAGATGTTGAATTAAATATCGATTGTTCTTCTGTACCACATGCTCATAAACACAACATTGCAGACAGGAACAAGACAGAAATTCAATTAATCATGTTATGCACACAGCACACTGAGAACCTCATTTGATGCACACACACCATTGTCTTGCTCCATCTTGTATGGTATGTGTAAACAAAGGAAAGATTATTTTGGCAGGGTACAAAGTATTTCTGTGGCATTTAGTTCATAAATACGTTATGCCCCTTCAACCATGCAAATAAAGCAATACTGCCCTCTCCCTCCCAACTAAATTGTCTGTATTATGATGGATTATAACAGTGCTTTTCAGTAAATATGTACATGATTTGCTTCACGGTATTCCTTATTAGAATCCAATAAATTGTTCAGGATCAACTACTTTCCTGAACAAGTGAACACACCATCTCGCGTAGGTTTCTGACCAGCCAGCAGTTGTGCCTCGGAAATGAGCGAGATCTTTCATGATAACCTGCTATTACAAATTACTGGCAATGCTTGGCAGCACCTAAACAACACTTGCTGGGTTAGCTTATCTTTCCTCGTACTCTTTCTAACCTTGATGGCATCGCTACACAGTTGTTGCCCCTGCATCTACATTTGTTATTTTAAAAAGCAGTTATTTGACTGAGAGGTTGCAATTGTATCATCAATAGCAGGCCACTTTAGTGGTCACTACACAGTAAGGTTGAAGTTCCTCTAAACTCCCTGAAATCCCATCCTTACTAAGCTTCATTGTCAGAAAGCTAATCAACTTCGTGATTTTTGTTGTCTTTGTAAATCCCCACAACCTAGCTTCACCCGAGTGCACGACCTTCTCCAGTTTAAACATCTCCACATATGCCCTCCATTTCTCTGGCCCAAGAACATAACATCCGAAAGAAAAATAAAAGGCCATTTGACCCATCAATCCTTCTCCATTAGAATCTGTTATTAGTGTGCGATTATTCTTTTACAGAATCCCCCCTCCCCAATGCCCTGTTGATCCCTTCATTTTAGGAGTGTCAAGTCCATCCCCATTCCTTCCAATCAACCAGTTCTATTAATAACTAATCCTCAGTTAATAGGTAATTGGCCAACTCAATTTAAAGTATCAGTTAATACTGAATCAGTAACCTGCTGTGGGTGTCCGTTCTGTCTGATTCCAATTGTTCCTCACTCCCATTCTATCATCAAAGGTTATTTCAGTCTCAATGCCTCTGCCCTCTGGAACACTCCTCCAAAACCACATTAGCTTACTACCTCCTTCCTTCATTTCAAAAACCTCCAAATAACCCTCCTCTTTGACTGTAATATAAGTCACTTTGCCATCAGGTTTCCAAACTACCTCTTAAATGCTCCAAGATATGCAGACCAGTTTTGCTCTGCAGTTACAACAGCTCCTTGGCCCAACTCCAACAGGCAGGAATGAAATACATGAGGCAGGGAACATTTCCACTGGCTTCCTCAAACCTGCTGCTACCTTGGAAGTTATGTGAAAGTTCAGTATATCCACCAAAATATTGGCAAGCATATTATAATGACATGACAAGAAAAGGAATACATATTACAAAATTAATTTGTGCCCTGGCCATTAGAGATACCATGTATTACTGACAGAGCATTGCTGTGATGTGCGGAAGTCCTGACAAAACTATAATTGGTCTGGAGTGGAGCGTAGGGGTAATGTATTTGGCAGCCATAGATGCAGCTCGCAAGGCTATCCTCCTGTCCCAAGGCCTACAGTAATGATTTTCCTCCCTCCCCCATTCCTCAGGGCAAGCTTTGTGAATTCCCACTGGTAGTTTACAGGATATTAAAATGTGCCTGATCCTCGCTAGGGTCAGGAACACAGAAATGGGACAGGTATAATCCCACCGCCTGGATATTTCACTGATATAGGGCCCAGGGGAAAAAAAAAAGCGCCTCCATTTCTTTTGCAGGAATGTGAGAACTAACAACAGTAAGCTTTACAGCCCCTCATGCTTGTTCTCTTATTCAATTAGCCTGATTCACAGATTAACTCCATTTACCTGCATTTAATCCAGGTCCGTTAATACCCTTACCTAAAATATCAATCCCAGTTTTAATATTTTAACTCACCTAGCTTCAAAAGTTTTTGAGGGAGCAAGATCCAGTTCAGGGGGAGCATTATACAATACAGACTGATGTCCTATATTTGGAATTGGTCCACAGCTCAATTTATGGCTGGTTCTTTTGTACTGAGAAGTGATATGTGCCCAGATCTTTGGTAAACAAATTAGCAACATAAGATCACCTCAACATAACACCCTTAATCAACTGATTACCAGGAAATGTGCTGTGCATTATATATGTTACAGCTTTCAATTAGGAACAATTTCCTCGAAAACAATAAGTACAAAAACAATTTAGAAAACAGTTTGACTTTCATTCAGCAATTCACCTTGTTTTTTGCTGCAGAGATTACAATTTTGCACTAGACTGGAGCTATAAGCATCTCCTTCATAGTTTATTTGCATGGATTAGTTTTGGGCCAGAATTTTCTGCTCCCATTGGCGTCGGGCGTCATGGTGGGCGTGAGCAGACAATGCGGCAAGAAGGCCAAAAATCGGTTTTACGTTGTCATGAAACCAGGTTGCGATCGTCCACTCCACCCATCAATGGTGGGCCACATTTCCCGCTGTCAGACATCAGGAACATCATTTGAATACATTTGCATCTAATTATAAGCCCTGTGCGCTGGATTCATCCCCCTATGCTGGATCAGCTGGGCACATTGGTGAACTGCTCTTTGCTCAGGTTTGTTTGCCTACCTTTCTTCAGGCAGCACTTGCGGTCATTAGTGCCAGGTTTCATGGGCAGCACCTTTAGTGGGGCTCATGGGCAGGTCTCTACCCACCAGACCAGCCGTAAGGCAGGGGTAGCTTTTCAATGGCTGCAGGGCTAGGGCTTGCTTGGCGAAGGGGGAGAAGTGGCTTGAGGAAAGGGAAGAGGCTGAAGGGTGAGGGCTTTAGTGAGGAAGGGGGGTATCCCAGGGTGTGTGTGGGGGCACGTGTTGATACGTGCAAGTGGCCTCAAGATGGTGAGGGCTGAGGAGGCAGTTCCCAGAAAAGCTGAGGTCAGGTGGTGATGTGAGGGTTTGTGTGAGAGAGGAGTGGTGATGTCCCTTGAGCTGGCAATGAGTGAGATGCCAGTGAATGTGTGATGGGCTTGTGAGTTTGGAGTGATGAGATGGTTGCTGTACCCTGGTGGCACAGATGAGCTCATTCATCCGTTTTATGCACTGGGTGGCCAATCTCTTCTGTGCAGCATTGGCACTGACCACCTCTGCCACCATCTCCCAAGCCAGAGCGGTAAAACCGATGGGCCTCCTGCGGCCAGAGCTGGGGTAGAGGACATCACAGCAGCCCTCCATGGTGTCCAGAAGGCATCCCAGGGATGCATCACTGAATCGGGGATGGGGTGGGGTGGGCTGCACCCTTCTTGGCTTTTGGGGCCATGTCTTCACCGGTGCCCTCCTGGACTGGAAGTATTGCAAAGTATGTGCACAGCTACAGTTTAAATATGGCGCTCAGCGTGAGGAAGCAGTGAGGTGATGGAATGCCAGGCAAACCGGAGGCCACCTGCCAGCTTGACGGCGTGTTTCCTGGAATGGGAAGATAAGGCGTGAAAAGCCACCACTGCAACCAGTGGGGAAAATGTCCTTTTTCCTGCCCGCTACAGCACTTAGCACAAACCTGGGACAATTCACCCTTGGAGTCATACAGCAGTTCATGGGTTGGGAAATCCTCATTTTATTCCAGCTGAGAACAAGTTCTTTCCCTTGTCTTAGTTTGAAATCTTTATGTGATCCCAAGACATCTTCAGTAAATCATAACCAGGCTTCTGAGGACCAATTTTTGAAGAGAGTACCATCAATCTCTTACCTGACAGGACCTGACGAAGATACACATGCCAACACAGTCAGATTTTAAGCTTACCTAGATAGTAGTTCAAAACTGTCTGGAATAACACGTTCAGAACACGTATTAGAAAAGAAACACACAAAGAACTTTGCAACAATGTTTGGAGGATGTCACAATAGCAGCAATGCCTCTGTTGGCCTTTCATAAAGGAGAGTTCCCATCCTCATTAGAATGGTCACACTGTCAAGGTCAGTTTTGGAATATTGATTATGGCCTGTCCACAGCTCATTATAAAATTTGGAATATTTGTCTCACCACATTAAATGTGCTGTATGCTTTTATAGCTGAGTGAGGAATTGGGGTAGATGAATGAACTCTATCAGTAAAATATATTAGAAACAAAAACAGAATTAATTGCAAATTGGGAATGATCCAATTCCTGGTTCAAATCAGATAACCTGAGAAGTTTGACTGCAGATTTGGCATTGCGTATGGAATGCAGGAAATTAAATAGTTTATTGTAAACTTACAGTACATATACACCTTGAGGCCATGACGGAATTTTCCCAAATTTGCACTAAGTGTGGTAGCGGATGGGTAAAACGACGTTTTACCTGACTGCCACAAAAGCGGGTTTTTACGCCATATCATCCTGAACACGCCTCATTATTTATGCACTCCTGGGAAACATGCCGTTTCCATGGCGGACGGGCTGTCATTCGCCCGCCCACACGCCATCACCACGCTGGGCGCCATGTTTAATCTCCAGTCGCAAGCCCACATCTTAGTGCTTCCAGCTCACCACTGCGGCATGGAAGACATGGCCCTGAAACTGAAGGAGACTGCAGCCCCCAGGTTCAGCTCTTCTCTTGAACGACTTTTGGATGCCGTGGAGGCCGGCCAGGGTGTCCTCTACCCCTGCTCTGGCCATAGGAAGGGCAGCAACAGCACTAACCCGGCTTGGGAGGTGGTGGCAGCAGTGGTCAGTGCCAATGCCCTGCAAAAGAGGACAGCCACCCAGTGCTAAAAGAGGATGAATGATCTCTCTCCTTCCGCCAGGCTAAGTCACTCATCTCATCACTCAACTCACACACTCTCAAACCCATCACACATCCACAGGGCCCGCACTCACTGCAGGTTCAAGGGACATCACCATTCACTCTCTCACACACACCGTCATTGTCCTCATCCCGTCCATGGGACCACTCAACGCCGCACAGGTCAGGCATACTTGACATCTGGCCTGGCAGGCGTCCTGCTTCCATTTTCTCCATCTCTATCCATGCAGGACAATCTCGCACACAACAAGAGAGAGAGGTCACAGACTGGTGGTGGAATGCTCAATATCAAACTCCTGCCCCCGGACTTTGAAAACAGAGCCGTCCAGGTGGGCCAGTGAGGATCTGGACTGGTCCTGTGCTGATGGTGAGGTCAGTGCTGATCTCCCAAATGAGGATCCAGCAGTGCAACATCCATCAGACGACCATGCCGTGAGTGATGTGTCCTCTTTCACAGGTCACTGCTATAAACAAATTATCTCTCCTTGCTTTTGCCGGCACATCTTCAGCAGTGCAACATCCATCAGACGACCATGCCGTGAGTGATGTGTCCTCTTTCACAGACCACTGCTATAAACAAATTATCTCTCCTTGCTTTTGCCGGCACATCTGCCAAACAGCCAACAGAGTCCATGACCCAGGACCTCCAATCAAGCCTCAAAGAAACCTCTGAAGAGGAATCTGGAGGCACCCTCCCTGAGGTCCCGTCACAGCGCTCACCCACACCCTCCACCAGCGCAGAAACACACACCTTGGTGGGACCTCGCTTCAGAGTAGCTCCGGGATCACAATCTGGTGAGCACATCACACTGTCTGATCCACTGCAGGAGGTGGCAGGGACTTACCAGGTGTCCAGCACTCGGAGGACTGCTGGAGGCCAGAAAGTTGCTGCGTCCGAGTCAGCTGAAGAGCCTGGAGATGGTCATGTCACAGTTGCTGGAGCTGCAAAGGGAAGCTCGGGAACATCAGGAAGAGACGATGGCACCCTATCTCTTTAATATCTGTGACCACTTGGTGTCACTTTGATGCCTCTGCGTTGCTTGAGGGGGCAGATAAGCTAGGAGCCGACCCCAATCACATCAATGTAGCTGCACCTGAACTGTCTCAGTTGCAGAGGAATGGTCACTTTCTACAGGCTTCCCCGAATGCGTGGCCACTTTCCTCGCCCACCCTACACCCCCACCCCGAATGCTTGTGTCCTATATTTAACAGTAAGGCTCCACTTGCCCCCCCACTCACCCTCACAAATTGCCTCCGAAGCAGGGCTGCACTTGCCCCCACCCCGCTCCTCCTTATCCTCAAAAGTCACCTCCGAGGCAGGGCTGCACTTGTCCCCTGCTCACCCACACCTCCAAGGCAGGACGGCATTTAACCCCCGACTCCTGGCAGCCCTGGAGCCTGCAAAGCAACAGTCGATCCAGGCGAGCTCTGCAGAATACTCACCTCCAGTTCACCCAAAGTGAAGTCCACCAAGTGCACATCACCCCTGTGCTGTTGTGAAACACGTGGGCCTACTTCCCGCCGACGTGGACAGACAATCCAGCAGGGGTGCAAAGGCCTGTCAGGATGGCCCAATAATGATATGCTGGATGTATGACAATGACATTCCCGATGACCATAGGTGGGAAACGCGGCCTGCCGTTGGCAGGCTGAGCGATCGATCGCGACCTTCCTTCCCAGCGTCGTGAAACCGATTGCGCCATATTGTCTACTCACACCACCTATCACGCCTGCTGCCAGCGGGCACGGAAAATTCCGCCCCATGAGCCTGGTTTCTGACAATGGTATTTTAGCAAAATCATATGGATATAAGCCATAAATGTACTGCAACATATAGAGGACCCTGACTGACATTCATGTATAGGCTTCCCCCAGTTGGGCTATCAGGTGTAAGGCTAAGTTTAAGGATTAGTACACTTATAACACTGCCCTGTTGCTCTTTGAATAGTGTCATAGGTAGTTGGGGCCTTATTTTAATGTCTCATCTGAAAGACAGCACTTCTGACAGTGTAGCACTCCCTCAATACCAGATTAGATTGTGTGCTGAGGTCCCTGAAGTAGGGCTTGAAGCCACCATCTTCAGTCGCAGAGGTGGGAGTGCTACAACTGAACCAAGACACCATGGCCAGAATTTCTAAGCGGGGCCAGGACCCCGACACCTGAAGAAATTCTGGGTCCTAACTCTGCGCCTCAACTGTGTCGCTCACAAGCTGCTATTTTTTAAATGTAAATGCCCTAATGGGAGCAAACTGAGCAGCCAATTAGTGGCACCGGCCATCTATAGGAGGCAGAGCTGCCTGCAGAACCCCAGCAGCAAAGGCAGACAGCAGTCATGATGGAGCCTGCTGCTGTCTTGCCACTGAGGGCAGAGGGTAATAGCATAAAAGCTTGAGAAAGTATCTCAAATTAATGGTAACACACACAATCAGGCACAAGATCCCCCTGGGGCTCAATAATTTTAGAGTCACTAAAAAGAAAACTTACACTTCACGTGGCTTTGAACCCCACAGCTGCCTCACTTTCAAAATTGGAGTCTGTCCCTGAGGTATTGGGATCCAGAGAGGCCCCTTGGGACCGCAATTTTTAAATTACGCCCGCACCCAATCCCAACCCTGCCAGCCACATGCTTATCCACTGGTCATCTGAACTGGAGTCTACCACAATACACAAACAAAGGGAAAAGAGCAAATGTATGTAATATGTATTTCCCTGTAAAATACATAGGGTACAATTATCCCAGATTTGTACTAAGTGCGGTAGCGGGCATGAAAAACAACGCTATACCTGCCGGCTCCAATGGTAGGTTTTCACACTATATTGTCCACTTCCCACCTCATTCATTATGCAGCCACAGGAAACATGCTGTCTCCCTGGTGGGTGACCTCTGAATCACCCGCCGTGCCATTACCTCACCGCTTCCTCACTCTGGGTGCCATATCTAAACTGCAACCACACACACAGTTCTCAATGCTTGCAGCCCAGGACTGCTCCAGTGAAAGCCAAGAAGAGACCAGTGACCCATCACTGAATGCCTTTTGGAGGCCAGTGTGATGTCCTCCACCCCCCCACTCTGGCCACAGGAGATCCAGCAATCTCACCACTCCGGCTTGGGAGGCGCTGGCAATGGTGATCAGTGCCAATACTGCACAGAAGAGGTCGGCCATCCAGTGGAGAAAGAGGATTAATGACCTCATCCATGCTGCCAGGGTAAGGCAACCATCTCATCACTCTAACCTCACACACTCACAAGGTCATCACACATTCACTAGCATCTCACTCACTGCCAGCTCAGGGGACATCCCCACTCGCTCTCTCACACACATCCTCACATCTCTATCTGGCCTCATCTCCTCTGGAGGCTGCTTCCTCAGCCCTCACCATCTTGAGGCCACTTGCACAGATCAGCAAGTGCCCCCATACACACCCTGGGAATAAAACTGATTTTTGGCCTTCTCACTATATTGTCCACTCACGCCCGCCATGATGCCCACGTCAATGGGACCGACGATTCTGCCCATAGTTTCCATAGGGCACTGTTTTGGTTTTGAACTGTATGGTTCTGATCTCTTTGATTTTTCTTTGACAAATAAAATCCACAAATTCAGCACTTGACCCCAACAGGCACCCATCAGATATATCATTGCACTTCAGATATTTATCCCAGATAAGAGTTTCTAGAATCTCTTCTCTTCATTCATTCAAAGAAGATGAATCATTAAAGTAACTATGAAAATACAATGTTCCAATCTGTTATTCTTCTACTCTATAAGTGGCTTGATTATATCTAATTTCTGCAAATAATAAATCTATAATCTCTAGTAATGCTTACCTGTGCCAATGCAACATACTTAAGTATTTGTGCAGCTTTTATTAATTCCATAGACATTGCTCAAATCAGTTTCATATAAAGCAAATCAGGTAATAAACATTACGCACTATAGGAGATGTTTCCTATTGTCACTTTGTTCATTCAAGTGCCGGCGAAATACTAAATTGGTCAAAGCTTTTAATGCATAACATACAACAAATGACATTAGGATGCTTGGTTCTTTTGGGAGCATCGTGAACCCTTCCTTTTAAATATCTGTTGTAATGTTACTGTGATAATAAGAGTACATTTTCAACAACAGGAGCCCAAACCTGAATTCCCAAATAGGATTTAGATAGACAGGCATCTAGGATTGCCAACCCTCCAGGATTGTCCTGGAGTCCCAAGGAATTAAAGATTAACATATAAAATGTCCCAAGGTGCTTCATGGGAGCACTATCAAACAAAAATGAACACTGAGCCACATAAAGGAGATTTTAGAACAAGTGACCAAAAGCTTGGTCAAGGAGTTAGATTTTAAGGAGCATCTTAGAAGGAGGAGAAAGAGAGAGGTGGAGAGGATTAGGGACGATACCTCTGGTCAGCTCTTCCACCAAACACTGGACATTAACATGAACATTCAATAATGAGTGAATGCAAAAACACATTGTTTTCTTCCACCAGTAAAGAAATGTCCCTAACTCCCCTGTAACCATCAATGCATGCCAACCACGAGGCATGGCAGTACATTTAGCTTTGTACTAAGCTAGTCACAATAAACAGCAATAACGCACACATGAATAAAGTCAAACCAATATAAAGCGAAATATTTACAGTTGAAATTTAAATTTGAAAAATACCCATGCCATCTTTGTGCTTATAAGTCTTATGCTATTGGTGTTGGGCAGCTAACTTGTGGCCATAATGCAGCCACCCTGTTTGTCCAGGAAGCTCTTTTATAGCCCATCTGTACTTGCTGCATTGTCAGCTGATGGCGGGTTTCACCACTGAAAAGCTTCCTCCACCAAGTCTGCACTGGAGTGCTGCTTTGGGCTGCATTAGAGTGCTTCAGTTGGAGTTTGGTGAGAGAGGGACTTTTAAGGGTTAATTCCTAAAGTCTAATCTTTCTTTAATTTAGCAACTTAACTAAAAGTTGGCATTTGGGTTGGGGGAAAGTGAGTTTTAGTACTGCTTTAAAACAGGGATTATACAGGCTCTGCTTGCAGCTACAGCTAGTTAATTATTTACAAAAAACAAAAAACTGCGGATGCTGGAAATACAAAACAAAAACAGAATTACCTGGAAAAACTCAGCAAGTCTGGCAGCATCGGCGGAGAAGAAAAGAGTTGATGTTTCAAGTCCTCATGACCCTTCAACAGAACCAGGCGAATCCCAGGAAGGGGTGAAATATAAGCTGGTTTAAGATGGTGGGGGGGTGGGGTTGGGTTGGGGGAGAGAAGTGGAGGGGGGTGGTGTGGTTGTAGGCAAAAGCAGTGATAGAAGCAGATCATCAAAAGATGTCACAGACAGCAGAACAAAAGAACACATAGGTGTCGAAGTTGGTGATATTATCTAAACGAATGTGCTAATTAAGAATGGATGGTAAGACACTCAAGGTATAGCTCTAGTGGGGGTGGGGGAGGAGCATAAAAGATTTAAAAATATTTTAAAATAATGGAAATAGTTGGGAAAAAGGAAAATCTATATAATTTATTGGAAAAAAACAAAAGGAAGGGGGAAAAAACAGAAAGTGGGGTGGGGATGGAGGGGGGAGCTCAAGACCTAAAGTTGTTGAATTCAATATTCAGTCCTGAAGGCTGTAAAGTGCCTAGTCGGAAGATGAGGGGTTGTTCCTCCAGTTTGCGTTGGGCTTCACTGGAACAATGCAGCAAGCCAAGGACAAACATGTGGGCAAGAGAGCAGGGTGGAGTGTTGAAATGGCAAGCAACAGGGAGGTTTGGGTCACTCTTGCGGACAGACCGCAAACCTCCCTGTCGCGTGCCATTTCAACACTCCACCCTGCTCTCTTGCCCACATGTCTGTCCTTGGCTTGCTGCATTGTTCCAGTGAAGCCCAACGCAAACTGGAGGAACAACACCTCATCTTCCGACTAGGCACTTTACAGCCTTCCGGACTGAATATTGAATTCAACAACTTTAGGTCTTGAGCTCCCTCCTCCATCCCCACCCCCTTTCTGTTTCTTCCCCCATCCTTTTGTTTTTTTCCAATAAATTATATAGATTTTCCTTTTTCCCACCTATTTCCATTATTTTAAAATATTTTTAAATCTTTTATGCTCCCCCCACCCCCACTAGAGCTATACCTTGAGTGCCTTACCATCCATTCTTAATTAGCACATTCGTTTAGATAATATCACCAACTTCGACACCTATGTGTTCTTTTGTTCTGCCGTCTGTGACATCTTTTGATGATCTGCTTCTATCACTGCTTTTGCCTACAACCACACCACCCCCCTCCACTTCTCTCCCCCCACCCAACCCCACCCCCCTACCACCTTAAACCAGCTTATATTTCACCCCTTCCTGGGATTCGCCTAGTTCCGTCGAAGGGTCATGAGGACTCGAAACGTCAACTCTTTTCTTCTCCGCCGATGCTGCCAGACCTGCTGAGTTTTTCCAGGTAATTCTGTTTTTGTTTAGTTAATTATTTAACTGGCTTAAACAGGTATTCAGAAGCCAAGTTCAGACAGCATAAAAGCAAGCCATCTACAGTACTGCTTTTGACTGCCCTGGGATGCTGCTTTGGGCTGTGTTAGTATGCTTCAGTTGGAGCATGGTGAGAGAGGGATTTTGGTGAAGAGGGAAGGAGAGATCCTTTCATTTTTTTACCTTTCCTCAGTAAGAAAAGCAGCAGCCTTGGTAAGTAGGACCTGGTGAGTATTTCTTCTGTCCTTAATATTCTCTAAACTAGAGGAAATTAAAGTAATGGGAGTAACTTAAGGGTAAGTCATGGCATGGCAGCTCAGCCAAGTGGAATGCGTCTCCTGTGCGATGTGAAGTCAGGGGCACTTCCAGTGACAAGGGCGATCATGTGTGCAGGAAGTGTTTCCAGCTGCAGCTACTTGAAATCCGTGTTTTGGAGCTGGCGCTGCAGCTGGAGTCACTGTGGAGCATCTGCAAGGATGAGATCTTCATGGAAGCATGTGCAGTGAGATGGTCACACCACAGGTAAAGAGTGCCCAGGCAGAAAGGGAATGGTTGACCACCAAACAGACTAAAAGTACTAGGCAGGTAGTGCATGAATCCCCTGGGTCCATTTTCCTTTCCAACAGATTGGTTCTGGATACTGCTGGGGAGATGGTTTCTAAGGGGAATGCACCACAAATGCCTCAGCTGCACAGAGGGGGAAGAAAGAGTGGGAGAGCAAAAGTGATAGGGGATTCTATCATAAGGGGAACAGAAGGATGTTTCTGTGGCCGCAGGCGTGACATCAGGATGGTACGTTGCCTCCCTGGTGCCAGGGTCAAGGATGTCACTGAGTGGCTGCAGGCCATTCTGAAGGGGGAGGACGAACAGCCAGGGGTCATGGTCCATGTCGATACCAATGACATAGGTAAAAAGAGGGATGAGGTCCTGAAAGCAGAATATAGGGAGCTAGAAAATAAATTTAAAAATCAGGACCGCAAAGGTAGTAATCTCATGATTACTCCCAGGCCACATGCTAGCACGATCAGGAATAGGAGAATAGACCAGATGGATGCGTGGCTGGAGAGATAGTGTAGGAGGGAGGGATTCGGATGCTTTGGGACTGATTCTGGGGACGATGGGACGTGTACAAGCTGAATGAGATGCACCGCAGCAGGACCAGGACCAATATCCTCGCAGGGGTATTTGCTAGTACTGTGGGGGAGGGTTTAAACTAGATTGGCAGAGGATGGGAATCTGAGTGGGGAGACACAAGAGAGGGAAAAAAGAAAGGAATGAAAGACACAAAAATAGAAAGCAAAAGTGGAAGACAGAGGAAACAAGGGCTGGCAGCCAATAGGGCCTTAATATGAAAAAGGATATAAAGAAATCTTAAAAAGACAAGTTTAAAGGCACTGTATCTAAATGCACAGAGCATTTGCAATAATGTAGATAAATTAACAGTGCAAATAGTTGTCAATGGGCACAATATGATTGCGATTACAGAGACATGGCTGCAGGGTGACTAAGACTGGGAACTGAATAGCCAAGGATACTCGATACTTAGGAAAAACTCAGCAAGTCTAACAGCATCTGTGGAGAGAAAAACAGTTAACGTTTCAAGTTTGTATGACTCTTCTTCCCTCTGAAGAAGAGTCATATGGACTCGAAACATTAACTCTATTTTTCGCTCCACAGATACCATTAGGCCTGCTGAGCTTTTCCAGCATTTTCTCCTTTTGTTTCAGGTTTCCAGCATCTGCAGTATTTTGCTTTTACATTCGATACTTATGATGGATAGGCAAAAAGGAAAAGGAGGTGACATGGCTTTGTTAGTTAAGGATGAAATCAGTGCCATAGTGAGGGAGGATAATGGCTTGGAAAATGTAGATCTAGAATCAGTCTGGGTGGAGCTAAGGACCAACAAGGGGTGGAAAACATTAGTGGGAGTTATCTGTAGGCCTCCAAACAGTAATGATAAGGTAGGGGATGGCATTAAACAGGAAATTAGACATACATGTAACAAGGGTGCTACAATAATCATGGGTGACTTTAATCTACATATAGACTGGGCAAAACAAGTTAGCAATAATACTGTGGTGGATGAATTCCTGGAGTGTGTCCAAGATGGTTTTTTAGACAAGTATGTCGAGGAACCGACTAGGGAACAGACTATCTTAGATTTGGTATTGTGCAATGAGAAGGGGTTCATTAATAATCTTGTTGTGCGGAGTCCTTAAGGGAACATTGACTGTAACATGATACAATTCTTCATTAGGATGGAAAGTGGAGTAGTCAGATTTGAAACTAGGGTCATAAATCTTAACAAAGGAAACTATGAAGGTATGGGGCATGAGTTGGCAAGATAGATTGGGAGACATCATTAAAGGCATGATGGTGGATAGGCAGTGGATAATATTTAAGGAACAAATGTATGCATTGCAACAGTTATACTTTCTTTTCTGGTGCAAAATCACAAGAAAAGCAGCCAAACCATGGTGAACAAAAGAAATTAAGGATAGCATTAGATCCAAAGAGAAGTCCTATAAAGTTGCTAGAAAAAGTAGCAAGCCTGAGGATTGGGAGTAGTTTAGAATTCATCAAAGGAGGACCAAGAGATTGATTAAGAGGGGAAAAATAGAGCATGAGAGTAAACTTGCAAGGCAAATAAAAGCTTCTATAAGAATGCAAAAAGAAAAAGATCAGTGAAGACAAATGTAGGTCCCTTACAGTCTGAAACAGGAGAATTTATAATGGAGAACAAGGAAATGGCAGAGCAATTAAACAATCACTTTAGTTCTGTCTTCACAGAGGAAGACACAAATAACTTCCCCGAAATTCTGGGGAACCAAGGGTCGAGTGAGACAGAGGAGTTAAAGGAAATTAGTATTACTAAAGCAGTAGTGCTGGAGAAATTAATGGAATTGAAAGCCAATAAATCCCCATGGCCCAGTAATCTACAACCTAGGGTACTAAAGGAGGTGGCCATGGAAATAGCATTGGTTGTCATCTTCCAAAATTCTGTCGATTTTGGAACAGCCCCGACAGATTGCAGCATGGCAAATGTAACCCCACTATTTAAAAAAGGAGGGAGGGATAAAACAGTAAATTGCAGACCAGTTAGCCAAACATCAGTAGTTGGGAAAATGCTAGGCCAGGATTTTCCGGGCCGGGGGGGACGGGGCCCACTCGCCAACGCATAACATGACGCCTGGTGACGTCGGGCAGAACTCCAGATGTCACCCTGCCCCATTTAAATTTTCAGGTAGGCGGGGGCTCAGCAAAATCAGCTGTGCACCCGCCGACCTGTCAATGGCCAATTGAGGCCATTGGCAGAGTCATTAAACTTAACGTTGGTGGGCAGGCCAGGGGCTCTGGCAGGCATTAGAAAAAGCATGAAACCTCATGTTGGTTTTAAAAAATGTAATTAAAGAATACGTAAAAGTTATGGACATGTCCCAACTCATGTGACTATGTCACATGAGGGGACATGTCAGGGAGTTTTTTTTTCTATTTTTCACATTTTTTAACATACAGCCGATCTCCCTGAGGCAGCACTTAGCCTCAGGGAGGTGAATGCGCTCCTTTGTGCGCATGTGTGAAAGAGCACACTCTCGGCTCAGGGAATTCCCCCCCCACCCCCCAGCCTGCACAGGGAGCACATAGCGCTTCTGTGTAGACATCACGCTGGGTGGGCCTTAACTGGCCCGCCCATGTAAAATGACGACGCACCCCCCAATCAGGGGTGCCAGTCGGAGGCGCGCTTCCACGCGCCCACTCTTAAACATCCCCCCTAATGGGAGGAAAATTCTGCCCCTAGAGTATATCATAAAGGATATGATAACAGTACACTGAGAAAATATCAACGAGATTAGACAAAGTCAGCATGGATTTATGAAAGGGAAATCATGTTTGACAAACCTCCTGGAGTTTTTTGAGGACCTAGAATATATAAGGGAGAACTAGCGGATGTGGAGTATTTGGAATTTCAGAAAGCTTTTGATTAAGTCCCACATAAGAGGTTAGTGTGTAAAATTAAAGCACATAGAATTTTGGGTAACATATTGGCATGGATTGAGAATTGGTTAGTAGACAGGAAACAGAGTATGAATAAACTGGTCTTTTTCGGAATGGCAGGCGGTGACTAGTGGGGTACCGCAGGGATCAGCGCTTGGGCCCCAGCTATTCACAATATATATCAATAATTTGGATGAGGGAACCACATGTAATATTTCCAAGTTTGCTGGCGACACAAAACTTGGTGGGTATGTGAGCAGTGAGGAGGGTGTTAAGAGGCTCCAAGGCATTTTAGATAGGTTGAATGAGTAGGCAAATACATGGCAGATGCAGTGTAACGTGGATAAGTGTGAAGTTATCCACTTTGGTAGGAAAAACAGAATGGCAGAGTTATTTAAGTGGTGATAGATTGGGAAATGTTGATGTACAAAGGGCCCAGCCAACAAAGCTCACATCCCATGAATGAATTTTTTAAAAAATCACTGAAAGCAAGCATGCAGGTGCAGCAAGCAGTTATGAAGGCAAATGGTATGTTGGCCTTCATTGCAAAAGGACTTGAGTACAGGAGCAAGAATGTCTTACTGCAGCTGTACAGGGCTTTGGTGAGACCACACCTGGAGCATTGTGTGCAGTTTTGGTCCCCTTACCTAAAAAAGGATATACTTGCCATAGAGGAAGTGCTGTGAAGGTTCACCAGACTGATTCCTGTGATGGCAGGATTGTCATACGAGGAGAGATTGGGCTAACTAGGCCTGTATTCACTGGAGTTTAGAACAATGAGAGGGGATCTCATTAAAATGTATAAAATTCTGACAGGGTTGGACAGACTGGATTCAGGGATGATGTTTCTTCTGGCTGGGGGGTTTAGAACAAGGGGTCACAGTCTCATGATACAGGGTAGGCCATTTAGGACTGAGATGAGGAGAAACTTTTTCACTCAGATGGTGGTGAACCTATGGAGTTCTCTACCACAGAAGGCTGTGGAAGTCAAGTTACTGAATATATTGAAGAAAGAAATAGATAGATTTCTGGACTCTAAAGGTGTCAAGGGGTATGAGGACAGAGCGGGAGTATGGTGTTGAGATAGAGGATCAGCCATGCTCATACTGAATGGTGGAGCAGGCTTGAAGGGCCGAATGACCTACTCCTGCTCCTATTTTCTTTGTTTCTATGTTTCTATCATACCATCTCCCCTGCATGCTATCGCCATCAGAAACAGCACGCCTATAGTATCTGACGCGCTCCACTGGTTTGAAGCCTCATAAAATTTGCCCGTGTTAAATTATTAAAAGGAAACTCTGGTGTAATTACTTCCTCCTTTTAAAAAGAGAGTATACAGATCAGAAATTTATTTGATGGTTCAGTAAAAATACCAATTTTATTATATACAGTCAGTCCTTGCTAGTCTACTCCAGAAAATTGGCTAATGGGGAATATCATCATACATCTTGGAATTGGAATGGAGGCAACAATTTTGTACTAACATGAGAGTCAGTGAGACAACAAGAAATCACGCTCTTAACATCTCAGTGGAGTGCAATAAGCCAGGTCTGGTCATTCCATCATCTGTTTTCCTACTACACTACCTTCAAAAAAACTCACTCTTGACCAAGAGATTACCTAGCTCTGATAGAAAAGTTCAGGCAATTAGAAAGCACTTGGACTTGAATCCAATTATGAAGCTGCCTTCTAATACTTTCAAATGTCTCTAATTTTTTCCAATTGCTGTCTTTGTCTGCCAACTATACACTTTGGCAAACACTGTTTTCATGGGATTAATAGGGCATTGCTTACTTGTAGATTCTGCTGACTGGTTAGATGGCACTGAACTATTAGTTAATAAAAGGTTATGATCTGCTTTTAGCTAACTGAGCAATTGCAGATTGAAACACTCCTAGATTGTTCAGCTCCATCATTATAAGTGGTACAGAAGTGCTTTTATTTTTCATCTTTC
This sequence comes from Carcharodon carcharias, assembly GCF_017639515.1. NCBI lineage: Eukaryota > Metazoa > Chordata > Chondrichthyes > Lamniformes > Lamnidae > Carcharodon > Carcharodon carcharias. The sequence continues at coordinate 155,715,516 of NC_054476.1, read as the reverse complement.
TATGTGCCCTCTATGACATAGAGACATTCCAAATAAAAGCACAAGATTAAGTGGATCTGTGGCTATGTGCGTGGGAAGCAGAAATTTTACTATTTCAATTTTGAGCAGTTATAGTAGTTTATTATTGAAAAAAAGAATCAACATACCTGACCATTCTAGAGCAAAGTTCAGGATTATTGCATTCAGCTCCCATCAATTGGTCCCTGATATTTGTAGGAGGGAGTAAACCTTGAAATAGAAATGCGAAGGTCCTGCCAAATTTAATGGCAGGTCCTCATTATCATTTTTTAAAAATTCTTTTTCCTGCCTAACAGCCAGCCAAATGGACAGATTAGCTGGCCACCAGGTGAGAATGCCAGTGATAGAAGGTTGCAGCCTTCTGGGGATAGCCTCTGGCAACCGGCAAACAGCATGGGTTACTGGCAGGATGTCAAACCAGCAATTGAGAGGTACGAGAGGCAAAAGACAACATGGATTGGCTGTGTGCATCAAACTGGCAATCAAGGGTAAAGAGGGGAAAACATGAGACATCACAGATTTGTGGGAGGCATTGTGAAACTACAAATCAGGAGATGGGTGGTGATGTGGTTGCAGTAGACATCATGGATTGGGTCAACTCATTGCTGCAGAAGATTTTGCTTGAGGTGTCAAGAGGGTGGAATCACTCTTGATCCTACAGGCTTATGAACAGTGTTATAAAAAGCAATTAATAAGAAGCTGGATCTGGCTGTTGCTGCCTCTATTTAACTACTTAGGTTCCCTTTGGAAACCTATGCAGGAGGGATTAAATTCAGATTTGATGCAAGCGTATCAGCAATAGAGTCTTGTTTGAGTATTATAATTATAGGCCCACCTCTCCAGTGTGGGTTACTCAGATGCCCCAAAAGCCATTGCAGTTAAAGTGGATGTAACCTGCTCACAACAGATTGGGGTCTGGTTTTGAAAATTTGCCTCTGCAACACCCCTTCACCACCCCACCCTGCCACCACCCCAGCCACATGAGGTCTGGAACTGGAGGTCAAACATAAAGTGGACTGACGCATAAACTCGCTACCTCGTCATTGCGGTTTTGTCATCTTCAGCCAGGCATCAAATTACTAGAATGTGTTGAGGCAATAGCTGTCAAATCAGTTCTGTCTCATTAAAAGCAGCCTTCCTGTCAGTTCATCACCAGTAGCTAGAATGAACACTGGATATGGGGAAGTAAGTACCACAGACCATCCTGTCCATCAGCAGAAAGAATTGGAGTGATGAATAAAACTGTAGAGCTTAAACGTGGTGGAAAATGGATTAACAATAATAAAAAGCCAAACTATAGGTATCCTTGGAGTAGTTGTATCATCAAAGATTAACCCAACTCATAAGTGATTTTTAAAAAGTCCTATTTGTGTGACACTTGGATGGAAATGTGAATAATTCAATGCATACAGAATTAAACTGCTGAATCTGGCTTTTCCCCCAACCCTGAGAATCTAGAATAAGAATTAAGGTACTCAGTTCCAGAGTTATTCATCTCCAGTTTACATGAGGCAGTTGGTAAACAAAAGAACATCCTCCTTCATATCTTCTGACAGACCTCTGCGTGCAAAGAGCATCAGTTATTCTTACATAAGGAAGTGTTGGAGATGTTGGTAAGGTTGGGAAAGATGACACTAAATAGCATGGCTGAGAATGGATAAGATGAGTCAAAGGTGCATTTTAAGAAACACCCTCACATCCAAAATACAAAAATGAACAAATATTATTCCTAAATTAATTCAACCACAACTTGCCTTTTAATAAATGTGCACTGCTATAGACTTACTAAATGTCACCTATGACAGTGTACACTGACTCATTTTGTTATTAATGAACGCATTATTTTAAAAATAAACACAGCCCTGTATTTCTAACAGGGTTTGCAACCTGCATAACTCAAGTAGATTTAAAATGTAATACCTTGCATTCCCTATGTTAAGAACCCTTGTGCTACTACTTTAGTGCATCATTTGTTATTGACATCAGTCCAGTAATGTATTAACAAATTCTTATTTCTGGTACTGTATAGAAGAATGGGGCAGAAATGAGAATATTTGAGTTCATAAATTAAAAAATTATTGTTTCTCTTTGCAGTGTTTATCATGGCATCTGGACTTCTGGTCTATCCTTTTGGATTGAACTCTCCCCTTGTACAGAAATATTGTGGAAATTCCAGCATCTATCACGCAGCAGATTGTCAGATTGGATGGGGTTACATGCTAGCCATCGTTGGAGTCATGCTTGCAGTCTTTCTGCCTTTCTTCTCCAAATATGCACCTAAAGAATCCAGTTCACCAACTCCAATACCTACAATTTTATAGTACTTGTTACTAAAAAGGGACAAATGTATCACTGTTTAAAAAAAAATCCTGCTTTTTAGACTTTCAGAAATGAACAAAAGATATGAAAGCACTTCTTTAAGCTACGAAACAGCAAAATAAGGTCAATTTGATTTAAGTGACCCAAAGTGCATTACACGAAAAGTCTTCCTGATTTCCTCAAAGTACACAGTCAGCTGCCAACATTAGCAATTTATGCAAAATGCTGTAAGGAAATCAGTTACAAAATATGTCCTGTGAGTAGTATTGCTGTTACACTAACAACCTGAAGCAAATATCTATTAATTCAGGCAATTTGTACCATCACCTGGATTGGCTGTAGTTTCCAGGAAACTACGAGGTTGGGTGACAGTCAGATATAAGAGGGTTCAATATGTTGAAGAATTTCAGTTATTGTGAACAAAGTAACAGGAATGGTCTCAGTGAAGACATCACAGTAACAAAATAGCTACATGGTGTTTACTAGTTCCTAAGAAGGAAATTGAAGCTTATGCTGTTCAGTGCAGCCTTGAAACCAAGAACTGTGAACAAATTAGAAAATAAAGAGCAATTCTCTGGTTATAGGGTTCCTTTTTCCAAAGTATTCTTCTGTTCAATGCCTGTGAACATAAGAATAAACTTTTAACCAGTGTACAGAACTGTCAGGAAACATATCTAGAAATGTGCATTTTTGAGATCAAAATGACAAACGGACGGTTAATCAGCAGACAACCAGAATATACTGAAGATTTCAGATAACTCCAGTTTTAAAAGCAAAGCATAACTTGTCAAATAACTGGAGATCTTGTCTTACTTTATAATATAAGATCAAAATTTCAGTCATGGACCTCACACTGAGACTTTTATCAAACATTAGCAGATGGGTATAAAAAGGAACAAACTATGGACCAAGGATTGCATATACAAGTATTTCTAACCAATGTTGGAAGATCAAAACAGTGCTTAAGTTCTCAAAGGGCCTGCACACTACTAAAATCTTTGAAAGCATTTCATGCACTGCTCTCCACTAATGGCTTTTACGATCAATCAGTATGTTTAACTTTTAAATACAGAACCTCAAAATCAACCATTTGACCTTTACGTCAGTATAAAACAGATCAGAACATGTACTACAACCATAATGAAACAAATTCAGAACGACAATATGGATAAATACTCCATATGGTTTTTAACCTTCTTCAGTTATAACTTAATACAATGGTGCCCATTTAATATGCAATGAAATTCCTTCTTATTAATTCATTCACTACACACATTGCCACTTGCTGTGAATATGTCCATTCTGTACAGCTCCAAGAGACATTGCGTCAATCTTGTTGGAGTCTAGGAGCTGCAGTGGTAATGTTGCCAAATAGAATTAGCCAATGAACTAAGATTTCTTCCCTCTCTACAGATGCCTCAATCTATTACTAGTGTAATATTTTAAGATAATGATGTAATGACAATTTTTTAAGAAGTTAAGTTGATTTTACACAAAGCATTTTCACAAAAGAAAGCAGTTAGAAATCTCACTGCTAGGTTTAGATTTACCAGATTTCTTGGTGTTTCAGTGACTTACAATTGCTTGTAGTGAAGCTATTGCTTTATTATTTTTCATTTAAACTGATTACGTCTTTACCTACTTAGATGGGGATCATTGATCATCATCAGACATACTATTAGTTGTTGTACAATATTCAACAGTGTTGTAACTCTATTCACTACAATACTAGATATACATACTATCCTTAAGCCAAACAGTCTGAATGTTAATGCCACATAGCACTGACATAACCTTGAACCAAATAAAGCATTAAACTATTCAATACATCTCTGTTGATGAAACACTAATTAAATTGTCATCTTAAATTTGGAACAGACATCCCCTATCCAATAGTTTCTTTATTGTATGTTTAAATTGATCTATGAATGCCTAGAGCCTTTAATAATACTGATAGGTCACAAACTTATCAATAAAGCAGCAACATTAAAATGGCTTATTCTCATCACCACTAGTGTTTCATAACTTTTTCTCTACTTCCAAATGCTAATTGATTGTAATGGACTTTCCACACCAGAAAATTATTCAGCCAGTTTGGCTAGCAAAGTAGGATAACAGCCTATTTAATGAGATTCACTGAACTAGGATTTTTCTGTTTCTTTCACCAGGGTGGTTCCACTAATTTGCAAATAAAATATCAAGACATATGGTTTTCATTTACCCTACAATGAGATAAATTTATTCCTTTAATTTTTATGTTCTGAGTTAGGATTTGGACTAGGACAGATTAAAAGAATAATTGGAAGCTTCTTGTCTGATGTTAAAATATATTCAAATATGATATTTAGAAAAGACCATAAATGCAGGTAACATCATTAAAATCTGAGGATATCACATTTTATTTCACAGCTGCATCCATCCAGAACATGTATTTGAAGTCCAAAAGAAAATCAATAGATATCGGGCATAAATACCTATTGGTGAAAAAATACACAACTAAGATTCCACTGTCCATCTAGTTAGGTATTGTATCTGCAAAAGTGATCTTTAGCAGCCAAAAACTCACCCCTACATTGACAAGATTCAATGCAGTTTCAGATCAATAGAAAGAATGATTGGATCAGAATAGAATTTGAAAGCAGTGACAATAACCTAATAAACGCGTCTGATTTTGCCTTTTTAAAAAAATTTTACTCTTTTTTTTACAGTCCAGCAGGCAAAACAAATTCTGAGATTAAGCTATTATTACTTAATTTCTTTGACAAAATGAAATGACCGAATTATACCACTGGCCACCCAACAACATGGAATTCTCAATTTAGACACCTTGAGGAAGATTTCCACTTTGTGTAGTAAAATTGCCAGCACATTCTTTCTAAATGTATTTGCACAACACACATAGAAAATCTTCTCCCCCTATCTCTAGAATATGTAGCTTCATTGGTTTGGCCTGCATTCAGGTCTCCGTGTAGTCTAGGCCAGATTGCTTTTGTAGCAATATACATATTTCCCTCAATTTTTTTAACATTTTATCCTACCTACATCTGCCTGATTCTTTAACCAAAACATTGGGGCAGAAGCCCCTCGCAGCTGATCCCACAATTCTTCATCTTCAGTTGATTGGAGGAAACCATAGTTCTTTATTCTCTACCCACAGTCCATTCCCATCTGACCAAACTCATGTGAGATATTTAGCTCGTCAAGCACCTCAAGAAGATGTCTAGCCAGAAGTTGACAAAATCACATGCACGATTAACAGATCAGTGTTAAGACTATCCTGGGACTCACAGCCACAACCACAGGGAGTGGGTAATTAAACTGCCAATTGTTTAATGCTTTTTAGATTTAATGGAAGAGTCCAACATTTTCTTTCACAACTGAAATATATGTTTTATGTGAATGGAATGCAAAATGGAACAACTTTCTTATTGCCAATCTCTTCCATTTAAAGCGCAGAATGATATTCCAAACCTTAAGGAACAACTGCATTTTCAACAGTATGTACTTAAAATGGATGAAATAACTACAAAATGATTCTATTCCTCTGTCTTACACCATGTTCTGACCAAACCAATTTGTGCCTTTTATGATCTAACAGCAAGAAGCGTCAATAAACAAAATAACCAGGTTTTCAACTTAACGGTTCGTACAAAAGAAGGTTTTGTACATTGTGTACAAAAAGTGTGTGTTACATGTTTGGAATTCTGTTTTGATATTTTTTCCTTTTTTGTGTGAACTGATTTCTAAATGTTTGGTGTAAAAAGTGGCTGTCCATTTTTCACAGAAAGTTCTGACCAATAGAGTGGTGGTCAAAAACCAGTGTTTGTACTTCAAAAAGGTTTCAGGCCATGGTGAACGTTACAAAGTATTACAAACAGCTACCCTGGTAATTGCTTTAAATTCCAAAGTGAGAGCAGTCAACTTTGGGAATTAACCAGATTGACTGCTGGAGGCAAGTAGCCTTGTTCTACAACTAACTAAGTTGGCAATTTGACCAACAATCAAAGTTGTTTGATGGCTGTTTTAATGTCTTACTGGTCTATTATTTAGTTGCTCTGAGCCGAAACCAGGGGTGTAGATATAATTTCATCATTTAAAAAATTATCTTGAAATTATGCTGTGCAAAAGTATATATGTATGAAATTCCATTTCCATTATTTTTCCAGCAATGTTACTCATTTAAAAATAAACAATTCAATACTACTATTAACATTGACGACAAAGGAATTGCATATGAATATGTGAAGTGTTGCACACTGATATTTGTTCATTGTAATATCAAATCCCAAGAAACTTGTTAATTCTGAGAACAACTGTTGAAGAAAGCCAACAGTTCCATAAGGCCAAGAAGAAAAGTTTTCACTGTGCACTTGTGTGCAAAATGCTTAACATGCTTGTCATAAAATTCCCCAAGTATTTAGCTTTGACTACTAGAAAAAGTGATGATTTCTAGATTATTTTAATAACTTAAATAACAGCAGCTTGTTTAGTATAACTGGTCAAACATCAGCTGTCTAGTTTAAACCATATTGAAAGAAATGTATTCATTTTGTCGCAATACAGTAACATTAGTATATTAGAATATATTTTTGCCATTTACTTTTCATTTTACTGAGGGTGATGTAACCTCTTAGCTCGTTTGCTGTCTCCCCCTTTCATGAATTTCTCCCAAATCACATACCGTTCTCAACCAAGGAGGTCATGAGTGATTTGCTCCAGGACCCTTGCTAATTCTAATCACAAAACAGACACACATATTCTGGGGATGGCGTTCAGAAGTACAAGAGTGATCCTAAGTGTAAAGTAGGCTGAGCTATGAAGAAAGACAATGTAATCTTGAACTAGATAGAGTAGGGAAAAGATGCTTGGATAAAATGAACCCAGAATATTAAATCAAATTAGGATGAGCTGGTAAAATAATAAGACATTAGATTAAAGTTGTGAAAAGTAAAAGAAATATCAGGAGCAACTTTTTTCTTACATCAGTGATGACTCATGTTTGGAATAATCACCGGGCAAGATAGCGAAGATGAAGAAATTGGGGATTGTCAAAATGTCATTGGATGCCAAGACCTTAGTTTACTAGAGGGACAAGTTTTCATCAGCAAATAACTTTATTATGATGTCAGTCTTCTCACATGCTCTCAATGGCATTTTGATGTCTACTGTAACATACTATCATATTGCTTGACATAATCCATCACTTTTAACATTATCTCCCAACATTTTAATGTAAATAACATTAAAGATTGCCAAGAGAAAGCATGATGTTAGATACCCCAATGACTCAATGAATAATACACTACCCATGTTGAGGATATTTGATTACATATTCCTAGTTATTTAAAGTATTGTTTGAACTGTCATTTTAAATCCAAGCTATCTGCCAGCACTCACACTCAGTTAAAATACTAATGAGGTTTTTCTTTAATCGTGTTATTCAGTTCAAACTTCTGAAGTGAGATTTATGTATAGTATTGTTGATAGAATTTGAGACATGTGAGCATTTGGAGACTGCTGTGTTAGCAAACGTACCCTTTACTTGATACCAGACAATATATACTGAGAAAAACGTTTGCATAAAAAATAGTGGCAATAATATTACATTTGACTGGTTGGGTGTAATATTTGGAGGGCATTACGCCAATTGGTCTTCGGTGCATTGCATCTTTCCAACTTTCCTGCAGAGTGGAGGTGGATTCTGGCTTCAAGATGTTTATCTTAAAACAAGTTGACTGCAGCTAAGATCATCTGGGATATGCAATACTGAGTCATTTAGAAAAGAATTATTGGCTGGAAATTTACTTCAAGGCAGGCCCAGGGGATCAGAGGGATAACCCCTCCAGCGGGGGCAGCCATTGCCACCAGTGGGCTCTTTTGTGGGTCATGGGACAACCAGAAAGGAAGGCCCCACCTACCTACCTCCCCCCACAGCTGGAGGGTATGTCAGTGTCAACATTTGATAAGGACAGAATTGAGCTCAGTTGTAACTCATACAGTCATAGAATGGTTACAGCACAAAAGAAGCCTATTGGGTCTGTGCCAGCTCACTGCAAGAGCAATTACTCTAGTCCCACTACCCCGCAGCCCTGCAAATCTCTTCCCTTCAAGTATTTATCCAATTCCTTTTTTAAAGCCACAATTGGATCTGCCTGCGCCATCCTCTCAGACAGCACTTTTCAGGTCACAACCACTCGCTATATAAAAAGCTCTTCCCTCATGTAGCCTTTGTTTTTATCTGCCAATCACCTATAATCTGTGTCCTCTGATTCTTGATCCTTCCACCAATGGGAAGCGTCTCTCTCTATCCTCTGACTAAACCACTCGTGATTTTGAAATTGCCATCCCATGGTCAGGTAGAATGACAACATGCACTATCAAAGCCAGCAGAAAAAAAGTGGCCTTTAGAGGGAGGCTGATGGCTGTAAGGCCAGTTAGGATCCCAGAGGAAAGAAAAGGGGTGAAAATTGGCAGGGCAAAAATTCTCAGAATGCTTTTCAGTCAATAATAGAGAACCAGTGTTACGCATTATTCTTACTTGAAATAAATGGTAGGTCATGTGGCCAAATGAGAAATACTGCAAAACAATGTTCAACACGTTAGAAACAACAGGTATTCTTTTTAAAATAATCATATCCTTGCCTTGACTGTTACTTAATCTTGTGATTAAGTTTATGAGAATAAAACTGAAAATTATACAAAGGGCGGAATCGTCCCAGATTTGCACTGAGTGCGGTAACGGGCATGAGAAAAGATGTTTTAACCGCCAGCCACAATGACAGATTTCCGGGCCATATCATCCCCTCCCTGGTGCGTCCTGCCTCATTAATAACGCATTCATGGGAATCATGCTGGATCACTGGTGGGCGGGCTCAGCTTTGCCCACCATGACGTGACCTCAGCGCTTCCTCGCTCCAGGCACCATATTTAAAGTGCACCAGAGCGCAGCCTACAGTCCAGGGCTACTCCAACTGACAGATGGCCCCAAAAGCAAAGACGATGGCAGCCCCCAAATTTAGTGACGCCTCTCTGGGATGCTTGCTGGATGCAGTGGAAGGGCGTTGTGATGTCCTCTTATCCACTCTGGCCACAGGAGGTCCACCAGAGTCACCGATCTGGCCTGGGAAGCGGTGGCAGCAGCGGTCAGTGCCCATGGAGCACAGAGGAGGTCAGCCATCCAGTGCAGGAAGAGGATGAATGCTTTCATCTATGCCGCCAGTGTAAGTCAACCACCTCATCACTCTCAACACACACTCCTAAACCCATCACACACCCACAGGAATCTCACACCTCAAGGGACAACACCAGTGACTCTCACACACACCTTCACACCTCCATTAGGCTCATATCCCCTTGAGTTTGCATCTTCATCCATGGCTCTGCTCACCACACAAACATTCCACCCAGTGCCATACATCCTGCTCACACTCTCTCCATCTGTTTTCATGCAGGAGAAGCTGGCTCACAACAGCAGGGAGAGGTCCCAGAATGGGGGCTGAAGTGGCCCACGTTATGCCCCTCAGTCATTTTGAGGAGCATGTCATCGCACTGACTGGTGGGGACATGGGCTGTGCAGGTTGGCAGCAAACACCCACATGAGCATCCGGCATCAGATCATTCCTCTCTCAACACCAGTGTGAGTGCTCTCTCTCCTGTTTTTGACTCTGCTGCCACGCACTTATTATGTCTACTTTGGTTCACAGGGAGTTCTGTGAAGCGACTGACACCCTCAGCCAGCCAGTCCCTCAGCTCCATCCATGTCCTCACCTCCAGCCAAGAGGACACCTCCTCCATTGAAGAGCTGGAAATAAACAGCCTTGAAGACCCATCAGAGCGCTTACCAACACCCTCCACCAGCGCAGACACACCTCAGTGGGACCGAGATCTTGAGCAGGCTTGGGTTCGCAATCTGGTGTCCGTAGCAGGAGGAGGCAGGTTTAGCTAAGATCCCTGACACTTGGAGAGCTGCTGGGGAAGAGGCATCTATGAAGTCCGAGTTAGATGATGAGCCTCTGGATTCAGCCTTCCAACTCATCACAGAGAGTCAGCAGAAGGGGGGGCAAAATCATGCAGAGCTGTTGAAAGCCCTCAACAGAGTGGCACGTGAGTCGGAGGAGTGCGTTCGCCTGCTGTCTGATGAAGTGGCACCCATGTGTACATGCATGGAGGTTTCCATGGGAAAGATGGCAGATATTGTCTTTCAGCTTCATTTACAATCTTCGTGAATCCTCCACCTGCATCCCACTACCACCACCCACCTCCCCCACCCCCGCAATAGCAGTTCAGCTGCACACGGCTGGACCACGAGTGCTTCAGGAGGGACAAGTGTGTGTCTTGGTAGGACATTTTGGAGCCTCGTGCAAACGCATGTGGAGCCTTCATCCATCACACCCATGTCACTATCCCCAGAACTTTCAGTGGTGTCTGTTGGGGTTTTCCTTCAGTTGTCAATCTGAGTGGGACCTGCAACTCCACCCACCCACTGATCGCACTCCCATGCAGCGCCTGTGCCCGTCCAACAGAAGGCTCCGCTCACTTTCGATTTGAAAAACATGTTCGTAGTCGAGTTTTTGATCAGCCCCTGTCGTCCTCCCCCTCCCCATGTCACCCTTGTTCTTTCCCCTATCACAGTCTGCCCCCTTGGCTGCCTTCCACCTCCACACCATTACCCTAAGCCTGAATCCTTGTCAATCCAGGACGTCCAGGTGAACGTGCACATTCCCTACCTTCTTGAATGTCCCACTCCCATCCACATTGACCTCCCCGAAATCCTCCTTCCTATCCCCAGGGTTCGTGTTTGCCCACTTCTCTCCATCAACCACCCTCACCACCCCTTCTATTGTTACTGACGCACCCTCATTCTCCCACCCTACAGGCTCTCTCTGCCCCTTCTCACACTCACCATTCCTTCCTACCACACACACCCTGAGTTTGCTCCCCAAGAGGCATTCATTGTCTCCCTTGCATGTTCACCTGGACATTCCACCTGACCCCTTACTCCTTCCTCCACCCTCACTCCTTCCTCCACCTTTACTCCCTCCTTCCCAGACACCTTTCCCCCTCCGAACACTCTCCTCTCCCCAGACACCTTCCCCCCTCCGAACTCCCTCCCTTACACCTTCCTCCTCCCACATGCTTATCTCCCCACTTGCTGCATTCTCCCCATTACATCTTCCTCCCCCACCGTACTCCCTCCACCCCTGTACTCCTCCCCCCTTACTCCCTCCTCCCCCAGAGACCCTCCTTCGCCCTCCCAACCTCACCTCCCCCTGACACTTTCTTCCCCCCTCCCAACCTCACCCCAATCCAACACCTACAACCCCCCCAGTCTCACCCCACCCTGACACCTTTGCACCCCCCCACCCCACCCTGACACCTTTGCCACCCCATCCCACCCCACCCCACCCTGGTACACCTTCCTCTCAACCCACACCTTCAGAAATTATGTCATGTTTCACAGGCGTCAGGATTCGGCGGCACCCTCCAGGTACACCATTTTCAATGTACACCCACACCCCATTCACCCACTCGCGCAATTGAAAATCCAGCCCATGGTTTCCAAACAACTATAGGGGAGGAATTTTCCTGTTGGCGAGCGGGGGCAGGGCCCGCTCGCCGGCGCATAAAATGACCCCGGTGATGTCGGGCATGTGTCCCGACATCACCGCACATCATTTAGATTTTCAGTTCGGCGGGCGCACAGCCAACTTGGTTGCATGCCCGCCGAACTGTCAAAGGCCTATCAAGGCCACTAAAAACCTAATTAATTCAATTCAATGAGCTGCCCGTCCAACCTTAAGGTTGGTGGGGGGGCAGGCGAAGAGCCCAGGCGGCCTTCGCAAGTTTCATGAAACTTCATCCACGGCGGGATGAGGTTTCATGAAGTGTTTTAAAATCTAATGAAAATTCATACTTTTATTCTTTGACATGTCCCAGCTCATGTGATAGTGTCACATGAAGGGACATGTTTTAAAAGTGTTGCAAACCTTAATTTAAACTTTAGCACTGAAACAAATCTCCCTGAGGCATCTCCGTGCCTCGGGGAGATCTCTGTGCTCTGTCGCGTGCATGCGTGAAAGAGCGCAGGGAACCTCTCAGGGAATCCTCCCCCGCCTGCACAGGGAACGCTCAGCGCTACCGGGCGAGCGTCACGCTGGGCGGGCCCACGTAAAATGGCAGCACGTCCCCGATCAGGGGCGCCGATCGGGTTCACGCCCCCCGCCCCCACACAACACCCCCGACGGGGGGAAATTTCTGGCCTATGGAAAGTTCATTCCCACCTCACTGATAATTGCAACCCAGGATGTTTCCCTCATTTCCTGCCCTGATTTAGCTCTGGTTGATCAAACTGTACAAGATTTGTCCCAATCCTAAAATGAAGACAGCATTAATAATCTGAATTACATCCCAGCAAGCACTCCAACTGATAAACAAGCATATAAATAAGGAAAGTGTATCCTATCTCAATCAAAATGCTGTTTACATATAATTCCTTCTCCCACTGTTTGAGCAGACAAGGTTAACTAAATAGGCCTCTTCTGAAATGTAATTGCCGATAAAATGCAACATTTCTGTACAACATAAAAAGAACGTACATACACAGAAATCACTTACTTTTACACAATAACACAGTTAAGATGGCTACATGACATAGCTTATCAAAATAAAATTTTTGTACCTCCACCTGCGAGCTTGCCCTAGTTCTTAAACCTTAGACTAATTAACTTCTCCTCCAGTTGTAAGACTGCTTTAAATTCAAGGGTTCAATGAGTAACAAACTTGACTGGTATAATCTAAAACTTTTTACAGGGGACTTACGCTATTCAGTTACATTATAGAGCTCAAAACATTGAATCACCCCAGGATGATAATGGTACCAGTACGATGCTGTGATGTTAACCCCTAATCTATCCCTGCAAAGGGAAAACAAGCTAAGTACTTCAAGGTGTAATTACTGTACTTTCAAACACATATCCAGAACTCCATATACAAACACTGGTAAACCACTCTATTATGGACTGCTTTCTGATGTAAACTCAATTTTGTACAGTGATTTTGTTGTAAATAAATAAGCAAGCTGATTGTTAGGGTTTATTCAACATTCTAAATGTATAATTTTTTGTTGATGAGTACACAATGAATCTTAAAGTGCTTTACCAGATCTGTTTGTGTGTTTTAAATTGACTTGTCTGCACCTTCCACGATGTTAATACATTATGTACCTTACTCGTTATTGAATAAAATTGTATTTAACAAACCCCAAAAAATGTCACTCATTTTATTAAATATCAAAAATCTACTTAAAAGATAAATCCAGATAATTAAGTTAAATCTGTGTTGTTCAATATGTCAGCCACCTGTGGCTAAATGGGAAGCCAAATGTGGCCAATACATTTCTCATTAGTAAATAAGAGATGAGTAATTGACACCATCACTAGGCATGTTATCTCAATTATCATATTCACAAGGTTATTTCCTGTGTACTTTAAACTTTATGTGCATTTATCGGTAAATTGGAAGGTGAAAAGAAGCACTTTTGATCAGTGTGAATACTTCCTTGATAACTGAATTATGGTTTATGTTTATTAAGTAAATAGGTACATGTGAAGTGCATTTACCTGTATTATGTGTAAGAAATCTTCTGCTAAAGTTAGTTCCCCATGCTATGTGATTGGTTCTTAATCCCCTCTGTAATGGCCAAGCAAGCCAGTTGCAAAATTAACCCTTATAAAGCACTATATAGTTATAGTAGGCCCACCAGTTTCCCCTCCAAGCAGTGTCAACAATACTTCAGGTTTGAGTCCATTAACCATTCTAAGAGCTCAGCCAAGCATTCATAATGAACCCATCTAAAAAAATGTCTGGGCATCTGTTCAGCATGCTTTGCTGACACAGTTGCCAAATGGCCTCATTATGAGTGCTTGGCTAAGCTCCAAGAATGGAAAATAGCCTCAGCTCTGTAGGATAGGTCTGGTCCTCGGGTTGAGATTCTAAATTGGAGAAAGGCCAATTTTGTGGAAATGAGAAAGGATCTAGGAAGAGTGGATTGGCATAAGTTGTTGCCTGGCAACGATGTGTTCAGTAAGTGGAAGGCATTCAAAGGCGAAATTTTGAGAGTGCAGAGTTTGCATGTTCCTGTCAGGATTAAAGGCAAAGTTAACAGGCATAGGGAACCTTGGTTTTCAAGGGATATTGGCGATCTGGTTAAGAAGAAGAGAGAGGTGTATAGCAGGTATAGGCAACAAGAAGCAAATGAGGTACTTGTAGAGTATAGAAAATGTAAGAAAATACTAAAAAAGGAAATCAGGAAGGCAAAAAGAAGACATGAGGTTGTTTTGGCAGATAATGTGAAGGTAAACCCGAAGGGTTTCTACAAGTATATTAAGAGTAAAAGGATAGTAAAGGACACAATTGGTCCCCTTGAAGATCAGAGTGGTCGTCTATGTGTGGAGCCTCACGAGATGGGGGAGATCTTAAACAGTTTTTTTGCATCAGTATTTACTCAGGAAACTGGCATACTGTATAAGAAAGGAAGGGAAACAAGCAGTAGTTTCATGGAACATATAGAATTTAAAGAGGAGGAGGTGCTTGCTGCCTTACAGGGAATAAAGGTAGATAAATCCCCCGGGCCTGACATGATATTCTCTCGGACCTTGAGGGAGACTAGTGTAGAAATTGCAGGGGCCCTGGCAGAAATATTTAAAATGTCCTTAGCGACGGGTGAAGTGTCGGAGGATTGGAGGGTAGCTCATGTTGTTCCATTGTTTAAAAAAGGCTCCAAAAGTAAACCAGGTAATTACAGGCCAGTGAGCCTGACATCAGTAGTAGGTAAATTATTGGAAGGTGTTCTGAGAGATCGGATATATAATTATTTGGACAGCCAAGGGCTGATTAAGGATAGTCAGCATGGCTTTGTGCGTGGTAGGTCATGTTTAACGAACCTTGTAGAGTTTTTCGAGGAAGTCACCAATAAAGTAGATGAAGGAAAGGCTGTGGATATTGTCTACATGGACTTTAGTAAGGCCTTTGACAAGGTCCCACATGGGAGGTTAGTTCAGAAGGTTCAGACACTTGATATCCATGGAGAGGTTGTAAACTGGATTCGAAATCGGCTGTGTGGGAGAAGACAGAGAATGGTAGTGGATGATTGTTTCTCAGACTGGAGGTCTGTGACTAGTGGTGTGTCTCAGGGATCTGTGCTGGGACAGTTGTTGTTTGTTGTCTATATCAATGATTTGGATGATAATGTGGTGAATTGGAACAACAAGTTTGCTGATGACACTAAGATTGGAGGCGTTGTGGACAGCGAGGAAGGCTTTCAAAGCTTGCAGAGAGATCTGGACCAACTGGAAAAATGGGCCAGAAAATGGCAGATGGAATTTAATGCTGAGAAGTGTGAGGTGTTATATTTTGGAAGGTCAAACCAAGGTAGGACTTACACAGTAAATGGTAGGGCACTGAGGAGTGTGGAGGAACAAAGGGATCTGGGAGTTCAATATATAGTTTGCTGAAAGTGGCATCACAGGTAGACAAGGTTGTAAAGAAAGCTTTTGGCATACTGGCCTTCATAAATCAAAGTATTGAGTATAGGAGTTGGGATGTTATGGTGAGGTTGTATAAGACATTAGTGAGGCCAATTTTGGAGTATTGTGTGCAGTTCTGGTCGCCTAACTTCAGGAAGGATATCAGTAAGATTGAGAGAGTGCAGAGAAGATTTACTAGGATGTTGCTGGGTCTTAAGGAGTTGAGTTACAGGGAACGATTAAACACGTTAGGACTTTATTCCTTGGAGCGTAGAAGAATGAGGGGAGATATGATAGAAGTTTACAAAATTATGAGGGGTATAGACAGAGTAAATGCGAGTAGACTCTTTCCACTTAGATTAGGAGAAATAAACATGAGAGAACATGGTTTTAGGGTGAAAGGGGAAAGGTTTAGGGGGAACATTAGGGGGAACTTCTTCACTCAGAGAGTGGTGAGAGTGTGGAACGAGCTACCAACTGATGTGGTAAATGCGGGCTCACTTTTAAGTTTTAAGAATAAATTAGATAGATACATAGATGGGAGAGATCTGGAGGGTTATGGACTAGGTGCAGGTCAATGGGATTAGCGGAATAATATTTTGGCATAGACTAGAAGGGCTGAATGGCCTGTTTTCTGTGCTGTAGTGTTCTATGGTTCTATAGTTCTATGGCAGTGCTGACACAGCCTGAAGGGGAGTAATAGATTTGCTTTACTGCTGGGGAGGCGATGGCATAGTGGTATTGTCACTGGACTAGTAATCCAAAGACCTGGGCTTGAATCCCACCACAGCAGATGGTGGAATTTGAATTCAATAAAAATCTGGAATTAAAAGTCTAATGATAACCATGAAACCATTGCTGATTGTTGCAAAAACCCATCTAGTTCACTAATGCCCTTTAGGGAAGGAAATCTGCTGTTCTTACCTGGTCTGGCCTACATGTGACTCCAGACCCACAGCAATCTGGTTGACTCTTAAATGCCCTCTGAACAAGGGCAATAAATGCTGGCCTAACCAGTGACACCCATAAATGATTTTTAAAAGATTATTGACATCTTTATTATCTTGTAATAACCTGATCTTTCTTTGAATAGTTTTTGAGTGCCTATGTGTTTATTTACACAAGATTAAGAGGTGTGAAGTGGATTAATGTTATTTTGTCATTATTACTATGAATCTCTGTGATTGATTGAATTTTTTGTGAGAAGTTAAGAAGGGAAATGTTTTTCAATGGAAATATTGAATGGCTTTTTTTTTTGGATTGTGGCTTGGGACTAGGGACAACTCCTCTGGGATGCTGTGAACAACTTCTACTAACAGAACAGAATTGCAGAGGATTTTGAAAAGACCACACCACAATGGAACCAGCAAGGCTGGGAGTGTTGTGTGTGGGCTGGCTACCCACAACTTTATCTCACACTGACAAAAATTGGGAATGGTGGCAGGAATCCCAGAATTGGGTCTCGCCCACCATTTTTAAAGGCCGACTGACTCACTCCGACGCCATGAAATTCCCCGCCCAACATCAATACTTTAAGAAATAGGAAGCCAGAGGTACAATTCAAATAGAAGGGTATGAGACTAGAATAAAGCAAAATATAGAGAGATGAGAAGGTATGTAACCAGGCAGAGAAGTTGAAAACAGCAGTGGGAAACCTTTAAATATGGGATGTATAAAGTACAAAATAAAAATATTCCGAACAAATAATGTGGAGGTGCATCAAAAAATGTGTTCTAAGGATAAATGCAAATTGAAAGTGAACTGAAATTTTCTTCTTGGGTAAATATGGGTTGTCAGCACTTTGGTGTCAGGAGTAGAATCTCAAATTTTACCATAAACACAAAAATAGGGAATTTGATAAGTAGTGAAGAGAAAACTAAAAGCCATAGATACCAGACGGTGCAGATTTGTTAAAATGATGCCAGGGATGGAAACCTATAATCTACAAGAAGAAATTTGAGATACTAGAGCTATTTCTATTACAACAGAGAAGGTTAAGAGGTTAAGGTGCAATTCAACAGAGTTTTTTTTAATAAAACGGTGAATAAAAACAATTCTGTTGCCAAGTTTGTGATGAGGAAAATTTTAAATTGTTACTGAGGGCGAGGAGGCAGATTCAGAAAAATGTCTTTACATTGAGGTTTGATGGAGCATGGAATGCTTTGTCACAGGGAAGAGGTTGTGGCAGACACCATTGCAGCTTCTAAGAAAAAACTAGGTAAATATTTGATGCCGATGAATCAAGATGGGGCAGAACAACTGGGTTAGTTTTGGATTGCCCTGGTAAAGTGGCAAAAATCAATGGGCCAAATTGCTTCTTTTTTTAAAATCCATTCATGGAATGTGCTATAAGTCTCTGGTTCTGCAGGTGCTATGGCATTGTTAACAAAATATATTTCTCAGTCTCCCTAATCGCAGTTAATTAATAATCCACTCTAACATTACAATAGGGGATAGAAAGTGGGAGCCAGTTGCTGTGAAAAAAATAAATCAAGTGCAACCAATCTCATAACTCAAAGATGCCATGAGCAAAAGCTAATTATGTCAATCAAATGACAAATTGTTTATTCTTAGTAATTCACCAGTCTCCAATGTCTATTTTATTTTTACAACTGGATTTGAGGTTTAAAACATCCCATCAATTTAAATTAATACACTTATTTAGTTTGCAACTGTTTCAGGCAGATTCACCAGTGCAGATATAGAAGGGTACTATAGTGACACATAAAATCACACCAGATGAAATGATCCACAAATGGCAACAACTCTATGAGAGGGAATAATGTAACATCAAGTGAGACTCTTAAGTTAAAAAGTCTTCAAATAGATTAACACACGGTGAGCATGGCTGGTTTATATAAAATACCAATACTCCAATGTCAATGATTTTAAAGAAAATACTAATGATACTTCTCTGGAGAAATGAATCAATAGTCTACAGCTCCCATATGCTGTCTAATTATAAAGAAACCATTACTTGAAATTAAGTAACTGAGGCTGTATTATTAAAAACATGTACAATTATATCTCATTATCAGAAACTTGTGTCTCATTTATACAAAATCATAATCTGGGCTTATTATTCAAACATGCTGTCTCTTTTTGATGTCTCTTAACTATCTCACTTATATTGCAGAACTATTCAAAGATCCAAGAAGCATCAAAAAGATGTTTATCCTTGGGTTTATCACTACAGCTCCCCCCAGAGTAATTTTTCCTAAAAAAAAATTGGATGGAAATTTCCAGCCCTGCCAGCGACAGGCTTCTTGGCGGGTGGGAGTGGAAAATTCGGAGAAAGGCCAAAAGTCAGAATCCTGCCAGTGGGAAATCAATTCGGAATTTTCCTCTCACCATTTTTATGGCAGGCTGATGGCAGGTTGGGTTTCCCACTGATCCATGTCAGGATCTCCATTTGTACATCCCACCATAAATGTCACCCCTTCACGTTCAATGGCATTACCATCACTGAATCCTCCACTATCAACATCCTGGGGGTTACCATTGACCAGAAACTGAACTGGACTAGCCATATAAATACTGTGGCTATAAGAGCAGGTCAGATGCTAGGAATCGTGCGAAGGGTACCTCGCCTCCTGGCTCCTCAAAGCCTATCCACCACCTACAAGGCCCAAGTCAGGAATGTGATGGAATACTCTCCACTTGCCTGGATGAGTGCAGCTGTTACAATATTGAAGAAGCTGGACACCGTCCAGGACAAAGCAGTTCGCTTGATAAGCACCACATCCACAAACTTTCACTCCCTCCACCACCAACGCACTGTAGCAGCAATGTGTACTATCTACAAGATGCACTGCAGGAACTCACCAAAGTTCCTTTGACAACACTTTCCAAACTCACAACCACTATCATCCAGAAGGACAATGGCAACAGATAGATCGGAACACCACCGCCTGGAACTTCCCCTCAAAGTCACTCACCATCCTAACTTGGAAATATATCGCCATTCCTTCACTGTCGCTGCGTCAAAATCCTTAAACTTCTTTCCTAACAGCGCTGTGGGTGCACCTACACCACATGGACTGCAGCGGTTCAAGAAGGCAGCTCACCACCACCTTCTCAAGGGCAACTAGGGATGGGCAATAAATGCTGGTCCAGCCAGCGAAGCCCACATCCCGTGAATTAACACAAAAAAATACTCATTAAAAACACTACTCGCTGGAATAACGATCTCCCTCCCAATTACGTGCCATGCCAGCGGGAAATTAGACTGATCTAAACCATGACCGAATATAAGTGGCATGCAGCTGTCTGCCCTCATTTCGTTTGTAACTTCAAGGTGAGCGCAACATTCAAAGCCTACCTGCAACAGTACTTCTCCAGTTTCTCAGCAATGCCAGTGTTACGTCACTGGTGGGGGTGTAGGTTTGGTCTCCTCATGGTGGGTGCCTCTGTGCTCTGGGAGGACAGCACTCAGTTTGTGCTGTGGATCTCAGGCAAGGCTGTACTCTGAAACAGAGACCCAGCATTGTGACTGGGGCCAGTGGGTGCGCGGGGGGTTGGTGGTGAGGGTGGTGAGGATGACAGCGACATGAGGGACAATGGGATATGTTGGGGTTGGAGGTGGGCGGGATGGAACAATGGCAAGCAGAGGGGAGACCGAGGGTGGGGAAGCTGGATCCTGACATGGAAGTCTAGAAAGCAGACATAGAAGGAGGTGGATGGGAATCAAATTGAATGAATGAATGGGAGGGGATGCACGTAGACTCCGGAATAAGAGAAAGGGGACATTGTGTTAGTGTAGCACAAGAGGGATGGGTTGATGGGTTACACAGAGATTCATAAGGGGGGTGGGGAAGGGAGACTGTGTTGTGATCAGTCATGAAGGAACAGGAGAGCTCATTGAAAGACAGTCATAGTCCCTAGTCTGGGACCAAGATGTTGGAGTGAGAGATTAAAGGCAATCCTGGATCTTTGTGGACCTTATGGTCATGGTGAGAGATTAAAGGCTGTCCTGGGGCTTTCTGCACCTCATAGTCAAGATGAGAGATTAAAAGTGGTCCTGGACCATAATCAGGGTAAGGGACAGTCCTGGGGCTTTGCAGGCCATGCTACAGGGCTATGCATGGCACACACGCCATAGTTCAGCTCCAGGGAGTGGCAAGGCCTGTGTGCTCAACTGGGATTAGGTACAGCTTGGTGTGCAGGGCATGTTCATTGTCTCACACTCAGTTTCGATGGTGATGGGATTGTCTGGCTTGGTACTGGGCTGCAGATGGGATAGTCATGGTTAAGAGAGGCATCTGCAGGCTGTAAATGGGAAAAGATAATAAAGGTGGGGAGAGGGGGGTTTACTTGTAGCTCTCCTCGGAGGGTTCTCTGTATGTGACGGTGCACACATGCTCGAGATGAAGAGGAGTGAGGTCCATATGAGGCATGGGGACATCAACAGTGATGGGCTCAATGGGAGGGCTGGAATGTCCACCACTGTCATTCCAGGGTTACTGGGGGAGACTAGAGAATAACCCGAGGGAAGTCTACCTGCACATCATGAGATTACAGGAAGATTGGAGGGACCCAAACATGACAGTTGCAAGGTCAAAGCTGGTCTCAAAGTAGAAATGCACAGTTTAAAACCAAAACTGGGAATTAATTTGCATGGGAGGGGTCTGAGACAGTGTGAGGGGAGCCATGGCCAGGATTTTCTGTGCCCGCCAGTGTCAGGTGTGTTTGGTGGCACGAACGCACAAGATGGCACGATCAGACGTCAAAAACCTCATTGTAATACAGCAGCATATTATTATGAGGCCTGCCTGCCAGAATCATCACCCCTGCTGCCCACGTTGGTGGGAAAGCTCGCCGGTGTAGAACACGTCTTGACAACTGTGATGTGCAGAGGTTGGGGATTACCCGCCAGGGCTTTGCTCACATCGCAGACATCTGAGGAGCAGAAGATGCTGGAGCCCAACATCAAAGGCACACTGGAGGAATGTCCATGGCACTCTGGCTGGATTCTCATGGACGTGGCTCTGCTGCAAAGCAGAGCATGGAAGTTGGATAATCACCATTGATGCGCACAACGGCTGATGGTCAAGGGAGTGGGAGAGGAAGGGCTAGTATCGGCTAGGAGAGGAAGAGGTGTTGGGGGATGAGGTTGGGAGTGGGGGAATGAATGTGTCAGGAGGGATGAGGTTGGGAGGGGGGGAATGAAGGTAGATGGGGGTGGGATTTTTGGGAAGGAAGGGAACGTGCACCTTCATCTGGACATCCCCAAAGGAAAAGGGTTGCGGAGGGGAAGTGGAAGGTGATGCCGGTGGGGGTCAACTATGATGGGGGAGAGGAAATGGGTGACCAGGGAAGGGTAAAAGGTGGGGGAGTGCACGATGCAGTGAAACCAGACCTTGCTTCCTAAATCAAAAATGAAATGAGAATTGTGGTGGGCGAGATCATGTACTGCATGGGAATGTAATCAGTGGGTGGGAGAAAATGCAGGTCAGCTCAGATGGGCAAATGAAAGCAAACCCCAGCAGGCTGCATTCAAAACACTCAGGACATTGAGATCCGCGTGCGTGGGAGAGTGCTTGCACGCGGCTCCGATAAGCCCTGTCACACACACATTTTTCCCTTCAGAATCACTCATGGGCTGGCTGCTCCTTCTGTGGTGACAGGTCTTCCAGGCTGCTTCTTGCCATCTCTTCACTGGGGGAGGAGTCCTCTTGGCTGCAGATGAGGACATGGATGGAGCTGAGGGACTGGCTGGCTGAGGGTGTTGGCCCCTTGGTAGAGCTCCCTGTGAACTAAAGTAGAGATGATTAGTGCATGGCAGCAGAGTCAAAAGCAGGAGAGAGAGCACTCAAAGTTGCATTGAGGGAGGGAATGATGTGGTGCAGGATCCTCAGGTGGGTGTTCGCCGCCGACCTCACTGTTGCTGCGGGCATGGCCCACGTCGTCACCAGTCAACATGATGGAATGCTCCTCAAATTGAGTGAGGGGCCTAATGGGGCCACTCCACTCCCAGTCTGGGACCTCTCCCTACTGATGTGAGCAGGCTTCACCTGCATTAAAACAGATGGAGAGAGTGTGAGCAGGACACATGGCACTGCGTGGAATGTTTGTATGATGAGCGGCCCCATGGACAGGAATGACAATGTGAGCCCGAGAGGATATGAGCCTAATGGAGATATGAGGATATGTTGAGAGTTAGTGGTGTTATCCCTTGAGGTGTGAGATCCCTGTGGATGTGTGATGGGTTTGTAAGTGTGTGAGTTGAGAGTAATGAGAAGAGTGAGTTAACCTGATGAAATGGATGAGACCATTCATCCAGTAGTAGCACTGGGCATTGGCACTGCCACCGCCTCCCAAGCCTAGTTGGTAATGTCGCTGCCCATCCTGCAGCCCGAGCAGGGGTAATGAACATTGTGGTGAGCCTCCACGGCATCCAAAAGGTGTTCCAGTGACATGTCACTAAACTTGGGGGCTGCAGTCATCTTGCCTTTCATGCACATCTTCCCTGCAGTAGTTGTGGCCTGGAAGCACTGAGATGTGTGCGTGCAGCTGCTCTTTAAATATGGCGCCCGGCATGATAAAGCGGCGAGGTGTAGGTGGGCGAGCGAATGAGAGCCCACCCATCATCGAAATGGCGTGTTTCCCAGGAATGTATAAATAATGTGGCAGGATTGGGACACTATGGCATGAAAACCCACCATCGTGGCCGGCAAGTAAAACATTGTTTTACCTGTCCACTACCACACTTAGTGCAAATCTGGAATGATACTGCCCCGCAGTTGAACTAAGGAGCCCTTTTGGGGGCATCCCAAAACTGCTTAGTGTCACGGCATTGAAATAGAGTCAGAGCTGAGAGAAAAGAGGAAGACTTCCTTGAGAAGATGCAATTGGAACCACTGCTTTTTGGTGCGCTTTCACGAGAGACTGCAGGGATCATTAGCTTCACAATACAGTTGCTCCACTTGAGCATTAACAGAGAGGTATGTGAGAATGGAAAATGCAGGCAACTGTTTAGGAAGCATATCTGCTATGTATCTGCCAGATCATCAATGAAAGCCTCTAATGTGCTTTCTCCAATTGTCATGGATAACAGGCCAAAGGGCACCCAGTCATTGCTGAAGTGCAAATTGAGCTTAACCAGAATGCCAGATCAGAGATCGCAGGAGTGCCTTTGGTAAGGTGGTACATTTCATGAATGCGTCCAAAGCTCTTCCAACCTCTGTGGGATTGAGATGTCAATTATCAGGGTTGACATCTTGGTCACCTAGATCTGCGAGTTTGTGCCTCAGCTACAAGGCTGTATCAGCGAAAAGCTAGTAGTGCATACGTGGCTCTAGGGCATGACAATGGCTTTCTGTTTGCAAGTGTGAAGTCTACCAAATTTCCCAGTATTCATGAATCTGTTGCATCTATCAGTTCACAGGGAGAAGGAAGATTGAAGGAGGATCCTACATTCAATGCTCCCTCCTAGATGGCAGTGAGCTGACTGAGGAGAAGGGCTCGGCACTACCTAGTGGAGCTTCAAGAGGAGGCCCACCACCACAGTCTCCGGAGTGGGATTTTTGCCCATTATTGTTGTTCCTAGTAACAGCAAGCTAAATTATGCATTCAATAAGACATTCTTAAAAATGAAATCTGGAATTATAGTAATGTAAGTTTGGTGAGAAGCTTCATGCCACAGGGACCATAAGCCTCCAAATCAGTTCTTGGTTGAGATTACCTCTTAGGGAATTTAGTTGAATCAGGTGTTCATATATAAAAAGCTTATGGCATTTATTATAGCAAAGAGAAAATTATTATACCACTGGGAACAAAATATTCAACTGAAAACCTGGGGCAGAATTGTCCCAGATTTGCACTAAGTGTGGTAGCTAGCAGGAAATAGTCATTTAAGCTGCCGGCCGCAATGGCAGGTTTTCACACCATGTTATAGAATCGTAGGGTTATACAGCACAGAAACAGGCTCTTCAGCCCACTCTGTCCATGCCAGCCATCAAGCACCTATCTATTCTAATCCCATTTTCCAGCATTTGGCCCATAACCCTGTGTGCTATGGTGTTTCAAGTGCTCATCTAAATACTCAAATGTTGTGAGTGTTCCTGCCTCTACCACACTCTCAGGCAGCGTGTTCCAGATTCCAGTCACCCTCTGGGTGAAAAAGGTTTCCCTCAAATCCCCTCTAAACCTATCCTTTACCTTAAATCAATGCCCCCTGGTTATTGACACCTCCGCTAAGGGGAAAGATTTCTTCCTATCTAATCTATCTATGCCCTTCATAATTTTGAATACCTCTATCAGGTCCCCCATCAGCCTTCTCTCCTATAAGGAAAACAACCCTAGCCTATCCAGTGTCCCTTCATAGCTGAAATGCTCCAGCCCAGGCAACATCCTGGTGAATCTGCTCTGCACCCTCTCCAGTACAATCACATCCTTGTGCAATATCATCCCATTCCCAGTGGGTCCCACCTCACTGATAATGCATTCCCGGGAAGCATGTCAGATCACTGGCCTCTGATTGACCCACCTCACTGTCAACTCAGGCCTTCAGCAATCTGGGTGCCATATTTAAAGGGCGCCCTGCTCAGAGCTAGCATTTTCTAAGGGAACAGGAGCTGCTGGAAAGTCATGGCTGCCAAAGGTAGGAAACAAGCTGACCCCAAATTTAGCGACTCTTCCCTCAGGTGCCTACTCGAAGCTGTGGAGGACCGCTGTGAAGCCCGCTAACCCCACTCTGGGTGAAGACAAGCAAGAAGGTCACCAATCCAGCATTGGAGGTGGTGGCTGCAGTGGTCAGCGCCAAAACCTGCAAAAGAGGACAGCCACACGGTGCTGAAAGAAGATGAATGATATCTTCCGTTCCACCAGGGTAAGTTACTCTTCTCATCACTCTCGACTCACACACTCACAAACCCATCACACATCCACAGGGATCTCATTCACTGCCAGTTAAAGGGACATCACCATTCACTCTCTCAGACACACCTTCATCTGCCCTGCAGATCGTGTTCTCATCCCATCCATTGCACCACTCACCAACCATACATGCTAGGTATCCTTCTAATCTGGTCTGGCAGGTGTCCTGCTTACATCTCTCTATCTGTCTTCATGCAGGACAAGCTGGTACACAACAAAAGGGAGAGGTCGCAGACTGGTGGAAGAATGCCTAGTTTTGAGAATAGAGTCATCCAGTTGGCCCACAATGATCTGGACCATTCCTGTGCTAATAGTGAGGTCAGCTGTGAGTGAGATCACCTGTTCTGCAGTGCTCTGCCATGCACTAATTATCTCTCCTTGCTTTCAAAGGCACACCTTGGAAGCAGATGAGGGGTGCACAAGCGAGGTCCTCGACCCAAGCTCCGAAGACACCTCGGAAGAAGAACCCGATGACACCCTAATTGAAGACCCATAACGGTGCTCACCCACACCTTCCACCAGCTCAAAGACACACACCTAGTTCTACAATAGCTTCAGGGTCACAATCTGATGAGCACATCACACTGTCTGATCCACAGCAGGCAGAGGCAGGGTCTTCCTAGATTTCCGGCACTCAGAGGACTGCTGGAGGCCAGAAATCTGCTGAGGCCAAGTCAGATGAGGAGTCTCTAGACCCAGTCATACCTCAGTTGCTGGAGCTTCAAAGGTAAGCATGGGAACATCAGGAAGGGATGTCCGCTGCACTCCTCAAATTGCAAGGAACAATTGAGGAGTCCGTCCGCCTTCAGCCTGAGGTGCCAGCATGCCAACGCACCAAAGTCAATGTTGGTAGGATGGTGGCCGCCATGGAAACCTTGGTCCAGGACATTTGGCCTTCACTGCTACATGGGCTGAACTCCATCACTGACACCATAGTTGGCCTCCAGTAGTGTCAAGGTGAGAGGGGTGTGGGGCAGCTCAATCTCACTCCAGTTTCCTCTTCTCCTCAAGGAGTCAGCCAGGGGCCCTTGGGCACCCATAGAGAGGAGGGTCTGCAGGTGCACACCCTGGGAACATCCACCCAGATGACTCCAGGAGAGTCCGGCCCATCCCAATCCCCTCTTCCTATGACCCCAGCAGCTCCAGCTCCGCAGGACAAGGGGGGGGTGCCACTGCCATACAGCAGGACCCCAAAAACAGGCCAGGGCCCTTCAGAGCTCACCCATCAAGGTCATTATAGACAGGGCATAGCAATCAGCAGGCTGGCTCCAGCTCTGCTGTGGCTGTCAAGGGAACACCAAGATATAGCAGCATGATTAGGAAGGTTAAGAAGATGTAACTCTCTCGAGTACAAACACGTTTCCACCTGTTCCTATTCAGATGAAGTTACATTGTTTCATAGTTTGCCATTGTGAGATTTGAACTTTTGATCTTGGGGTTACAAACCCAGTACCATAACCACTTGGCTATTTAGGCCACGCTTAAGAAGATGTAGTTTCACAGCTTGGGCATGGGTGTTAATCATTTGTACATAATTTTCATTATTGTAAATAAACTACCAAGAAGGTCTCCTTGCTTATGGCTCCTTGTTATGATGAGCATTGTTCGTGTCATTCAGATGTGAAACCTTGAGTCTTGCACAAGATAAAGGCCTTTTCCCTGTGCAGTATATAACCGTCAGACTAAAGTGACAGTCTGACTTCACACTCATTGGACACATTAGTGATGCCTGCATCTCAATAGTGCTTGTCATTGCTGCCAGAATGTCGGTGGACAGGCATCACAGAGTTCCGTCATTCTCTCTGTGTGCTCTCAGCACCTCTGAAATGGGGCTGGTCCCCCATCTCTTCAGCATCTATGACCAGTGACGCTGTGTTCCTGAAGGTGCTGAAGGCTGACAAAGGATCAGATGCATTCAAAGTTTCACGGTTGCGTCTCCATGATATGACCCTGATCACAGAGCACAACTGAGCCACCCTCAGCCAGACAGGAATCAAGCATTCACAGAGGCTATGTGAAGATCGATGGAGTATCTTCATTTCATGTTTTCATGATCCTCCTGGAACCCTAGTGACTATTAGGGCCTCCATTGCGTCTCCATGACATGAGCCTGAGCACTGAGGTTATCAGCCACACAGGAGTCAAGCATTCACAGATGTAAGCTGAGGTTATCAGGACTGTCCTTACTGCATCTCGTCATCAGCCTCCATGAATCTTGCGGCTATGAGGGCCTCCCGAGCGAGCCTGCCTTATCTGGCCAGTGCGCTGTCCTCATCACCGGCATCCTCGCCTTTGAGGACCTCATCATTGTCAACCCCTTCGATATCCTCCTCATCGGAGGAGACATGCAGCTCCTCCATCTCCTCCTCAGCCAGGCCCTCCCCGTTGCAGCACCGGCTTGTGGGGGGTGCAGCAAGGGGCAATGATGTGCGACACCCTTGGTGAACTGTATTGTTGTGTTCCACCAGACCTGTCAAGGTACCGGAACCTCATTTTCAAAATGCCTATTGTATGCTCCACCAAAGTCCAGGTTGCAGCATGAGCCTTGTTATACCATCGTTCTGCTGCAGGCTGAGGCCACCACACAGGCGTCATCAGCCACGTCCTCTAAGGGTAGCCCTTGACCGTAAGGAGCCAACCCTGCAGCCTCTCTAGACCCTGGAAGATGTCAGGGATCTGATACCTGCTAAGGGTGTAGGAGTCATGGACGCTTCCTGGAAATCTGCGCAGGCCTGTGTCTGTGGTGGTCACACATCAGCTGAACATTCAGCGAGTGGAAGCCCTTGCGGTTGATGTAGTTGACTGCTTGTGGCCACGAAGATCTAAGCACCACATGAGTGCAGTTGATGGCACCCTGCAGTTGTGGAAAACCTGAGATCTGCACAAATCCCAGCACTCTTGCTTCCTGGCTTTCCTGATCCTGGGCAAAATACACAAAGTTCTGTGCCTTTGCAAAGATGGCGTCTGTGACCTCCTGGATATACTTATGCATGGAGGCTTGCGAGATCCCAGGTCACTTGTGGGGCCCTGGCAGGAGCCACTTGCTTAAAAATTGAGCACCACGGTCACTCTCATGGTCGCTGGCAGTGGATGCCCACCATGTCCTGGTGGCGCCAAATCCTGAAGCACATGGCATATGTGACCAACCAGCTCCCTAGACATGCACAATCTTCAGCGACACTAATTCTCAGTCATCTGTAGGAATGACAAGTGCCGACTATAGACTCTGGGTCTAACAAGGCACCTACAAGCGACGGCTTGCTGTGGATCTTCAGCTGCATGCACAGCAGGCCCTGCCACTCCTTCATCTTGAAGGAGGTGCTTCTCCCTTTGCCAAGCCAGGCACCTCTGCTGCTCTCTTCTTCTTCTTCTTCTCTGGTCTCTGTAAGCCATGAGGCATACCGCTAAATCACCAGGCTCCATGATCCTCATGTTCTCTTGTAGGATCAAGGAGAGAGACATGTGGGTTAGCATAGGTGTTCTGAAAACCGCTATTGGTTAAGTCTGAAGGTCCCTTCATGCATGCAGGAGAGCTGGCCATGACTTGGATGGCCAGTGTATAGTGCACTCATCGGCTGTCCAAAACCACACCACTTCCGTCCCGCTCCACTTGACAGTTTCACCATTGGACTGCATGCTGTGCTCTCAGCTCAGACTCAGGCACTCTCCGAACCCATACTGCAAGGCTATGCTGTTAGCTTGAACCATGATGGATACTGGTCCATGCCTTATTAAAGACATTGAAAGGGGCTGTGAGCATCTCCACCAGTGACTGTGCCATGGCCAATTTCACAAGGGGATTCCTACAACTTGCCCAGTCGGCCAATTGCTCTGCTGTCCCCTAAAACACACAATAATTTGCAGTGTGCGCCTGAGGGGTGAGAAGTTCTGGAGCATTTGGTGGCACTTTCACGCTTTTGCATTCCTTAAATGGGCAGTAAAGCTTCAGAGGCCTGACTCCAAGCATTTCGATGGTGCTGCAGCTGAACGGTCTCACGTTCAAAAGAATACTCACTTTTGACAAGCTTTTTCCAAGTCCGTGGCTGCTTCCCTCACCACCAATCACCGCACCTCCCTCCACCCCTCCCGCTTGGCATGTGCTTGAGTACTTCCTTCAGTCTGTGCTGTCTTGCCCCCCCACCCCTCCCCTGGCTGTACTGAAAGCCAGCTGGAAAAAGCGACTTGTCTGTGCCCCACAAATACATGATGCCTCGCCCTTGATGTCCTATGGTCGATGCTCACGAGCACTGCACGAGGTTGTGTACACTCACCTCTGAATTCCCCTCAAAATTCAGGTCACCAGATGCATGCCTTTGAAAGGCAGGCGTGAAGAACGCCGTTCTGAAGTCACACCGACATGGACAGTAAATTTGATGTGGGGGTGATTCTGGTGAGCAGGGCTTATAATGAGATGTTAAAGTATTAAAATTATGTTCCTGATGTGCGGTGTCGGGAAAAACGGTCTGCCATTGACAGTTGGAGCGAACATCTGACAAATGGAGGTCACAGTCTCCCTGGAGAGACAGAGTCTTCTTCGGCATTGCACCTCAGACATATTAAGGTAGCTGCATCGCCACCTGTAAACCCTGGCAGCAGGATAGTGGTGTTTTCTACAGCCCCTTCTGCCTTGGGCAACCTGCTGGCCCCGCGCCCCTTGTGCCTAAGCCTCTCCTCCCATAGGTCCCTCCCCTAGAAGCTGCATTGGACACCTGGCCTCCTCTCTCTTCTGCCCCTCTCTTCCTCAGAGGAGGTGCCTCCAGCGGAGACAACATTCCCCATTACCAGGGTAAGGGAAGACTGTCTGATACCTGGAAGGGTCCACATGGTCCGAATCCTCAGGGGGCCTGGAAGACACCAATGAGTCCTGAAATGATGCGTGGAAATGCTAAGAACGAAGCCCCAATCAGAGATTAAGCTGCTAAGTATCAATAAGCCACCAGCAGCAAGTTATCTCCAAAACCCTTCACTACTCACATTGACAATGCTGCTGATCCTTCTTTGCCCGCCCGTGGATGAGGCTTTGCAAATTGTGGGTTGCCCGCCTGTCCGTGCGATGGGCGGAAAACATTAAATCACCATCAGTTGGGCTGTCAAGGGCCTTAACTGGCCTCTCAATTAATGGCAGAAGCAGCTCCGGCTTCCATGCCCACTGAGCAAAATATCATGCATCATTTTACCCTTGTTTGGGTCGGGCGCATGCTCACCCGACGAGTGAAAAATTCTACCCATGGTCTCTAGCATACTCCCCTCCCAGTTACCCAGCCAAGACTGGAGGTTCACCACATAAGAGGTAGCAACCATAATCATGTATCATCCAGCTTGTGGTAAAGCACAATGAAATCTGCAAACTACTATACAAATCTCCTTTCCCAACTTTAATGATGTCTCATCTAGGATTACATAAAGGACATATTTAATATTACTTTTCTTCCCTCCATCCAAACGTTTTAAAGCTTAACATGTCACTGTACTTTATCCCTGTGTGTGCTGCCAAACCATTTCTAAGGCCACTTTTAAACACCCAGTAGATTTAGAAAGCTGGTGCAATTTAGCTCCACTCTTGGCTTCCATTTTCTCCTTAGTGTTTCCCTCAGATGTCCCAAATAAATCTATGAGCTCCCATGTTGAAGAGTCATAAGGTAGTAATTACTTATCATTCCTACACAATACAGCTTAGTTTAAAATTTCAACCAATCTTGATGTAAAATTAATGAAACACCTTTCCAATAATATAAATCCTAGATTTACAATTTTAAACTATTACAGGGGCATTTGCCTGGAACTCTTAAAATGTTGTTACAACAAGTAACAGCTCAACAAATGCAGCAACAAAATAGGTTTTAATGAAAACAATTTAAAATTTATTAGATTGTGGCACAAATGCAAATCATGTTATTGATTTTTATGGGATAATATATACTCAACATAGCATTTTCTTGTAATCAATTACTAATTACTTCTCAATAACCCTGCAATAATGATGTCACAATCATTAATACACTTTTGTGATCATCATGACACATCAGATATGGTGCTCACTGACAGACAATGTCTGCAATAAGACAAGAAAGGAGCAAATTTTAAAAACCTCTGCACAAAATCGAAACAGTATGTTTTACATAGGCAATAATAAAATCTCAAAGATTAGATGACTGCCTTTTATTGTATAACCTTATCTAAACTTATTCATTGGGATGTCAACTTTCAATCAAGAAGAGAAAAATTTCCCCTATAAATTGTATTCTAAGTATAGATATACTATAAATACAAGGGAGAACTTTAAAGAACTGGTGGTAAACAAAAAAATGTATTTGGATAAGTGTATATGTTCACAAGAGGTAACACAAATTAGCAGTCTGAATCTTACATTTTTCAAAAGAATCCTGCAATGGAATCTTTGTACCTCAACAAATACTTTAAATATGTTTGAAGCAAATCAGTGCTGCATACATAAATTCAATATTAAAACAAAAGATTTAAAGATTCAATCACAATTTGTTGATTCACAAAACGCATCTATCCAATCAACAGTTGTAATTTTAAAATTAGTTTTTAAACAGTATGAAATTCATATTGCAAACAGCATTTTTACAGTGCCCTTTCTTTTAGCCTTCTATATGACAAAAGTAAATGCCAAATTTTTGCAATTGGTTATGAAGAAGTATTCAGACTTCATTTAATGCCTTAACAAACTGTGTCATTTCAGCATCTGCTACGCTGACAAATTCAGCAAAGGTTTTCTGTTCTACAGTCGAGGCAGGCCTAACAGACACACATTTAAAAAGGTTTCTTCTCTGATCATAGGTCCCCATGCATCTGTGTACCTGTCCTCTGATCAGTCTTGGAAGGTCACGGTCCTGTTGGAAATAGCAAATACAGGCTTGACATATCAACCAGTGTATTAGTATTCAGTGGGAAAAAATTCAAAATGCTTGGTATGCTACAAATCTTACCAGCACTAGATGCTAATAGCTACAGTGGGCCAAATACAAAATAGAAACTACTGCCAAGCACTATAATATATTCATTAGAACCCAAGCCAAGGTGAAATAAAATTTAGAAAGACTGAGTTGGCAGAACACGGCTATAAAATGAAACAACCAAGAACATACAGATTTTAACAGTGATATAAAATCTAATTCTGAATTGAGCAGCAATTAGTCTATCAGTGCAGTCTGAAGTTGTTTTTAAATAAATATACAAGTGAACATGCAATGCAAGAATATACCAACACACTTGGCTGGATTGTCGCTACCGAGGCAAGTGCCTCAAGTTGGGAAATTTCACAATTCGCTGAACCCACCTCGGTGAAAAGTGCCTGACACACACAATTTCTGCTCCAGGCTTTGGCGGGGCGGTGGGGTAGCCAGGCCCACCACCACTGGAAGCATAGCAAAGGCAGCCATTCAGCGGTCGAGTGCCGAGGAAGAGTGGTTAGAAGTTCTTTGGAACATTGTACCAGTTGTTTTAGAAGCTGTTAGGTCCTCTAGCCCTAATCGCTCACACGCACACCCACCCCCCATGCCTGCTCATAGACCCATGCCAACTCAATGCAAACTCATAGCCCCAACCACCTCCCATACTCCCTCATAGCCCCCAAGCCAACTCAGTGCCCTCATGTCCCCAACTCACCCCTTGACCCTGCATATCCCTGTGCCACCTCACCTGACACTTCCCCAGTATCCACCACGAGCAGACCTCAGGAGTCATGTGCAGATGAAAAATGAACTAAATCTAATTCAGTTTTTACTAATACACACTTGATAGTAAAAGACTCTCATTCATGAAATCCATTCAAAGCTTTGAAATCTCATCAAGTGGTTAATCTAGCATAAAAACAATTTCTACTTAGATTTTCTTTATTTAGATTTTCAGAAGCTTCTGATAAGGTCCCACACAAGAGGTTAGTAAACAAAATTAGAGCGCATGGGATTGAGGGGAATATACTGGCATGGATTAAGAACTGGTTAACAGACAGAAAACAAAGAGTAGGAATAAATGGGTCATTTTCAGGTTGGCAGGCTGTGACTAGTGAGGTACCACAAGGATCAGTGCGGAGCCCCAGCTATTCACAATCTATATCACTGATTTAGATGTGGGGATTAAATTAATATTTCCAAGTTTGCAGATACCACAAAACTAGTGGAAGTGTGAGTTGTGAGGATGCAAAGATGCTTTAAAGGGGTTTGGAGAGGCTAAGCGAGTGGCAAAAATTTGGCGGATACAGTGTGGAGAAATGTGAGATTATCCACTTTGGTAGGAAAAACAGAAATACAGAGTATTTCTTAAATGGTTAGAGGCTGGGAAGTGTTGAACATCAAAGGGACTTGGGTGTCCTTGTTCATGAGTCACTGAAAGCTAACATGCAGGTATGTTTGACTTCATTTTATTGTGCACCTACTTTGTAATCAATTGCAAGTTACCTCCATAAAAGACTATACATAAAGAGATTATACAAAGAAACATAACTTAATCAAAAATGTTCAACATTTTTCTCTCAACTTCAGCAATTTTAGTTCAAGTGAAGCTGTCATCTTTTTCATGGTAGCATAGGTCACATGGTTATGAAGACGATTCTCCAAAGATTATTTTCTTTGTTTATAATGTAAGATAAACCAAATTATCAGTGATTGAGATGTAGGAATTTATCATCTTAGAGGATGGCTGTGATTTTGCCAACTTCTACCATATTTGATCATAGCTGGATGAGCAGCAGAAGAATAAATGTTTTTGTGATTGAGTGATGGAGTTGCATAACTTCTCTGATTCCATTTATTTCATTTTATAGACTTCCCATTCTATTATCCACAGTCAGCTGATAATATAAGATTATTTAGATACTGAGTACTCAATACGGCAAAGTCCCTAGAGGAGTATAAAAACTGCAGGGGGGAAATTAAAAAGGAAATTAGTATAGTGCATGAGAAAGCATTGGTGGGTAGAATAAAGGAAAATCCAAAGGGCTTTTATAAATATATAAAGAGAAAGAGAATAACTAGGAAAAGAGTAGGACCAGTGAGGGACCATTTGAGGCATCTGTGTGTGGACCCGGAAGATGTGGGTACAGTCCTCAATGCATACCTTGCATCGGTCTTCACAATGTCAAAGGACGCAGGTATAGACATCAGGGTGGAGGACTGTGAAATATTAGAGGAAATTAACATAGAGAGGTGGTACTAGCGGATTTAGCGGCATTAAAAGTGGATAAATCCGCAGGCCCGGATGAGATGTATCCCAGGCTGTTGAGGGAGGCAAGAGAAGAGATATCAGGGGCCCAGGCAGTAATTTTCAAAACCTCTCTGGCCACAGGTGAGGTGCCAGAGGACCAGAAGACTGCTAACGTTGGCCCATTATTTAAAAAGGAAGGGATATAGCAGAAAATTACAGGCCAGTCAGTCTAACATTGGTGGTGGGGAAGTTACTAGAAAGAATTGAGGGACAGAATATATCTGCACTTGGAGAGACACAGATTAATCAGGGATAGTCAGCATGGATTTGTGAAGGAAAGGTCATGTTTGACAAATTTTTTCGAATTATTTGAGGAGGTAACCAGGAGCGTTGATGAGGGTAATGCATTTGATGTGGTCTACATGGGCTTTAGCGAGGCTTTTGATAAGGTCCCTCGTGGCAGACTGGTCAAGAAAGTAAGAGCCCATGGGATCCAAAGCAAAGTGGCATGTTGGATCCAAAATTAACTGAGAGGCAGGATGCAGAGGGTGATGGTAGAGGGATGTTTCTGTGACTGGAAGTCTATTTCCAAGAGGGTTCCTCAGGGCTCGGTGCTGGGGCCCTTGCTGTTTGTGGTGTACGTAAATGATTTGGAGTCAGATTTAGAGGGTATGATCAAGAAGTTCACGGATGACACAAAAATTGGTAGGGTGGTAAATAGTGAGGATAGCCTTAAATTGCAGGAGGATATCAATGGACTGGTCAGGTGGGCAGAGCCGTGGCAAATGGAATTCAGCCTGGAAAGGTGTGAGGTAATGCACTTGGGGAGGGCTAACAAGGCAAGGGATTACACTATGATTGCACAGAGAGACCTTGATGTGCATATCCACAGATCCCTGAAGGTAGCAGGGCAGGTAGATAAGGTGGTTAAGAAGGCATATGGGATACCTGCCTTTATTGACCATGGCATAGAATACAAGAGCAGGGAGGTTATGCTGGAACAGTATAAAACACTGCTTAAGTCACAACTGGAGTACTGCATGCAGTTGTGGTCATCACATTATAGGAAGGATGTGATTGCACTGGAGAGGGTGCAGAGCAGGTTTGCCAGGATGCTGCCAGGGCTGGAGGGTCTGAGCTATGAGGAAAGATTGGATAGGCTGGGGTTGTTTTCCTTGGAGCAGCGAAGATTGAAAGGGAACCTGATAGAGGTGTATAAGATTATCTGGGATTATGAGATTAGATAGGGTGGATAGGAAGGCACTTTTCTTGTTAGTAGACGGGTCAATAACCGGGGGCATAGATTTAAGGTAAGAGGTAGAAGGCTAAGAGGGGAGTTGAGGAAAAATTGGGAAATTGGGAGTCTTGAACTCACTCCCTGAAAGGGTGGTTGACTCAGAAACTCTCGTAACATTTAAGAAGTATTTAGATATTCACTTGTGTTGCCATAGCCTCCAGGGCTATGGGCCAGGCACTGAAAAATGGGATGTTCTGATGAGCAATGTTCTTGTCACTCAGATGTAAAACCTTTCTGCACAAGATAAAGGCAGGTGTCTCAGTCGTCAGGGCAAGTTCCCTGTGCTCTATGCAGCCTTTAGGACAAAGTGACGGTCCGGCCTTTCCTGGAAACATTATTGATGCCTGCACCTCGGCGGTGCTTGTCATTGCTGCCATAATATAATATTGTTGCCATATAATGAGTTCTCTCATTCTCTCAGTGTGCTCTCAGCATCTTTACAGAGGGGCTCGTCATCTCTTCAACATCTGTGACCACTGATGCTGTGCGCCAGCTTCTGAAGGGCTCAGATGGTGAAGGAGGTCAAAACATCAGATGCTTCTAAAGTTACATGGTTGTGTCTCCATGATATGACCCTGATCACAGAACGCAAGCGAGCTGCCCTTGGCCAGACAGGAGTCAGACATTTTCAGAGGCTATGTGAAGATTTATGGAGTGTGCACAATGCATGATGTCATCATCCTCCTGCAATCGAACGACTACTGGGGTCTCCACCATATCTCCATGACAGGAGCATTCTCACAGAGGGTATTCGCGCTGCCATAAGCTAGACTGGAGTCAAACATTTACAAATGCGATGTGAGGAACTATGGGGTCACGTCACTGCATGTCGTCATCATCCTCCACAAATGTAGCAACTATGAGGGCCTCCCGAGTGCACCTGCCTCATCTAGCCAGTGTAAGTACCTCATCCTGTCATTGTCGCCTATGAAGACGGCCTCAGCCTCATCCCCTTCAGTGTCCTCTTCATTCGAGGAGACGTGCAGCTCCTCCATCTCCTCCTCTGCCAACTCATCTCCCCACTGGAGCATCATGTTATAAAGGGAGCAGCAGACGACGACAATGCGTGACACCCTCTGCAGACTGTATTGCAGGGCTTCACCAGACTGGTCCAGGCACCGGAACCTCATCTTCAGCATCCCGATGATCTGCTCCACCAAGTTGCAAGCTGCAGCATGAGCCTATATTATAGCATTGCTCTGTTGCAGTCTAAGGCCTCCACATGGGTGTCATCAGCCACAGCCTCTGCGAGTAGTCCTTGCCCCTGAGGAGCGATCCCTGCAGCCTCTGTGGACCCTGGAAGACTGCAGGGATCTGTGACCGACTGAGGATGTAGGCATCATGACGCTCCCTGGAAACCATGAGCACATCTGCAGGTTGCATATCTGGTGGTCGCACACCAGCTGCACATTCAGCAAATGGAAGCCCTTGCGGTTGAAGTAGTCCACTGTGTGTTGCAACAGAGTTCTGAGTGCCACATGAGTCAATCACACCCTGCACCAATGGGAAACCCTAGATCTGGGCGAATCCAATCACTCTTGCATCCTGGCTGTCCTGGTCCCGGGCGAAATGCACAAAGTTGTGTGCCCTCGTGAAGATTGCATCCACGACCTCATGGATGCATTTGTGGGTGGAAGCTTGAGAGATCCCACAGAGGTCACTTGTGGAGCCCTGAAAGGAGCTACTGGCATAGAAATTGAGCACCATGGTCACTTTCACAGCCACTGGCTGTAGATGCCCTCCATGTCCCTGTGGTACCAAATCCTGCAGTAAACGGCAGATGTGAGCAACAAGTTCCCTAGAATGTGCAGTCTTTGGCGACACTGGTTCTTGGTCATCTGCAGGAATGAAAGGCGGCGTCTATAGACGAGGCGCTGACCAGCATTGGCTCGCTGTGACTCTTGGGTGGCATGTGTGGGAACCCTTGCCACCCCTTCTTCCTGAGGTTACTACTTCTGCCCTTGTGCAGCCAGGAGCCTCAGTTGCTCTCTCCTCTGTCTTCTTCATGCTCTCTCAGCCATCAGGCATGCAGCCAGTTCACCAGGCTCCATGATCCAGATGCAGTCCTCCTGCAGGATATGAGAGAGAGACACATGGTTAGCATAGATATACTAAGAACCTGTCCTAGTTAAGTGTGATGGCCCCTTAACGCTTCTGGAGAGTGCTGACCACCACTCGGATGGCCAGAGGTTAGTGCGCTGCATGGCTGCCCTGTTAGCTTGAACCATGGTGGAGACTGGTCCAAACCAGGATGCTGACATTGCAAGAGGCTGTGAGCGCTTCCGTCAGTGACTGCTACATAGCCAGCTTTAGCGAGGAGATTGTACATGTGTAGTCCAGCTGCTCTGCAGTCCACTAACGTGCTCATGAATTTTCAGTCTGTGTCAGTAGGGGGTGAGGGTGGGGAGCTCAGCAGGACTTGGTGGCACTTTGATGTCTGTGTTGCTTGAGTGGGCAGATAAGCTATGACCCAACCCCAATCATTTCAATGTGTCTGCACCTGAACTGTCTCAGTTGCAGAGGAATGGTCACTTTCTACAGGGTTCCCAAATGCATGACCACCTCCCTTGCCCATCCTACACCCCTACCCCAAATGCTTGTGTGCTGTATTTAACGGCAGGGCTGCCCTTGCCCACCCCCCCACCAGTCACCTCAACGACAAGGCCGCTTGCCCCCCACCCCCCCGCCTCAAGTCGCCTCAATGGCAAAGTTGCACTTGCTCTCCGCTCCCCCTCAAATGTCGCCTCAGAGACATGGTTGCCCTTTCCCCCTGACTCCACCCCTCCCACCAGTTGGGCATGATGGTACTTAACCCTGGCTCCCAGCACCCCTGAAGCCTGTAAAGCAACAGGTAACCCTGGCGAGTTCTGCAGAACGTTGCTGTGCACTTACCTCCAGTTCACCCAAAGTGCAGGCTGCCAAGTGCATGTTGCCTCTGTGCTGTTGTGAAACACATCGGCCTGCTTTCCCACCGACGTGGATGGACAATCTAGTAGAGGTGCGAGAGCCTGGCAGGATGATAATGATGTGCTGATCTATTACAATGAGGTTACGGATGACTGATGGCAGGAAACGTGGCCCACCATTGGTGGGCTGAACGGACAATCGCCTTCCTGGTGTCGTGAAACCAATTGTGCCATATTATCTGCTCACACCACCTATCACGCCTGCCGCCAGCGGGCATGGAAAATTCCGCCCTGGTGTGTGAATTATTTGAAAAGTAAATGTAGTGACAAAAGCAGATTCGTATCCTATTCCATAGTTGGAAGATTGTATTGAGAAGGTGGATAATCAAAGTTTATCACAAAGATTGACTTGCTGAGATGATACTAACAAGTGCCGTTATCGGAGAGAGCAAAGGAGATATTGGCTTTTGTGATGCCAGATGGACTATATCAGTTTAAAGTTATGCCATTTGGTATGAAAATGCACCGACAACATTTCAAAGACTGACAAAGTAATTGCAAGGCTGAGCAATTGTGCTGTTTATACTGACAATTTGATAGTTTTCAGTCGATGTGGGAGGAACATTCACAACATCTGAAAGAACTGTTTGATCAACAGCAAGAAGCTAATTTGGAATTCCATTGTAAAGTGGGTGCTGCGGTAACCTGCTGACTTGCTTTTAAATTTAAAATTTGTTTTGGACTGTTGCCTTAAAGGAGTTGTGTCATTGGGAGTTAGGTTAATTAAGAATTTTAGGATTTGTTGTAGTTTTAAGTAACTGTAATCTTATATATGTGCTTGAAATCTTTTCTTTTATTAATAAATATTTTAATTTAATTTTTAAAATCCCTAAAGGTGTCAGTTCTGAATTCAAATCTTCTTGTAATACAAATTGCAAAACCATTGTGATAGCGTGGCCAAGTTTCCCTTGCGGATTTGGTCCACCTGGCATGTCATAACAAATGAAAAAGGTGCAATAACATTAATCAGTATATTAAATAGACCACCAACTAGTGGGAGGCCTGTAGAGAAACAAATTTGCAAAGAAATTACAGAGAGTTGCAAGGATTATAGAACAATTATAATGGGGGACTTCAATTATCTGAATATGGACTGGGATAGGAATAGTGCAAAGGGACATTCCTGGAGAGGGTTCAAGATAATTTTCTGTGGCAGAGTCAGAGTAAAGGACCCCTAGGAAACAGTGACCATAACATGGTTGAATTTAGCATTCAGTTTGAGAGTGAGAAACTTGGATTGGAAACAACTGTGCTAAATTTAAATAAGGGTAATTAGAAAGGAGTGAGCACAGAGTTGGCTGGAATGGACTGGGAAAGGAGTTTAGCAGAAAAGACGGTTGATGAATAATGGCAGACATTTAAGGGAATAGTTTATGACTCACAACAAAGATATAGCCCGGTGAGGAAGAAGGATTCTAGGAAGGGGATAAATCAACCATGGTTAACCAAGGGAGTTAAGGATAGTATCAAATTGAAAGAAAAAACATACAATGTGACAAAGCTTAGTGCTAAGCCAGAGGATTGAGAAAATTTTAAAAACCAACAAAAGATGACCAAAAATAATAAAGAGGGAGAAAACAAACTTTGAGGGCAAACTTGCAAGTAATATAAAAACGGACAGTAAGAGCTTCTTTAAATATATAAAAAGGAAGAGAAGGGCCAGAGTGAACATAGGCCCCATGGAGAACGAGGCTGGAGAAATAACAATGGGGAGCCAGGAAATGGCAGAGGAGTTGAATAAATATTTTCCATCAGTCTTCCTGGTAGAAGGCACTAATAGCATTCCAAATATACAAAATAATCAAGGGGCAAAAGGGGGGAATGAAATAAATACAGCAACTATCACGAGAGAAAAAGTACTAGGGAAACTTTTGGGGCTAAAGGTCGATAAGTCCCCTGGACTTGATGGGTTATTTCCTAGGATATTAAATTAAGTAGCTACACAGATAGTGGATGCACTGTTAGTAATCTTCCAAGAATCCTTAGATTGTGGAAAAGCCCAAGAAGATTGGAAAACCGTCAATGTCACGCCTTTGTTCAAAAAGGGAGACAAAAAACAGATAACTATAGGCCAGTTAGCTTAACATCCGTCATTTGGAAATTTTTAGAGTTTATTATAAAGGATGTAATAACAGAGCATTTAGAAATATATAATATAATCAAGCAGAGTCAGCATGGCTTCATGAAGGGGAAATCATGCCTGACAAATTTATTAGGATTCTTTGAGGAGGTAACAAGCAGGATAGATAAAGGGGAACCAGTACATGTAATATATTTGGATTTCCAAAAGGCATTCAATAAGATACCACATATAAGGCCACTTAATAAGAGCCCATGGTGTTGGGGGTAGTATATTAGCATGGATTGAAGGTTGGCTAACTAATAGAAGCTAGAGAGTTGGGATAAGGGGTGCATTTTCAGAATGGCAACTTGTAACTAGTGGAGTGCCACAGGGGTCTGTGCTGGGGCCATTATTATTTACAAAATATATTAATGACTTAGATGAGGGAAGTGAATGCACTATCACCAGGTTTGCAGATATTAAAATAGACACAAAAATAGGTGGGAAGGCAAGTGGTGAGGGTGACACAAAGAGTCTACAGAAGGATATAGACAGGTTAAGTGATTGGGCAAAAAACTTGGCTGATGGAATATAATGTGGGAAAATGTGAATAGGCAGGATGCATAGAGGAGCTGAATACTATTTAAATGGAGAAAGACTGCAGAAAGCTACAGCACAGAAGGATTTGGAAGTCCTCATGCATGAATTCCAAAAAGCTAACATACAAGTTCAGCAGGTATCAGGGATGGCAAATGGAATGTTGGCCTTTATTTCAAAGGGAATGGAGTATAAAAATAGGGAAGTCTTGCTAAAACTATACAAAGCACTGTTTGGACTACATCTAGAATACTGTGAACAGTTTTGGTCCCCCTTATCTAAGGAAAGATATACTGGCATTGGAGGCAGTCCACAGATTGTTCACTAGGTTGAGCCCAGGTATGGAGGCTTTTTCTTATGAGGGGTTGAGTAGATTTGGCCTGTATTCATTGGGGTTTAGAGGAATGAGAGGCGACCTTATTGAAACAAATAAGATTCTTAGCGGGCTTGATAGGGTAGGTGCTGAGAGGCTGTTTCCCCTTGTGGGAGAATCTAAGACCAGAGGGTATAATCTCAGAGTAAGGGGTCATCCATTTAAGACAAAGATGAGTAATTTCTTCTCTCAGAAGGTAGTGAATCTGTGGAATTCTTTACCGCAGAGGGCTGTAGAGGCTGGGTCGTTAAGTATATTCAAGGCTGAGATAGACATATTTTTAATCAGTAAGGGGATCAAGGGTTATGGGGAAAAGGCAGGAAATTGGAGTTGAGGATTATCAGATCAGCTATGATCTCATTGAATGGCAGAGCAGACTCGGTGGGCCGAATGGCCTGTTCTGTTCCTATGTCTTATGGTCCTATGGTATGTTTCTGGTCCAACAACAGGGCACGCGCTGTTGGACCTGGTTCTAGGGAATGAGTTGGCCCAAGTGGATCAAATAACAGTGGGAGGGCATTTAGGGAACAGTGACCATTGTATCATAAGGTTGAGGTCGGCCATGTAGAAGGACAAGGAGCAATCCAGAGCAGGGATAATTAATTGGGGGAAAGCCAACTTTAATGGGAATGAGAATGCATCTGAGTTGAGTGAGTTGGAATCAAATATTGGCAACAATGACAGGAGCTGAACAATGGGCTACCTTCAAAGAGCTAGTATTGCGGGCAATGTCAAGGTATATTCCCTTGAAGGGGAAAGGTGGGACAAATAAGTTTAGAACACCCTGGATGACCAGAGAAACAGAGGTGAAGGTGTATGACAGATGTCAGGTAGAAAATGCAATGGAGAATCAGGCTGAATATAGAAAACCAGAGGGGAAGTGAAAAAACTAATCAGAAATACAAGGAAGGAGCATGAAAAGAAACTAGCAGCTAACATAAAAGGGAATCCCAAAGTCTTCTGTAAGCACGTAAATAATAAAAGGGTGGTAAAAGGGTAGGGCCAATTAGGGATAAAAGAGACTTTCATGTGGAGGCAGAAGTAGCGGAGGTATTAAACGAGTATTTTGCATCTATCTTTACAAAGGAAGAGGATGCTTCCCAGGCCGAGGTGAGAAAGGATGTAACTGGTACACTTGAGGAATTTACAATTGAGAAAGAGGAGGTATAGCAAGGCTAGCTTTACTTAAAATTGATAAGGTACCGGACCGGATGAGATGCAACTGAGGATACCAAGGGAGGTGAAAGTGGAAATTTCAGAGGCACTGGTGATAATTTTCCAGTCTTCCTTAGACAACAGGGGTGATGCCAAATGACTGAAGAATTCCGAATGTTACACCCTTGTTCAAAAAGGGGTGCAAGGATAATGCCAGCAACTACAGACCAGTCAATTTGAATCCAGTGGTATAGGGAAACTTCATGGCATTGGTGCAATAATTGGAGATGACCTTGGTCCAGGAGATCAGGATGTAGAATTGGTTTGGGTGGAGATGAGGAATAGTAGGGGAAAGATGGATGTAGATAGGTTGAGTGAGTGGGCAAAAATCTGGCTGATAGAGTATAATGTGGGAAAATGTGAAGTTGTTTACTTTGGCAGGAAGAATAAAAAAGCTGAGTGGTACTTAAATGGAGAACGGCTGCAGAATTCCGAGGTGCAGAAGGATCTAGGTGTCCTAGTACATGAGTCACAAGTTAATATGCAGGTACAGCAAGTGATCAAGAAGGCTAATGGAATGCTATCCTTTATTATGAGAGGAATTGAACATAAATGTAAGGATGTCATGCTTTAGTTATACAAGACATTCGTGAGACCACGTCTCGAACATTGTGTTTTGGTCTTCTTATTTAAGGATGTAAATGCGTTGGCAAGGTGGACGTGGAAAGGATGTTACCTCTTGTGGGTGAGTTGCTATTTTAGAACAGAGATGGGGACTTTTTTTCTCTCAGAGGATTGTGTGACTTTGGAACTCTGCCTCAGAAGGCGGTGGAAGCGGGCTCATTGAATATTTTTGAGGCAGAGGTAGACAGATTCTTGTTAGACATGGGAATCGAAGGTTACTGGGAGTAGAAAGGAATGTGAAACACAAAACAGAACAACCATGATCTTATGGAATTACAGAGCAGGCTCGAGGGGCTTCTGCTCCTATTTCGTATGTTCATATAATAAAGCTGTTTCAAAACTATGCTGTATTTTACCTTACTGGCCAGAGACATGTGATGCTGAACTGAAAGCAACAACATGTCACTTCTTGAGAAAATATCTATCAAAGCTGTGATAAAATTGGGGTGAAATTTGTGAAGGGTTTTCTTTACAAATTATTGTAAATAATGTATTATACATCTCAGAGCCACAGAACCAAAGTTTAATAATGATTAGGCAGATGGATAAATTAT
Organism: Carcharodon carcharias; assembly: GCF_017639515.1. Lineage (NCBI taxonomy): Eukaryota > Metazoa > Chordata > Chondrichthyes > Lamniformes > Lamnidae > Carcharodon > Carcharodon carcharias. The sequence continues at coordinate 155,670,924 of NC_054476.1, read as the reverse complement.
GTGTAAAAGTAAATGGAATGTGAGATACCAGCCAGCAAATTTTTGAACCAAAGCATTGGTAAGTTTGTTCAGCAAATTATTTTGGAGGATGATTTTAGTCTCATTTAGCATGCAGAATTAGTTGGCACTTTTTTATCATTTGTAAATTAGTTCTCCATGTAGCAGCATAGATTTGTACTCAGTGATGCCTGTTACATTGGCACAAGCCCAAAGCACTATGTGGTTTCAACTGAATTTACTGCGCTATTTTTATTTTTACAGAAAAAGACTTTAAAATGGCTTTAATTTTATGGCCAGAATTTTATGATTCTACTGGTGGGTTCTGAGGGGGCGGGTGAGTCTGAATTTACACGGGTAGGGTTCCCTCCAGGTTCCCGCCCACCTAACCTGGTAGTGAATTTACAGCAGGGCGGGCAGGGCCTCGGAAGGGAAGCCTGCCCTTGCCACAATTAAGGCCCTTAAGTGGCCACTTAAGGGCCTTCCTGCCCAGGCTCAATTTTTAGGCTGACAGGCGAATGACAGCTCAGCAGGGAAAATCCGAAAATTAACTGAGTTCGATCTCGGGCAGGAAAGCAGGACAGGAGGATGAGTGGGGGGGGGGGGGTGCCTCCATCAGAAGGCCCCTTTTGACTGGGTCACCCTCCCCTTACGGACCGGTGATCTGACTCCCCATCACCACCCCCATCCCCCATGGCCTATTCCCTGAGACCCCAATAGCCCCCCCTCATGACACCCAGCGTTGCCTAAGCTCCCCGCCCTAGGACCCCCTACACTTACCTGTCCTCCAGATCCCTGGACTTAGTTCCAGGCAGCTCCCTGCATTGCTTCTTCCGGCCACTGCAGCACTGTGCCTGGGCAGTTTGGAGAGCTATTGGCCAATCAGATTGGCCAGCTACTCTCCAATGCGGGACTTCCTCCTGGGTGAATGCGGAAGTCCTGCCTTATGCCAATCCACACTCATTAGAGCATAAAGTGTCATAGGGGCTGCTGGAGTCGGCAGGGATGTGTTCCCCCACCACCCTGAAAATTCAGGTCTATGTTTTTTTTTCCAATTTGTCCCTTAATAAACCTTACCTCCAGTGCTCCTTGCAGGAATTTTGGCTGGGAAAGGGATAGAGATAAACCTGAGCACATTAGGTTAATGGATGCAAAAGCAACTAGCAGCAACCACATAAAACGTCCAAGCATCTGATTCCTTCATTTACTCGTTCTTTCTGTAACTCTATGGAACGACAAGAAGTAATAGTAGCAAGTGCCTGTGAAAGGCCCCAAAATTTGTTATGGCTATGTATGCAGCATTTGTAATTTTGTGTTGATGCAAGAAGCTAGAAATCCTATCCACTGGAACCTTATTGCGAGAGTGCTACACTAAATCTGGGACATATTATACATTATATAGGAACATTTGATATTGTGATAGACTAAAGATACATGATTTATTACCATCATCTTTATTTCCTGCCTTATTGAACAGAAGATTTTCCACTAAAGAGTTACTGAAGTTAATCAAATGGAACTGCAGACTCATTCTGCAGTACTGACATTAATTTATGTGGAGCAGCCTGTAGATGCGCTTATATTAAAGAAGCCAAAATCCTCTGTATGGCAAGCAAGATAATGGCAAGCTTTTTTATACAGTATGATGCTCCATCCTGTGGTCCAGCTGAAAAATTACAACATTTATACATACCGCATGCAACTGCTCAATTGCAATGAATGTCACAAGATAATTATGGATGAAGGTGGTCATTTGACTTATCTAATTCAGAGAGATTCTAAATATCAGAGAGATTCTAACTATCAGGGGAGGTGATGGCATAGTGGTATTATAGTGGACTAGTAATCCAGGGTAATCCTCTGGGGAGCCAAGTTCAAATCCTGCCTCGGCAGATGGTGAAATCTGAATTCAATAAAAAAAAATCAGGAATTAAAAATCCAATAATGATCATGATTGTTGTAAAAACCCATCGGGTTCACTAATACCCTTTAGGGAAGGAAATCTGCCATCCTTTCCTGGCCTACATATGACTCCAGACCCACAGCGATGTGGTTGACTCTTAAATGCCCTTGCAAAACTGCTACAAAGACATGAAAGTGGATAGACCACCTGGCGCTGACAATGGCAAAGTCCTCCTTACTAACATCTGGGGGATTGTGCCAAAATTGGGAGAGCTATCTCACAGACTAGTCAATCAACATCCTGACATAGTCATCCTCACAGAATCAAATCTTACAGGTAATGCCTCACCATCCCTGGATATGTCCTGGCCCACTGGCAGGACAGGCCCAGCAGTGATGGAGGCATAGTGGTATACAATCAGGAGGGAACTGCCCTGGGAGTGATGTTCAACATTGACTCTGGACCTCATGGCATCATGTCAAACGGGCAAGGAAATCACCTACTGTCCTCACTCAGCTGATGAATCAGTGCTCCTCCATGTTGAACATGTTGGAAGCACTGAGGGTGGCAAGGGCACAGAATGTATGCTGGGTGGGGGACTTCAATATCCATCACCAAGAGTGGCTTGGTAGCACCACTGCTGGCTGAGTCTTAAATGACATAGCTGCTAGACTTGGTCTGTGGCAGGTGGTGAGGGAAAAACATATGTGACCTCATCCTCACCAACCTACCTGCTGCAGATGCATCTGTCCATGACAGTATCGGTAGGAGTGACTACTGCACAGTTCTTATGCAGACGAAGTTCCACCTTCACATTGAAGATACCCTCCATCATGTTGTGTGATACTACCACTGTGCTAAAAGGATTTTGAACAGATCTAGCAACTCAAGATTGAGCATCCATGAGGTGCTGTGGGCCATCAGCAACAGCAGAATTGTACTCAAACACAATCTGTAACCTCATGGCCAGGCATATCCCCCACTCTATCATTACCATCAAGCCAGGGGGTCAACCCTGGTTCAATGAAGAGTGCAGGAGGGCATGCCAGGAGCAGCAACCAGGCATACCTAACCTGGTGAAGCTATAAAACAGGGCTATTTGCATGCCAAGCAGCAAGTGATAGACAGGGCTAAGCGATCCCACAACCAATGATCAGATCTAAGCCTGCCACATTCAGTTGTGAATGGTGGTGGACAATGAAACAACTCACCAAAGGAGGAGGCTCCACAAATATCCCCATCCTCAATGATGGAGGAGCCTAGCACAGCAGTGCAAAAGATAAGGCTGAAGCATTTGCAACAATCTTCAGCCAGAAGTGCTAAGTGGATGATCCACCTCGGCCTCCTCCAGAGGTCCCCAGCATCACAGGTGCCAGTCTTCAGCCAATTCGATTCACTCCACGTGATATCAAGAAACGGCTGAAGGCACTCGAGGCTGCAAAGGCTATGGGCCCTGACAATATTCCGGCAACATACTGAAGACTCGTGCTCCAGAACTAGCCAAGCTGTTCCAGTTCAGCTATAACATTGGCATCTACCTGCTATATGGAAAATTGCCCAGGTATGTCCTGAACACAAAAAGCAGGACAAATCCAATCCGGCCAATTGCCGCCCCATCAGTCTACTCTCAATCATCAGCAAAGTAATGGAAGGAGTCATGAACAGTGCTATCAAGCGGCACTTGCTTAGCAATAATCTGCTCACTGATGTCCATTTTGGGTTCCACCAAGGCCACTCAGCTCCTGACCTCATTACAGCCTTGGTTCAAACATGGACAAAAGAGCTGAACTCCCGGGGTGAGGTGAGAGTGACTGCTCTTGACATCAAGGCAGCATTTGAGCGAGTGTGGCATCAAGGAGCCCTAGCAAAATTGAAGCCAATGGGAATCAGGAGGAAAACTCCCCACTGGTTGGAATCATACCTAGCACAAAGGAAGATGGTTGTTGGAGGTCAGTCACTTCAGCTCCAGGATATCACTGCAGGAGTTCCTCAAGGTAGTGTCCTAGCACCAACCATCTTCAGCTGCTTCATCAATGACCTTCCTTCCATCACAAGGACAGAAGTGGAGATGTTCGCTGATGATTGCACCATGTCAGCACCATTTGCGACTCCTCAGATACTGAAGCAGTCCATGTCCAAATGCAGCAAGACCTGGACAATATCCAGGCTTGGGCTGACAAGTGGCAAGTAACATTCATGCCACCTAAGTGTCAGGCAATGACTATCTCCAATAAAAGAAAATCCAGCCATTGCCCCTTGATGTTCAATGGCATTACCATCACTGAATCCCCCACTATCAACGCCCTGGGAGTTACCATTGACCAGAAACTGAACTGGACTAGCCATATGAATACTGTGGCTATGAGAGCAGGTCAGAGGCTAGGAATCATGCGACAGGTAACTCACCTCCTGACTCCTCAAAGCCTGTCCACCATCTACAAGGCACAAGTCAGGAATGTGATGGAATATTCCCCATTTGCCTGGATGAGTGCAGCTCCTACCACACTGAAGAAGCCAGCCACCATCCAAGATAAAGCTGTCCGCATCCACATTCACTCCCTCCACCACCGATGCACAGTAGCAGCAATGTGTACCATCTACAAGATGCACTGCAGGAATTCACCAAGGCTCCTTTGACAGCACCTTCTAGACCCATGACCACTACCACCTAGAAGGACAAGGGCAGCAGTTAAGTGGGAACACCACCACCTGGAAGTTCCCCTCCAAGTCATTTGCCATCCTGACTTGGAAATACGTTGCCGTACCTTCACTGTCGCTGGATCAAAATCCTAGAACTCCCTTCCTAACAGCACTGTGGGTGAACCTACACCACATGGACTGTAGCAGTTCTAGAAGGCAGCTCACCACCACCTTCTCAAGGCCAATTAGGGATGGGCAATAAATGCTGGCCCAGCCAGCAAAGCCTGCATCCCGTGAATGAATAAAGCAAAAATCTACACCCTGTTTTAGGATTCAATTGTTTCATAAATAATTCCAGGTGTTTTTCCCTCCACTACCCGATCTAGAAGTTTATTCCACATTTAAATTAACAGGTGTGTGAGGAACAATTTCTTGATATTGGTCCTAAAAGAACCCTTGTCTAGTTTAAAACAAAAACAGAATTACCTGGAAAAACTCAGCGGGTCTGGCAGCATCGGCGGAGAAGAAAAGAGTTGAAGTTTCGAGTCCTCATGACCCTTTTGTCCAGTTTAGCTGTGTCTTCAAATTCTACACCCAGAGTTCAATTTAAAGTAATACATCAGGTTAACTTTTTCCATATTCGTAACAATCTTATATATTCTATAAGATCACCTATCAGATGCCTCATTTCCAGGTTGAAAAGCCAAAATTCTCCAGTTCTCTCTCAATTCATACCCTTCACACTGAGGATTTGCCTCCTTGTTCTTCTCTGTACTGCCTCCAAAGCTTAAGTGTCTCTCCTGTTTTTTTAAAATTCTGTCACAGGATGTAGGCATCACTGGCTAGGCCAGAATTTGTTGCCCTTTCCTAATTGCCCTTGAGAAGATAATGGTGGGCTGCCTCTTTGAACCGCTTCAGTCCATGTTCTGTAAATACACCCACAGTGCTTTTGGGGAGGGATTTCCAGGATTTTGACCAAGAGACAGTGAAGTCCCAAGTCAGGATGGTATGTGGCTTGGAAGGGAAGTTGCAGGTGGTGGTGTTCCCATGCATCTGCTGCCCTTGTCTTTCTTGGTGGTAGAGGTAGAGGGAAGTTGCTGTCAAAGAAGCCTTGGTGAGTTGCTGCAGTGCATTTTGTAGATGGGATACACTGCTGCCATTGTGCTTTGATGGTGGAGAGAGTGATTGCTTAAGGTAGTAGAAGGGTTGCCAATCAAGCGGGCTGCTTTGTCCTGGACGGTGTCGAGCTTGAGTGTTGTTGGAGCTGCATTCATTCAGGCAAGTGGAGAGTACTCCATCACACTCCTGATTTGTGCCTTGCCGATGGTGGACAGGCTTTGGGGTGTCAGGAAGTGAGTTACTCACCACAGAATTCCCAGCCTCTGACCTGTTCTTGTAGCCACAGTATTTATGTGGCTAATCCAATTCAGTTTCTAGTCAAGGGTAGCCCCGAGGCTGTGGATAGTGGCAGGGCCAGGGAGAGAAATCTCAGGCTTTGCTGGCTAGGCCAGCATTTATTGCCCATCCCTAATTGCCCTTGAGAATGTAGTAGTGAGCTGCCATCTTGAACCAAAGAAGTTCATGTGGTGTAGGTACTCCCACAGTGCTGATAGGGAGGGTTCCAGGGTTTTACCAGGTTCCAGGTGAAGGGACAGCAATATATTTCTAAGTCAGATTGGTGAATGGCTTGGAGGGGAGCATCCAGGTAGCAGTATTCCCATGCCATCTGATGCCCTTGTCATTCTCGATGGTAGTGGTCGTGGATTTGGAAGGTGCTGTCTAAGGACACTTGCTGCAGTGCATTTTGTAGATGGTACACACTGCTGCTACTGTGCATCGCTGGTGGAGGGAGTGAATGTTTGTGGATGGGGTGCCAATCAAATGGGCTGCTTTGTCATGGATGGTGGCAAGCTTCTTGACTGTTGTTAGAGCTGCACTCCCAGGCAAGGGGAGAGTGTTCCATCACACTCCTTACTTAGAGTCATAGAGGTCTACAGCACAGAAAAAGGCCCTTCAGCCCATTGAGTCTGCGCCGGTCAAACAAGTACCTAACTATTCTAATCCCATTTTCCAGCATTAGGCCCATAATCTTGCACGCCAAGCATTACAAGTGCACATCCAAATACTTATTAAATATTATGAGGGTTTGTGCCTCTACAACCCTTTCAGGCAGTGAGTTCCAGATTCCCACCAGCCTCTGGGTGAAAAATTCTTCCTCACATCCCCTCTGAACTTCTTGCCCCTTACCTTAAATCTATGCCCCCTGGTTATTGATCCCTCCACCAAGGGGAAAAGTTCCTTCCTGACTACCCTATATGCCTCTCATACTTGTGCCTTGTAGATTGTGAACAAGCTTTAGGGCGTCAGGAGGTGAGTTACTTGCCTCTGACCCGCTCTTGTAGTCACAGTATTTATATAGCTAGTCCAGTTGTTTCTGATCGCCCCAGGGTGCTGATAGTGGGGGATTCAGCGATGGCAATGCCATTGAATATCAAGAAGCGATGGTTAGATTCTTTCTTGTTGGTGATGGTCGTTGCCTGGCACTTGTGTGGCATGACTGTTACTTGCCACTTATCAGCCCTTGCCTGGATGTTGTCCAGGTCTTGCTACATTTGGATACGGACTGCTTCAGTATCTGTGGAGTTGCAAATGGTGCTGAACATCAATGAGCATCCCCACTTCTCACCTTATGATGGAAGGTCATTGATGAAGCAGCTGAAGATGGTTGGGCCTAGGGCACTACCCTGAGAACTCCTGCAGGGATCTCCTGGTGCTGAGATGACTGACCTCCAATAGCCACAATCATCTTCCTTTGTGCTAGGTACGACTCCAACCAGCGGAGAGTTTCCCCCTACCCCAATTCCCATTGACTCCAGTTTTGCTAGGACTCTTTGATGACACACTTGGAGAGGCAGGGATTATTCAAGGACAGTCAGCATGGTTTTGTTAAGGGGAGGTCATGTCTGACAATTTCATTGAATTTTTTGAAGAGGTGACCAGGTGTGTAGATGAGGGCAATGCATTTGACATAGTCTACTTGGACTTCAGCAAGGCTTATAAGGTCCCACATGGGAGACTGATAACGAAGGTAAGAGCCCATGGGATACAAGGCAATTTGGCAAATTAGATCCAGAATTGGCTGAGTGGCAGGAAGCAGAAGATGATGGTCGAGGGGTGTTTTTGTGACTGGATGCCTGTGTCCAGTGGGGTTCCACAGGGATCGGTGTTGGGTTCCTTGCTGTTTGTGGTATACATAACGATTTAGACTTCAACATAGGAGGGTTGATCAGTAAGTTCGTGGATGACACGAAAATTGGTGGGGTGGTAAATAGTGAGGAGGATAGCCTTAGGTTACAGGAGGAAGCTGGTCAGATGGGCTGATCAGTGGCAAATGGAATTTAATCCAGATAAGTGTGAGGTGATGCACTTGGGCAGGACAAACAAGGCATGGGAATACACAATGAACAGTAGGACCCTGGGAAGTACCGAGGATCAGAGGGACGTTGGTGTGCATGTCCATTGGTCCCTTAAGGTAGTGGGACAGGTAGATAAGATGGTTAAGAAGGCATATGGGATATTTGCCTTTATTAGCTGAGGAATAGAATATACTAGCAGGGAGGTTATGCTGGAATTGTATAAAATGCTGGTTAGGCCGCAGCTAGAGTATCGTGTGCAGTTCTGGAATCTGCATTGTAGGAAGGATGTGATTACACTAGAGAGAGTGCAGAGGAGATTTACCAGGATGTTGCCTGGGCTGGACAGTTTTAGTTATGAGGAAAAATTGGATAGACTGGGGTTATTTTCCCTGGAGCAGAGGAGATTGAGGGGAAACGTGATTGAGGTGTATAAAATTATGAGGGGCATAGATAGGGTAGACAGGAAAGAACTTTTCCCCTTGATGGAGAGATCAATAACTAGGGGGCATAGATTTAAGGTAAGGGTCAGGAGGTTTAGAGGGGGTGTGAGGAAGAATTTTTTTCAGCCAGAGGGTGGTGGGAATCTGGAACTCACTGCCTGAAAGGGTGGTAGATGCAGAAACCCCCATAACATTTAAGAAGCATTTGGATGTGCACTTGCAATGCCATGGCATACAAGGCTATGGGCCTAATGCTGGAAAATGGGATTAGAATAGTTAGGTACTTGTTTGACCGGTGCAGACTCGATGGGCCAAAGGGCCTTTTTCTGTGCTGTTGACCTCTATGACTTGGTCAATGTGGCATTGATGTCAAGGGCACTCACTCTCACCTCACCTCTTCAGAGTTCAGCTCTTTTGTTCACGCTTGAACCAAGGCTGTAATGACATCAGGAGCTGAGTGGAACCCAAACTGAGTGTCAGTGAGCAGGTCATTGCTAAACTTCGCCAGATTGACACCTCATTTTTAGGTATGCCTGGTGCTGCTCCAGGCATGCCCTCCTGCACTCTCCATTGAACCAGGGTTGATCTCCTGGGTTGACGATAATGATAGAATGGGGGGCTATGCCGGTTTATAAGGTTACAGATTGTAGTTGCATACAATTCTGCTGCTGATGTCCCACAGTGCCTCATGGATGCCAAGTTTTGAGCTGCTAGATCTATTTGAAATCTATCTCATTCAGCATGGTAGTATTGTCACATAACACAATGAAGGGTAACATCACCTGACTTTGCTCCTGCATCAGCTTATTTTGTTACTGAAACCCTCATTCATGCCTTTATTATCTCAAAACATCTCTATAATTCCATACACTATACTTGACTATTCCAGTGCAGATGTGAAGATGGACTTTGTCTCCACAGGCACTGTGTGCTGGTCACTCCAACCAATACTGTAATGGACAGATCGCATAAGCACTGTGTGCTGGTTACTCCAACCAATACTGTAATGGACAGATGCATCTGCGACAGGTAGATTGGTGAGGACGAGGTCAAGTAGGTTTTTCCCTCTTGGTTCCTTCACCACCTGCCACAGACCCAGTCTAGCAGTTATGTCCCTTAGGACTCAGCCAGCTCAGTTAGCAGTGATGCTACAGAGCCACTCTTGCTGATGGACACTGAACTTCCCCTCCCAGAGTACATTTTATGTCTTGCCACCCTCTGTGCTTCTTCCAAGTGGTGTTCAACATGGAGGAGTACTGATTCGTCAGCTGAGGGTGGGGGTGGAGTAGTGGAGAGGGGTTAGAGGTGGTAACCTTGAGGTTTACTTGCCCATGTTTGACTTGATGCCATTAGACTTCATGGAGTCCAGAACTCCCAGGGCATCTCCCTCCTGACCGTATACCACTGTGCTGCCAGCTCTGGTGTGTCTGTCCTGTCGGTGAAATAGGACAAACCCAGGGCTGGTGATGATGGTGTCTGGGACATTGAATTTCATGTGGGCCTGAATTTTTCGCTTGCTGGGCGCGTGCGATTAGCAGGCCCAGGAGTGGACAGGAAACAGGCCCCCGACTGCCATTACATGCTGGCTGGCCAATTAACAGCCAGCCAGTGTGAAACAAGAGCTGAGAAAGGCTCAGCATCACTAGTGGGGGCAGGAAGAGGGCGGATGCCAACGTCACTGCGGATGCTGGTTGGCGCTTCCAGTGAGCTCCCTGAAGGCAGACAGCAGCCTTAGGGACCTGCAGACTACCACAGAATAAATGAAACAACAAAAATGCTGCAAAATATGTCCATGCAGCACCATCAAGCACCTGAAAGCATATCTCATAAAAAAAATCAGTCCCCAAGGTACCTCTGTTTTATTTCCCCATGGAGATTTCACCTGCCCTGGATTGAGATTTCAGCAAAAATGTAAAGACAGCCTGGCCAATTGGCCCACCACCAGTCATAAAAGTGGATGGGGCCACGAAAATTCTCTTTGAATTGCCTCCTTAATGGGCTTGATTTCCCGCTTAATTGTCAGCGGGCACGTTTCTGATTGCTGCATACGCCTGCCAAGCGAGATATCATGTGAGTGTGTGACGAAGTCGGGGTGCTCGCACGACGTCATCTCGCGCTACTTGTGGGTGGATGGGTCAGGTACGCACCCATCCGTGGGACGGAAAATTCTGGCCCTTGAATATTTTTAAGGCAGAGCTAGATAGATTCTTGATTAACAACGGGGTGAAAGGTTATCGGGGGTAGGCAGTAATAAGGGGTTGAGGTTACATTCAGATTAGCCATGATCTTATTGAATGGCAGAGCAGGCTTGAGGGACCGAGTGGCCTACTCCTGCCCCTAATTCATATGTTCGTATGTCTGTAAGGTATAATTCCGTGAGTGTGACTATGTCAGGTTGTTGTTTAACTAGTCTGTGGGACAGCTCTTCCAATTTTGGCACAAGCCCTCAGGTGTTAGTAAGGAGGACTCTGCAGGGTCATCAGGGCTCAGTTTTGCCGTTGTCACTTCCAACGCCTAGGTCGTGCTGATTGGTCATCTGGTTTCATTCCTTTTAGATTTTGTAGTGATTTGTACAATTGAGTGGCTTTTTAGGCACTTCAGAGGGCATTAAAGAGTCCACCACATTGCTATGGACCTGGAGTTACATGTATGTCAGACCATGTAAGGATGATAGATTTCATTCCCTAAGGGATATTAGTGAAACAGATGGGTTTTTACAACAATTGACAATGGTTTCATGGTCACGATTACCAAGACTAGCTTTTTAACTCAAAATTTATTAACTGAATTAAAATCCCACCACTGCTGTGGTGGGATTCAAACCCATGCCCCCAGAGCATTAGCCTGGGCTTCTGGATTATGAGTCCAGTGGCATTACCACTTCGCACCACCACCTCCCCATGTGGGAGGAAACAAGGAAATGGCAGAAGCATTTAACAAGTATTTTGTGTCTGTCTTCATTGTAGAAGACACAAATAACACTCCTAAATACTTGTAAATCAAGAGGTAAAAGGGAGGGAGGAACATAAAACAATTACAATCACCAGGGAAGAAAACTAAAGGCTGACAAGTGCCCAGGACCTGATGGATTTCATCCTTGGTTCTTAAAAGACATGACTGCAGAGATAGTAGATGTGTTGGTTGGAATTTTCCAAAATTCCATAGTTTCTGGAAAAGTCCCATCAGATTGGAAAATAGCAAATGTTACTCCTCTATTCAAGAAGGAATACAGAAAGCAGGAAATTACTGGTTAGTTGGCATAACATCTGTCATAGGGAAAATGCTAGAACATTTTAGAAAGAAGGTTATAACAAGGGCACTTAGAAAAGCTGAATGCAATCAGGCAGAGTCAACATGGTTTTGTGAAAGGGCAATCATGTTTGACTAATTTATTAGTTTTTTGATGAAGTAACAAGAAACATGGATAAAGGGGAACCTGTAGATGTGCTGTACTTGGATTTCCAAAAGGTGTTTGAGGAGGTGCCAGGTCAAAGGTTACTACACAAAACAAGACCTTATGGTGTGGGAGATTAACATTAGCATGGATAGCAGATTGATGAGCAACAGGAAGCAGAGAGTAGGGATAAATGTGTCTTTTTTGGGTTGGCAAGATGAAACAAGTGGAGTGCCACAGGGATCAGTGCTGGGGCCTCAACAATTTACAATCTATATCAAAGACTTGGATGCCAGGACTGAATGTATGGTTGCTAAATTAGCTGATGACACAAAAGTAGGTAGGAAAGTAAGTTGTGAAGAGGACATAAGGAGTCTGCAAAGTGATATAAAAAGGTTAAGTAAGTGAGCAAAAATTTGGCAGTACAATGTGGGAAAATGTGAACTTGTCCACTTTAGTTGGAAGGCAGAAAAGCAGAATATTGTTTAAACGGAGAGAGGTTGAAGAACTCTGCGATCTAGATCTGGGAATGCTGGTACATGTATCACAAAAAGTTAATCTGCAGGTACAGCAAGTGATTAGGAAGGCGGAAGGAATGTTGTCGTTTATTCCAAGGGGAATGGAATATAAGAAGCTTGGCTACAGTTGTACAGGGCATTGGTGAGACCACATCTGGAGTACTGTGTACAGTTTTAGTCTCCTTACTTAAGAACATTAGAAGCAGTTCAGAGAAGGTTCACTCAACTGATTCCTGGCATGAAGGTCGAAAGGTTGATGAAAGGTTAGACACGTTGGGCCTGTATCCATTAGCATTTAGAAGATTAAGAGGTGATCTTATTGAAACATATAAGTTCTTGAGGGGACATGCCAAGGTGGTGCTTGAGAGGATGCTTTCCCTTATGAGACAGACCAGAACTAGGATACATAGTTTAAAAATAAGGGGTCTCCCACTTAAGATGAAGAGAATTTTTTTTTCAAATAAGAGCTACCACCTCATGCCAGGGCTGCCCGCACTATCCTGGGTCCCAGAAATGACCTTTTCCTTTGTCCCCAAGGTACACTCAGTGCCTGTGCAATAAAGTTTTGAGTCACCCATGTCCAGCATTACATACTGGAATACCCTGCACCTACAAAACAAATGAAGCATACTCAGGTTAATAACACAAAATGAAATGTAATATAATGTTGGCACTCAAGGATTATGAACAGAACAATATCAGGTGTTGATGGTCACACCATTAGAAAAAAGGAAAAAAAATGGGAGAACAAAAGATTACCTCCGACCAGTCCCTCTTGTGCTTACGTTTATGGGTGCTATGTCTAGGCACTCCCCCATTGCTGGCACCGGCACTAGAGACAGCCTGCTGACTCTGCTATCTTGTGGGCCTTGATGACATTGGCGGTCGTCTGATGGCTAGTGGAGCCTATGCTGGCCCCGCCTGAGAGGGAATGGCCAGTGCCACAGCTGGCAACTCCCCAGTCGCCGCAGCCTCATCAGATGCCATGGTCACTGGCAGAGGGGTGGAGAAGCTGCTGCCATCAACCCAAGCACCCTGAGAGGAGCCCACAGAGACAACAGGTAGCTTGTACACCAACGTGAGGTTGCTGTGGACCTCCCTGCTTATCACTGATGGATGGACGCCTAACTGGGATACTGGGTGCCTCATCCATCTCACACACGGACACTGACCAATTGAGGTCAGTGTCTGTGTGAGGGCTTGCAGGTCCGAGTGCAACCCCAGGAACCCGATTCGACTCCTGGTGCAGCCTCTCCACTTCGCCTGAGCATAGTCTTGGTCTCCAGCAGTCTTCTGACTGCGGGCAGTCTGGGCACTCTCTGCCTCTGCCTGCACCTCAAGCGAGTGTGAAGTGGCCACATCAAAATGCACCAAGATACTAGCTGATCTAATGCCCACTGAGGTGCTGGTATCTGTGCTGGTGCCTGCTTCAGAGAGTGGGTGTGACGTAGGTGCTTCTGGAGCCTGGTGGTCCTCCAGTATCAGGTGTAGCTCCTGGAGGTCCTCAGATTGGCTGCTTCGTGGCAGATCTAAGGGAGAACAAGGACATGTCATTAGTTAAAGTCATCACACTGTCACTGTGCATGCCAGGCACCCTGGTGAGACAATGAAGATCTGCATCATGGTGCCACTGTCTTTCAATGATCTATGAGGAATCTAGTCTGGAGGCTCCCATCAATGATGAGACTACACAAGAATGTTTGCACCAGCTGAAACTCTCACCTCAGTGCACTGCATTCTTACCTTCATCTGACACCCCAGCCTCTCTGCAGCTGGTTGACCGAGGTAAATGGTGCCTATCAAGATCCAAGGCATCTTGCTCGTACGTGGAGAAGAGGAGGTATGGAGGTCCTCCGCCAGTCCGTGATCTTTCAATACTGTTCTGGGATGTCTTCTCCTTAAAGGGCAGAGGAGCATTGATTAGTGCACTCTCTACCTACAGCACCATTGCAGCCTGGCCAACACCACCTGAGGAGCACCTTGCAGGGCACATCCAAATTGTGGCCCTCGAGCCGCAATGCACTCAGTCCAAGCAGCCAGGGCTCACCCCGTTGGCCAGCTCCAGCGTCATTGGCAGTTGGAACTCAGATTCTAACAGCCCTGAGCTGCACAGGGGACGGCCAGCCCTAAACATGCCAACACGGTACTCACCATTCCTGAGCACAGCAGGTCATTAAACCTCTTCTGGCACTGCACCCAGGTGTGCCGCACTACGTCATGGCTGCTCACCTGGGCTGCCACCTCCTCCCATGCCCTCTTTGTGAGGTGCGTTGCCTCCTCCTCCCATCCATGGTGACAAGGGTGTCCCTCTGGCAGCCAGCTCTTCCAGGAGGGCAGTGAGGCACTCATCCATCAAACAGGAGGCCAGGTGCCCAGCCAACCTCACCTCTCACCTGGCGTCTATATCTTCATTTGTAGCCATGTCGTTACAGCTACTCCGATGTGGGGAGCCTCCCTAAGGCTGCCTGCGTCGTTTTTGAACCAGCCACCGGGTTGCCATTGGACCTAGCAGCCGACAGACTCATGCCCACACCTGCCCCTTCTCTAACATTCTGCAGCCAGCATTCACACAGGGTGGGCCTACTTGGCCCGCTCCGTGTGAAATCACGGTCGCAGCCTGATCATGGCAGCAGTTTGTTTCACAGCTGCTTCCGCTCGCCCCCACAGAGCACGCCCAACAAGGACAAAATCCTGCCTGAGGATTCATGTGATTTCCCACAATTCCACCAGTTTTCTATCCATTGCCAGAGTTTACCATGAAGCCCCACAGCATTTACTTACCAGCCTTTTATGTGTAACTTTGTCAAAGGGCAGGATTTTGAGTTTGGCATGCGGGCGCAGTTGGCAGACATGGGAGCAGCTGGGAAATGAGCCGCTGCCTGCAATTGGCCCCTGACTGCTATTTCACGCTCGAGCATGTTGGGCGCGCACCCACATGCCAAGTGAAAAACTGCTCAAAAATTTTTTGGAAATCATGATAAACCACACCAAAGGGCCTATCACAGTCCACCTGGACCTTATTTCCTCAACAAAGTAAAGGGTGTTGGTCTGTCAAGATCTTCCTTTTTTGAATGCATGTTTCTAAATAATAAATTCGATTATTTTACAAGAATTGGAAGACTAATGTGCTGTAGTTGCATGTGTCTGTCTTTTCGCCTTTCGTATGGACACCTCATTAACCTGTGTCCAACCTTTTGTGACCTCCCCAGTGTCCAATTACTCCCTCATAATGATTCTCAGTGCTTCATAAATCTCTTCTCTAATCTCTTTCAGAGCTCTATCATCTATCCCATGGGATTTATTTGTTTAAAATCTGATTAGCCTGTTGAGAACTTCCATCTCATTTATAACAAAGTCATTGATTTCACTTGGGATATCTTGTTTTGGAGAGGGCCTGTTGCTCATATCTTCTGTGAGAAGGGTTTGTTCAGAATATTTACTATTTTGTGCTCATCCTCAGTTTAGCCCTAGCTGCTTTCATTTTTTTCCAGGTCCCTTGCTGCCTCTCTGGACCCATTTGTAACATGTTGCGGCAATCTCCGAGGCCATTATTCCTTTCTCCCTGCAGCGTTTATTCATGCCATTTTTCCTCTTCATCCACACTTTTAATCTGCTGATCCAGTTGGGTCACATTTCTTTAGTGTTAGTTTTGGGAACGTAGAGGTTTATGGATGCTTTGTCAGATGCACCTAAATCTCTCCGACTTTTTAATTCTCTCCTCAAAGACACACCTTAAAACCTACCTCTTTGACCAACATGTCCTAAAATCTCCTTATGTGGCTCAGTCTCACAATTTGTCTGACAATGCTCCTTTAAGACACCTTGGGACATTTTACTACATTAAAGGCACTTCAAAAATGAAAGCCTTGTTTCTCATTCGTGCACACCCACGGCAAACACACCTCTAGTTTTCCTTTCACTACTTTTTTTCTTACTTGTATTTTTCCTGTTTACATTTAGTTTAATTTGTTAATCCTAGCTATTTTCATCTGGTTTTATGTGATGTTCTCCTTTACTTTTGGCCTCCTCATAAGTTCAATTTGTCTTTTACTTCTCTTGAGTATTTTTAGTTAATCCGTTCATGGGGTGTCAGTATCGCTGGCAAAGCCAGCATTTATTGCCCATCCCTAATTGCCCTTGAGAAGATGGCAGTGAGCCACCTTCCTGAAAAACTGCAGTCCTTGTGGTACTCTATTAGGGAGGGGGGGTTCCAGGATTTTAGCCTAGCTAGAACCTGTGAAGAAACAATGATCTATTTCTAAGTCAGGATGGTGTGTGACTTGGAGGGAAACTTGATGTTCCCATGCGGATGCTGCCCTTGTTCTTCTAGGTGATAAAGCTGGCAGGTTTGGAGGGTGCTGTTAAAGAAGCCTTGGCAAGCTACTTGCATCGAGAGATGGTATTATTTAATTTGGCTTATTCACCTCCACAAATACATCTCTCCCGCCGCCCCCTGACCCCCCATTGCTTTGTCAGCTACTTCACGGGTGTTTTCTTTCATATTAGTTCCTCTCCTTTGAACTGTTCATTTCTTGGGTGCTTGCCTTCTAATTCTGCCTGGGTTCCCTTTAAGAAAATATCTTAAGTTATTGATCCGTCTGTTTTTCCAGTCCCTTTACTTTTAAATGATTCATTGAAACTTCACACACAGTCTGTGATCCTTTCACTTTACCTCAGATGGATTTTGAGTTGTTTGGCATATCTATACCCCAAGGTTTATCGATTTACAAAGAAACTTTGCAAGACCCCTTTGGAGCAGCTGCCACATCAGTGGACCAGAAGTGATTTATGATCGTAAAGAAATTCTGTACTGGCAACGTTTCAATTTGATTTAACATTATGGAATACCATACTTACTGTTTCATAGAACACAGATGGAACTGAATCCTTTCTATCTCTCAGAAGAAAGTTTTTAGCACTTTGTTCTCCAGCTCTGACAGCAGAATCTAGGGTAGCTGTAAAATAACAAGATTGTACAGATTTAAACAGGAAAAGGTTTATTTTATTTGTTCATTAATATTTTTTGTTTTATGTATGGAAACTGCTTCATAGCACATTCAGATAGATATTTATAATCTTCATTTGGAACAAAGGGCAAGTAAAAATGGCTTACATTTACAACTTGAGAAACAAGTCAAGACATTACTATTTGCTCAATATATAGTAGCTGAAGTGAACCAAGTATATAAATGAACTAAGTATATAAAATATTTTTTAAATTACTTAAAATGTATAACAGATCAGTCAGCATTGGACGTAGAAAGATAAATAAACATTCTAGGTATAAGATGCAGTTCTTTAGAGGCCAGATTTTGTGATAAAGTGCTCGCTATTATAACAGAGGAAATATGACAACATTCTCCCCATGGAGACCTCCATATGCGCACATGTGGGCACCACTTCATCAGGGAGCGGGCGGACACGCTCTCCGACTCGCATGACACTCTGTTGAGGGCTTCCAACAGTTCTGCATGATGTTCCCCCGCCTTCAGCTGAATCTCCAGGATGAGTTGAAAAGCCAAATTCAGAGGCTCATCATCTGAATCGGACCTCACAGATGCCTCTTCCCCAACAGTCCTCTGATTGCCAGGGAGCTTGGCTGAACCTGCTGCTGACATGTGTCCATGTGGTGCCCACCGAATTATGAACCTGAGCCTGCTCTAGATCTAGGTCCCAGCAAAGTGTGTCTCTGCGCTGGTGGAGGATGTGGGTAAGCCCTGTAATAGATCTTCCAGGCTGCTTATTTCCAGCTCTTCAATGGAGGAGGTGTCCTTTTGGCTGGAGGTGAGGACCAGGATGGAGCTGAGAGACTGGCTGACCAAGGGTGCCGGTCTTTTGGCAGATCTCCCTGTGAACCAAAGTACAGATAATTAGTGCATGTCTGCAGGGTCAAAAGCAGCCTGTTGCCGCACTTAGTGCAAATCTGGGATGATTCTGCCCTCAGTAACAATTATTTACAAATGACAGGTGGGTAGAGGTCACCACACTGGAATGGATGCCACTTAGAGCAAGCCTGCTCGAAAGCCTCAAAAGTTTTGTGGGCAGCTGTCAGCAATGGTAACGGTGAGTGCCATTCCTTCACTCCTGACCATGAAATACAGGCCTATATCTTTATTATTTAATGTCAATTTTCTCCTAGCTACCTTGAGACAGATTTTCCCACCCTGATTGGATTTGCAAAAAAAAATGGTGTTGGTGGCCTCCATGCTAGTCTGCTTCCTCCGTTCTCGACTCTGCTGACTTCCCTGAGAACGGAGGAAGAGTGGGAGCAGGTGGGGAAGTAAGGTCGCCTGCTTCATTAATTCACCGTGGTGAGGTCCTTCAAGACCTTGCCTTCTGACTTCTCAAGATTTTCATGTGAACAGGTGGACATTAAGAGCTCTGTAAGATTGACCAGCTTCAACCTGGCGAGAACAGGGGCAGCAACACTGAACAGTTTTATTTGATAGAATAGTACAAGAATGGACAAAGAACTATTGAGCAGCAATGAAACTTCAATAATCAACCTTCTCTACCTGATCCCAGGTCCCAGCTCTCCATTTGTCCTGGCCACTTTAAAGATGAAGATTGTCTCATCTTTTTAAGACCATGCACAGACAGCAGCCACAGCAATGGCCGCTGATTCCAGCCAGAATTTGGCCTGCTTCCCTTATGTTTCACCTCCATTCTCGCCTCCCCACCAGACCCCCACAACCCCCAGCCTGGCCTCTAACTGGGCAGCAGACCTCTCTCTCGGATCATTAGGGCCCCGGCCACCCGCCTCCCAGCAGGGTGGGAATGCAAGCTAGATCAGTCCCATCTCCCAATCCCTGTCTGGAAAAAGGAAAATCTGGCTCCTCAACTCATAAGAGATTCAGTTCCCTTTGCTGTTGTTTGTCTCTTTTGCCCAGTTCATTGTCAGTGTTGCCCTTTCTTCTGACATCTTTGAATCCTTAATCTCTATATTCTCTTCTGTTTCCCTCCACTCTTTACATTTGTTTGGCTTTTCCATGCC
Organism: Carcharodon carcharias; assembly: GCF_017639515.1. Lineage (NCBI taxonomy): Eukaryota > Metazoa > Chordata > Chondrichthyes > Lamniformes > Lamnidae > Carcharodon > Carcharodon carcharias. The sequence continues at coordinate 155,651,622 of NC_054476.1, read as the reverse complement.
AATTCTGATGAGGGACGACACCCAAAATACAAATGTACTTTTTCCTCTCAGACATCTGCCTGACATGCTGTGAATTTCCAGCATTTTCTATTTTTATTTCAGATTATGGAGTGCATCAATCAACTGCTCACTCAATCACATATTATTCTTGCTGTAAACAGACATGTTCACATGTTGTGTTTGTACTATTTTACCTCTCATTGCTGTGTACATCTATCTATTAATGAGATACACAGCCACAAAACTTTGTAATGTTATTCTGTAATATTTTCCAGGGACACTTCTGGTAGCTGGCCACTGAAGAATATAGAAATGGCAGTTATCACCACCGTACTAGACTACACCGACATTACTGACAAATTTCTGGAGGCACAAACATAAGCAAAATATTTTAATTTAACTTCACAATCAACATTTTCTATGTATTTCAAAACCCTTCAGTATAATTGCCTTCTCAATATCAACATGCTTCAGAGCAATCCAAACTGGAGAATATAGCCATGATAATAATGATAAATATAGTAATTAGTTGAGATTCTGGAAGAAAACCTGAGGAAGAATTTTAAGAGGCTCCTTACTAGCAAAGTCTTTGCCAAATCAATTATATACTTTTCACAAGTTGTAACATAATATGGCATTTTGCAAAGCAGTTCATGAGAGCAGATACGGAATGTTACTTTTTAAAGCTACTCTAAAAGCAAATCATAGCAAAACATGAATGGGATGGATGGGTAGAATAAATATGGATTAATTTAGCACCTTTCACTTCTACAGGTTGTCCCAAATACTTCACAGACAATGAATTACTTTTGGCACTTTGTTAGAGCATTATATGCGGCAGTCAATTTGTGCACAGCAAGATCTCTCAAACAGCAATGAGATGAGTTAATCTATTTTGCTGATACCAGTTAAGGGATAAATGTAGTCCAAAATACTAAGAGATCCCCCATATCTTCTTCAAATAGTGCCACAGAATCGTTTACTTCCAGCTGAGAGAGCAGGCATGGGGCAGGATTTTCCTTGCCTGCTGGCGTCATGACGTGCCTGAGGAGACAATGTGGCGGGAAGGTCAAAAATTGGTTTCACGACGTCATGAAACCTGTTTGAATCGTCTGCTCTGACCGTCAGTGACAGGCTGCGTTTCCCGCTGTTGGACGTCGGGAACTTAATTGTAATACATCCGCATATTATTATAAGCCCAGCTTGCTGGAATCATCTCCCCACACTAGATCATCCAAGAATCACACCAACATATTTCACAACAGCATATAAAAGGCATGTACCTAGCAAGCTGACTTCCAGGGGAACTCAGAGGTGAGTGCACAGTAACATTACGCAGCGCTCATGAGGGTCACCTGTTGGACCTCAAGGTTGAGGCATCACACATTCAGGCGATGGCATAGGCAAGTCACTTTTTCCCAGCTGGCTGACAGTGCGGTGCCAGGGCAAGGGCTGCACTGCAATTGAGGTGAATTGTGGAGGGGGCAAGGGCTGCCCTGCAGTTGATGGTTATGCACAAGCATGTGCAGGGGGATGGGGGGGTGGTGGAGGAAAATGGCCACGCATTAGGGAAAGCTTGTACGAAGCAACCATTCTTCCGCAGCTGAGACAGTTCAGGCGCAGCCACATTGACATGCCTGGAGTCAGGCCTCTAACCTATCTGCCCACTCAAGCAATGCAGAGGCATGAAAGTGCCACCAAATGCTCCAGAGCTTTTCACCTCTCAGGCACAGACTACAAACTACTGAGCGTTTTAGTGGATTGAAGAACAATTGGACACCTGCGCATGTTGTACAATCCACTTACGAAAGTCACTAGCCCTTGCAATGTCATCATTCAGATTTGGACCAGTCTCCCCCTTGGTTCAAGCTAACAGTGCAGCCTTGCAGTGCGAGTTAGGAGAATGCCTGCGCCTGAGCTGAGAGCACAGCATGCAGTCCAGTGGCCAAAGCTGCCTCCAATCGGTCAGGTGGAATGGGGTAGAGTTAGGTGGGGTCTTGGGCAGCCAAGCAGGACACTAAACTCTGGCCATCCAAGTGGTGGCCAGGACTCTGGGATGCATTAAAGGGCCTTCAGACTTAGCCAAGAGAGGTTCTTAGAACACCCATGCTAACCACACATCTCTCTTCCATCCAGCAGGAGTACAAAATCAAGAGCATGGAGCCTGGTGACCTAGCTGTATGCTTCATGGCTTACAGAGAGTGGAGATGAAGAAGAGAGCGATGGGGGCATCTGGTAAGGCAGAGCAAGGAGCAGCACCCTCAGGAAGAAGGAGCAGCTGGGGCTCCCGCACACACAGTTGAAGAGCCATAACGAACCATCGCTGGTCAGTGCCTAGCTAGACTCAGGGTCTATGGATTCTCACAGATGACCAAGAACCAATGCCAAAGACTGCATATGTCCAGGGAACTGGTCAGTCAAATCTGCCACCTGCTAAATGATTTTGCTCCACGAGGACATGAAGAGCATCCACTGCCAGTGATCATGAAAGTGACCGTGGTGCTCAATTTTTACGTCAGTGGCTCCTTTCAGGACTCCATAGATGATCTCTGTGGAATATCGCAAGCCTCCAACCACAAATGCATTCATGAAGGCATGAATGCCAACTTCGCAAAGGCACACAACTTTGTGCATTTCACCCAGGATCAGGAAAGCCAGGATGCAAGAGTGCTGTGACTTGTCCAGGTCTCAAGTTTTCCACAGGTGCAGGGTGTCATCAACTGCACTCACATGGCACTCAGATCTCCGTGGCAATAAGCAGTCAACTATGTCAACCGCAAGGGCTTCCACTCACTGAATGTTCACCCGGTGTGTGACCACCACAAATGCATCCTGCAGGTCTGCTCATGGTTCCCAAGGAGTGCCCACAACTCCTACATTCTCAGTTGGTCTCAGATTCCTGACGTCTTCCAGGATCCATAAGGGCTGCAGGGCTGGTTCCTCGGGGACAAGGACTACACGCAGAGGATGTGTCTGATGACAGCCGTGCAGCGGCTTCAGACTGCAGCAGAATGAAGATATAGAGGCCAGTGCAACAACTCGCACCTTGGTGGAGCAAACCATCAGGATGCTGAAAATGAGGTTCTGGTGCCTGGACCAGTCTGGTGGAGCCTTGCAATATAGTCCATAGAGGGAGTCACACATTGTTGTCGCCTGCTGCCCCTTTTACAACCTGGTGCTGGAAAGGAGGAGATGGGGGTGCTGGACATCTCCTCCGATGAGGATGTCGATGGGGATGAGGGTGAGGAGGTCCTCGAAGGCAAGAAGGATGGTAATGAGGCCATCACACTGGCCAGACGAGGCAGGCGCACTCGGGAGGCCCTTATAGCTGCTAGATCTGTGGATGACGATGACAACTGGCAGTGGGGAGACACCGTAGATCCTCACATTGCATCTATGAATGCTTGACTCCAGTCTGACTGATGGTAGCACATATACCCTCTGTGATAAGGCTGCTGTCATGGAGGTGCAGCGGAGGACCTAACTGGCACTCGATTCCAGGCAGATGATGGTGACATGCAGTGAGGACACTCCGCAGATCTGTCTGGCCTAGGGCAACTCACTTGCGCTTTGTGATCAGGGTCATATCATGGAGATGCAGCCGTGAAACTTTAAATGCACCTGATACTTTGACCAATTCAGGAGCACAGCATCACTGGTTACAGATGCTGATGAGATCAGGGTTCAGCCCCACCTCAAAGGCACTGACAGCACACAGAGAAAATGACGGAACTCTGTGATACCTGCCCACAACATTGTGGCAGCAATGACAAGCACCATTGAGGTGCAGGTATCACTATTGTGTCCACTGAATGTGAAGTCAGACCATCACTTTGGTCTCGAGGCTTCACAAAGCGCAAGGAAGAGGCCCTGGACAGAAACACCAGCCTTTATCTTGTGCAGTAACCAAAGTTTCACATCTGAGTGACACGAACACTGCTCATCAGAATAAGGGGCCAAAGGCAAGGGGACATTCTTGGGAGTTAATTTACAATGGTGAACATTATGTACAAGTAATTAACTTCCATTCTCCAGGCTGTGTAACTACATCTTCTTAAATCTTCCTAATCGTGCCACTACATCTTGGTGTTCTCCCAACATCCACAGCAGAAGTGGAAGTAGCCTGCTGACTGCTATGCCCTGTCTGTGATGACCTTGACAGGTGTCCTCTGGAGTGCCGAGACCTAGAGGGCCCTGTCTTGCTTTCAAGGTCCTGCTGTGTGGCAGTGGCTCCTTCCTCGGCCTGCAGAACTGCAGCTGCTTGGGTCACAGGAAGAGGGGATTCGGATGGGCCAGACACTCCCAGAGTTACCTGGGTGGATGGTCCCAGGGTGTACACCTGCCGATCCTCCACCCTATGTGTGGCCGAAGGCACCTGGTTGATTTCTTGAGGAGAAGGGGAAGCTGGAGTGAGCTTGAGCTGCCCTGCACCCCTCTCACCTTGACACTGCTGGAGGCCAACTATGGCATCAGTGATGGGGTTCAGCCTGCACAGCAATGCAGGACCATTGTCCTGGACCAAGGTCTCCATCATCCTACCAATGTTCACCTCAGTGTGTTGGCAGGCCAGCGTTAGCACCTCAGACTGAAGGTGGACAAACTCCTCCATCATGCCTTGCAATCTGAGAAGTGCAGCAGACATCCCTTCTTGATGTTCCCGAGCTTGCCTTTGCAGCTCCAGCAACTGAGGTATGACCGCGTGCTGAAGCCCCTCATCTGGCTCAGACTCAGCAGATTTCTGGCCTCCAGCATTCCTCTGAGTGCCGGAAACCTAGGAAGTCCCTGCCCCCACCTGCTGTGGATCAGTGTGGTGCTCACCAGATTGTGATCCCGAGGCTTCTCTAGAATTAGGTCCCACTGAGGTGTGTCTCTCTGCACTGTTGGAGGGTGTGGGTGAGCGCTGTGATGAGTCTTCAATGAGGATGCTTTCAGATTCTTCTTCCAAAGTGTCTTCAAGTCTTGATTGGAGTCCTGGGTCATGGACTTCCTCAGCTGTTCCCAGATGTGCTGGCATAAGCAAAGAGAGATAATTAGTGCATGCCAGTGGCCTGTGAAACAGGACATCTCACTCATAGCATGGTTGTCTGATGGATGTGCATTGCTGGATCCTCACTTGGTACAGCACTGCCGACCTCAACGTCAGTAGAAGAATGGTCCATATCTTCACCAGCCAGCTGTATGACTCTATTTTCAAAATCTGTGAGGACCTCGATTTCAGGCATTCCTCCACCGATCTGCAGCCTCTCCCTTTTGTTGTGTGCCAGCTTGTCCTGCACAAAGAGAGATGAAGAGAGTGTAAGCAGGATGCCTGCCACGCTAGATGGTAATTATGCCTGGCATGTGTGGGTGGTGAGCGGTGCCATGGACAGGATGAGGACAATGAAGGTGTGTGCAAGAGAGTGAATGGTGATGTCCGTTGAACTGGGAGTGAGTGCAATCCCTGTCAATGTGTGATGGGTTTGAAGTGTATGAGTCGAGAGTAATGAGAAGAATGACTTACCATAGTGAAATGAAGGAGATCATTTATCCTCTTTCGGCACTGCGTGGCTTTCCTCTTTTGCAGGGAGTTGGCACTGATCACTGCTGCCACCACCTCCCAAGCTGGATTGGTGATGTTGCTGCCCCTGCTGTGGCCAGAGCAGTGGTAGAGGACATCACAGTTGGCCTCCACAGCTGCAGTCTTCTTGCCTTTCAGGGCCATGTCTTTTGTGCAGCAGTCCTGGGTTAGACGCACTGAGAGATGTGCACATAGTTGCACTTTAAATATGGTGCCCAGTGTAAGAAAGCGGCTACATGACAGCATGGTGAGCAATCAGAGGCTGCTCGCGACCAAAACGGCGTGTTTCCCGGGAATGCATAATTAATGAAGCGGGATTGGGATGATACCATGTGAAAAGCCACCAGGTAAAACGTCCTTTTTTCTGCCTGCTACCACACTTAGTGCAAATCTGGGACTATTCCATCCACTGTCTAACTCTGTTTAACATCTAAACCAAAAGACAGCATCTTTGACAATTTGGGACTCCTTCAAGATTGCTCTGAAGTGCCAGCCTAGTTTATGTGCTCACATGGTTTCTCTATTTAAGGAGCAGCCATAAGCAGCGGTTATGGTTTTAATCAGATACTTCAGTCAGAAATTATTGTTCCTTAAAACTAACTCACTCTATTTCTTTCAATGAAAAATGTATCCCTCACCAGTCCCAATGGTACATAATAGAAGCTGTACACACAGTTAGAGTAATTATAGATACTTTCAGAGAAAAAAGAATCACAAAGCTGAAAACTCTTGGCAACCTTAAAATCACAAACTACAAAAAAACAAAGCTCAGAGTAACCCAAGGCAATGTCTTACATGTAACCTATTTTGGGCCATTCATGATTCTAAACTGCCACCATTGCACTATCTTTGGCCACATAACTAGCCTGATGAAGAGTCACAGAACAAATTTTTACTATTCTATTTCACTGATTTGTTTTCCCTCAATAAAAATATAACAATCTGTAAATTTGTCAAATAATAGCAGTCCTACTTAGCAGACATTCACTGATTACATTTTTATTCAGCAATTCTCTGGTGAGTATAATTCCTTCCTTTCAAACAAATTTAAAGCTATACGGTTAATAGTTCAATTACCATTTTACTTAATTCCTTTCATCTATCTTCATTATGTAAAACTGAAGTTACTGATGAGAACAAACCTAATTAAATACTAATGAAGCATGGGTAACTTAGTCATGAAGTGCAAAAGGTTTAATGGCACACATACAAATTTGTTTTTCAGTTCATTGTACTTTTTCTTTTCATCCTGTCATTGGCCTCTCCAAAGTACATCCTCTCACAATGTAAAGTAGCATGCTGAAGAAACAGAATATTTTCTTTCTCTTTGTTCTTTCACGGGATGAGGGCGCCACTAGCAAGCAGAACATTTGTGACCCATCCCTAATTGCCCCTGAACTGAGGGACTTGCTAGGCCATTTCAGAGAGCATTTGAGAGTCAACCACAATGTTGTGGGTCTGGAGTCATATGCAGGCCAGAACAGGTAAGGATGGTAGATTTCCTTCCCTAAATGGCATTAGTGGACCAGGTGGGTTTTTGCAACAATCAATGATAATTCCATCGGGCGGAATCGTCCCAGATTTTCCCAAAGTGCGGTAGCGGGCGGGAAAAAGGACATTTTACCCGCCGGCCACAATGGTGGCTTTTCACGCTGTATGACCCTATTCCCAGCGCCTCATAAATAATGCATTCCTGGGAATCACACAGAATCACTGGCAGGGCAGCCTCTGATTCGCCCACCCCACTGTCATTTCAGGCGTTCAGTAATCCACATGACATATTTAAAGGGCGCCCCTGCACAGAGCTAGCTCTCTTTAAAGACATCGGAAACTGCTCGAAAGTCATGGCTGCCAAAGGGAGGAAATGACGGGCAGAATTTTCCTAGCCCGCTGGCGGCAGGCGTAATAGGTGACGAGCGCGGAAAATACGGGGTGGCCTGCTTCACCACTGCATGAAAGCAGGTCGCAACTGTCCACTCACCCCACCGATAGCGAGCCACGTTTCCCGCCATCAGTTGGCGGGGAGCTAATTGTAATACACTGGCATATAATTAAAAGGCCATCCCGCTAGGCTCTTGGAACCACGCTGTATCGTCTGTCCATGCCAGCGGGAAAGCATGCCGACGTGTTTCACAACAGGAATTGGGCGACATGCACTTGGCAGCCTTCATTTTGCGAGAACTGAGGTGAGTGAGCAGCAGCGTTCTCCTCAGCTTGCCCGTTGTTTACAGGCCTCAGAGGCGTCGGGGAGGGGAGGGAGCAATTGATGCCTGGCCCCGGAGGCGACTGCTGGGGGCCGGGGGGTGGGGGGTAAGTTTCCGGGGGCAAGTGTTGGCCAGCCTTGGAGGCAACTGCTGAGGACTGGGCGTGGGGGGGTGTCAAGTGCTGCCCTGGCACTGCATCCCGAACACAGGAAATTGAGGTGGGGGACAGGGTAACAAGGGGAGTGGCCATGCATTAGGGACACCTGTATAAACTGACCATGCCTCAGCAACTAAGACAGATCAGGCGCAGCCACAGTAATATGATTGCGGTCAGGCTCCTAGCCTGCCCACCCATGCAAGCAACACAGAGGCACCAAAGGCCACCAAGCACTCCACACCTTATCCCCTCACCCCAGCCAGCACAGACTTCGAGACCGCCACCACTTCATTGCACCGCAGAGCAGTTGGACTGCACATGTTGTACAATCTCCTCGGAAACGCTGGCCATGTAGCAGTCACTGCTGGAGGCGCTCACAGCCCCTTGCAATCTCAGCATCCTAGTTTGGACCTGTATCCCCCATGTCGCAGGTTGACAGGGCAGCCCATGCAGCGCACTCATCTCTAGCCATCCAAGGGGTGACCAGCACTTTCTGGGAAGCATTAAGGGGTAGTCACACAGAGCCAGGATAGGTGCTAAGTACAGCCACGATAACCACGTCTCTCTCTTTCATGCTGCAGGAGGACAACATCAGGATCATGGAACAAAAACAGAATTACCTGGAAAAACTCAGCAGGTCTGGCAGCATCGGCGGAGAATAAAAGAGTTGACGTTTCGAGTCCTCATGACCCTTCGACAGAACTTGAATGAGTCCACTTTTCTTGGACTCACTCAAGTTCTGTCGAAGAGTCATGGGGACTCGAAACGTCAACTCTTTTCTTCTCCGCCGATGCTGCCAGACCTGCTGAGTTTTTCCAGGTAATTCTGTTTTTGTTTTGGATTTCCAGCATCCGCAGTTTTTTTGTTTTAATCTCAGGATCATGGATCTTGGTGACCTAGCTGTATGCCTGATGGCCTACAGAAGGCCAGCCATAGAAGACAGAGGATAGAGCGACTGAGGCACCTGGCCGTGCAAAGGCAGGAGCAACAACCTCGTGAAGAAGGACCAGCGGGGGCTCCCATACACACTGCCCAGGAGCGACAGTGAGCCATGGCTGGTCAGCGCCTGGCAATACCCAGGGTCTACAGACACCACCTGTTATTCCTGCAGATGACTGAGAACCAGTGTCGCTAACGACTGTGAATGTCTAGGGACCTGGTGGCTCACATCTGCCACTTACTGCAGGACTTGGTGCCAAGGGGGCATGGAGGACATTCAATGCCAGTGGCTGTGAAAGTGCTCAATTTCTATGCCAGTGGCTCCTTTCAGGGCTCCACAGGTGACCTCTGTGGGATTTCACAATCCGCCATCCACAAATGCATCCATGAGGTTATGGATGCCATCTCATCCACGGCACAGCTTTTTTGTGCATGTCACCAGGGACTGGGACAGCCAGGATGCAAGGGTCAATGGATCTGCCACAGGTGCAGGGTGCGACTGACTGCACTCATGTGACGCTCAGGTCTCCATCGCTACAGTGGACTTCATCAACCTCAAGGGCATGCACTCATTGAATGTGCAGCTGGTATGCGATCACCAGAAACGCATCATGCAGGTATGTGCACAGTTTCCATTGAGTGTGCACAATGCCTACATCCTGAGTTGCTCGCAGATCCCTGCAATCTTCCAGTGTCCACAGAGGCTGCGGGTTTGGCATCTTGGGGACAAGGGCTATCTACAGAGGCTACGGCTGATGACACCCATGCAGCAGCGTCAGACTGCAGCAGAGCGACACCATAATGAGGCTCATGCAGCAGCTCGCAACTTGTTGGAGCAGACCATCAGGATGCTGAAGATGCGGTTCCGGTGCCTGGACTGGTCTGGTGGATCCCTGCAATACAGTCCACAGATGGTGTCACACATCATCATCGTCTGCTGTGCCTTTTACAACCTGGCATTGTAATGGAGAGAGGAGCTGGCTGAGGAGGAGATGGAGGGGCTGCATGTCTCCTCCAATGAGGAGGACGCCACAGGGATGAGGGTGAGGGGATCCTCGATGGTGATGACGATGGGGATGGGGCACTCGCACTGGCTAGACGAGGCAGGCACACTCAGGCGGCCCTCATAGCTACCAGATTTGTGGAGGATGATAATGACATGCAATGAGGTGTTCCCATAAATCCTCACATTGCAGTCATGAATGTTTGACTACAGTCTGGCTTATCGCAACGCCAATACCCTCTGTGAGACTGCTCCTGATGCAGTGGAGGCCCTAGTAGTCACTCGATTGCAAGAGGACGATGACATCATGCAGTGAGGACACTCCAGAGATCTTCACATAGCCTCTGAGAATGTCTGACTCCTGTCTGGCGGAGGGCAGCTCGCTTGTGCTCCATGATCAGAGCCATCTCAGAGGAATAGCCATGAAACTTCAGATGCATCTGATGCTGTGTCCACCTTCAGCTCCTCAACCCTTCAGGAGCTGGTGCACAGCATCACTGGTCGCAGATGCTGGTGTGATGGAGGCCAGCCCCACCTTAAAAGGTGGTGAGAGCACACAGAGAGTATCAGAGAACTCTGTGACGCCTGCCCACTACATTCTGGCAGCAATGACCAGCACCGCAAAGGTGCAGGGATCAGTAATGTTTCCAGGGAGTGTGAGGCTAGACCATCACTGTGGTCTGAACGCTGCACAGAGCACAGGGAAGATGCCCTGGACTAAGACACCTGCCTTTTAATCTTGTGCAGAAAGGTTTCACATCTGAGTGACAAGAACACTGCTCATCAGAACAAGGAGCCACAGGAAGGGTGTCATTCTTAGGAGTTTATTGACAAAAGTGAACAGTACATACAAGTGATCAACACCAGTGCCCAGGCTGTGCAACCTGATTGGTCTCAGCTACAGCTCGTTACTGCTGAGCTGTATGCTGTTGCTGTGGTTGAGCTTGGTGCTGGCTGTGGCTGTTCCTGCTGCTGTGGGATTTCCTGTGGCTGTTCCTGCTGCTGTGGGATTTCCTGTGGCTGTTCCGGCTGCTGTGGGATTTCCTGTGGCTGTTCCGGCTGCTGTGGGATTTCCTGTGGCTGTTCCGGCTGCTGTGGGATTTCCTGTGACTGTTCCTGCTGCTGTGGGCTTCCCTGTGGCTGGTCCTGCTGCTGCAGTATTCCTGTGGCTGTTTCTGCTGCTGTGGGATTTCCTTCAAGTCCTCAACTGGATCAAAAAGACTGCTGCCAAAAAGGCTGTTTCTGCGATTACAACCTACTCCTGCAAAGCCTGAAGAGTCTGGGAGTGGGAGTTTGGGGAAAACTTGAGGGGAGAGGACCTGACTCCAGCTGGAGGGGGAGAACTTTTGCTGCGAAAGGTGGGAGGGGGATGGCTGGGGGAGAAAAGAACTGTCTTTTGTCTGTCTGGTTGGCTGCAGGGGGAGGAATAGAACATCCAAGCAGGGAGGGCTGTGAGATACTGAACTTTGAGGGAAAGAAGACCTGTACCCTACTCTGCCCTCCTTTGTCTTGCCTGGGTTAGCTAGCACTGCCCAGAGCCAAATGCATCTGCAGACATTTACCATCATTCCTGAACTGTGCCTGGGCAATGCTAGCTGCGCAGGTGAAGACTTCTCCTCCCCATGCAGCAGAACATTGGAACCCCCGCCCCCATCTCAAGAAACCCCCACCTTTGTCCCCTCTGTCTCCCCTCCCCCGCCACCTCATTCTCCCCTACTCCCATTCCCCTTTGCTCTGTTTGTTGTGTATATTTTGCCTGTATCGGGTTGAGTGTAGTACTCCGATGGCGGCGACAACATCTTCGCCAGTGGTGGAACCAGCTCGGGCCACCTCTGCCTGGGTGGCAGCCTCTTCAGCCTCTGCATCCCCATCACCATTTAAATTACTGACACATCAGCTTGGGATGAAGTGCTACACCCACTCCACCATGACGATGAGGCGCATGTGAAGGATCTGGCTAGGGGTGTCGGCCCCTCGGCCATATTCACAGCCTCGCCATTTTTGAAGGCTGAGCAGGTGGAGGGGGGGGGGGCGGTTTCTTGAGGAGGGGGTTCCAATGTTCTGCCTTGCCCTCGAAAAGGGGCTCACCATGGGTGGGACGCTCCTGGCGGTGGACTCTCTGGAACCCAGAGGGCTAATATTAGCAATTGCCCCGCCCTTTGTCCCCGATGGGCTCCTTCTCCCCACCTCGGTCATCTGGGGGAGATGAGGTCTGGGGTGGCGCTGATTCCACTCGGCCATAAGGAGGCCAGCCTCCGTCATGTGTACTCCTTCTGGCACCAGGTTTTTGTATGTCTGGCCTGGGAGGAGTGCACCAAGAGGGGTTCTGATGTCACCTTTGAGGAGGCCGCTAACTGCAGTTTTTTGGTCAGCAGATGGCACGCGGTGTTATGCCTGCAAGGGGGTGGGGCATATGAGGAAGGACTGCCCCATCTCCAAGGCCACCAAAACCATCCAGGTGGTGGGTCTTCCTCCATGCCTTCTTACGACACGGGGTCTCTCCCTCCGCCTTGCCTTGCCTTGCTGACAGCTGAGATGGTGATGGCTGCTGGCACCACCGCCCCTCCCCCTGCCACCGCTCCACTGCGGGGAGGTGCCGCCAGCAGCCATCACCATCTCAGCTGTCAGCAAGGCAAGGCAAGGCGGAGGGAGAGACCCCGTGTCGTAAGAAGGCATGGAGGAAGACCCACCACCTGGAGGCGGCCCCCCCAAAACCACCCTGATCCCCAGAACCCCGGCTCAGGGCATTAAAAGCATCATGCTGCCCCAGCGACATGTCCGCGCGTGCTCCCAGGCCTGTGTGCGCCTCAGCGCCATGTGTTGGGCCCAGCGTCGTCCCTGCGCGGGTTCCTGGGTCCAGCGGCAGTGGGGCACGAAACCTATGCCGGTGATCCAATTAAAGAGGTTGTACCTGCCCAAACCCCAGAGGGCGAAGCATCCGGAGGGGTTGGATGAGGTGGAGGGGGCTCGCAGATGGAGGTATCCACAGCCCCCAGCCTACCCTGGAAGAGATGCCACCCGTCAGAGGGAAAAGACCTCGTGACTCGCAAGATCAGATGTGTCCCCTGCCCCAGTGAAGTGGTGGTGGCGTCTACGCCATGTAAGTCCTCTCTCTGCCCTCTGGGAGGGGCCCAAACCCGTTCCCTTGCTGCAGTCCCTTGAGCAGGGCCCCTTGGGGGTCGGTGAGGTGGTGCCCTATCCCAACCCACCTTGTACCCACGAAGTACCATCTGGCCCGCCAGGGGACTGCAGCAGTCCCTTCATGGCCCCGACCACTGGATCATCGGGCAACGCTGGCTGGGAAGGCCTCCCAGCTCCCTCCCAACCATTAGCGCCAGGCGCCTCCGTGCTAGGTCCGGAATCACCAGGCGACCCAGGGCCTGTGGGGGAGCAGGGCTCTGAGCCATCGTTGCCCTTTGGCCCATGTCCCCAGTAGGAGACCAGAGAGGACCCCTCTGCCCTTGATCCTGGGTGTGGGATTGAGGGGAAGGTGGAACCGACTGGCAGCTCTGAACCAGCTCTCGTACTCAATACGGGGGAGGGGTTGGAAGCTGGAGGCGACAACCTGGAGGAGGATGGGGTTTCGGTGGTGAGCACCGGGGACAACTCAGAGTTGTTGTTGGATGAGATGGTGGATCCCCTGGTGCTCCCTAACAATTTTCCCCTCATCCCTTTAAGGGAACTCCAGGATTTTCTAGCAAGTAATCGCGGTCGCTGAGACAGGGTCCAGTCGGCCCTGGACCAGTGGCATTCATTTCCTCGTGTTCTGGTCCACCCGCGAGGCCATCAAAGACCCTGGGCTGGACCGGAACGCTAACAGAAGGGTCCACATGTTTCTTGCTGGGCTCCTGAAGGAGAGGAAGGATTAAAATAGTTCTCTCCTTCTTGCACTTTGCATTAGGTGATGGTAGCACATACTTCTGACAATGAAGACTACCATAGCTAGCCTCAACATCAACAGCAGCAGGGACGCACAGCGCAGGTTCCAGAACTTCTCGGTCCTCAGGGAAGCGGGGTGGTTCCTGCAGGAAACCCATACCCTTCCAGGAGACAAAGTTACGTGGCTCCTGGAGTGGCAAGGTGGGGTCTACATGAGTCTCCTGGCCTCCAATTCTGGCAGGGTGGCTATCTTGTTGGCCCCACATTTTCAGCCAGAGATCTTGGGGGTCAAGGAGCCGGTGCCAAGTTGGTTGCTGCACTTTACTGTGCGTCAAAGGGGCGCGGCGCTTCACTTTGTGAATGTGTACGCTCCCCTGGACACGCAGCAGCAAGCAAGCTTCTTTGAGGAAGTGTTCACTCATCTTGGCTCCATCAATGTGGGCGTGTGCATCATTCTCAGGGTGGGGGGGTGGATTTCAACTGTACCCTCGGGGCCAGGGACCGTCACGGTACCTAGCATCGGTCGCTAGGTGTGAGTAAGTTGAGGGACCTAGTCGGATCCTTCGACTTGGTGGACGTCTGGTGACATCTCCAACCTGACTCCAGCGTTTTCACTATTGTGACACCTAGAGTCGGAACGTCCATGCTCAACCGCCTTTATGTTTCCAAAGCTTTCATGTCCTGCGTTCGTCGGCTTCTATGCAGCAGTACCGCACATGGACCACCGTCTGGTGTGGGCAGAATTTGTTCCGTTCTGTGCTCGGACGGGGTCCATGTACTGGCACTTTAACAACCTGCTGGAGCACTTCCTGGACTCGTTCTGTTGTTTCTGGGCCAGCTGGAGAAGGAGGAAGGGAGGCTTCCCCTTCTTGGGGCTATGGTGGGACGCGGGCAAGGCTCACGTCCGCATCTTCTGTCAGGAGTATGCGAGGGGATTGACAACAGGCAGAAATCCAGGGTCAAGGAGTTGGAGAATGAAGTGTTTGATCTGGAGGCACATCTCCGTCAGCCCGATGCAGATCTGGCCCTGCGGCTGCTGTACGAAGAGAAGGGGGCGCTGCAGGACCTGCAACTCATCGGGTCCCGCAGCGCGTACATGAGGTTGTGGATCCAGTTCCTCAAGGACCTGGCACGGCTCCCCCTTCTTCTACTCGCTGCAAAAAAGGCACGGGGTCCGTCAGCAGCTCCTTATGGAGCTGGCCAACGACAGATCCCTTGTCTCGGATCCAGAGCGCATCAGGGCCATTGCTAAATCCTACTACACTGCCCTGTTCTCTCCGAATTCACCGAGTGAGGATGCTCAGAGAGTTCTGTGGGAGGACCTGCCACAGATCAGCCTGGAAGACGCTGGAAAGCTTGACTTCCCTATAAGTCGGGGGGAGGGGGGTGGTGGTTGTGGTGGTGCGCTGACCGGTGCCCTTGATAGCTTCTCCAGGGGCAAGTCCCCGGGGCTGGACAGGCTGATCATGGAATTCTTCAGGGCATTCTGGGGAATGGCTAATTGGGGGTCCTAGGGGAGAGTATCACAATCGGGGAGATGCCCCTCTCATGGCGCAGGGCTGTGATTGCTCTGCTGTCAAAGAAGGGGGATCTCCGCCATCTCAAGAACTGGTGCCCGGTCTCCCTCCTCAGCGCGGATTCCAAAATCTTTGCCAGGGCAATATCTTCTCACCTTGGGACCATGCTGGACAACATGATCCACCCTGACAGTCCCAGGCCGCACCATCTTAGATAACATCCATCTGATCTGGGACGTCATCCACTTTTCCCAAAGGATTGGTCTGTCGAGTGCCTTCCCCTCTCTTGACCACGATAAGGCAGTCAACAGGGTGGATCACGAATATTTATTCGGGATTCTGCGAGCATTCGGGGTCAGAACGCATTTCGTCGCCCGGATCCAACTTTGGTATGCTGCCGCAGAATGTCTAGTTAAGGTTAACGGGTCCCTGACAGCGCCCCTTCGGGGAGTGCGTCAGGACTGCCTCCTGTCTGGCCAATTGTATTCTACCTGTGTGGAGCTTTTCCTGCACCTCTTGCAGAGGAGGCTGTCGGGATTGGTTCTGCATGAGCCGGGCACTGGGTCATCCTGTCGGCTTACGCCAAAGACGTGCTCCTCATGTTCACTAACCTGGCTGACTTGCCGAGGATGCGCGAGTGCCAGGAAGTCTACTCTGCCGTGTCCTCTACCAAGATCAACTGGGGCAAGTGCTCTTGGTTCCTGGTCGATCAACGGCAGATGGATCCCCTACCCAAGGAGCTCAGGCCTTTCACTTGGAGCAGGACCAGCCTCCTCTATCTGGGGGTCCACCTCTGCCCTGCTGAGGAATCCTGGCTGACAAACTGGCAGGAGCTGGAGGTCAAAGTCACCACTCGCTTGTGGTGCTGGACAGGACTACTCCGAGTGCTGTCTTATCGGGGTCGTGTTTTAGTTATAAACCAGCTGATTGCCCCCATGTTGTTGTACCAGCTGGTCACTTTGACCCCTCCCCCGGACAAAATCCAGAGAATGCTCGTTGACTTCTTCTAGGGCAAAAGGCTACACTGGGTGGCTGTTGAAGTTCCCAGTCTCCAGCTTAGGGAGGGCGGTCAGGCGCTGGTGTGCCTGTGCACCCAGGTGGCGACTTCCTGCCTTCAGGCCCTGCAGCAATACCTTTACATCAAGCCCCCTCCGAGATGGTGTGTCCTGGCGACGTATTTCTTCTGCCAGGTGCACGGCCTGAATTATGACGTGCAGCTTCTGTTTGTAGGCCAGAGGGGCCTTCATGGCTCCTTGCAGACGTTGCCCATCATTTACTTGGACCTGATCAAAGTCCAGAATACGGTCACCTCATGACACCGTTCTCCGCCATCAGGAGTAACGGCTATCGTCAGAAAGCCATTGCTCAGGAATCCACCCTCTGCCCTTTTCAGTGGCTGGCGGAGAGTAGGGCTGTAGCTGCTGGGGTGACAGGATCAGGGACATGCAGGATGCGGAGGAGTGGGCTGGATGCTATCACAGGAGTTGGTGCATCGCGCGTCCGTGGACGTCCAGCTCACGGCCAATACCATTCAAGACCTTAGAAAGGTTGTGCTCGGCCCCAAAGTCATTCTGAGTCTCGAGGTGGCGCAGGTGTCCAAGTGTACCCCTGTTCAGACGGAATTCCACATTGGCCCCAAGCCCTGAGCCCTCCCTCATGAGTCGGTGCCCCACAAGCTAAGTCATCTCATGTAAATGCCCTCCATGGCCTTTAGCATGGTGCGGAGGGGTTTCCTGTTTGGGCTGCTGCTGCACACACTTCACTTCCTTGCCCTCACGCTCTGCCCGGACACACCCTGGTGTGCCTTGTTGCCATCCGGCAGCGAGGTCCCCAGTGGGAGGCCCTCTACAGGGGTGGCCTTCCACTTTCCATCGAGGACCTGGGGTGAGGGTGTTGTACGCAGCAGTCCCATACACCTGTGTCAGTTCATGGACGGCCAAGATACCTGCATCTTTTGTAGCCCTGTGGAGTCTGTGGACCATTTATATGTTAATTGTTTTAGGGTGCATCCCCGTTTTAGTTTCTTGAAAAACCTTTTATTGTTGTGGTGCTGAAGTGCAAACAAAACATTTCTGATCTATTGGTATCCGGTGCGGAGGGGGGCCAGGATGGAGGAGGACCTCCTCGTGAACCTGCTCCTGGGCCTGGCCAAGTTGGTCCAGGCAGCAGGCGATTGAGGGGGTCGTCTGACTCAACTGTCTGCTCCTCTTCCATGGATACGTTCGTGGCCGGCTGTCCCTGGAGAGGGAGCACACGGCATCCGTTGCTACCTTTGAGGCCTTCTGTGTTCGGTGGGCACCATGGGGACTGGGGTGCTTTATAGACCCCTGTAATCACATTTTGATTGATGTTGGTAAGTTTCCTTTGCATTTTGTCCTTTGTTTTTGCAGTTTCCCTTTAAGGGGCTGCTTTTACTTTGTCCCTGATTTTGTTAATTTTAGTTTAATTGTTTTGACTCAAAACAGTTACTTTTACCTAACATTCCTAACCCTGCCTTGGTGCTCCCCGGATATCCACAGTAGAGGTAGAGGCAGCCTGCTGTGATGCCCTGTCTGTGATGGCTTTGGTGGGCGCCCTCTGGAGGGCCAAGACTTGGAGGGCACCAGCCTGCTTTCAGAGTCCTGCTGTGTAGCAGTGGCATCCTCCTCGACCTGTGAAGCTGGATCTGCGGAGGCCATAGGAAGATAGGATTCAGATGGGCCGGTCACTCCCAGAGTCACCTGGGTATATAGCCCCAGACTGTGCACTTGCTGATCCTCCTCCCTATGGGTGCCCAAGGGCCTCTGGCTGACTCCGAAAGAGGAAGGGGGTACCTGCAGAGGGAGCGAGCTTCCCAGCACCCCTCTTGCGTACACACTGTGGGAGGCCAACTGTGGCATCAGTGATGGAGATAAGCCCGCGCAGCAGTGCAGGAGTGACGTCCAGGACCAATGTCTCCTTGGCGGCCGCCATCCTGCCAGTGTTGATCTAGTTGCATTGCAATACCGGTGCTATCACCTCCACCTGAAGATGGATGGACTCCTCCATTGTGCCTTGCAATCTGAGGAGTGCAATGGACATCCCTTCCTGTTGTTCCCTTGCTTGCCTTTGCAGCTCCAGCAACTGTGACATGACCAAATCCAGAGGCTCATTATCTGATTTAGACTCTGCAACATTCTGGTCTCCAGCAATCCTCCGTGTGCCAGGGGCCTGAGAAGTCCCTGCCTCCACCTGCTGTGGATCAGAAAGTGCGATGTGCTCACCAGATTGTGATCCCGAGGCTACTCTAAAACAAGGTCCCACCGAGGTGTGTGTGTCTGTGCTGGTGGAGGGTGTGGGTGAGCACTGTGACGGAACTTCAGGGAGGGTGCCTTCAGATTTCTCTTCAGAGATTTCTTTAGAGGTTGACTGGAGTCCCTGGATCATGGATCTGTCAGCTGTTTGGCAGATGCGCCTGCAAAAGCAAGGGAAGATAAATTTGTGCATGGCAGTGGACACATCACTCACGGCGTGGTTGTCAGATGGATGTTGCACTACTGGATCCTCACTTGGTAGAGCAATGCCAACCTCACCGTCAGCACAGGACCAGTCCCGGTCATCGCTGGCCAGCTGGATGGCTGTTTTCTAATTCTGCCAGAACTTTGATTTCTGGCATCCCTCCACCTATCTGCAGCCTTTCCCTCCTGTTGTGAGCCAGTTTGTCCTGCAGGGATAGAGATGGGGAGCATGTATCAGGACTCCTGCCAGGCCGGATGATAAGTATGCCTGACCTGTGTGGGTGTTGAGTGGTCCCATGGACGGGATAAGGACAATGACGGTGTGTGTGAAAGAGAGAATGATGATGTCCCTTGCACTGGCAGTGAGTGAGGGCCCTGTGGATGTGTGACGGGTTTGTGAGTGAGAGAGTTGGGAGTGACGAAAGGAGTGGAGGAATGGAGATCATTCATCCTTTTCAGGCACTGGGTGGCTGTCCTCCTCTGCAGGGCGTTCGCGCTGACCACCGCCTCCCAAGCCAGGTCGGTGACTTTGCTGCCTATCTTGTGGCCAGAGCAGGGGTAGAGCAAATCCCATTGGGCCTCCACGGCATCCAGTGGTCGCTTGAAGGACCCGTCGTTGAAGTGGGGCGCTGCAGTCTTTATGCTTTATCTGGCCATGTCTCCTGGACAGCAGTGGTGAGCTGGTAGTGATGAGTACTTTGCTGGCGGCTGCTTTTTAAAGTTGGCAGCCAGCATGATGCAACAGCGGGGTGATGGTGAGTGGACGAATGAGAGCCTGCCTGCCATGGAAACGGTGTGTTTCCCAGGAATGCATAAATAATGAGGCGGGCTCGGGAAGATACGGCGTGAAAACCCGCCATTTTCGTCAGCGAGTAGGACTCCATTTTACCTGCCTGCTACCACACTTAAGTGCAATTCTGGCAACATTTGACCCATGCTGCCCCCCAAATTTAGCAACACCTCCCTCGGGCACCTACTGGTACTGTGGAGGCCTGCCGTGAAGTCCTCCACCCCCACTGTGGGCGAAGACCAGCAAGCAAGGTCACCAATCCAGCATGGGAGGCTGTGGCAGCGGTGATCAGTGCCAACACCCTATAATAGAGGACAGTCATCCAGTGCCAAAAGAGAATTAATGATCTCCTCCGTTCCTCCAGGGTAAGTCACTCTTCTCATCAGTCTCAACTCTTACACTGACAAGCCCATCACACATCCACAGGGATCTCACTCACTGCCAGTTCAAGCTACATCACTATCACTCTCTCATACATACCTTCATCTGTCCTGCGGCTCATGTCCTCATCCCATCCATGGCATCACATCACTCACACATGCCAGGGATCCTTCTCATCTAGTCCTGCTTACACTCACTCAATCTGTATTCATGCAGGACAAGCCAGCACACAACAAAAGAGAGAGGTCGCAGGCTGGTGAAGTAATGCCTGATATCAAGGTCCTCACAGACTTTGAAAATAATGCCATGCAGCTGACCGGCATTGATCTAGACCATTTCTGTGCTGATGGTGAGGTTGGCTGTACAAAACAAAGTGAGAATCCAGCAGTGCAATATCTATCAGACAACCGTGCTGTGAACAAAAACAGAATTACCTGGAAAAACTCAGCAGGTCTGGCAGCATCGGCGGAGAAGAAAAGAGTTGACGTTTCGAGTCCTCATGACCCTTCGACAGAACTTTCAGTTCCCCTGTTCTGCAATCTCCTGCCATGCGCTAATTATCTCTCCTTGCTTTCACTGACACATCTGGGAAGCAGCCAAGGGGGTCCACAACCCAGGTCTTCAACTCAAGCCTCGATGACACCTCGGAAGAAGAATTTGATGACACCCCAACTGAAGACCCATCACAGCGCTCACCCACACCCTCCACCAGTCCAGAGACACACAGCTTAGTGGAATAAAAACAAAAAACTGCGGATGCTGGAAATCCAAAACAAAAACAGAATTACCTGGAAAAACTCAGCAGGTCTGGCAGCATCAGCGGAGAAGAGTTGACGTTTCGAGTCCTCATGACCCTTCAACAGCTTAGTGGGACTTAGTTCTGGAGTAGCCTCAGGATCACAATCTGGTGAGCACATCACACTGTTTGACCCACAGCAGGTGGTAGCAGGGACTTCCAGGTTCTGGCAATCAGAGGACTGCTGAAGGCTAGAACTCTGCTGAGTTCAAGTAAGATGAGGAGCTTCTGGTCATACCTCAGTTGCTGGAGCTGCAAAGGCAAGCTCAGGAACATCAGGAAGGAAAGTCCACCGCATTCCTCAGATTGCAAGGCACGATGGAGGAGCCCATCCGCCTTAAGTCTGAGGTGATAGTGCCGGCATGCCAATGCGGCCGCCATAGAGACCTTGGTCCAGGACATTAGTCCTGCTCTGCTGCACGGGCTGAATTCCATCACTGACGTCATAGTTGGCCTCCAACAGTGTCAACACAAGAGGGATGCAGGGCAGTTCGATCTCACTCCAGCTTTCCCTTCTCTTCAAGGAGTCAGCTAGGGCCCTCAGGCACTGATATGGTGGAGAATCAGTTGGTACATGCCCCAGGGCCATCCATCCAGGTGACTCCATTCAGCCCATCTGTGTCCTCTCTTCCTGTGACCCCAGAAGCTCTAGCTCCACAGGCCGAGGAGGGTGCCGCTGCCACACAGCAGCACCCCGAAAGCAGGACAGGCCTTCCAGGGATTGGCCCTCCAGAGGACACCCGTCAAGGTCAACACAGGATGCCTCCACCTCCGCTGTGGATGTCAGGGAAACACCAAGATGTAGTGGCAGGGTTAGGGAGGTTAAGAAGATGTAACTCTTTTGGAATTGCACAGCCTGGACACAGGTGTTAATCACTTGTACATAATGGTCACCATTGTAAATAAACTCCCAAGAAAGTCTCCTTGCCTATGGACCCTTGCTCTCATAAGCAGTGTCCATGTCACTCAAATGTGAAACCTTGGTTCCTGCACAAGTTAAAGGCAGGTGTCTCACTCCACGGCTTCTTCCCCATGCAATGTGTAACCTTCAGACCAAAATGATGGTCCAGCTTCACACTCACTGGACACATTAGTGATGCCTGCAACTCGATAGTGCTGGTCATTGCTGCCAGAATGTCATGGCCAGCTGTCACAGTGTTCTGTCATTCCCTGTGTGTGCTCTCAGCACCTTTTGAGGTGGGGCTGGTCCCCAATCTCTTCGGCATCTGGGATCAGTGACACTGTGCTCCTGAAGGGATCAGGTGCTGAAGGCTGACAAAGGATCAGGTGCATTTAAAGTTTCACGGCTGCGTCTCCATGATAATGACCTTGATCACAGAGCTCAAGCAAGCTGCCCTCAGCTAGACAGGAGTCAGACATTCACAGAGGCTATGTGAAGATCTACGGAGTGTCCTTGCTGCTTCCTGGATTTCTTGATCCTGTGCAAAATGCACAAAGTTCTGTGCCTTAGCAAAAAGGGTGTCCATGACCTCCTGGATACAATTGTGCGTGGAGGCTTGCAAAATCCACACAGGTCTTGTGTGGAGCCCTGGAAGAAGACTGACATAAAAATTGAGCGCCGCAGTCACTTTCATGGCCACTGGCAATGGAAGCCCTCCATGTCCTCATGATGCCAAATCCTGCAGCAGGTGCTATGTGTGACTGACCAGTTCCCTAGACATGCAGTCTTTGGCAACACTGGTTCTCAGTCATCTGCAGGAATGACAGGTGCTGTCTATAGACTTTGGGTCTAACGAGGCACCCACCAGCAGTGGTTCGCTGTGATCTTCAACTGTGTGCGCAGCACACCCTGCCGCCCCTTCATCTTGAGGGAGATGTTCGTACCTGTGCTGAGCCAAATGCCTCCGCCACTCTTTTTCTACTTCTCTGATCTCTGTAAGCTATGAGGCATACTGCCAAATCACCAGGCTCCATAATCCTGATGTTCTCCTCCTGCAGGATTAGAGAGAGACACATGGGTTATGTGACTTAAGAACCTCTCTTGGTTAAGTCTGGAGGCCTCTACACACATGCAAGAAAGTGCTGGCCACCCCTTGGATAGTCAATGTGTAGTGCGCTCATTGACTGTCCGAAAGCCCACCCACCTCTGCCCCACTACACTTGAGTGATTGGAGGCAGCTTCGGCCATTGGAGTGCATGTTGTGCTCTCAGCTCAGGAGCAAACATTCTCCTAAACCGCACTGCAAGACTGCGCTGTTAGCTTGAAACAGAATGGATACTGGTCCACACCAAAATAAAGGCATTGCAAGGGGCAGTGAGCGTCTCCACTATTAACTACGCCATGGTCACCTTTTGCAAGGGGATTGTACTACTTGCTCAGTCAGCCAATTGCCCTGCTGCCCCCTAAAACACACTTTAATTTGCAGCCTTTGCCCAAAGGGTGAGACGTTCTGGAGCATTTGGTGGCAGTTTCATGCTTTTGCATTGCTCGAGTGGGCAGGAAAGCTTCAGAGGCCTGACTCCATGTCGATGGAGCTGCAGCTGAACGGTCTCAGCTGCAGAAGAGTATTCACTTTTGACAAGCTTTTCCAAGTGCGTGGCCATCTCCTTCAATACCCCCTCCTCCCACCGCCCCCTGGCCTGACCCACACTGGAGCCCTTGCTTCGGCACTGCACTGAAAGCCAGCGGGAAAAAAGCAGCTTGCCTGTGTACCCAGCAAATGTGCAGCACCTCATTCTTGATGTCCTATGGGCAATGCTCGTGAGCGTGGGCGGTAAATTTGATGTGTGTGGATGATTCCGGCAAGCGGGACTTATAATTCGATGCAAACATATTAAAATGACATATCCGATGTTCGGCCGCAAAAAACATTGCCCACCATTGATGGGTGGAACAGATGATCTCAAACTGGTTCACGGCAATGTAAAACCGATTTTTGGGCTTCTTGCCATAATATCCCCCCAACCCTGCCATGTTGCCTGACACCAACTGGGCCAAAAAATTCCAGCCATCGTTACCTATACTGAGACTAACTTTATACTCCAGGTCTCATTATCTGAATTTAAATTCCACCAGCTGCCATGGTGGGATTTGATCCTATATACCTAGAGCATTAACCTGAGTTACTGAATTATTAGTTTAGTCATATTACTACTATGCCACCATATCCCTTTTTTGAGCTAGCTTACACCGTGATCCTTCTCCACCTTCACTGCTGCCCACTTCTTGGTGTTCAAAAGTTACTTTTTATCCTGGCTCATTCTTGTTACTATGCTAATTTTTTGACCCCCTATCCTTTCCTTCAGCAACACCACCTACTTCCACTTCAGTAACATCAACAGGCTCGGCCTCTGCCTCAGCTCATCAACTGCTGAAATCATCATCCACGCTTTTGTTTCTGTTGACTCAACTATTCCAATGTTCTCATGGCCTCAGTTGAAAAATACTCATCTTTGTTTTCAAATTCCTCCCCAGTTTCGCTGCTCTTTGTCTCTAATCTGATCCAACCTTCAAAATAAGTGATGTCCACCTTCAATGGTGAGGACAGAATCAACCAGGGTTCCTACTCCTGCTTGTAGGGGTATTTGAAGAAAAGACCAGACTCCAGCTGGCGTAGCCTGCTGACACTCTTCGCTAGGCTTACCCATGAAGAACAGGACCTTCAGTGAGATGCTCATGTTACAGCAAATAGATAGGGAACTAAGTTCCAATACAGTTCAATGTCTTCAGGAGAGATTTGCAGAGAAGTGGAAGAAAAATGGAAAAAGGATTCAAAGTAATTTCTAACTGCTCCAACATTGCTTTCTTCCACATTTTGTCTCCATTGTTGTATTCATTTAATGAGGTTTAAATGGGAAATTTAGAGTTTATATTGTTGTCTTCATATAAAATGGGCAGGAAAGCTGTATTTTAGATATGCAATTAAGCCTTATTGAGCATTCAGGTGGACATGTACACAAAATATTTGTCTGGCGTATTGACCTCTGCCTTGCAGGAACTGAACGCCAACTCCCAGATACTTCTTCCTACTTCCCCTTGGACAATGACCCCACCAGATAACATCAAGACATTGTTTCCAGGACTGTCACTGACCTCATCGCCTCTGGAGATCTTCCCTCCATAACTTCCAACCTCATAGTACCCCAATCCTGCACTGCCTGTTTCTACCTCCTTCCCAAAATCTACAAACAGGACTGTCCTGGTAGACCCATCATTTCAGCCTGTTCCTGTCCCACTGAACTCATTTCTTTCTATTTTGACTTAATTCTCTCTCCCCTTGTCCAGTCTCTTCCCACCTACATTTGTGATTCCTCTGTTCCCCTACATCATGTTAACAATTTCCAGTTTTCTGGCCTTAACCACCTCCTCTTCACTATGGACATCCAATTCCTCTACACCTCCATCCCACACCATGAAGGTCTGAGCGGTCTCCACTTCTTCCTTGAACAGAGACCAGAACAATCCCCAACCACCACTTCTTTCCTCCACCTGGCTGAACTTGTTCTCTCATTGAACAATTTCTCCTTTAACTTGTCTCACATCCTCCAAATAAAAGGTATGGCTATGGGTACTTGCATGGGCCCCAGTTATGCCTGTCTTGTTATGGGGTATTTCTTTTTTAATTCATTCATGGGATGTGGGCGTTGCTGGCTAAGCCAGCATTTATTGCCCATCCCTAATTGCTATTCTTGAACCGCTGCAGTCGATGTAGTGTAGGTACACATACAGCGCTGTTCAGGAGGGATTTCCAGGAGTAGACCAGGCAACAGTGAAGGAGTGGCGATATATTTCCATGTCAAGATGGTGATTGGCTTGGAGGGTGTAGTAATTATGGTTTTATTTAGTGTGTAATGTACCTGTAAAAAAATTGTTAGGAAAGATCATATGATCTGTAGTAACCAATAGGAGAGTAGCGCAGGCTACCTCAGCAGTGTAGAGATAGAGTTGGAATCAAAAGCACACAAGTAGTTGCTGCTGAGTATATTGTAAATAAACTTGGTTCCACTTAAGAAGTGTCTGCTGTTCAACACTATTACTAACAGTACAACCCAGCCACCCTTACAACAAACTGGCGACGAAGATAAAACAGGATTGAACAGAAGAAATCAAGTTAAAAAGAAATCGGCACTGCACCTCGCCCAGTGATTGTTAAGTGGCAAACTCCATTAGAACTGTAGAAGTTATCCTCTCTCAAACAATTTAGAATTGATCCTTTTAAACCAGCCTCTGATGATTGGTCTCAATACTTAAAACGCCTCAGGTTCTTTTTTCAAGGGAACAAGATTACGCGGGAAGAGAAGAGGCAAGCGATGCTCTTGAGTACTTTTGGAAGCAAAACCTATGGTTTGATTGAAGTTTGACGGCATCCAGTGCCCCAGATTCAAAAAATTTTGATGAATTGGTGGACTTCATGAAGAGTCACTTTCAACCCAAGCCCTCAGTCACGATGCAGAGGTTTAGGTTTAATTCGCAAAATAAAGCCCTGGGTGAGACAATTGCATGCTACGTGCAAATTTGAAGCAGCTAACGGAACATTGTGGGTTCAGTATGACTCTGAACGACATGCTCAGAGATCATTTAATATGTGGTGTGAAAGAGGGCACTATTCAGAAAAGATTATTGTCCGAAGTAAATCTGGATTTCAAGAAGGCGTTAAGAGATAGTGCTGGCCATGGAAAGCGCAGTAAGAGATTCAGAAGCAATACAGGGTGCGCAAAATGGCACCTTCCTCCACATCGGCCAGAAAACCTCAAGTGAAAGTCACGCAAAAAAGCGAGAATCTGCCAAGAAGCAGGAAATAGCCCCCGCTAGCCTAATAATAAAGAAAAATAACTTAGCAGTGAGATCGAAGAATAATTTTAATAGAGGTAGCAACAATCAGGCTTTTAGCGATTGGCAGTTTAAAAAAATTGAATGCTACTATTGCCACATAAATAGACATATAATGAGGCAGTGCAAGGAAAGATTCAAGCAGGCTTGTTAACAAAAGAAGAAGCCCAATAAAATCTACAATGTAGAAGAGCCTGAAACAACAAATTCTGACATTAACCCATTGTTTAATCTGAAAGCTGGAAAGACAGAACCAATATTTGTCACAGTATAAATAAATGGCAAACCTGTTAAAATGGAAGTGGACACGGGCGCTTCCACTACAGTAACTGGGGAACCTACCCTCAGATATTTGAATAATAGTGATCAATTAAGTTTAGAACAAACAGCTGCCAAGCTAAAAATATATACGGGTGAAGACATTCAAATAAAAGGCATAAGCAGGCCAATCAACAGAGCTACCTATGATGGTGGTAGAAGGTGAAGGGTTAGGCCTCCTGGAATGAAATTAGTTAAAGGAAGTTAAGTTAGAATGGTCCTAAATTTTCCAGTTGAGAGCCAGAGCTACTTAGAAAGTATGCCACCATCGTCAGAGATGAACTGGGGAAAATCCAGGGCCTGCAGGCCAAAATTTGTGTGGATCCGGAGGCAACCCCTCGCTTCATGAAGCCGAGACCGGTACCATACACACTGCAAGAGAAAGTTGACACAGAGCTGAAGAGGCTAGAGAAATTGAGCATTATACCAATCTGTTCAGTTCTCAGAATGGGCAGAAACCATTGCCCCTTCCTTAAATCCGACCAAAGCGTCCGAATTTGTGGGGACTACAAACTGATGGTTAATAGGTAGCCAAGCTTGATAGGCACCCCATTCCAAAAATCAAAGATCTAAAAGCCAAGCTAGCAGGAGGGGCATTATACACAAAGTTTGACAAGAGTCATGCTTATCAACAACAAGAATTGGATAATGACTCCCAGGAATATGTCACAATTAATACACACAAAGGGTTATATCAACATACATGATTGCCTTTCAATGTCTCCTCAGCTTGTGTGATCTTTCAGAGGACAATGGAAAGCTTACTGCAGGACTGCCCCAGGTTGTAGTCTATTTAGATGATGTATTGGTGACAGGCTCCACTGAAAAAGAGCATATGGCAAACTTAGAAGTCTTAATACATTTCTTGCAAGCAGGAGTGCATCTAAAAAAAGAAAATAAAAATGCACGTTCCAAGCAAGGGAGGTAATCTATTTGGGTCACCAGGTAGATATACAGGGCCTCCACCCAGTTGAAGAGAAAGTGAGCACCAAAGAAAGCCTCAAAGCTCAAATCATTCCTAGGAATGATCAGCAATAATGGGCAGTTCTTACTAATTTGTCTACAGTGCTGGCCTCCCTGCAATCTCTACTCAAACAGAACCAAATTTGGTCTTGGGAGGAGCCCCAGAAAGAAACTTTCATAAAGGTGAAACAATTGTTACACTCATCCAATCTATTACTGCATTATGACCAGACAAAAGAATTGGTGCTGACATGTGATGCATCACCCTGTGGAATGGGAATCTCATCGGACAGATGATGGCACGGAACGGACAATAAGATACGTATCAAGGACGCTCACCACAGCGGAAAAGGGATACTCACAGAAAGAGAAAGGCCTGTCCATCATCTTTGGTGTCAAGAAATTTCACCAGTACGTACACGGCCATCATTTTACAATCATTTCAGACCACAAACCACTGCTAGGTTTGTTTAGTGAGGAAAAGGCTACATCACCCATAGCCTCAGCAAGAATACAATAGGCCTTAATTCTAGCAGCATATGAATACACTTTTGTACACAGGCCTGGCAATCAAATCACAAACGCCTACACCCTTAGTCATTTGCCTTTACAAGAAAATGATGAACACGTCCCAGTTCCACAGGAACTTGTTTTACTGTTAAATTTCTTAGATTCCATGCTGTATGCTCAACAGATCAGAGACTGGACAAGTTGGGACCCAGTCCTATCTCAAATATGAGAACAAGTGCTATATGGTTGGTCACGGGAGCCCATATCTGATGAAATGAAACCGTACTTCAACAGAGGACATGAAATAACCAGTCAGGATAGCGTCTTATTGTGGGGAGCACGAGTGAGAGTTCCTCAAAGGGAAGAGAGGCACATTGAGTTGAACTACACAGTTCCCATCCAGGAATTTCCTGAATGAAGACCATAGCACACAACTATTTATGGTGGCCAGGGATGGATGGCAAAATAGAAAGTATGGTAAAGCATTGTGTACAATGTCAGCAACTGCAAAAGTTGCTAGTGACAGCTCCATTACACCCATGGGAGTGACCAGGTAGGCCCTGGGTGCAGTTATACATTGACTACATTGGACCTTTCCTGGGAACAATATTTCTGCTCATTGTCGATGCCCATTCAAAATGGTTGGACATATATGAGGTGAAGTCACCAACATTGGGCGCTGCAATCGAGAAACTATGTCAGAGTTTTGCCATTCACGGACTACCAGGAGTAGTCATTTCCAATAGTGACATGCATTTATGAATGCCGAGTTTCAACAGTTTATCAGCCTCAACGGTATCACTCATGTAAAAACTGCACCGTACCACCTTTCCTCAAACAGACTGGCTGAAAGGTCAATTCAAACAGTCAAGACAGGCATGGGAAAGCTAACTGATGATTCCTTGGCAACCAAGCTACCATGCTTTCGTTTTCATACAGGACTACCCCTCACACAACAACAGGTGTCACACCTGCGGAGTTATTGTTGAAATGTCGTCTCAGGAGGAGATTGAGCTTAATGATGCGAAATTTAGAGGGGAAGGTGGAAAGGAGTCAGGAAAGCCAGAAAACTAGATACGAATAGCATAGTCATGCGAGGAAATTTACCCTGGGAGAGCCGGTTACGTGAAAAACTTTGGGGAACAGACCAAAGTGGTTACCGGATGAAATCAATGCAGTGACTGAACCTCTATCTTACCACGTGGAGGTGGAAGGCCGGATCATCCGTAAACTTGTGGACCGTTTAAGGAAGAGAGAGACAAATCACCAAAATTTGGTTCCACCAGTAACCATGATCAGGTCTGTGTTTCCCACTGAGGATACTCAACCCAGGACTGACATTGCTGATATTCCTGTAAGAACTGAGGATACAGAACTGCAAGTGCCCATCGAAGCACCTAATGTTTAGGCAACTCTGGAAAAGGAGATTCCTGACAACAAATCTGCAGTTGTGGAGCTGTAAGATTCCACACGTGCCAGGAAACCACCTGAAAGACTAAACTTGTAAATTCCTTACCCATTGTAAATATTATGTTGTCATGAAAAATATGTACTTGTAAATATAGCATGTATAGCCGAGTTAAAGCGGGAGGAATGTAGTAATTATGGTTTTATTTAGTGTAATGTACCTGTAAGAATAATGCTAGTTTAGAAAGATCACATGATCTGTAGTAACCAATAGGAGGGTAGCAAGGGCGACCTCAGCAGTGTAGTGATAGAGTTGGAGTCAAAAGCACACGTGTAATTGCTGCTGAATATATTGTAAATAAACTTCACGTTTCCACTTAAGAAGCTGCACTCACCCAGACAAGTGGAGAATATTCCATCACACTCCTGGCCTTGTGCCTTGTAGATGGTGGACAGGCTTTGGGAAGTCAGGAGGATTCCTAGCCCCTGACCTGCTCTTGTAACCATAGTATTTATATGGCTAGTCCAGTTCAGTTTGTTCCAGTCCTACTCAGGCCCCCTCCCACAACTCTTTTTCAGGTACATTGATGACTATATCAGTGCCACTTCGTGCTCTCATCTGGGCCTGAAGAAATTTTATCAATTTTGCTTCCAACTTCCAATCTCTCTCAACTTCATACGGTACACTTCCGACACTTCCCTTCCCTTCTTTGACTTCTCTGTCTCCATTTCTGGTGATAGACTGTCTACCAATATTCATTACAAGCCCACCGACTCCCATAGCTGCCTTAACTACATCTCCTCACATCCTGCTTTCTGTAAGGACTCCATCCCATTCTTCCAGTTTTTCTGCTTCCATCACACCTGTTCCAATGTACTACCTTCCAAAACGGCACTTCTGACATGTCTTCCTTTATCAAGCCAAGGTTCCCTATGGTTGACAGGACCCTATGATTGTCCAACCCATCTCCCACATTTCTGCCCTCACCCCTTCCTCTCCTTCCCAGAACTATGATAGGGTGCCTTGTGTCCTCACTTTTCACTTCACCAGCGTCCATATTAAAAGGATCATCCTCCTCCATTTATGTTTTGCTTTCAGAGAGCACTGACCCTTGTTCTCTTATTAACACATTTTGCTATCTGACCTTTATGCCACTATTAGCACCTGTCTTAGACTTTAACACTACCATTACCACTCCCTTTGTTTGTGTCCATGACATCTTTGTCAAATCTCTCCCAAACTCCCACCTATCCCTGACCTTTTATTTTGCTCCACATGCTCCACCCTCTATCTTCAACAATATAAAACCCATCACATTTCTACCTCTCTTCAGCTCTGAAGCAGAGTCATATGGACTCAAAACAATAAGTCTGCTTCTCTCTCCACAGATGCTGTCAGACCTGCTGAGTCTTTCCAACATTTTCTGTTCTTATTTCAGATTTCCAGCATCCGCAATAATTTGCT
This sequence comes from Carcharodon carcharias, assembly GCF_017639515.1. Classification (NCBI taxonomy): domain Eukaryota; kingdom Metazoa; phylum Chordata; class Chondrichthyes; order Lamniformes; family Lamnidae; genus Carcharodon; species Carcharodon carcharias. The sequence continues at coordinate 155,620,469 of NC_054476.1, read as the reverse complement.
CTTATTTACACAAAATACTTATATGATTTCTTCTTTGGTTTTACTGTGAAACATTATTGTTATTGGAATATTATTAAAAATATTTTATTATATTCCTGAAAGCCAGTTTTCAGGAGCATTTATTTACAGACTTATACAGTTCAAGCATACATCTTCTTAAGTGAATCCCCAGTTAATTCCCATCACCTACATACAATTGATCACAATTAATATGCAATTAATACTTATGCATCTTGGGCAGGTTGAACTTCAGGTCAATCATTTGCTTTGTTTCCTCAAAAGCAGAGTTTATGCTTTTGAGGAAACATGCATACGTGCTGTTCTCCCATGTCAGTTCCACTAAGAAAAAGTCATGGTGACACACTCCCAAAAGCAAAGCTACAAGTAAAAGTGTCTCAAAATGAAACTGGACACTAAATTAGCATGCAAATCTGATAATATTTTACTCTACCCAATACAGTATCAGTGATTTTAGAAAGAGGATAATTATCTGTTAATGATATGCTAATAAGGTTAACGATATACAGGTAGGAGAGCATTGATTAAGTATCTTGAGCACATTAAAGAGAAACTCTTCCCCTTTCAGTTATTGATTTTTGTTTTACCAAAAGAGTATGAAGAGAAACTCTGGGGCACTTAATGTTGGTTAGGGAAGCATCTGTAATTTTGTAGATAAATCTAGTATTAATTGGGATATCGTTTCCTACTTCACCAACTAGTTTTGGAATGAATTAACAGTACCATCTGAGATTGGGTTACCATTCAGTGAGTGTACTTTAGGTCAATACCAGCAATGCATTTCTGTGATATTATATTTTCAAAATTTAAATTACATCATCTAACAAAACATAAAACAATTGATAAAACTTTTTCATATAATTGTACATCAGCAGAAGTGTCTTTGATGATTTTTGTCGGTTTTCATGATACCAGCCACCAAGTATGATATTCACATTAATCCCATCTCATTAGTCCACTATATCTGATCCTTTTTCTGGTGCCTGCAATCTTCAATCAGTAAATAAGGTGGAATCCGACCCAGGTTTGCACTAAGTGCGGTAGCGGGCAGGAAAAAGAATGTTCTACCTGCTGGCCCCAATGGTGCTTTTCATGCCATATCATCCCAATCGTACCTGATTAATCATGCATTCCCGGGAAACACACCGTTTCACGCCGTCACCTCGCGCTTCCTCACGCCAGGCGCCATATTTAAAGTGTAGCTGCATGCAGATCTCTCAGTGCTTCCAGCCCAGGATTGCTGCACAGAAGACATGACTATGAAAGGCAAGAAGACTGCAGCCCCCCACCCCCCCCACCCCCCCATTTAGTGATATATCCCTTTTGGATGCCTTGGAGCCCGCTGTGATGTCCTCTGTCCTTGCTCTGGACGAAGGCCAACAAGCAAGGTGACAATTCCAGCATGGGAGGCAGACAGCAGTGATCAGTACCAACACTCTGCAAAACAGGACAGCTCTCTGTGCCAAAAGAGTAAGAATGGTCTCATCCATTCCAACAGGGTAACTCACTCTTCTCAACCCACACACTCACACCTCAAGGGACAACATCATGAACTCTCTCACACACCCTCACATCTCCATCAGGCTCATATCCTCTGCAGCTCATGTACTCATCCCGTCCATGGCTCTGCTCACCACACAAACATTCCATGCAATGCCATGTATCCTGCTCACACACTATCTGTTTTCATGCAGGATACACTGGCTCACAACAACAGGGAGAGGCCCCGACAGGGGGTTGAGTGATCCATATTAGGCCCCTCACTCACTCTGAGGAGTGTGCCCTCACACTGATTGGTGAGGACATGGACCATGCCTGCAGCGACGATGAGGTCGGCAGCGAGCACCCACGAGGTCCCTGCACCACATCAACCCTCTCTCACTGCAAATGTAAGCGCTCTCTCTCCAGCTTTTGACTCTGCTGTCCTGTACTAATCATCTCTACTTTGGTTCACAGGGAACTCTGCCAAGCGACAGAACCCCTTAGCCAGCGAGTCTCTCAGCTCCAGCCAGATCCTCACCTCCAGCCAAGAGGACACCTCCTCCATTGAAGAGCTGGAAATAAGGAGCCTAGAAGATCTGTCACAGCACTTATCCACACCCTCCACCAGCACAGAGACACACACCTTGGCGGGACCTAGATCTAGAGCAGGCTTAGGTTGACAATCTGGTGGCCACCACACGGACACATGTCTACAGCAGGAGGTGGCAGGTCCAGCCAAGCTCTTCAGCACTCGGAGGACTGCTGGGAAAGAGACATCTGTGAGGTCCAAGTCAGATGACGAGCCTCTAGATTAGGTCTTACAACTCATCGTGGAGAGTCAACAGAAGGCAGGGGAACATCATGCAGAGCTGTTGGAAGCCCTCAAGCGGCATATGAGTTGGAGTGCACCCGCCTGCTCTCTGATGAAGTGGTGCCCACTTGTATGCGCATGGAGGTCTCCATGGGAAGGATGGTGGACACCATGGTGACCCTGATACAGCAGAACACGGAGACGTGCGCAGACCTCACTCCATTGCAGTAGCCATGGGGACTTCCTGCAGTGGCAATGCGAGGGGGAAATGCGGCACTTAAGACATCCTTCCAGGTGCTCCTACCCCTCAAGAAGTCAGGCCAGTGCCCTCAGGTACCTTAAGGTAAAAGAAGCAGCAGCTGAACACCCCTGGGTCATCCACTCAGAAATCTCAGAGGCTGTCCTCTCCCTCCCAAGTCCTCTTTGCTTGTGGTCCCCCTCAACCTCATCCTCTGTCACCGCAGAGGGAGGAGCTGGCCCACAGGACAGCCAAAGCAAGCCAGGGCCCTCAAAGCCTTGACTCTCCAGAGGGCATATGCCAAAGACAACAGACAACTGGGCCAACCATTGCACAGGCTGTCTCTATCCCTGCTGCAAATGTCAGGGCTGCAGCTACAAGTATTAGGCCAGAAAAGTTAAGAAATTTTGATCACAATTGGTAGCACGGGTGAACGCATTTGTCACTTTATAATCTGAAAATATATTCATTTTCACGTAATAATTTGTAATGGTGTCTTTCAGCTTCATTGACGGGCTTCCTTTTGGAGCTTTGTGCAATCGCTGTCCCACACATGCGGATTGTTCCTCCATCACACTCATCTCAATGTCCTAAGTATTTTCAATGCTGCCCGCTTGGGTTCTCTTTCAGTTATCCATCTGAGCTGGCCTGCATCTCCGCCCACCCTCCAATCCCCCATGCAGCACCTGTTCCTCGCCATCACACGTCTCCTTTCGTTTTTAGTTTTAGAAGCACGGTGCTGGTAATATTTGTCTTCAGCTCCCCGTCCCTTACCCTGTCCCAGTCACCTATGTCCTTTTCCCCATAACTGTCGACCCCCAGCATCACCTTTCACCTCCCCACTGTTACCTACTAGCCACAACCTTTTTCTTTCGAAGATGTCCAGGTGAACATGCACCTACCTTGCCGAAAATCCTGCCACCATCCACACTGACCTCCTCCTTCCCACCCCCGGGGTCTGTGTCCATCTTCGAGTGCCCACCAACCATCCTCGCTGTCCCTACTACCAATACCATTGCACCCTCACCCTCCCACCCTACTGGCTCACTCTGCCCTCTCTCATTCTCACCATTCCCCCTACCACGCCCACTCTCATTTCACACCCTGGCAGCAGTCATCAACTGCACAGACCCCTTCCCATGCACGTTCAGCTGGATAATGTATCCACCCCGCTTACTCCTTCCCCCGTCCTTACTCCTTCCTCCCTCCAGACTCCTTCCCTACCCAACCTCACCCGCCGATGACACCATTGTTCCCCCCTTCCAACCTCACCCCACCCCCCCAGTACCTTCATTTCCCCCAACCAATACTATTGTTTCCCCCTCTCCCAACCTCCCCCCACTCGACATCGTCGTTCGCCGCCTTCCAACTTCACCCCCCACCCCTGACACACCTTCCTTTCCCACTGTCCCCCGCCCTCCCAGTATACCTTCCTCTCGCAGCCAAAACAATACCTTCCTCTCCACCCCCTCAACGATCATCCATTGCAGAACATAGCCAAGACACTGATGTCCCAAAGCAGACCCTCAATGGCCACCTTCCACGTTCTATAAGCTGCTTCACGGCGAAGCTATGTCCATGAGAATCCATGCAACATGCAATGCACGTTCCTCCAGGGTCCCGTTGCTGGAGGGCTCCAGCATCTTCTTATCATTGGATGTCTACGATGTGAGAAAGGCCCTGACAGTAAGTCCCGACTTCTGCACACTTGTCAAGATGTGTTCTGTGCTGATGTATTTTCCCACCAACATAGGCAGTAAATTTGACGTGGGGGCGTGATTCCAGTGGGCTTCTAATGATATGCAGATGTATTAAAATGAAGTTCCTGACATGCACCATGGAAAACGCAGCTTGTCATTGACGGGCAGAGCGGACGATTGCAAGCTGGTTTCATGACGTTGTGAAACTGATTTTTGGCCTTCCTGCCATATTGTCCACTCACACCCGCCATGACGCCCAATGCCAACAGGAAAATTCCACCCATATTTTCTATTGGTGCAGGGGCAGATTTTATATCCAGTTACAAGTAACAGCCTACAGAGCCTCTTGTAGGTAGGTGGGAGCAGTTCAAAATCGTTTGTATTTGGGTATCTAACTAAGCCAGCTACTGCTACAGGGTGCAGTCTTTCCAATCAAATAATTTTACAGGTAATATCCAGTTAGCTTGAGTCTCCATGACATGCTGTGCTATCATGCTCAAACTAACAATAATGCCAGTATGTTAGCATGCAGCATTACATTTACTAATCTGCCAGGATAAAAGAACAAGGAGCCACAGTTGATTTTGATCATTGAAGTATTGAGGCCTGGAGTACCTCGACAATACCTCCACTTACCCTTTACCTATTTAATTGTGTCAGCATGCACTATAGCCAGGATTAGTGCGCCATCTACTGTTAGATAATAATTGCATTTTCTTGTGTCCCTTTTGAATCTGGTTCAGGTATTGTCTCCATGATATTAAAAGCAGCTAGATATTCTCAGGGGACCAATTAACTCAGCTGGTTAGACTGTATGCTTAATAATACTTAAGGTGCAGGTTCAGTCCATGTACTGGCTGGCACAAGTAATATTCACGCCTCACAAGTGTCAGGCAATGACCATCTCCAGAGAATCCAACCATCGCCCCTTGACATTCAATGGCATAGCCATTGCTGACTCACCCACTATCAACATCTTGGAGGTTACCATTGGCCAGGAATTGAACTTGACTAGCCATATAAATACTGTGGCTACAAGAGCAGGTCAGAGGCTAGGAATCCTGCTGTGAGTAACTCAAACCTTCTGACTTGCCAAAGCCTGTCCACCATCTACAAGGCACAGGACAGGAGTGTGATTGAGTACTCTCCACTTGCCTGGATAAATGCAACTCCAACAAGAAGCTTGACAACACCCAGAACAAAGCAGCCTGCTTGATTGCCACCTCATCCACAAACATTCACTCCCTCCAACACTGGTACGTAGTGGCAGCAATGTGTACCATCTACAAGATGCAAAACAGGAACTCACCAAGGCTCCTTAGATAGCACCTTCCAAACACATCACTGCTACCATCTAGGACAAGGGCAGCAGATACATGGGAACACCATCACCTGGAAGTTCCCCTCCAAGCCACACACCATCCTGACTTGGAAATATATTGCCATTCCTTCACTGTCACTGGGTCAAAATCCTGGAACTGCCTCCTTAACAGCACTGCGGGTATACCTATACCACATGGTCTGCAGTAGTTTAAGAAGGCAGCTCACCACCACCTTCTCAAGGGCAATTAAGGATGGACAATAAATGCTGGCCTAGCCAACAACATCCACATCCCATGAATGAATTTTTTAAAAGTATTTCTTGGGACCTGCCTCTTTTCCTCAACCAACTGTAATATCATTGGCATTACGGAGCCATAATTAGCTACCCTCGGATAATGAAGGTGCCACATGAAGAAAGAGAGAGCAGTTCTAAGTCTGAGTTTTTTTTATAATTTTATATTGACTTACTTTATTTTTATAAAGCTGCTTCTACAATCAGACTGAAAATCAGGGGCAATTTGGCCTACAATGTCCTGATGAGCAACAGCTGTTATCTGATCTCAACTGTCATAGTTGAGGTAGCACAACATTTGGCATCAATGCCAGATTAGGGAGGAACGATAGATAGATAAAGAAGGAAAATCATGTGATACTTCCATTCCTGATTAGCTGGTAATCCCTGTTGGAATATATAAGTGTGTAGAAAATAACAGAGGACAAGAATGGGCTTGGCTTGATACCCATAATTGGGAGCATTCTTTAATCCATGGTTTTATCCCCTTTTTTATCCCCCCTTCTATCCCATTTTCTATCATTTTTCCCCCACCACCGCCCTCTCCCCTCACCCCATCCCCAAAAAGGCCATCTGTTACTTGTTCCATGTTATTCTTTCACACAATGCTACCTTTGTTCTGCTGTTATCACATTCTGCTTTCTTAACTTCACGTCACTATCAACATATTTTTTAACCATGACCATTACCATTCCCTTTGCTCTTTAGTTCATGACATCTTTGTCAATCTCTCCTTTGTCCCCACCTATTGCTAGCCTTCTATCCAGCTTCACCTGCTCCAGTACAAAACAGTATAAATTTCATCACATTTCCACTTCTCTTCAGCTCTGAAGAAAAGCCATACGGACTTGAAACATTAACTTTGTTTCTCTCTCCATAGATGCTGCTAGACCAGTTGAGTTTTTCCAGCATTTTCTGCTTTTGTTTCAGATTTCTAGCATTCTCAGTGTTTTGCTTTTTTTCTTCGATTCTCTCTTCTTAGTGGTAACTTGTGCTCCAGTACACTTCCCTGGTCGATGGAAGCCTAAAAATAGTATTCTTCAGCCATGAGCTCACATTGAATTAAACAATTATGGGCATCGGGCCAAGTCCATTCTTGCCCTTTTCTACACACATATATTCCAGCAGGGATCATTAGCTAATCAGGAGTGCAAGTATTACCTGATTTTCCTCCTTTATCTGTCAAACATTCCTCTCTAATCTGACACTGATGCCAAATGTTGTGCTACCACAATTATGACGGCTGAGATCAGATAACAGCACCGACCGGGGTCGAACACGGGACGTCAAATAATTGTCACTTTTCAAATTGTCCTTAATCCTATCTACCACCCTACCTCTCTCTGCAACTTTAAGATGCTTCTTAAATCCTCTCACTTTGACAAAGCTTTTGGCCATCTGTCCTCAATTCTTCTTCTGTGGCTCAGTGTCAAAAATGCTTTTACTGATATAGCTCTTGTTAAGCGCCAAGGGACATTTTGCTACTTTAAAGCTACTATATAAACGCACGTTGTTTTTCAGTGATGGTACTGGGAAACAGCCCGAAGAGAACACCAGGCATCACTTCTGTCAAGGTCAAAAGGTCAAGAGATTTTAAAAGTCTAGTTTCCGAAAATCACATTTAATCAATGATAGAAATATCAATAAGATTGAAAATCATACAGGTTCTTTACAATAGTGGTCCATGCTTCCTATTTATTGAAATGATAAATTGTATTTATTGTTACAGCTAGTTTTCAAGTTTGTTTTCGTTTGATATCCTTTGCAAAACGTTTGAGACCTTCTTAATTCTGACTTTTAAAAAATAAATATATCTTTCATGATGGGGTGGGTGGCATCTGTATTATTTAGAGAATCTATGATTTAGTGGTTACATGTTTGATTTTTCAACCCAAGGATTCATGGTTTAAATCTTCATCCATTCCCTTCCCCCTTACAATACATTTCCCCATAAATCACCCTCCTAAGTAAGTTAATTAGTATCAGAGAGCTCCTAGCTTTTATCCTCCAAAAACTCTAACTTCTAAATGGGTAGCATCTAGTACGTCAGCAGGAGCTTTGCACAAAGAACTAGCCTTTATCTGAAAGAATTTTACATTCCAATGCACACTAGGCCTAACAAAGACAAATGGACATTCCCCTTAATTGATTAGGGCAGACTGCATGAAAGTTAGTTGAACAAACTTGCAAGTGCATAGGGTTTAGCACTAGACTCACCATTGCACTTCAAGATAGCAATCAACCAGAATATGTGTTCTCACTTTATGCTTCCATCTTGTAGCTTACCTGCATGATCTCTCAACTACCCATCTTGATTTTAAATTTATTTTGCAAGCATAGGGGTTAATTAGTAAATTGTTTAACTTCAAGTTATAATAAATCCAAATTTACTTTCAGCGGTGTTTTACTATCCTCAGATGAACTTCTGCAAGCATCCAAGGGAATACACCAATCCTAATGAGACCAGGAGAGTAATACAAAGTATGGCAGAGCTGGTTCCAAATCTTTGGACTGTTTACTTTCTAAAGTTTAATTTTTTTGTGCATTCAATTTAATGTATAGAGTCTTAAGGGTGAGCAAATACTCTTTAAAATCCATTACCATCACTAGACAAAGCATTATGCATTTAATTCACTCAAATTGCAATAAATTTCTAGTCTTAGCATGGAGATACTAAATCTTGATTCAAGCGCAAAAAGTTCCACAGCTCAAAAGCTCAGTACACTAAATAGCTAATGCACTGTATTTTAGAAGTCTCATTACTTTGTTTAATATACATTTTTGCTACCCTCTCTGCTGAGTTCAGATTAAATTTCTGAATGACTGACTAACTAGTCTGTAGAAGAAAGAATTGCAAATTTTCTGTTTTTGCTTGGCATTTATAGAAATCCAGGTCTAAGCATAATATTTATACAGAAACTAGTCATGCATTTACAAGAGTGAAATTTAAATCTGTGTACATACCAAAGACCTCAAACAGCAATGCACATCTGTGGTTATACTGAGTCCAATGTTTCATGCCTTCTATAGTTGCAGTCACAATACGTAATGAATTATCCGGCTGCATGACTTTCATCTGAAATGGTTTTGACTTCTATTATGTAAAAAGAGGTAAAAGTTCAGCATATCTATCAGCACAAAAGCATCCACTAATGCAAAATGCAACAAACTTATTGAAATTAGATTTTCTATGCTATTACTTATAACCATGAATGGATGATCAACAAATATTGTTGGTATGATGAACAATAACTTGCATTTATACAGTTCCATTAACATAGTAAAACATTCCAAGACACTTCACATGAATGTTATCACTGAAAGTTCGATACTGAGCCACATAAGGACATATTAGGACAGATGATCAATAGCTTGATGCATTGACCATCATGCAAGCTTGATGGTGTGGTGGTTATAAGATATCCATTGAAGATTCGCTCAACTTCCTTGACCACCTGCATGAGGTAATTGAACTTCTTGCAGCACTGCTGTCAGATCTTTGGGGTCAGATGTTGATGGTTGGTTTATTATATTGTTACAGATACACAGGGGATGGGCATTTTTTGGTAAGGACTGAGAACACAGATAAAGAGAATCAGCTGGAACACTGGAGTAGTAATTAGAAGGCAGAAGTCTGTATTGCTGCATCCTATGAATAAAATTACTAACAAGGAAAAGATCTTTGTCCTTTTTTATATTTCACCATCTGGCTTGGATCCATTTAACATGGTAGGAGAGAATGTTGCCTAATGGTGAAGATTGGAAACAAAGGATAATTTTTTTTCGCCAGACAGAAGATTGTAATTGGAGTTACTTTTGAGAAGAATGGCTGAAACCAAATATAAAGTGTCAGGGTATAATTTTCCACTAATGTTCTCTGAATCAGAACCTTATGACCAATGGAAAAATGAAGTAGATATATGGACACAGGTTACATCCTCACTGAAGAGAAAACAAAGTGTGGCCTTGGCACTGTCGCTTCCTAACGAAAACAGGATCAGGTGCAGAGTATTTTCAGAGCCACAGGCTTGTCAGCTAGACACTGAGGAAGGTTTGGATAATCAACTAAAGTATATGGATAAAATTTATAAGATGATCTCTTAGAAGCATCTGAGGCATGATCAGCCTTTAATAAATTTAGAAAGGTGGTGATTATTCCATAGAAGAATGCATCATGGAATTTAACAGGCTATATTCAAGATTGCAGAAATTCTATTTGGAAATTCCTGGTTCAGTGCTTGCTTTCAATTGTTGGTGCTAAAATGTCACACATGGATGGGCTCCTGGTCTTAACTGTAGCTAAATTCTCTTGACACACTTTCAGATTAGATATCTAAGGCTTAAAAAAATTCCTGGGAAAGCAGTCGCACAATGGCCATCATGGCACCCATGGGACATTCAGCAGTGTTACAAAAGATGGAGGATTCAATGCTTGCGGCATTTCGAGATCATTTAGATATAAGGTGCAGGCGTCAATACAACAGGGGCACCACTGATAAAATAAATGAGGATGGAGACCCTTTTGGTAGATCTGGCAGATGGTAGGAATGGAGTAATAATAACAGAAGAATGAACCCAAAGAACGCTCAGGGAATTATAAACAAGTGTATCAGATGTGATTCCAAATATTATGATGTGGTAAATTGTCCGAAACGGAACAACAGGATTTTCAAGGCGACGCACAACACGGAAGGTTTGGAAGGGGAAGATGATGATTTTGATCAGTCTGACAGAATTGTACCAATGACAAGAAGCTTCAGTCTGGTAGTGAGTGAGCTAGTCGTGGATTTGTTTAATTGTGCCATGTTGGACAGTGGTTGCACCGCCACAGTATGCGGAACCAATTGAAATGTTATTTGGATTTGCGCAGTAGTAGGGATTGAAGTAAGGTCATGGAATATGCAAGTTCAACTTTTTTCAGGTTCAAGGATGACAACACATTAAAACTACTGGAAAGAATGGTGATTTCTTGTAGAATAATTGGGGTAAGCCACTGTAGTGAGATACCCTTGCTGCTGAGCAAAGCATCCACGAAAAAGGCACAATAAATTAGACATATGGAGTATGGAGTCTTTGGAAAGCCAGTAGATTTGCAATTTACCTGATCAGGACATTTTTCCACCACTTTAACAAAACTTAGCCTCTCTAACCAGAATGTTAAGGATGTGTTAATTGTATCAGGTGATATGAATTTGACAGAAAAAAAGTAAATTATCTTAACATTACATTGATGATTTGCTCATCCCTCTTGTCACAGATTAAAAATTTTACCAAAGGATGCAGGGGTGGTTAATGAGTACACAAAGCTTATTGAAGAGATTAGTGAAAAATGTAATACATGCAAAAAGTATTGGAGGACACTAGCACGACCTATTGCAAGTCTCCCTTTAGAAAGGGGCTTTGATGAAGCAGTAGCTATGGATTGAAAGGTGTGGGACAAGGACAACGACAGAAACTTTTTCATTTTACATTTCATAGACATGACAACAAGATTAAGTCTGTCCACAGCAACACATGGTAAAGACAAAAGACTGATTGCAGATAAAATCATGGAAAAACGGATAGGGACCAGACTTGGGGCACTGACTAAATTCCTAACTGACAATGGGGGGACGGGGGGGCGCGGTGGTTTGCCAATGATGAATTTCAAGACAGGTGCGAAAATATGAGCATTGTAATGATGAACACTGCAGTTGGAAGCCCCTTCAGTAAAGGGATTTTTGAAAGAAATCACGCAGTGATGGATGAGATGCTCCATAAGATCTTAGCTGACCAGCCAAACTGTAAACTAACATCTGTCCTGACATGCAGGTAGAAGGGCATTCATCAAGGCAGAAGTCTCAGAAAATTTGGTAAGCCTTACAGCATTGTATCATCAGAGATAAACTTTAATCCTTGAGATTTAGTATGCAATAGAAGAAAGGGTCAGAAAGAGTGAAAAGATTCAGGCAAAGTGATAGAAAAGTGTGACGGAAAAACAGTAATTCTCCAGCATGGTAATCAAACTGTTAGGGCACATTCATCTAGGTTAATCGAGATTTATTATAAACTTGCAGAATCTGAACAATCAGTAGAAGGTGATGAGGCACCCTGTACATCATATATTCATATGTTTGACAGTTATAAGCAGCAATGTAGATATGGGGATGGATTACGATACACAAAGTAATTCCGATGCACTGGATAGGGCTCTTTTATGCAAGTGACAACTGCCAAAAGTTGGTACTATGGTAACAAACATACCAAAAATGTCCAACAAATGGAAGGAAGCAACCATTGAGGGGAGAGCAGGGAAAGCCACTGGCAAATTCAAATATTGGCTAAGTATTCAAGACGATGGACAAGAAGTAAGATCTATGTACTAACAAAGTGAGGTGAAAATGTGGAAAGCTAGAAAATGCAGTGCGAGTTCCTATAGTGGATCTGGAAGTGCCTCTAGCCCTAGCAAAAGATCACATACAGGCAACAGAACCTCTGATTGCAGGAGGGAGGAGTTATGTAGCAGTAGTCTAGAACGAGATAGGCTGGCAAATAGAGGCCATAGATTGACCAGAACAGGGCGGGCCGGGGAGGAGGACATGTAAAATATGGTGAATGGCTAGCCCACCATTTTCCCAATCACCCCCGAGCTGACCTCCATAACACGCTAGGTGGACAGACGCTAAAACTGACAGCCCACCTGCCATATGTAAATAAATAATTAAAGGAAAATTAGGCTTGGTACTGCCGGGATTGCTGGAGCTGCCAGCCAGTCAGGTTAGTCGACAACTCCCAAGGGCGGGTCTTCCTTCCACTGAGGGGCAGAATTCCCACCCTCAAAAAAGTTAGCCCACATGCAGCATGTTATGGATGAGGGGTGGGCTTCCTCAGACTGTGTCGGCTTCCAGACAACCTTTCTTCTGGGGTGGGGCGGTAGCGGTCCACCCGCCTGTAAGATGCAGCCCAAAATCCATGAATATTAGCAGGACCGGGAGAAGGGGGTGCTAATCACCAGGGCCTGGGCCTTCGGGGGGCCCAGGCTTAGGCAGCATCACTCCACTCTCAAGTGGCCTCTCACGCCTCCATGTGCTGGCATACAAGTGTGTGATGGCCACTCCGCTCCAGGTCAAAGTTCTACAAGAGAAATAATATTGCAGCGAGAGCCCGAGTTCACACAACCATTTGTTTTCACAGCCAGGGTGCATTCTGGGTGATGTAGTCTGCCCTTGGCTGTGCTCTCGCTCTCCTGCGCAGGCACCAGTCCACTACGGGCTTCAAGAGGGCGGGGCAGACCCGGGTGGCGAGGAACAGTGGCAGCTGCAGCAACAGTGTGACCCAGGGCAGGTAGAGTCAGGGCCGTGAGGAATCACTTCTTGCCACCTTCACAGTCATCCCAAACTCCTCCTCAGTGAGAACATTTCCAAATCTCCCAGGCCTATGGAAGAGTGTGTAAGTGCTGGTTGTGAAAGAACATAGTAGGGCATAAACTGTGTAACTCTTTAGCTCGGTCCAGTCCACCCACCCCTCCCCTAGGTCTTGGGGCTTAGTCTGTCTCTCCCTTGCTCTGCTTCTTAATCAAAAAGGCAAAAATGTTTTTTTAGTTAGCTCTGCTGCTTGGCACTTTTTAATGGTCACTCTAATTAATTACTTTTTTAAATTATCAATTTATTGCTTTGATTTTAATGTTGCTTATGTTTCCTCCACAATTTTTTTTCGAAATTCATTTCTAACATTGTGCCAAGCCAGATCTCAGGCAGCTGCTGCTGGGTTTCTTGCTGAAGGGGGAATGAGACTCTCACAAGAAATCTGATTGCTTTTTGGAGGGCTGGAAAAAGGAGTTATTTTTGCTCCAATAGAAATGGAAAGTGTTGGAAATGGTCAGCACATCTGGCGGCATCTATGCAGAGAGAAACAAAGTTAGTGAGCCTTCATCAGAGCTAGTGCAGATCATGGACCTGAAGCATTGCCACTATTTCGCTCTCCAAGATGCTGCCTGGCCTGCTGAGTATTCCAAACATTTTCTGTTTATATTTCAGATTTCCAATATCTGCAGTACTTTGCTTTCCTATTATACGCTCCATGCTGAGCATTTAAGCGTGGTTAGTTTCAATTTAAAATGAGAAAACATTTATCACTCAATGCAAAGTGTAATTTTTCTGTTAACAAGCCCACTTGTATGGATAGAAATATCATATTATTGCAAGTGAATTGATTGGTGCTAATTCACTGGATGGTTTTGCTATTTTTAAACTTGGAAGTGAAACCAAGGGTCATGCACGAATAAAGTATGTTCAAGGTATTCTCATTTGTACACAGGATTGTTGTTGTGATGCTAATTTCTACTAAGCCATTAGAAGGTGCACAAGAGATAAACTGGGAATACATGTATATCTGATCCAATGGTTTGCAAACATTTTGGTTGAAAGTCTTTTTCAAATGAATTAGTAATCATGGACCTCCATCTAAACTATAATACTATATAAAATGCATAATATGAAAGTGCTGCATGTAGAGTGTTTTAGTAATGCTTTTAAGAAAACAGATATTTGCTTGCAGATATCAGGGATATGGACTTCCTACTTATTTTTTTTAATACTCCCCACTCTTGAACAAGGCTGAATTCTCGTGATGCCCACCAGTAGCCTTGGTAACTGTGGATCTACTTGGGGATCTTTGTACTGTTCTCAGCACTTATCCATGTGTGGTCCCCACCTACAGACAGCCAAGACCTTCTGCGCTGCATGTGTGGCAGTAACACTCCACTCCCACCTCACAACAAGCCACCACTCATTTGCTTACTTGAAGACCCCACGGAAAGTCTCTATGAACTCAAGTTTCAGAGCCACTATTCTAGTCTACATCACAAAGTTTCTGTACAAAGTAAACGTTATCACTATTCAACTTTACATTTCTCCTGTTAGGTCAATGATCCTGTTTGACCTAAATTTCAATTTGTCTACTTATCAAACAAAGTAAAACATCCAAAGTCCAAATTCAACACAGACTACCTTGTTTTAAATAGTATTTATGAATGTACCTGATCCACACCATCACTTGGATTACTTTCAGATTGGTTTTCAAAAAACTGATTTGGCTGACCACTACGTTTGCTGCTTGTTGAATTCTGATATGAATTCTTGGGCCACTGATGTGTTTGTTGAGAAGATTTTGCCTGTGCTTTGTAAGATTCAGATGGCACACGTGACCGGAAAGTGCTTGTGATATTTTTTTGAGTACGATTGTTCCCGCTAGTAGAAGTAAATTCCTTCCTTTCATTCATGGCAGGCCTAGTATTTTCTTTACAAGTATTTCCAGGCTGTTGTCTAACATCTGTGCTAAAATTTAAACAACTCAAGTTAGCAGTGTGTAATATAATCATTACAAATAAATTTGCAGTAAAATGTGATCAAATTTAAATTTGCTAGAGAAAAACATTATCCTGAGAAGATTTCAGTAACATCTCAATGCAACCTTTGTATGTTCTTGCAGACAAAAATCAATGGAACTTTGCTTCACACAGAATACTAAATAAACAAACAGAGGAACCATTGACTAACTAGAAAATTACACAATGTAACAAACCAACCAAGAATAAAGCTGAAGCAAAGTTCAAGCCTGAAGTTCAAAGTACGCTTAACTGATAAATGCAACAACACTCTTGAGGGTAGAAATAAACAAGCAACTGCCTGAAGTATCACACTCCTCCCACTAGCTCTCTCCCAGTGCCAGTGATAAAAACAGCAATTTTCTAAAGAATATTTCCTGTTCACATGTTCCTCTGCCTTTCTTGATCCCCATGCCATAAATAGGTAAGAGGCGTGGTCCTGACATCAGGGCATTTTACGACAGCGAGACCAGATACAGAGAGGTTGTCCACCCCAAAAAGGCAAGCAGCTGATTTACATATGTAAAGGCCCAACAGGGGCCATTTTACGTTGCCATCAGCATTTTGCCAACAACGGGGTGACTTCCTGCCATGCGCCAACTAAATGAAGGCAGCTTTCCAGCAGCAGCCCAGCAAAGTGCTGATGGGTAGCTTCCATCCTCACAAGCCAAAGAAGGGGCCATGGACAGGGAAAGCAGCAACTGCAGCCACAATTACCTTCCTGGAGGGGTTTCCCCTCCAACACACGACCTCGTGAATCATTTTTAAAAATTTTCTTCACCTATGTGCTGTAAACCTGAGGTCTCCTGCATTCCTCAGCAGTGAACACCTCCCGTACGTGCTGCTGAGATTTAAGAGCTACCAGCCCTGCAACTGGGCCAGCAAAGTGGAGAGCCCTTTTTTTTTATTCATCATGGGATGTGGGCATCATTGGCTAAGCGGTTAGTCATCTGGGCAAGAGCGTGCTACGGTCAAGTCAGGGTTAAAGGATGGTTCCTTTGCTAGCTCACTAGAGGGCAAGTTCACACATAAGTTCTACAGGGATTCACCATAAAACCTCCAAAAACACTCCAGAGTATTTCCGGGCAGTTTGCAATAACAGGAGTTTTTCCTGCAAGTTGAGTGCTTGGCCCTTTAAAAAGCATTGGTGCAGGGTCCATCTTGCAGCTCAGTGCTTGATCATTGTAAAGTTACATGTAAATTAATTGAATGGACCTGCATGATCCAATTAGGAAATTCAGCATTACATCAGCCAGTAGGGCTGTTTGACATCAGGAAAATGCAGAATTTATTGCCCATCCCTAATTGCCCTTGAGAAGGTGGTGGTGAGCTGCCTTCTTGAACTACTGCAGTCCATAATTGGATGGCAGGCCAAAATTGCTGAGCAGGTCCCGCTGCCAGCAAATGCAGGCTTGGGAGTTGGGACCTACTTTTTACCCTAACGCCAGGGTCCTGAAGTTCCTCATAAGATTGAGCCCAGCTTTTTAGATGACCTTTCAGCCCTTTACATGGCATAAAAATATAGTTACCTAAAAAGACAGATCTGTAAAGTAGCAACTGAAATGCAAAACAAGCAAACTCCCATTGATGGCAGGCACTGAAATTCACCAACCACATGTTGGCCGTGGATTTGATAGCATAGCAACCTTTTGCTGGGGTGCACCCATCAACCAGCTGCTTTTCGCATGCCCCACGCATCATGGGCAGCCCTTCCATGCACCGGGAACGATTGATTGGGCGCTATCTTGATGTCAAACAGCCCTACTGGCTGATGTAACACCACACTTCCTAACTGGATCATGTAGGTCCAATCAATGAATTTGCCTGTCACTTTACAATGATCAAGCACTGAGCTGCATGATTGACCCTACACCAATGCTATTTAAAGGCCCAGGCACCCAACTTGCAGGAAAAACTCCTGTTGTTGCAAACTGCCCGGAAATACTCTGGAGTGTTTTTGGAGGTTTTATGGTGAGTTCCTGCAGAACTTGTGTGTAAACTTGCCTTCTGGTGAGCTAGCAAAGGAACCATCCTTTAACCCTGACTTGGCTGTAGCACACTCACGCCCAGATGACTAACCACGTGGTTGGTCCAGCTCTATAGTAACCTCCAACACACGTGCAATGCTAATATCTGAGCTGGTGGCTGGGAGTGTCAGATTAAGTGATGGCGCCTCTTAATCAATGCTGTCCTCTTGTTCTCTCTCTTTGGGCTAGGTGTCTGAAAGCAGGAAATCAGAAACATAGAAAATAGGAGCAGGAGTAGGCCATTCGGCCCTTCGAGTCTGCTCCGCCATTCATTATGATCATGGCTGATCATCCAACTCAATAGGCTGCTCCCGCTTTCTCCCCATATCCTTTGATCCCTTTCGCCCCAAGAGCTGTATATAACTCCTTCTCGAAAATATACAATGTTTTGGCCTCAACTACTTTCAGTGGTAGCGAATTCCACAGGCTCACCACTCTCTGGGTGAAGACATTTCTCCTCATCTCAGAAGGTCAGTGTGAGTGAAGAGGCGTGGAGTGGGAAGCAAAAGATACATGGTCACAGCATCTACAGCTTGTTCATCATGAGAGATCCCAGGCTGAGGGTGAGGTGAGAGTTAAGAAGGGTCTTAAGGAAGGAACAAATCGATAATCTCAGTGTTCTGAGCAACGCCAGATGTCGGGCTCTGTCGCAGCCAGCCCCTTAATGTTAAGAGTCATCTCTTCCCTTGGGCTAAGGAGATATAGATATCCGGATTTGCTGTCAGTTCTTCTCCCTTTTAATATTTGCCACCCTATCCTGCAAGAGATAGGGCAGAATGCTAGTGATTGTGCAGCACTGTATTGGGTAATGTGCCAGCCATAGCTGAATAGCTCGACGTAAGTGGAGGCAGTGGAAGGCAGACAGCACTGATAGGATGAAGTGGACTATCTGGGTTATATACACAAGTCCTGAATACCTGGCGGCGCTGGTAGGTGAGTGATGGGAGTGCAGTGCATTGAACAGCATGAGAGGCTGGTGTGGTTGGCAAGGGATGTCATGTGAAGATGCATACATTGGCCCTGAGCTCATTAGGCTTCTGGTGGTACTGCTTACACGTCTTCAGAGCCAGTTGCTGGGAATTGACCTCTTTGACCAATTCCCTTCTGAGGGAAAATGAGGGAAATTGAGAATGAATCGCAACCCCCTCACCCAAATACCAGGGTAAACTAATTTTTAGCCCATTGAGTTTAATCACTTCCCAGAAGAAATGCAGAGTAAGACCGGGAAAAAGCAGACATTTTTGGCTATCATTAAGGGTACCTCCAGTCGGTGGACTCTCCGAACATTACTTCTGTCAGGTGAAAAAGATCCGTAGTCTGTAAACTCTCTTTGCAGCTGAAAGATGACTAAATGTGAATGGAATCATAGGGAAGAAAAGTGACTAAAATATCAAAATATTATACAATCCACTTACTTGCAACCTCCTTTTTCACGTCGCCCTGCGGTGTTGGATCCACCAGAAAACTGCCTTCGTTCTTGACTTTGTTGCCATGGAGGTACTTGTTGCTGAAGCTGACTGGAAAATGGGCATTTTGTATAATTACGTCTGAAGTTATGATATTCTTCTATATCATCAGCTGAAATAGTCCTGCTATCACCATTTTATAAATCACATGATTGGCAAGATAGATTGGAGGAGTTAGGACTGTTTTCCTTACAGAAAAGAAGGCTGAGAGGAGATTTGATAGAAATAGTCAAAATCATGAGGGGTCTGGACATAGTAGATAGGGAGAAACCGTCCCCACTCATGAAAGGATCGAGAACGAGAGAGCACAGGTTTAAAATAATTAATAAAAGAAGCAATAGTGATATGAGGGAAAACTTTTTCATGCAATGAGTGGTTAGGGTCTGGAATGTTCTGCCAGAGTGTGGTGGAGACCAGTTCAATTGAAGCATTCAAAAGGCAATTAAACTGTGATTCAGTCTGCTGTCTGTCATTGTCTACTATTGTGCCCTCACCAGCAAAGAACTGAAAACTTGCAGAAGTACTTATGGTTGTGATTATCATATTTTCCAAGTCATCATTACATCTAATATTTCAGACATTATTGTTAAGCTTATTTTGCACTGTGTAACGTCATTTTAACTCATCAAGTCTGTTACTATTTTGTAACATATCTCAGGCTATGTGTTTTCTCAGATGTAAATATTGCAATGTAATCTAACTCTTAGAGCAGACAGTAGAGCAGAGAGTACAATTTTTCAGGGAAACTCTATGTTGCCATCATGTGATACTGATAGAAAGAATTTAACAACCTTTTACTGTTTACATCATGTAGCCTGCTCAATTGGCATTCATGTCAAGTCATATCATTCTAACAGTTTCCAATCCCATGGAGATACAAGTAGTTTTAATTACAGCTTACAAGAACAAAACAAAGTAAAAGTGGCAACTGGTGAGGATCATGTTATAGAGCTACCTGAGCTTTTGGGCTGAATGTTCCCAGCCCTAAAGCAGTAGGCTTGGAGGCAGGAAGGCCAGGAAAATAGAGGGGAGTTGATCAGGATGAGTCCCCAACGGATTCCCACCAACTGGGAACTTTTCCAGGGACAAACTGGGATTAGGAGCAGCTGCCTGCTCCACTGAAGCAGGGAGTCAAATTAACTTCATTAAGGTCCCAGTTATGGCAGCCTCAGTGGCATTTTGCCACCTGTGGAGCTGCCCCTGCCTCATGCAGAGGCCACAGTTCAATGGAGGTGGCCTCGCTGAGGCAAGCTGGGGGACCTTGGGAGCTTAAGGTTCAATGCCCCAGTGATGGTGCTGCAGGCAGGAGGACCAAACAATTTATCCAAAGGAGTTACCATTCTGCTCAGTGAGGCCCAACAGCTTTGTCCCTCGTAACATTTTGTCCCCATGCCTCCAATCATGTCTCCATGTTGAGACGCTCTCACTGTTCCCGACCTGCCTCAGCAGCACCCAACTGCTGGGCTGCTTAGGCTCCAGAGCTGCAGGCCTTCTGATTTGACCAGCAGCATCAAGAGCCCACCCGCGACCTGAATAGGCAAATGCTAAGGGGGCTAATTATGAGGCCACCTCCAATAAGACTGCACTGTCGTGCATGCTTTCAGCAAGTGCAGACTTGGGACCCCCATCTGGTCCCAAAGCCAGGGTCCCAAATCTCATAGGAAAATACAGCCCCTTGATCTTGACCCTTTGGTAATACACTCCAAACATACTCTAAAGGAACAAGAGCTAGGTTTGGCTCTATCACCAAATCAATTGAAACAATGTCATCCAAGAAGTAGTTATCTTTGAGTGGCATTCCACCTACCAGTCAAAAGATCCAGGGGCAAAGTTCAATAGCAGGAATCACTAAGTAGAATTAATCTACTTCTGTTGATTCCCATGCAGGCTGCATGTTAACTTTGTGCCACCTGATAATTAATATGATTGCAGCATGCAACACTATTGAATGGCTTCATGCCTCATCAGGCAGCCTGAAATCATAACAGGCTAGAGCCGGTTAACAAGCCTGCACTACTTAAATCCAGGCTACTGGAAGTATTGCTTCTACTGATTTTGACCTGAGAAGCGGAACATGGGAGAAAACAGCTCCAAGACTTTCCAATGCTGCATGGGCGTCCTTGGTCGAGGAGGTAGAGAGAAAGAAAGATGTGTTCTATTCACAGAGGACAAGGAGGCCCCCCCAGACAAACCCACAGAAGGCAGTGGAATCAGCTAACTGGTACAGTCAATGCAAGCAGTCAAGCCCAGAGGACCTGAACGGAGTGTCACAAGAAGTTCAATGAACTCACATTAGTGGTCTAGATCAGTGAATGCATCTTCAAATGCTATATCCCACCAACTGCACCAATAGCCTCAAGTACTGCTCAATGCACCACACTCCCATCATTCACCGATCAACAATTTTTAATATATTCTTTCATGGGATGTGGGCATTGCTAGCAAGGCCAGCATTTATTGCCTATTCCTACTTTCCCTTGAACTAACTGGCTTGCTTGGCAATTTCAAAGGATGTTAAAAGTCAACCACACTGCTGTGGATCTAAAGTCACATGTAGGCCAAATCAAGTAAAAATGACAGGTTTCCTTCCCTAAAGGACATTAGCAAACCAGATGGTTTTTTTCTATTAATCACAACTCATGCCTAACATTCAAAGTTTCACCTCACCCTCAAACAGCACACTTCTGCAAACCTCACAACCACATGACACAGTTTGCACTCTGCCAGGTAAGAAAACCACATCAGCCAAACAAATTCGTCTTCTTGCCAATTATATCTTGCCACTATGCAAATTTAAGTCAAAATTTGGCAGCCAGGTCACAGCACTGTGTATTGTCGGGTGGATTGCTTTGATTGCTGTGCCAAATTTTTGTAGACCATATTCATTTACAATCTGGTGAACAGTCTGACTAGGTGACCATAGTCACATGCTGGGCTTGAAATTCCCATTTGTGGAGGAGTTGTGATGTCCTTACAAGTGCAGATCCTGCTGAATGTAGTTCACAGGGAGTGTGAACTGTTTTTGAGGGAGTTCGAACACTGGAGGGCCTACAGTTGGAACACTCATTAGATCTTTGTTGATGATATTAGTGTCGGCCCAGTGGTTTTGCCATTTGTCAAAACCTGCAACACCCAAGGCATTCACAGAGCTCCAGAAAGGTTTGTGTGATTTGAGTTGCATATTCAGTAGGTTCTGAAGATCTTCATGGATTACCAATACTGGGTTGGTTGCACTACACTCACTGAAACACCTCCTTCCCTCTTGCACAGCAAAGTGCATACAACTGGAAGCAGCAGGTGCTAACTGGCTAGAGATAGGGCGTAGCTTCATATCCCTCTGCCCATTGGGGAGACGATGCTTCCCATCATTAGAGGGCAATTGCTGAGGCTGTGCCCAAAGGCAGGATTAAAACCACAGAAGATGGTGGCATCACCTAATCCTTCTTCTCACATCCCTTTTCTCAATTCCTTCTGATTCAGAAGCTTCAAATACTGCAAGACCCTTTTACTTTCCCACCGTTGTCCCCGTTGACTTCACCACAACCTTAACCTAGCGCCTTTTTCTTTTCATATATCCATGAAACCTGGCCAGGTACTGGTGGGAAAAGTAAAGGTGGAAAAGCAAAGAGGAGTAAGAAGATAATGAGGATAAAGAACCATCATTATTTCATCTCACACTCATAGCCATCAGCTCAGACCCTGACACTGTACTTGATTTAGTGGATAGCTTACAAACAGTATGCACATGTGGTAAGACACCAGGCACAAGTGGCCTGTAGCCAGGGCATGGAGCAAGAGTAGCACATTTGCCAGCTCCCAAAAGCACAATGACACACACAGGTTCTGCTGTGGAGACTTCAGATGAGAACTCCAATGGGGCAGGCTACAGAAGAGGGCTGATGGGTGTGCACAATGAAATGCTTGGTGCATTGGCAGGTCTGCCAGAAAGCTGGTATGCAATGTCAAGGAGCATAGAGAAGTCCAGCAACAACTTTGCACACAGCTTTGTGCAAAGCTTAGAGCCCATCTTTTTCAGCATGAAAGCAGTGGCCAACTCCCTTAGCATATGTGTGGATGCAGCATCTGATGGCCAATGTCTCAGTTTCCATTGCAGTACCAGTGGAAGTCGCTCAATGGCTGCAGTGGGTGCTCAGACTTCTGTCATGCCAAAATCAGCTTGCTATTCCCATACAAGCTCACATTGATGCCATCATGCCTGTAGATATTAGTATTCAAAGGGACCTGCAGGGCGTCATAGATTACCACGATGCTGAGGCGCACCCCTGGGGACTGGAAGTAGATCTGTGGAGCACAAACCTGCTGCCCTCTCTCACGGTGACAACATTCATCCTCCAATTGCTGAGCCATTCCAGGGTCCTTGCTGTTGCCTGTCAGCCCAGACTGCTGCCACCTTTGCTGAAATGGTGCAGTATGAAGCTTGGCCTTCTAAGATTACAGCTGCTTGAAGTTGACCTCCAAGGCCACCTGACCGTCTTCCACACTGAAGGTCAGTAGTCATCCACAGTGAAGATCAGTAGTCTTCCACCAGTCATGCTGCAAACTACGGTAGCACTGCACAGGTGTCACCTTCACAAACAATGGTGATGCTGACTTCCCTCTGCTTTGACGTTGCAGCAGGTGGCAGATTTCAAAGAGGACATCTTCACTAAAGCACAGACATATAAAACATCGTCCCTCACTGAAATTCAGGTAGGAGAACTACTCTCTGAACATCCTGGACTCCTGTTGAGAGCCCTTCTACCCCTCTTG
Organism: Carcharodon carcharias; assembly: GCF_017639515.1. Lineage (NCBI taxonomy): Eukaryota > Metazoa > Chordata > Chondrichthyes > Lamniformes > Lamnidae > Carcharodon > Carcharodon carcharias. The sequence continues at coordinate 155,596,978 of NC_054476.1, read as the reverse complement.
CTCCTCCTTCTTGGTTGAAAAACAAACTCCAAAGGTTAACAGAAAACAATCGAGTCCATTTCCATTTTTTGGGCCCATCTTTTAACCAAATGATAGTGTTATGCATCTATAAAGAAGATGTACATATTCAATATTAGGAATTTACATTTTCACAGAAAACTTATTAGTGTTTAATACTCAAATGTTTTCATGAACATTTAACTCACTTACTTCCAGCTGTTTTTACTGTTTTGCCCCATGATGTTAGATCCATGAGAAAACTTCCTATTTTCTTGAACTTGTTGATGCTGACGTACTTGTTGCTGAAGCTGGCTAAAAAGTAGCATGAGTAATTAACATTCAAGTATGGGAAATGTAGAAGACAGAAAAGGTTCACATAGCCATTCATCTTATTTCCTAATATCAGTCAATTGTTAACGTTTCAAATGTTAGGCATACAGTAAATTAAATAATTGCACTAATTTGTAAAAAATAAATGCCAGCTCTAATATTTTCCATGTCCAAGTTTCTTATTCAAACTGTGTTAATACCTATGGAACATAAAGACATTCAAGCTAACATCTAATATAATCTTATTAGGTGCATACATTTTTATAGATTCTAATTAAAATAACCTGCATTTTCTGCCTGCGTTATAACCAGTTTGTTGACCCGTCTATAGCTGCCTCTCAAATTACTTAGATCTATGTTTGCTAGTAAATAATATTGAAAGGCCTGAACAATTATGATTTGTACAACTTTGCATGTTGCCACACAGCATTCAAAATATGATGGCATTTGTAAGAAAGTATGTAGTAAACAACAAATATTATGCAGATTACACTGGCACATAACATCCTCCACAACTACTAGAATTACATCAGCAAGTCAAGGTTTGATCTGCATTTGCTTCACATCACAATCAGGTACATACTGTTGAGAAATTTTCTTCTGTTTGCACTGGGGGAACACTGCAAAAAATTAATGAACCTCACCATCAAAGTCAAATTGGAAGGCAAAGTTGCCATGCCCATTGTAAAAATATGACATAAGAGAATGACAAAGAGAAAACAAACAAAAAAGAATGGTGAGATAGACAAAAAAACTGGAAAGTGCAGAAGAACGGCAGCACAGAACTCCAAAAAATAAATGGTTTAAAAAGTTTTTTTAAATTACCACAGAAATAAACAAAACTCTTCATCATTAGTTCTCATGAATGATGCTAATTTCCAGAACTTTCTATTTCTAGGTCAAATTTCCAGTGCAATTTTTCTTTCTATTCCTGCAATCTAATTGGAAAAATAAACTTACTGGGTTTCGCAATGCATCCCACTTGGCTAACTTTAGTATTTGTATGTTTTTTCCACAGCATATTTATATAACCCTGACTGTTATTTTGTTTTATCTGTTCAGGTGTAGCCAGGCCAATGGACTCAAAGGCAGGCAATATTTTGCAAATTTTTGAATAGCTCAATAGTTGGTGCAAAAGTTTATTTTGCTGGATCTATCCTATATTGTATACCTTGAGTAAAACCCCAAAAAAGAGATCTATAGAGAGAAACACTGTGAACAAAACTGAGAACTGTGCAAGACAGATAAATTAACAAAAGAGGGATACTTCAGAACTAATTCAGTAAAGTACAATATGTAAATGCACCTGTGCATTCCAGAAGCATGTCTCATTCAATTGGCTTATTAAGAAACAATCAACAATTAAGAAAAATACTTAATTGAATGGGAGGCCAATATCAGTGGGTTGAAAACAAACCTCTCCCAGATAGAATGAAAGACTGGTAAGCAAATCTGTAATGTAACGAGGGACTACCTTTAAAGAGGAGATAGTTTGGGTACATTCCCAACATGGGGAAGGGTAGGAAAAACAAAGCTAGAGGTCTTTGGATGATCAAAGTGAGAGAGAGCAAGAAGCAGCAGAAAAAGGATGTGTATGACAGATGTCAGATTGATAATATGTGAGAACCAGGCTTAAAATAGAAAGTTTGGAGAGGAAGTGAAAGAAGCAAAGAGAAAGTATGAGCAGAGAATAGCAACTAACATAAATGGGAATCCAAAAATATTCTACAGGCATATAAATATTTAAAAAGCAGTAAGAGGAGGGTTGGAGCCACTTAGACACCAAAAAGGAGATCTACGTATGAAGACAAAGTATAGTTAAGGTGCTAACTGAGTACTTAGCAACTGTCTTTACCAAAGAAGATGCTGAAATCATGGAGAATGAGGAGGTAGTTGAGATGCTTGATGGGCTTAAAACTGATAAAGTAGAGGTATTACTAAGGCTGACTATACTTAAAGTTGATTAGTCACTATGACTGGATAGGATACATTTGAGGATGCTGAAGGAAGCAAGGGTGGAAATTGTGGAGTTATGAACCCTAACCTTCCAATGGTACTTGGATACAAGGGTGCTGCCAGAGGACTGGAGAATTGCAAATGTTACACCCTTGTTTTAAAAAAAAGGATGTAAAGGTAAACCTAGCAACAACAGACCAGTCAGTTTGACCTTGGCGATGGGCAAGTTTTAAGAAATGATAATCTGGGACAAAATTAACAATCACTTGGATAAGTGTAGATTAATTAAGGAAAATCAGTGTGGGTTTGTTCAAGGCAAATCATGTTTAACCAATTTGATAGAGTTTCTTGATGAGATAAGAAGGTAATGTGGACTTCCAAAAGGCATTCATGAGGTGTCACATAATAAGCTTGCCAGCAAAGTTGAAACCAAAGTAATAAAAGGGAAGTGGCAGCATGAATATGATGATAAATGAGTGACAAAAAACGTACTGTGGTGGTGAACAGTTGTTTTTCTGTCTAGAGGAAGGTATACAGTGCGGTTCCCTAGGGGTTGGTACTAAGACCACTGCTTTTCCTGATATTTATTAATAACTTAGACTTGGAAGTACAGATCAATTTCAAAACTTTCAGCTGACATAGCTTGGAAGTATTGTAAGCTGTGAGGAGGACAGTAATTGACTTCAAGAGGACAGAGGCAAACTGGTGAAATGGGTGGACAAGTGGCAGATGAAATTTAATATAGAGACCTGTGAATTGATGCATTTTGGTAAGAAGAATGAAGAGACGAAATATAGAACAAAGAATTCTTCTAAAGGAGCTGCAAGAACAGAGTAACCTAAGGTATCTGCACAAATCACTGGTGGCAGGGCAGGTTGAGAAAGTGATTAAAAGGTGTTTGGGATCCTGGCTTTATAAAGGCATAGAGTACAAAAGCATGGAAGTTATGATGAACCTTTACAAAACATTGTTTCTGCTTTAATTGGAATATTGTGTCCAATTATAGCCACCCACTTTAGGAATGATATGGAGAGGGTGTAGAAAAGATTTACAAGAATGTTTGCAGGGATGAGGAACTTCAGCTACAAGGATAGACTGGAGAAATTGAGTTGTTCTGCTTAGAGAAATTTGAGAGATTTAATTGAGGTATTCAAAATCATAAGGGATTGAACCAAACAGAAAGAAATTGTACTCACTGACACAATCAAGAATCAGAGGATGCAGATTTAAATTGATGGGCAAAAGAATCAAAGACAACATAGGGGAGGTCTGATAGAGGTACATAAATAATGAAATGGTTGGTTTCTGCACCTATTGATAGGTTATTTCAGTGTTACAGATTGGGGAGGACCAGGGAATATGGATTTAAACTATGCAAGAGTATGAATAAACTGCATGTTAATTTAAGGTGTTAACAAAATTACATTTTTCTTTCAAAAGTATTAACAAAATTTTCACAGATAAAGTCTTTAATAAAAACAGCAGCAATGCTCTAAGTATTGTAATAAAAACATAAAACTTGTTTGTCTTTAAGAGTTCCATCATTTATTTCAAATAACCACTAAAAGGACAAAAATGGGGAAAATCATAGAATTCTGCTGGGCACTCATTTTAATCATATCTAGGATTTTAATGAAATTTGGACACAAATAGGCACAAGCACTCTTTCACACACAGAATTACAGCTCATCAAAAGCTGATTTTGAGGGCCTGAGAGGAGAGCTTGGGGAAAATAAAATTAGCAACTATATTGGCAAACAATGATGAAGGGCAACAATTAGAAACATTTTAAAATGATGTTCAGAGTGCAGCAAAAATATATTCCACCAAAAGGAAAGAATAAGAGAAACACTAGTGGGATTTGATGGATGATTAAAGACACAAAGGAACAATTGAAAGTTAGCTAAGATTAAGAACATGGACAGCAGAGGGTGCATGGTAAGAGAGAATACAAAGGCCAGAATTTTATGCTGCCCCCTGGCAGGTTCTGAGGCAGGTAGAGTGCGTGAAATTGCATGGATGGGATTCTCTCAGGGATCCTGTCACCCTGACCTGGTCTCGATTTTTGGCCGGGGTACACAGGGCCACTTAAGGGCCTTTTCTTGCCCAGCCTCCATTTTTAAGCTAGCAGGCAGATATAGATCAGCAGGGGTGGGGGGAGGGGCAGGAGTGAGCCTGAAATTGAACAAAGTTTGATCTTGGGTGGTGGGGGTGCAGCTCCATCAGAAGCCCCCTTCTGACTGGGGGAGCCCTCCCTTTAGGGACCGGTGACCTCCCTCCTTGCCGACCTATCATCTGAGGTCCCAATCACCGCACCCCCCACCCCTCACAACCACCCAGGCCTTCCCTATCCCCATACCACTTACCTCTGCTCCAGTCCCAGGCAGCTAGCTGCAGCGCCTCTTCTGGCTACTGCAGCACTGTTCCCAGAATGACTGGAGAGCTGCCGGCCAATCAAGTTGGCTGGCAGCTCTCCAAGGTGGGTGATGGGTGGAAGTCCTGCCTTCTGCCAATCAGAGCTCAATAGAGTATGAAATGGCATCGGGCTGCTGGAGTCAGCAGTCCATGCAATTTCACATTCCCCACTGAGCCCCTCCCTCTGGAAAATTTTGGCCAGAGATTAGGAGAGAAGTCAAAAAACAATTAGGAAGGTAAAGATGAGCTATGAAATTAAATTATCGAGGAATATAAAACATAATAGTGAAATATTTTACAGGCACATCAATAGGAAAGGGAGAAGGGGGTAGCTGGTTATGATGGTAGATTTAGATGAGGAAAAATGGGAGGAGGCTGAAATGGAACATAATTACCAGCATGGACTGGTTTGGCTAAATGGCTTGTTTGTGCCTCATATCCTATGTAATCCTATCCAGAAAAGCTGGACATTGAGTAGAAGCTTTGGAGAAGGGCAGTGTGGTGGTCCATGTGGAAGGCTGCAGAGAGAACAAACATGGGAGGGAATTGTGTATTCTGTTATTGTCATAGAGAATGTCATTCATGACTTTGGTTAAGGTAGTCTTAGTGCTTTGGGAAGGGCAGAATCAGGATCAGGGGTTCAAACCTGGCAAGTCCCCAATTTCAGCTATGCCATGAAGAGGGAAATAGCAGTTACAGGCTCCAGAGGAAGAGAAAATAGATAGGTGAATCATCCCAATATACTCGCTGAATCACTCCATCACATTCTCATTCATCTGCCAGTAAGCGATTTTGAAAGAACATTCAAGTTTTCAATATACACTAATACTCTCTGTCCCTAAGACTGATCCAATAATATTTTTGTGTGCTAGAGAAAAAGCTGTGATGGTCCTAATAACACATTGAGTAATTCCAAGCTTATCTGCCTATGTTCCCAGATGCTATCTGCAATCGAATTATTCTAATACTACTTGTTCTGACTGAAAGCAGAAATAAATCAAAAGATTCTGAAGATGATTATAATTCTTTACAAAGGCTCTCAAAATACTTTTCTTCAGGAATTTGGCTTAAATAGATTTTATATTCAAAACAATTAAAACACAAAGCCCCAAAATTAACATCAATCAGTATTATATAACCTACCCAGTATTTGTAGATATTGCCAAATTTGGCACTGGTGCAATCCCACTACACGCATTATCCATGTTACTCCTTATATTGGAATATTGAAACTGGGCCCTGTAATTGTTTTGAACTGTTGTCTGATTGCCAGATGCGCTGCTGTGTGTTAATCCTTTGTTGCCTTAAAATTTAAATAAACACATGAAACTTTTCCTTCAAATGTAAAAATGACAGAACATGTCTACAGTACTATTCAATTAGAATGGTATTGCAGTGATATGTTAAATGGTGGTCAACACTGAAATGTTTGTCAACACAATAGAGATTTACAAACTATAAACCATTAAGTCATGGCATTGTGGAAATGTGTCCCTGATTCTTAAGGTGAGTTCTCACTCTTAGCCATTAAAGGAACCTTTACATTTTCCCACTGGATAGGAGGGAAATAGATTAAGCGCTGCAAACACATTCACAGTATCTTTACATTTCTCCTCGAGCTGAACTCTCAGAAGTTGTGATAGAGGCCTGTAAACCAGCATGATATTGTTCAGTTACTATCCTATATGAAGAAGTTTCCATTAGTGCAAGAATATAAAAAAGGGAAATGGTGAAAAAGACCTCATGAAAATGGAGCATGAAAAGAGGAAAAATACAGTACCAAAATGGTAAAAGAGTGGCGGTGAATTATCTTGATTACCTGCTGGCAGTGAATCAAAGCTCTCTGGTGTAGGAAAAAGGTTATTTGAGCCTGACTCATGTTCCATAGGATTTGAAGTCAATGGCATTCGGGTTCTTTTCTTTTGATTAAACAGTAATACAGGAAGGCATCCTGAAAAATACAATTTGAAGCAGATAATGGCATCTTCATAATCAAAAGTACCAGAAAAAATATCAGTCTGTTGAATTTAAGGCAAATATCGTGTAGAACCTTTCAACCATAGCCAACAGCTTTGAAAAAGATCTTACTAAACAAAATGAATAGAACGAAGATCATTCAAAAGAAACGTATTAACAATCCCAAAGACAGTTATTTTAATAGCTAACACAAAGTACTTTGAGCAAATTTACTATTTTATTTAATTTTCTTCGATGGTGACAATTTTTAGGAATTAATTTCTACACAAATTGTAAAAAGTAGTTGAAAGTTCTATATCTATGTCTAAGTCCGCTTCTCTTTTTAATCCAGATCAGAGTTAAGCTAACATTTCCAGGCATTGGAAATGCTGATATTAAAAAGATTTTTCTGTTAGCATTTCTATGTACTTGATGTGATTAAAGGGGAACTCCAGGTTTCAAATAAAATAACATATGGAACATTTCACTGATACAAATACCTTCTACAATATAGTATTTACAGCCATTTGGCCCAAAAGGTCCATGTCAGTGTTAATGCTCCACACAGGTCTCCTCCTACCATTTTATATAACCTCAAAAACTATACTTTGATGCCTTTATCCCTCATGTTAATCTAGCTTCCCCTTAAATACATCTTTGCCTGTTACCTGAACTACTACTCCTAGTGGCATGTTCTACATTCTAATCATACTCTGGGTAAAGAAGTTTCTCCTGATTCCATGTTGGATTTATTAGTGACTATGTTATATTCATGGCCTCTGTTTCTGATCTCTCCCACAAGTGATAATATCTTCTCCACATCTACCACTAGAAAACCTTTTCATAATCTTAAAGATTTCTCAGGTAATCTCTCAGCCTTCTCTTTTTAGAACCAGTTCAATCTTTCCCAATAAGATGAGTCTCTATGGTCATAGTAAATCCGATTTGCAATCTCTATATCTGTTTTATAATATGGAAACCAGAACTGTTCACAAGGTAAAGTTCTGCTTACCAATCCTATCCCTCTAGAAACGAAGCCCGGTGCTATGTATGCTTTTTTTAATGACCTTATCAGCCTGTATTCTAGCACTAATTCATCTTTAACTCAGTGGTAGTACTTTTACCTGAGTCAGAAGGTTGTGGGTTCAAGCCCCAATCCAGAGATTTGAGGACAAAATTGCAACTGGCACTTCAGTGTAGTCAGTGTACACATGCATCAGGTACTGCTGGTGTGCTGTATTGTCAGAAATGCCAGTTTTGAAATGAGATGTTAAACCAAGTCCCCATTTGTCCTCAGGTGGACCTTAAAGGTCTCACAACATGGTTGAAGAAGAGCGGGGACGTTTTCCAATATCCTGGCCAACATTTCTGTCAACCAATGCCACCAAAAACAGTGTGGTCATTTATTTCATTGTGCTCTGTGGGAGCTTGCTGTGCACAAGTTTGGGTGTTACGTTTCGTACATCATAATGACCATGCATCAAAAACACTTCATTAGCTGTAAAGTGCTTTGGAACACATGGTTATGAAAGGAGCTATGTAAAGTCTTCTTAAATGCATTTTCATCATTTTATTTACACAGCAAGGAACATACTTCAGAGTGAATGTTTGCTACTGGTTGCTGCAGGTACTTAGCAATCCAGTTTTACCCTTTATTGTGCTGCTGCTGGTTTCTGGTACAAATTGGCATATTTGAAAACGGCATTCACATGGCAGACCACTCAGCTGCGACACAGACATCCAATTAGGGCACAACATAGACAATTCCAGTTAAGTCAACCATGGAAATTCCACCCCTAACATCTAGGACTGTTGTAATTGCTGTCCTACATACTGGTTACGCAGCACCATGACAATGTCATACTCACAGGATCATAGCTATCAGCCAACATACCAACTGTTTTAGATACATAATCTTGCCTTTTACAAATTAGGATAAGGTACCTTGGGAGTGAATTAATATTTACAGGACTCTCTGAAATGTCTTAATATTTGCAACGGATCCCACACAGAAAAGTTTGTAAACTATTGCTTTAAATAACAGAATTAAAAATAATTGTATAAATTGACCACAGGTTGGTTGGTTGATTGTTGTATTGTTTATAAATTTAGTTAAAGAACATGTAACCCTGACTTTAAAGCTAAGATTAGAATGGTCTTAAACCTTGCAAAAAGAATAACACATGCATATAAATATATCGTGGCTAGGTATAGGTGGAAAAACACAATTAATAATAATAATAGTGAAGTCTCCAATATACTGTGTCAAAGAGTGCTGGGATGTTGCTTTCCCACTGTGGCTGCCACATGGCTGGTTGCCAATTTTGCCCATTATATTAAGGATCACAAGTGTCAATGATGAGCATTTCTCCACAGGAGTGCAGGGAAAACCAACAGGGCATTACCAAGAAAATCTCTCAACTTTCCCATTGCTAGCTAACGAGGATCACTGGCAAATTCCCTATAGCAGATAACTTCCCTGCCTACTCTTGTACTAAGTGATTAGTCTGGAAGGCCTAAAAATGAAGGCAGGAAATTAAAACATATGGGGGGGAAATTAGTAAATAAATGAAAAATTTCATTATACAAATTAACAGAATGCATCAAGTATGATAACTCTCCAAAAAAAACACTCCCTCTAGGCAAAGTACCTGCTGTAGCCCGTGTTGAATTTTCTGCAATATTCCTCTTCATTGTTAAATTCCTGTATCACTTCAGTAATATATTAGCAACCTAATATGATAACATTTAAAGGGGGAAATAGTAACATTAAGGTTGTGTATATTAACTTTGAATTGGTTAAGTTACAAATAAAAATATTTATGTGCATTCATTTTAATACAGTTAACTCTCTGGTTATTACTAACCTGTAAAAAAAAATGTGGTCAATGGAGCACCATTTGAGTCACAAAGTTTTGCAGGAATTGTTTGTAACTTGGAACAAAAATATTCAAGCGTATCAAAATTACTTCTTTATATATGTTACCTGTATAATAATAATAATATTAATCATTAATAGTGATGCATCATCTTAACCTAAAACAAATAGTTTTAATCTACATGTTGCCCTTAGGAAAACCTCGCCTATTAAAATAACAGTGGAGAGGTATACAATAACTCCTGCCACCTAAGCATTTTGTAACCAGTTAAAGTTTCGGGGCTATTTGTCACACCATTTCACCCATTATTGCTGGGATCAGATTGACGCAAGACAAGTAAACCACACTGTCAACACATATCTTCTGCTCACTTAACACATTTCAGTGCTTCTCCACGATATGTGAAATCTAAGGTCCAGATCACACAGTCATCTATGAAACCAACTGAGATAATGAATAACCCTTCAACATCAGAGGTTACATAATGAAACATTTGTCATATTTTTCCATTTAAAGTCCACATTCTATCTAGAGTAGTTGTACTTCAGGCAAGCACTAACACAAAATTAATGAGGGAACTAAATTCTACCTGATGTTGCAGTAGCTTTTGGAATATCAGATATTTCAGTTACACATGAAGTGCAGAAGGCTATCTGCTCCATCACCACAATTTTGGGTAGCTCACCCTCAACTTGAACTCAAAGGTTAATTTTTCATAATCAGGCACAGATCACTTAATCTGCTCCATCACAGATTCCTAGAACATGAAATCGTGCCCCTAAAGTGGCACCTCCTGACTTCTTAATCCTTGCTGCACTCCGAAGAGCCAGCTTTCGTAGCAGAGGTTAGAGGCCAGGCTGTCATCTTGGCAAGGGACAACAGGTAGTGTGAAAAACCCAATAGATGGAAGAAAACCTATTAACACAAATAAAATACAGGCACTTTTCTGTGTATTCCCATTAACTGGTGTTTCGTGCCCCTCAATGTCTACTTTTGGTCCCTTAACAACTTAGGATCGTTGGGGGGGCAGGAGAATGGGCTTTAGAGGGAGGAATTTAATGGTGAAGTCAATTAATGCACTGTGAAAACGGAGACAAAATCTAGCTAAGCCCATTATGGAGCAAGCCTGGAATCAGTCATGCGAGAAACTGAGTTAAAAACAGAAAATGCTGGAAATGTTCAGCAGGTCAGGAAGCATCTGTGGAGAGGAAAAAGAAGAGTTAACGTTTCAGGTAGATGGCCTTTAGCCAGTTTGGGCCAGTCTCTAGTACCTGTTGAGCCACGGGACCAAACCGCCAAGGATAGAAACAGCGGGCCGACCTGGTCTTGGCCTCTTACACGGATAGCCTAGAATCAAACAGAACCATTTATAAGCCTTTAATTGCGGCCTTTCTTCGTTCTAACGATTAATAAAATGTTAAGGGGTGATGGTTTATTCTTTTATATACTAGAGGCTGCTGAGGTGAATCAGGCGCTTCGACTTTTCCTCACAAAACATAACAAAACATGGCGCCCGACTCACAAGTGCGAGGCAAACGCGCGGAGGTGGGGGAACCCGCCGTTCCCGATTACGTGATGACGTTTGAACGCAGGCGTGCGTACGGATGACGTCCGCCAGCATGACGTCAGTCATCAGCTGTAACCAGGTTATTTGAGGTGATGGAGGTGGGAAGATTCTTAGCTTCCACCTTGATCTTCTCCTGCTGGCCACTTCTTTTTATAGCAGGCTTAGCAATTTCTGAGCGAATTAGTTTTAAAGCTTGACAATCAACTTGATCATCGAATAGAATAACAGGGGAAAAAGCTCTAAACCTGAATTCAAAACCCGAAAATATTCTGGAAGTGCTCAAAAAAAGGTGGGGGCAGCAGCTGTAGACATAAGATGAGATTTCTGATGTAATTCTTCCTGCTGTGTACTTTGCAAAGAAAAAATATTTTTAATCAGGTGATGTGACAGGTTGGTGCTGCCACGTGTTGTCATGTCACGCATTGTATTGGGTGAGTGTTTAAACTTGTGATTTCCCACGTTGTGAATCCCCAATCTCCAGCACTGCTGAGGAGGGGGTCAGGTATACTTCCATGCAGCAAAGTAAACAGAAAACATGAAGGTTACAGCAGCCTTGGTTGTGGCGAAACTTGGTTTGCGGAGGGCGGGTGGTTATTTAAATATAGATTTTAAAGGGCGTCAGTTGGTACGCAGCCCTTTCATCTCTGGAAACTTGGGCCAAAACCATTTGGCTGAAAGCTTGATAGAAGTCGTATACAAAGTGTTAGTTTCTAATATATTTTTTGCCTACAACATAAAGGTGCCTAAGACATTGACACAAAGTGTGGATGTTACTCAGATATGTGCAATAGTAATTATGCTTTTTTTTTATTTTGCAGTTATGGGGTCTTGATGGGGCAGAGCAGAACAAGCTTTTCTTTGCAGTTGTCTGTTCCATTCTTCATCTTGGATTGCTTGAGAGTGATGATTGTTGTCTAAAGTTTAATGTTTCCAACATTCCCCAACACTAACCTTGATGAGTACCATTTTTAAAAAAAATCACAATTATTCAACAGCGTGCAGCTTCAGCACGTCTAGACCAGTAAAAATGTTTAATTCAATTGCCTGTCAGCGTTGATATAAATCAGAACAAATGTCAAGGTTCCAGATGGCTGGACTGGAGATGAGTATTCTGTTAACCCTTTAAATAGTTATGTGCATTCTACTAAGTCACTTACGTGTCAGGGGAAATCACACAGCGATAAAAAAACATGGAACAAATATTTCCAACCTTTTGTTAGTAACATTCTTTTAGAATATATCACTAAATGCACTCATAAACTGAGGAAAGCAGTATAATGCATAAAGGTGTTATCATAATGACCACAAGATGGAAGCAAAAAACATACCTCATTATTTGAATAATGCTTGGCATCTAATTTAATATTTGAAATTGCTAACATTGGGGATAGAATCTGTTACAGTAGGAAGCCATTCAATGCAACAGCCTCACAAATATCATTGCCAAGAAAGACATCGTTTAAAATTGCTACCAGTGTTAAACTAATCTTCTTAGGTTTTTGGCTTCAATGTAAAAGACAGGAACAGCCTGTGCAGTGAAGTAGTAGCCAGATTAAAATAAATCATGTTAAGACCCTAATTAATACCAAAGAGTACAGAATGACTCCATGGAAAATCCCATTATCTGAACATCATTTTTCTTTCGCAGGATGTGGTATCACTGGTTAGGCCAGCAGTTATTGCCCATCCCTAATTGCCTTTGAGAAGGTGCTGGTGAGCTGCCTTCTTAAATCGCTGCATTCCTTGTGGTATAGGTACACCCACAGTAATGTTAAGAATGGTAAAAAAAACACTTAACTTGACTTTTTTTATTCATTCATGTGATCCGGGCATCACTGACAAAGCCAGCATTTATTGCCAATCTCTAATTGCCCTTGAGAAGGTGGTGGTGAGCTGCCTTCTTGAACCGCTGCAGTCCACGTAGTGAAGACACACCCACAGTGCTAATAAGGAGTTCCAGGATTTTGACCCAGTGACAGTGAATGGCAATATATTTCCAAGTCAGGATGGTGAATGGCTTGGAGGGGAACTTCCAGGTCATGTTGCTCCCATGTGTCTGCTACCCTTATCCTTGTAGATGGTAGCTATCGTGGGTTTGGAAGGTGCTGTCTAAAGAGCCTTGGTGAATTCTTGCAGTGCATCTTGTAGATGGTACACACTACTGCTTCTGTGTGTTAAAAGTGGAGGGAGTGAATGTTTGTTTGTTGATGGGGTGTGAATCAAGTGGGCTGCTTTGTCCTGGACAGTGTCAAGCTTCTTGAGTGTTGTGGGAGCTGCACTCATCAGGCAAGTGGAGAGTATTCCATCACACTTCTGATTTATGCCTTGTAGATGGTGGACAGGTTTTGGGGAGTCAGGAGGTGAGTTAGTTGCTACAGTATTCCTAGCCTCTGACCATCTCTTGTAGCCACAGAATTTATATGGCTAGTTTGGTTGAGTTTCTGGTCAATAGTAATCCCCAGGATGTTAATAGGGGCGGATTCAATGATAGTAATGTCATTAAATGTCAAGGGATGATTGTTAGATTCTCTCTTGTTCGAAATGGTCATTGTCTGGCACTTGCGTGGTATGAATGTTACTTGCCACTTGTCAACCCAAACCTGGATATTGTTCAGGTCTTGCTGGACGTGGACATGGACTGCTTCAGTATCTGAGGAGTTGCAAATGGTGCTGAACATTGTGCAATCATCAGTGAGCATCCCCACTTCTGACCTTATGGTGGAAGGAATGTCATTGGTGAAGAGGCTGAAGATAGTTGGGCCTAGGACACTACATTGTGGAATTCCTGCAGTGATGTCCTGGAACTGAAATGGCTGACCTCCAACAACCACAACCATCTTCCTTTATGCTAGGTATGACTCCAACCAGCGGAGAGCTTTCCCCCGATTCCCATTGACTCCAGTTTTGTTAGAGCTCCTTGATGCCACACCTTGTCAAATGCTGCCCTGATATCAAGGGCAGTAACTCTTACCTCACTTCTGAAGTTCAGCTGTTTTCTCCATGTTTGAACCAAGGTTATAATGAGGTCAGAGCTGAGTGACCCTGGCAGAACCCAAACTGAGTGTCAGTGAGCAAGTTATTGTTAAGCAAGTGCCGCTTGATAGCACTGTTATAACCCCTTCCATTAATTTACTGATGATCGAGAGTAAGCTGATGGGGCAGCAATTTTACAGGTTAGATTTGTTCTGCTTTTTGTGTACAAGACATACCTGGGCAATTTTCCACATTACCAGGTAAATCGCAGAGTGCAGAAGAGGCCCTTCGGCCCATCGAGTCTGCACCAACACGTGAGAAACACCTGACCTACCTACCTAATCCTATTTACCAGCAAAAACAGAATTACCTGGAAAAACTCAGCAGGTCTGGCAGCATCGGCGGAGAAGAAAAGAGTTGACGTTTCGAGTCCTCATGACCCTTCGACAGAACTTGAGTTCGAGTCCAGGAAAGAGCTGAAATATAAGCTGGTTTAAGGTGTGTGTGTGGGGGGCGGAGAGATAGAGAGACAGAGAGGTGGAGGGGGTTGGTGTGGTTGTAGCGACAAACAAGCAGTGATAGAAGCAGATCATCAAAAGATGTCAACAACAATAGTACAATAGAACACATAGGTGTTAAAGTTAAAGTTGGTGATATTATCTAAACGAATGTGCTAATTAAGAATGGATGGTAGGGCACTCAAGGTATAGCTCTAGTGGGTTTTTTTTTATATAATGGAAGTAGGTGGGAAAAGGAAAATCTTTATAATTTATTGGGAAAAAAAAAAGAAGGGGGAAACAGAAAGGGGGTGGGGATGGGGGAGGGGACTCACGACCTAAAGTTGTTGAATTCAATATTCAGTCCGGAAGGCTGTAAAGTCCCTAGTCGGAAGATGAGGTGTTGTTCCTCCAGTTTGCGTTGGGCTTCACTGGAACAATGCAGCAAGCCAAGGACAGACATGTGGGCAAGAGAGCAGGGTGGAGTGTTAAAATGGCAAGCGACAGGGAGGTTTGGGTCATTCTTGCGGACAGACCGCAGGTGTTCTGCAAAGCGGTCGCCCAGTTTACGTTTGGTCTCTCCAATGTAGAGGAGACCACATTGGGAGCAACGAATGCAGTAGACTAAGTTGGGGGAAATGCAAGTGAAATGCTGCTTCACTTGAAAGGAGTGTTTGGGTCCTTGGACGGTGAGGAGAGAGGAAGTGAAGGGGCAGGTGTTGCATCTTTTGCGTGGGCAAGGGGTTGTGCCATAGGAGGGGGTTGAGGAGTAGGGGGTGATGGAGGAGTGGACCAGGGTGTCCCGGAGGGAGCGATCCCTACGGAATGCCGATAAGGGGGGTGAAGGGAAGATGTGTTTGGTAGTGGCATCATGCTGGAGTTGGCGGAAATGGCGGAGGATGATCCTTTGAATGCGGAGGCTGGTGGGGTGATAAGTGAGGACAAGGGGGACCCTATCATGTTTCTGGGAGGGAGGAGAAGGAGTGAGGGCGGATGCGCGGGAGATGGGCCGGACACGGTTGAGGGCCCTGTCAACGACCGTGGGTGGAAAACCTCGGTTAAGGAAGAAGGAGGACATGTCAGAGGAACTGTTTTTGAATGTAGCATCATCGGAACAGATGCGACGGAGGCGAAGGAACTGAGAGAATGGGATGGAGTCCTTACAGGAAGTGGGGTGTGAGGAGCTGTAGTCGAGATAGCTGTGGGTGTCGGTGGGTTTGTAATGGATATTGGTGGACAGTCTATCACCAGAGATTGAGACAGAGAGGTCAAGGAAGGGAAGGGAAGTGTCAGAGATGGACCACGTGAAAATGATGGAGGGGTGGAGATTGGAAGCAAAATTAATAAATTTTTCCAAGTCCTGACGAGAGCATGAAGCAGCACCGAAATAATCATCGATGTACCGGAGAAAGAGTTGTGGAAGGGGGCCGGAGTAGGACTGCAACAAGGAATGTTCCACATACCCCATAAAGAGACAGGCATAGCTGGGGCCCATGCGGGTACCCATAGCCACACCTTTTATTTGGAGGAAGTGAGAGGAGTTGAAGGAGAAATTGTTCAGCGTGAGAACAAGTTCAGCCAGACGGAGGAGAGTAGTGGTGGATGGGGATTGTTCGGGCCTCTGTTCGAGGAAGAAGCTAAGGGCCCTCAGACCATCCTGGTGGGGGATGGAGGTGTAGAGGGATTGGACGTCCATGGTGAAGAGGAAGCGGTAGGGGCCAGGGAACTGGAAATTGTTGATGTGACGTAAGGTGTCAGAGGAATCACGGATGTAGGTGGGAAGGGACTGGACAAGGGGAGAGAGAAGGGAGTCAAGATAACGAGAAATGAGTTCTGTGGGGCAGGAGCAAGCTGAGAAGATCGGTCTACCGGGGCAGTTCTGTTTGTGGA
Organism: Carcharodon carcharias; assembly: GCF_017639515.1. Classification (NCBI taxonomy): domain Eukaryota; kingdom Metazoa; phylum Chordata; class Chondrichthyes; order Lamniformes; family Lamnidae; genus Carcharodon; species Carcharodon carcharias. The sequence continues at coordinate 155,580,515 of NC_054476.1, read as the reverse complement.
TTTTGGGTAGGAGATAGAAGCGGGCCGTCTGAGGTTTGGCGACTATCAAGTTGGAAGCTGTGGGAGGGAGATCCCCAAAGGAGATTTGGTCACTGACAGTCCTGGAAACAATGGCTTGATGTTCAGTGGTGGGTTCATGGTCCAGGGAGAGGTAGGAGGAAGTGTCTGCGAGTTGACGCTCAGCCTCCGCGAGGTAGAGGTCAGTGCGCCAGACAACAACAGCACCACCCTTGTCAGCGGGTTTGATGACAATGTCAGGGTTGGACCTGAGAGAATGGAGTGCAGTAAGTTCAGAGAGAGACAGGTTAGAATGGGTGAGAGGAGCAGAGAAATTGAGACGGCTAATGTCGCGCCGACAGTTCTCAATGAAAAGATTGAGAGAAGGTAAGAATCCAGAGGGAGGGGTCCAGGAGGGGTAAAAGATGGGTAAAAGGATCCGTTGAACTGGGAGAGGACTCCTGCCCAAAGAAGTGAGCCCGGAGACGAAGACAGCGGAAGAAGAGTTCAGTATCATGCCGAGCCCGAAATTCATTGAGGTGAGGGCGTAAGGGTATGAAACTAAGTCCTTTGCTGAGCACTGAACGTTCAGCATCGGAGAGGGGAAGGTCAGGGGGTATAGTGAATACACAGCTGGGGTTGGGATTGGAAGATGGGGTGGGGATGGAGGGACAGGCAGGGGTGGAGGGTCCTAGATGGGTGTTGGTGTCGATGAGTTGTTGTAGCTTGCGTTCCTTAGCACTTGAGAGAAAGAGAAAAAGTTTCTTGTTGAGGCGTCGGATGAGCCGAGGGATAAAATGAAACTGGGGGCACGCGCAGCTTTTAAAAAGGGTACGGCGGTGCTGCTGGAGGGAGAGGTCGAGTGTGTTCATATGGCGGCGCATGGCACTGAGAGTGGATTTCAGAATGTGACGGGAACAGCAGTCCGAGAAACGTTTTATGTCCCGGAGATACCTGTAATCCTGGGTGGGTTCGAAACATGAGGGGTGGAATTTCAGTTGAAATCCATGTGGGGTAAGTCGGAGACGGAGACAGTCACTGAGAAAGGAGATATGGCTGTGAAAGCGGGTTTTAGTAAACACCTTGTCAAACACTAGGAGAGAAATGGAAAGCAATGAAGGTGAACAAGGCAACAGAGAAATCCGGAAATCTTGTCGCAGAGAGGAACAGAACTTCTTCAAGGAGGTAGGCATTTCTTGAAGAGCAGTGGCAGTCAATTAAACACAGAGATAAAAACAAAAAAACTGCGGATGCTGGAAATCCAAAACAAAAACAGAATTACCTGGAAAAACTCAGCAGGTCTGGCAGCATCGGCGGAGAAGAAAAGAGTTGACGTTTCGAGTCCTCATGACCCTTCGACAGAACTTGAGTTCGAGTCCAGGAAAGAGCTGAAATATAAGCTGGTTTAAGGTGTGTGTGTGGGGGGCGGAGAGATAGAGAGACAGAGAGGTGGAGGGGGTTGGTGTGGTTGTAGCGACAAACAAGCAGTGATAGAAGCAGATCATCAAAAGATGTCAACAACAATAGTACAATAGAACACATAGGTGTTAAAGTTAAAGTTGGTGATATTATCTAAACGAATGTGCTAATTAAGAATGGATGGTAGGGCACTCAAGGTATAGCTCTAGTGGGTTTTTTTTTATATAATGGAAGTAGGTGGGAAAAGGAAAATCTTTATAATTTATTGGGAAAAAAAAAAGAAGGGGGAAACAGAAAGGGGGTGGGGATGGGGGAGGGGACTCACGACCTAAAGTTGTTGAATTCAATATTCAGTCCGGAAGGCTGTAAAGTCCCTAGTCGGAAGATGAGGTGTTGTTCCTCCAGTTTGCGTTGGGCTTCACTGGAACAATGCAGCAAGCCAAGGACAGACATGTGGGCAAGAGAGCAGGGTGGAGTGTTAAAATGGCAAGCGACAGGGAGGTTTGGGTCATTCTTGCGGACAGACCGCAGGTGTTCTGCAAAGCGGTCGCCCAGTTTACGTTTGGTCTCTCCAATGTAGAGGAGACCACATTGGGAGCAACGAATGCAGTAGACTAAGTTGGGGGAAATGCAAGTGAAATGCTGCTTCACTTGAAAGGAGTGTTTGGGTCCTTGGACGGTGAGGAGAGAGGAATTGAAGGGGCAGGTGTTGCATCTTTTGCGTGGGCAAGGGGTTGTGCCATAGGAGGGGGTTGAGGAGTAGGGGGTGATGGAGGAGTGGACCAGGGTGTCCCGGAGGGAGCGATCCCTACGGAATGCCGATAAGGGGGGTGAAGGGAAGATGTGTTTGGTAGTGGCATCATGCTGGAGTTGGCGGAAATGGCGGAGGATGATCCTTTGAATGCGGAGGCTGGTGGGGTGATAAGTGAGGACAAGGGGGACCCTATCATGTTTCTGGGAGGGAGGAGAAGGAGTGAGGGCGGATGCGCGGGAGATGGGCCGGACACGGTTGAGGGCCCTGTCAACGACCGTGGGTGGAAAACCTCGGTTAAGGAAGAAGGAGGACATGTCAGAGGAACTGTTTTTGAATGTAGCATCATCGGAACAGATGCGACGGAGGCGAAGGAACTGAGAGAATGGGATGGAGTCCTTACAGGAAGTGGGGTGTGAGGAGCTGTAGTCGAGATAGCTGTGGGTGTCGGTGGGTTTGTAATGGATATTGGTGGACAGTCTATCACCAGAGATTGAGACAGAGAGGTCAAGGAAGGGAAGGGAAGTGTCAGAGATGGACCACGTGAAAATGATGGAGGGGTGGAGATTGGAAGCAAAATTAATAAATTTTTCCAAGTCCTGACGAGAGCATGAAGCAGCACCGAAATAATCATCGATGTACCGGAGAAAGAGTTGTGGAAGGGGGCCGGAGTAGGACTGCAACAAGGAATGTTCCACATACCCCATAAAGAGACAGGCATAGCTGGGGCCCATGCGGGTACCCATAGCCACACCTTTTATTTGGAGGAAGTGAGAGGAGTTGAAGGAGAAATTGTTCAGCGTGAGAACAAGTTCAGCCAGACGGAGGAGAGTAGTGGTGGATGGGGATTGTTCGGGCCTCTGTTCGAGGAAGAAGCTAAGGGCCCTCAGACCATCCTGGTGGGGGATGGAGGTGTAGAGGGATTGGACGTCCATGGTGAAGAGGAAGCGGTAGGGGCCAGGGAACTGGAAATTGTTGATGTGACGTAAGGTGTCAGAGGAATCACGGATGTAGGTGGGAAGGGACTGGACAAGGGGAGAGAGAAGGGAGTCAAGATAACGAGAAATGAGTTCTGTGGGGCAGGAGCAAGCTGAGACGATCGGTCTACCGGGGCAGTTCTGTTTGTGGATTTTGGGTAGGAGATAGAAGCGGGCCGTCCGAGGTTGGGCAACAATCAGGTTGGAAGCTGTGGGAGGGAGATCCCCAGAGGAGATGAGGTCTGTGACAGTCCTGGAAACCTTCATTGCTTTCCATTTCTCTCCTAGTGTTTGACAAGGTGTTTACTAAAACCCGCTTTCACAGCCATATCTCCTTTCTCAGTGACTGTCTCCGTCTCCGACTTACCCCACATGGATTTCAACTGAAATTCCACCCCTCATGTTTCGAACCCACCCAGGATTACAGGTATCTCCGGGACATAAAACGTTTCTCGGACTGCTGTTCCCGTCACATTCTGAAATCCATTCTCAGTGCCATGCGCCGCCATATGAACACACTCGACCTCTCCCTCCAGCAGCACCGCCGTACCCTTTTTCAAAGCTGCGCGTGCCCCCAGTTTCATTTTATCCTTCGGCTCATCCGACGCCTCAACAAGAAACTTTTTCTCTTTCTCTCAAGTGCTAAGGAACGCAAGCTCCAACAACTCATCGACACCAACACCCATCTAGGACCCTCCACCCCTGCCTGTCCCTCCATCCCCACCCCATCTTCCAATCCCAACCCCAGCCGTGTATTCACTATACCCCCTGACCTTCCCCTCTCCGATGCTGAACGTTCAGTGCTCAGCAAAGGACTTAGTTTCATACCCTTACGCCCTCACCTCAATGAATTTCGGGCTCGGCATGATACTGAACTCTTCTTCCGCCGTCTTCGTCTCCGGGCTCACTTCTTTGGGCAGGAGTCCTCTCCCAGTTCAACGGATCCTTTTACCCATCTTCAATATTCTCCCTCCACCTGGACCCCTCCCTCTGGATTCTTACCTTCTCTCGATCTTTTCATTGAGAACTGTCGGCGCGACATTAGTCGTCTCAATTTCTCTGCTCCTCTCACCCATTCTAACCTGTCTCTCTCTGAACTTACTGCACTCCATTCTCTCAGGTCCAACCCTGACATTGTCATCAAACCCGCTGACAAGGGTGGTGCTGTTGTTGTCTGGCGCACTGACCTCTACCACGCGGAGGCTGAGCTTCAACTCGCAGACACTTCCTCCTACCTCTCCCTGGACCATGACCCCACCACTGAACATCAAGCCATTGTTTCCAGGACTGTCACTGACCTCATCTCCTCTGGGGATCTCCCTCCCACAGCTTCCAACCTGATAGTTGCCCAACCTCGGACGGCCCGCTTCTATCTCCTACCCAAAATCCACAAACAGAACTGCCCCGGTAGACCGATCGTCTCAGCTTGCTCCTGCCCCACAGAACTCATTTCTCGTTATCTTGACTCCCTTCTCTCTCCCCTTGTCCAGTCCCTTCCCACCTACATCCGTGATTCCTCTGACACCTTACGTCACATCAACAATTTCCAGTTCCCTGGCCCCTACCGCTTCCTCTTCACCATGGACGTCCAATCCCTCTACACCTCCATCCCCCACCAGGATGGTCTGAGGGCCCTTAGCTTCTTCCTCGAACAGAGGCCCGAACAATCCCCATCCACCACTACTCTCCTCCGTCTGGCTGAACTTGTTCTCACGCTGAACAATTTCTCCTTCAACTCCTCTCACTTCCTCCAAATAAAAGGTGTGGCTATGGGTACCCGCATGGGCCCCAGCTATGCCTGTCTCTTTATGGGGTATGTGGAACATTCCTTGTTGCAGTCCTACTCCGGCCCCCTTCCACAACTCTTTCTCCGGTACATCGATGATTATTTCGGTGCTGCTTCATGCTCTCGTCAGGACTTGGAAAAATTTATTAATTTTGCTTCCAATCTCCACCCCTCCATCATTTTCACGTGGTCCATCTCTGACACTTCCCTTCCCTTCCTTGACCTCTCTGTCTCAATCTCTGGTGATAGACTGTCCACCAATATCCATTACAAACCCACCGCTATCTCGACTACAGCTCCTCACACCCCACTTCCTGTAAGGACTCCATCCCATTCTCTCAGTTCCTTCGCCTCCGTCGCATCTGTTCCGATGATGCTACATTCAAAAACAGTTCCTCTGACATGTCCTCCTTCTTCCTTAACCGAGGTTTTCCACCCACGGTCGTTGACAGGGCCCTCAACCGTGTCCGGCCCATCTCCCGCGCATCCGCCCTCACTCCTTCTCCTCCCTCCCAGAAACATGATAGGGTCCCCCTTGTCCTCACTTATCACCCCACCAGCCTCCGCATTCAAAGGATCATCCTCCGCCATTTCCGCCAACTCCAGCATGATGCCACTACCAAACACATCTTCCCTTCACCCCCCTTATCGGCATTCCGTAGGGATCGCTCCCTCCGGGACACCCTGGTCCACTCCTCCATCACCCCCTACTCCTCAACCCCCTCCTATGGCACAACCCCTTGCCCACGCAAAAGATGCAACACCTGCCCCTTCACTTCCTCTCTCCTCACCGTCCAAGGACCCAAACACTCCTTTCAAGTGAAGCAGCATTTCACTTGCATTTCCCCCAACTTAGTCTACTGCATTCGTTGCTCCCAATGTGGTCTCCTCTACATTGGAGAGACCAAACGTAAACTGGGCGACCGCTTTGCAGAACACCTGCGGTCTGTCCGCAAGAATGACCCAAACCTCCCTGTCGCTTGCCATTTTAACACTCCACCCTGCTCTCTTGCCCACATGTCTGTCCTTGGCTTGCTGCATTGTTCCAGTGAAGCCCAACGCAAACTGGAGGAACAACACCTCATCTTCCGACTAGGGACTTTACAGCCTTCCGGACTGAATATTGAATTCAACAACTTTAGGTCGTGAGTCCCCTCCCCCATCCCCACCCCCTTTCTGTTTCCCCCTTCTTTTTTTTTTTCCCAATAAATTATAAAGATTTTCCTTTTCCCACCTATTTCCATTATATAAAAAAAAACCCACTAGAGCTATACCTTGAGTGCCCTACCATCCATTCTTAATTAGCACATTCGTTTAGATAATATCACCAACTTTAACTTTAACACCTATGTGTTCTATTGTACTATTGTTGTTGACATCTTTTGATGATCTGCTTCTATCACTGCTTGTTTGTCGCTACAACCACACCAACCCCCTCCACCTCTCTGTCTCTCTATCTCTCCGCCCCCCACACACACACCTTAAACCAGCTTATATTTCAGCTCTTTCCTGGACTCGAACTCAAGTTCTGTCGAAGGGTCATGAGGACTCGAAACGTCAACTCTTTTCTTCTCCGCCGATGCTGCCAGACCTGCTGAGTTTTTCCAGGTAATTCTGTTTTTGTTTTGGATTTCCAGCATCCGCAGTTTTTTTGTTTTTATATCAGTGCATTCCAGACCGTCACCACCCTCAACTATCACAACGGATCTGCTCAAGGATACAGCATTCAACAGGCAATATTTATACAATACAATTACTTAACTCCCGCATATTCACACACTGATCTTATTAACTTGCCTTTCTTTATTCTCTTATAATTAGGTTAGCTAATTGATTTTGTTTACCCATACAGTTTTCTTGATCGTCATTTATCTCTTCTAACAATATGCTATTCATTCCATGAGATAACATCTGATCCTTTTTATCTGAGTTATAATCTTGTAACAATCAGGTAGTTATGCATCAACCGTTATCAGTGCATGCAATTATATCTCACAATAGGTCATGTAATCAGTAAGTTAACTAGATAATTACATCAGGTTCAAGACAGATAGTTTTACAAGACATGGTTAGAACACAAACAGTCTACAAGACCTAGAAAAGAGAATTCACAAAGAACAGGGAAGTTAAAAAAACAGGTTGGCCACCATACTTATGTAATTAATCGTGTACAAAGTTCATTTTATTCTGGCTATGCTCTTTCCTGGTTTTCCCACAAAGCTTACAATATCATTTTAACATTTATCTGCACACACATCAGGTACAAGTTAAACATAGTCAGAACATTTCATGACTTCCTCCTTTGTGTCTGTTGTGGGTTTTGGTAGGCAACGGAACAACTGGTTATTTTCTTAGCTCACTTCCCTTACTTCTCTCTTTCCTATCCTGTAATATTTTCTTTCTCAGTCCCCCCTTTTGTGCTTTGTAGCACAATCCACTTACTCTCTCCGTTTAAGGGCTATCTTTTCTATATCTCTTTGTCTTTCTAACCTCTTATTCTTTCTTTTATTTATGCTCACCAAGATTATTAAAATTATTATGATCAAAATCTGAACGATGACCAAGACGTGGTAGAGAATTCTTAACCAAGGATGTATATTTACATTCATTCCCCAATTCCAAATCTCCAAGAAGAGATAATTCTTCTTGTATAGTTCTTCAGCTTTGTCTCTGACTGTTTTAATCTTTTGTTCAATTTCACTCCAATTGTGGCTCACGTTTTTTGCTTCATTTATCAATTGTTCCCAATCTGCGTGCAATGGTGGGATAGTTGGCAACGGATCTGATACGATCTTATGTATTTCGGTATCATTATTCATTCTTACGATGTTTGCCTCTACTTCTATCTCTGTGTCCTTTGTTAACAGGTCTATACGATTGCTTCCAAAGGTTAGTTGTTCTTTGGGGTTCTTGATTATTATATTATAATCTGGTAAGGCACAAGTCTTGTTTCGTACAAGGTAAGTTAAATTTGTGGTCACCACATAATAGTGAGTTGCGTTGTGTGTTTTAACACAATACGAACCATTATGTTTAGTGGGGTTAACATGTATTATACAGTCTTTCCAGTGGTGTAAACCGCACATTTTCTCATTCATGAGGGCATAGTCTGGGCACAGCCAAAAGCCTTCCATTTTCTGGCATCTATCCCTCTTCAATCCTTTTGCTGTGTTTTCCATTACTAATGCCCATTTTGGGGCGTCTGGGACTGTCAGCCATACCTTCTCCATTACCCAGCCTATATTCACAACTCGATATAACCGTGATCTCAACTTATCATCCTTAGTTTTTGGTATGTGTAGAAACCATTCCCAAGATTATTGTTTCCTTTTTATCGCTACTCTTGAGGTGGGGGATGCGGGTGGCTAGGGAGAAGTCTTGGACACCAACATTCGCTAGGGGTGACCCTAGCGCCCATTTTCGTAAAGTCTCTTCACCTATCCAATCTGGCATCTGGTGATTTTTAAATTGCAACAAGTTTTTATCCACTTGGGCCAGAACCCAAGACCCGTAAAAGGTGCATACAGCATCCCTTGTTTCATTCTTTTCTTCACTCTCTTCTCTGTCAGTCAGGGCATTTATTGTGTTTGTTACTGGTTTCAGGCGTTTCAAACCTTCCTGGATAAGGATGGTCAGTTGTTTACTAGTCTGGGTTGCTTCTCCCTGGTCATCATATTGCTCCTGAATTATCTGTTTCATGTGGGCCTTTAGTTCCTATATCGAAGTCATTTATTATGGCAGTTCCTGCCGCATATGCTATTCCTGCAACTTCCAAGATCCCTCTCCTTTCTCGTCTTTTTTCCCGTATCCTCCTTTTGCGTTGTTTCTGAGTAGGATTTACAATGGTAGTGTTCACCAATTGCTCCTTTTCAACTTCTAGTTTCAACACTGTTTGGCTAACTTCCTCTCTTAACAGTTTGATATGCAAGTTTCTCAGCCCATTAGGGCACCATTCTGACATATTTAGTCTTGTCAGATTTACTGTTACTTTCACATGGGTGTACCCTGGCACAATAATCACTCCTTCCTTCTCTGGGATTATTACTAGCCGTGTGTTTAATGGTATTACTTCTGACCCATTCTTGAGGCATTCTGGGGCTGCCATTGCAGTTGTTTCTATTGGGGTAGGTGAAGTAGTAAAAGATGCACTTGGGGCCAAAGTTGTTGACTGGGGCACATAGGGTGGGTCAGGGCAACTTTCTCCATTGATTATTTTGATTTTACCATCTGGGCAGCACTCAATCTTTGTTAGATCAGTCTTTCCCCCTACTGCAGGTTGGAGAGTGCAATTCCAACAACTACCATTGTGGTTGCTAGTGCATGTAAAATTGCCAAAAGAGTGATGATTCGATGGTACTCCGCACTGTTAATTCTTACATGTACACTCGTTTTTATCACCCCCACATTGTTCAACTAGGTTGACCCCTTGTCCCTGCCCATTCTTTACTAACGCCACCACAAACAGACACAAGAACAGCATGATTACTTACAGTTTCTTATGATTTACTTAACAGTGTTCAAACTCAATTAGCTTTCCTCTGGAGCTAGTACTTACTTGTAGTGAGAGGTGTGTATCCAAGTAGCTTTTCCTTCACACTTTACCGCTGTTCTGGTTGTCAGTAGCACTTGATTGGGTCCTTCCCATCTGGGTTTAAGGGAATCTTTCCTTTTGTGTACTTTCACAAGGACCCACTCTCCTAGTTCTAGCGTATGGCACTGGAAGTCTCCTGGTTTCTTTTGTGATTCTTTTACCTGTGCATGAATAGTTCTCAATTGTTTGGTTAATGCTTGACAATACCATATCCATTTATCATCTGCCTCATGTAGATCAAAGGGTTTGGTTAGCCAGGTGGGGTTAAATCCTACCCTCATAGGGCTGCCCATTATTATTTCATGTGGGCTCAGTTTCACCTCTGAGTGTGGTATAGAACACATACTCATTAGAGCTATGGGCAAATCTTTTGGCCATTTTAAACCAGTTTCTCTACAAAGCTTGGCTAGTTTGTTTTTCAGAGTACCATTATTTCTTTCTACCATTCCAGATGATTGCAGATGGTAAGAGCAATGCAAGTTTTGCTTAATACCCAAAGCCTTGTATATCTCCTGCATAATTTTTCCTATAAAGTGTGTTCCTCTGTCACTATTTCTACTTTCTGGTAGGCCAAATCTGCAGATTATTTCCTTAAGCAGTATTTTCACTACTGTCATAGCGTCAGCCTTTCAAACAGGGAAAGATTCAATCTATTTTGAAAACATATCCACTATGACTAGTACATATTCATATCCTAATGCCATAGGTAACTGTATAAAATCAATTTGTATATTTATGAAAGATCCGTCCGGACTTTGTCTAACTGCTAGTTGGGTAGGGTCTCCTTTCCCAGGGTTAAATTGTTGGCAAATGACACATCTTTTGCAACAGTCAGTTGCTGTTGATGCAAATCCTGAGGCGTACCAGGTTTTCCTGATGGTCTCGTTCATTCCCCCCACCCCCCCCCCCACTTTGCTCACGTGTGTCAAACCGTGAGCAATTTTTGCTAAGTAGGGTAGCATTTGCCTGGGGGTTTACAGGCCTGCCATCTGTAAAACACCAGAGGGCATCAGGGCCCTTACTGCAGCCCCGATGGACCCAGGACCAATGTTCTTTTGCTGTTGCAGAATCCTGCAAGGCAATTAGATCTAGTAATAAATCAGGGATGTTGTGGCCTGTCCTATTTCTCCACAGTTAAGGCAGGCACCTCTTCCTGGGGTTGCCTGCATTTCCCCCCGTCCTTTCCCTCTGCCTCTGCCCCTTCCTCTTTCCCCAAAATTGTTTCCCTGCAATTGGCCAAGTTGCAGAGCAATCAATCTTTCCTCCAATTGTTCTTTCCTTTATTCTGGGCAGCTTTGGCAGTGAGGCCACAGCTACCAATTCTGTGAGGGGTTTGGATTGCCACCCTATACAGATGCTCTTGAGCTGATTTTGGCCAAAAGCCCTCCCACAATGGCGGCTGCAACCGCCTCTGGGGCCATATCATTCATTCTTTTCCTACTTACAATTTTGGATTTTGGACCAATCAGCCCTTTTGGGGCATACTACACATACTGCAATCTATCAGTCGTCCCTTAAAGTCGTCCAGGACTTCAGTGCGACCTGGATCATCTTCGGGCCTCTGGGCTGCTTCGAGAAGCCTTTCCTATACCTTGCTGGGTACTATCACTCTCAATAATTGCAGCATATCTGACCAATTAGGATTGTAACACTGCATTGTTGTTAGAAGTTCTTCAGTAAATTTCTCTGGCCGTTCTCTAATAGGGGGAAAATCCTTAGCTAAATTTCTCAAATCCCCCAGAATCCATGGGGCATGGACCATTACCAGTTTCCCATATGCAGCAGGCAGCTCTCTTAAGAGGAGCTTGCATGTGCATTACTGGTTCTGTCTTTGCTCGTTGACCTCTAGTTTTTATTGGGAAAAAGTTTCATTGCCCAGGTGAGGGGTTTTCAAATATGTCTTTAGGCTTTTGTTTGATAGGCCCCTCTTAATTGAGGACAGCCAATCTATCAGATCTGATTTATTAGAGGAACTATCTTCCTCAGTTGTTCCTGATGGGAGTAGAGGATACAAGGGTGCTGTTGGCACTCTGGCACTAATAGTCTTGTTGGCTTCCTTTAGAGTTTTACTTCTCTCAGGAGCTTATTATGTGAGTCTTGGAGTCCTCTAACTCTGGAGTCTGCCTGTCTTTTACTGGCTTCTTGGTACCAATCATAATAAGCGTCCCACTGGTCTTGTTTAACTTTACTGCCTCCACCCTCCAGCACTTTTCTTAAAGGTACTAATTTATCCATATCCCAAGTGCGTTCCATTGGCAATTGCTTCTTGGGATCATCTCTAGTTATCCAATTCAATTTTTTCAAAAATTTGCAAGTATTTTTACCATAATTTTGATACATATAATAAGCCGGCGTTCCCTTTGGCGAGACCGGAACATCCCCTTTGGATGTGGATCTGCCCATAGTGCACTTTAAACTTTTTCCCGAGATCTAGAAACCTATATACCTAGATCGACTTTTACCTTTAGACAATATTGTCCTACCTTTACCCTTCGGGCCCTTTTCCTTTTCCTGCAGCAACCTGCAATACCTTCAAGATCGGATGACGCTGCCTCTCCTCCAGGAGTCCCCTTCAAGGCTTTCAGCTGTGGCAGTCTCCTTTTGACACTTTGCCTTCGAACTGGCTTCCCTTCAGAGTGGCATAATCATCTGCGTCACAGCACCAATTTACTGTCAAAGAATGAATCAGTTACTGCAGGAAAAAGTATAATTTATTTAGCGCTGAACAGTACAATGGCCATTGGGAGCAGATCACAACAGATCTGCTCAAGGATACAGCGTTCAACAGGCAATATTTAAACAATACAATTACCTGACTCCCGCATATTCACACACTGATCTTATTAACTTGCCCTTCTTTATTCTCTTATAATTAGGTTAGCTAATTGATTTTGTTTACCCATACAGTTTTCTTGATCATCACTTATCTCTTCTAACAATGTACTATTCATTCCATGAGATAACATCTGATCCTTTTTATCTGAGTTATAATCTTGTAATAATCAGGTAGTTCTGCATCAACTGTTATCAGTGCATGCAGTTATATCTCATAATAGGTCAGGTAATCAGTAAGTTAACTAGATAATTACATCAGGTGCAAGACAGTTTTACAAGACATGTTGCATCAAGTTAGAAGACAAACAACAGTCTACGAGACCTAGAAAACAGAATTCACAAGGAACAGGGAAGTTTAAAAAAAACAGGCTGGCCACCATACTTCTGTAAATAATCGTGCACAAAGTTCATTTTATTCTGGCTATGCTCTTTCCTGGTTTTCCCACAAAGCTTATGATATCATTTTAACATTTATCTGCACGCACATAAGGTACAAGTTAAACATAGTCAGAACATCTCATGACTTCCTCCTTTATGTCTGTTGTGGGTTTTGGTAGGCAACGGAACAACTGGCTATTTTCTTAGCTCACTTCCCTTACCTCTCTATTTCCTATCCTGTAATATTTTCTTTCTCGCAGTTGATGTGTGCCAGGTGGATCAAATCCACGAGAGAAACTTGATCATGCGGTCACAACGATTTTGCAATTTGTATTTTGTTTTGAGATGCATGCCCTGAATTCAGTAGCAATAAATCCACCAAGATTTTGATTTCCAACCAAACCTAGAGGTTTTTTTTACAAAACCAAATTAAACATTTATTAACACGAGAAAAGATTTCAAGCACAAGTCTACAAATTACTACTAAAATAACTCCTAAAACCCCTAATTGATCTGGCTTCCAATTACACCTGCATTAAGGCAACAGTAAACAAAAAAATAAATTTTTAAATAGATTCCAGCCAGTTAACACAATACCCCGGACAATAGAATTCAAAGTGGCTTTCCTTAGCTTTGGTTTCTGTGGACTGCAGCTTAATACACAACTATTGGTGGCTTTTCACACTTTTGGTAGATCTTACAATGCCTTATCCTCTGACACATAGCCTCTTCTCCTTTATACATGTTTCTCCCTTTTGATGCAAATTCCATTGTTCCCATATGTCTTTGGAACTTTACTTTTCTCATAATATAAATCTCTTCATGGTGCTCATATTATCAGTAACCTTTGGGAAAAATAAACACACTGCTTGATCTAGGTTCTCTGGCTAGGTGTAACATCCCACCATCTTTTTGAAATTCAAGCTACCCTGATTTATCTAAAAATGCAAATTCTCCTCACTCACCTTCTAAAACTTCAGCCATATTTACTTATTTCGCATTTCAAACCTAGCTTCTTTTGATGAGTCAAAGCCCCCAGAGCAGTTGTTTCCAATTCAATTAAATATGTCTCTCTCTTTCACTCACTCACTCACACACACTATCCAAACTCCACTATTAATCTACTTTTACATTAAATTGTAATAATATGAGAATTATTATACTTTTGTGACATCTGGCAAAGCTTGGTCAGGTTGGTTCATTAGTGCTAAATGGCAAGGCACTAGGTTCTATTATTTTTGGTAGTAATGCAAAGTATTCTGATTCTTATGTTATATCATGACACAAAGTCAGCATTCTTGCAGAAAAGCAGAGGAGGCATGAAGGGTAATAGAATACTGGAGTTCCACACAGCAGGTTTATAGCTGCATTGTGAATTACTTCACAACAGCAGGAACGCTGATATGTGAAGGTAGATAAAAGCTAACTGTAGAATTATTGGTGAAGGTCCCCTTCTTTCCTTTGGTTCAAGGAAGGTCTCCAGAAACTAAAATAGGAAAGAAAGGAGGCCAGGGATGAATACTAGCAACATAAATTAGAAAACCTCTTTCCCCCACAAAAATAGTAGCAATGAGAAAAGGCCCACAATCACACTATGTACACTAAGGTAAGTTTTGCATGTACAGTTTAGTCCTATTCTATACTATTGGTATGCTGTCAGAAACAGGGAATTCCTGCTACTGACTACACACTATGATAGAAAGGGGACGAGCTCCATACATGTGATGGCACCAGCAATCTAACACTTTGTGGATCTCGAGAATAGAGAGCTGAGACAATGAAAACAGTTGCTTGCACCTATGGAACCAGGCAAACACATGTGAAACATAAGCACTTGTAGATCGTTGGCTTCTGCTTAAAATCAGTTCTTCTGGAGTCTTAGCACAAATGTGAAATGATCACTTTTCCTGTTCCTGTTTTAGGTATTCCTACATCCTACCCCTTTAAATCTCTCTAAACACCAGCTATGGGTAAGCAAGACATGCAGCCAATGTGCTCCCAGCATTCCATCAATACAGTTTTGGAACCACTCCACAACAAGGTGACTAATGGTGGGCTAGGAGGGGGTTTCTCATTAACAGGAAACACCTGGATTCCACTCAGCGCCTATCTGCAGCATGACCCCGATTAGCATCTGACACCTGTACATAATTACAGGGAATTCAATTGTACATCAGCCAGACACCAGGATCACCCTCCCTTCAGCACAGCTGCCATTTAGAAATTTGTAAAAATGTATTTTTTGCTCTTACACCAGTGAAATGAAAATAGCATCAAAAAGCCTTGCTAAAGTGAAAAATAATCTGGACGAATATGCTACATATATAGGACAGCAAAGCTTTTGAAGTAAGTGGCATTGTTCAAATTAGGCAGCAAATAATCCACCTTACATCTGTTAAGGAAAGGATTTTCCAGACTTTATTTGTATGGTACCACCAGCACTCTGTGTTGACCCTTGGCCAAATTAAATTGCCAGCTTAACTGTTTGACTTTTCCCAAAAACCTATGCATTCAAATAACAGGCTTGCCATTCTACAGATTCAATAACTGCAGGCCAATCAGTACATATATTTAGTTTTACTATTTTACTTATTTATTTTGTCCCATTTCCCACTTTTTGCACTCTCCCTAAATTACATGCCAGCCTCAACCAAGTGAAGAGGCTCTGTCCATATCTCCTTATAGAGCATTCTCAAAGATCTTTTAGCAAGGTGACACATGCTTTGCAGGTGACCCATACAAAGTTTCCCTATATTTTACTAGACACGAGTACTTTATCTAGTATCAGATGAACTAGAGAATCCTGAATTGGGTTCAGGACAATTTCAAGGTTGCACAGTCCTTAACCTAGCCCCTATCTTTGCAACTCAAACTCCATGTGGGCCCTCTCTACAACCGTTTGGTTGCATTGGAAAAACTCATCTGCTTCTGAATCTTAGACACAAACCTAGAATTCTAGCACTTTCCAATCCCATGCCCTCTACCGCCTAGATTAGAACAGGGGTAGCAGATGCATGGGAACACCACCACCTGCAAGGTCCACTCCAAGTTACTCACTACCCTAACATCACTGTTGTTGGATCAAAATCTTGGAACTCCCTCCCTAACAGCGCTGTGAACACCACATGGAATGCAACAGTTCACGAAGGTGGTTCACCACCACCTGCTCAAGGACAATAAGTGCTGGCCTTGCCAACCACAGTCCCAAGAATGAATAGAAAACATCATAATTTGATACAGGACAAAAAGGGGCCATTCAGCACATTATGCCTGTGCCATTTCTTTGAAAGAACTATCCAATTAGCCTTTTCCCAAAGCCGCTCAAACTTTACCTCTTCAAGTATTTATGCAGTTCTCTTTCAAAGTTGAATTTGCTTTGACCATCCTTCCATACAGTGCATTCCAGATCATTACGCCATGCTGTGTTTTTAATAAATATATTTTACCAATTACCTTAAATCTGTGCTTAGATTACTGACCCTTCTGCCACTGGAAACTGTTTCTCCTTATTTAATCTATCAAAACCCTTCCTGAGTTTGAACACCTCTAATGAATCTCCACTTAACCTTAACTGCTCTATTCTGTTACTCCATTGCACATCATGTGGCAGCTCCAGTGGACCATTCATCAAAATAAACATTAATTCACCTATTCATTGTATATTTTGGTTCAGAGCATACTGGATATAGTGTGCTTCAGAGCAATAAGAAGTAAAATAAATATGTTCATAGAGTGCAATTCAATTAATGTGAATGAGGCAGGAAATAGCATTAGCAAAAATCTGCATTAGCTACCATGTAGTCTACCATGGAGAGGTTGAGTGCTGTTTCTGTTATGTTGTCAGATGGTCCACACCAGCAGACCCAAGGAACAAAAGAAAAAATCTGTTCTGGACCACCCAAAGTGACTCCCATTCATCTCCTTCAAGCTGGTTGACAAAGACCTGGGAACAGATGATCAATCTACCATACAAATGGAAAACCAAGAAGCATAGATGTGTAGGTCTTTAAACCTAAGTTTGGAGGTGGAAAAAAAGTCATAAATAAGACAGAGGGCATTCTGAATTAAACTAGACCAAGTACAACAGCAGGGCTCCATTTGAATAAGATATCAATTAGGCAACATGAACTGGGATGCAGTTTTGTGCACCTTGTTGTAAAAAGGATATTGTAGCCATTGAAGAAATGCAATGTGGATTTGATAAGATTGAGGGCTTTAGCTTTAGGCTCAGATTTTGCAGTCAGTGGCTAACTGGCAGGACTCACCGTTGACCTCCAAGAAAGCTGTCCACAAAGATCTACCAATCTTTCTGTCATGGATTTCACCTTTCCCAATGTTATTTTGATTCTGACACCAAGTTCAGGTGTGCTCCAGGCATCCAACAACGTTGGTGTCACCGGGCTCGCTCAGCAACCAATCACATTGAAGAATTCTCATAGCAAACCAGGAAGTAAAATGCACTGATTATCATTCACATTCTATAAATTTTGCAGAGAGCATAAGAAAGGTCGTGACATACACATGGGAATAAGGTAGAAGCTGAAATAGCACAAACCTTTCTTTAAAAATCTTATGATAATTCCACAGGTTTTTAATATGAGAAATTTGACATTTTTTTCAGGGCTAGAGATGTTGTTCAACCATAGTTGTGACTTAGTACACAGTTTAAAAACTAAGCTGCACTTCATTAACAAGGCATAACTTTTTTTTAACGGTGTTTTTGGATCAACATAAAAAACACAAAATGGTGTCCCCATTTGGGAATGTGCAAGATCAACTGGTCTCAGGGTCTTTAATGGCACACACTGGAGGAGCAGGAAATCACTGACAGCAACTTCTGGATTACTATATTTAACTAAGCAAGAGCGGACATCGGAAGTTATTGCCAACTTCACAGTTGTAATGTCGACCAGCACTGATTACTGCAAAATCCAGGCCATTGTAGGATATTTCTCCAGGTCCACACAGAAAAACTAGGGGCTTTCTGCTTATAAACCAAATGTATTCATAGGACGAGAGAAGGTTCAAAGTTTTCAAATCTTGAGAGTGTTAGAGAGTTAAATATTGAAAGACTATTTCCACTGGTCAATGAATTAGTAGCAAGATTGCAAATTATTACTGAAAGTTTAAAAAAAAAGATATGAGAGAAAAGATTTTTCACACAGCTGTTCAAGCACAACAGCAGATACACACCCCAAAAGAATTATTTTTTTTTGAAAGTGGATAGGGAAACTACCTAGAGTGAATTAAATAATTCCACTATGAAGCCAACGTTGGAAAAGAGGCAATGGGCTGAAGAGCTCCTTCTAAACTGAGATTTTTATGACATCAGTGAGCCAAGTGCATGGAGCAGGAGAATGTGATAGAAAGCAGACGTAATGAATAGAATAATAAATACGGGACACTGGATATGGCATTGAGTTGGACTTTAATCTTTTACCTCTGGGACCAGGAATCAAATCCAGCACACTGATAGGACAAAGTCTGTCTATGCTGTCTGTAAGAGTCCTATGTAAAATTATTTTGCACAGGCTTAACTCAATCTCAATTTCTACTATATGTGGCCTTATAGTGGAAAACTGCCTAATACTGCACAAGTTGGCACAAAATTGGCAAATTCATCCAAAAAGATATTGGGAAAAGGAACCATCATCATAGCACAATTTTGTTCAGATTGCAATTTGGGTATTTTTATACAAACAGTGTAAAGGGAACGTTAAAGGGTCATAGCGTGTTTACCTATGAAGAACCTTGTCCGTTATATCAGAAATACAATCCAGCAAAGAGGGAAAGTGTGGGCAGTCAGTAATGAGGAGCTATAATTTAAATTATCACCTGAGGAAATCGAGAGGGAGTTTGAGAGAAATTTCTTCACTTAAAGAATTGTTGTAGCATGAAATCCTTTGTCACAGGAATTGGTTGAGGCTGAGGCTGTTGTATTTGTTAAGGCAGAATTTCTTAGGCATTTGAAACTGATGAAGATGCAAAGCTTTGAGAAGAGAGCAGGGCAGTAGTATTTATTTTGGATTGTCTAGCAAAGTGTGGGCCAAATAGCCCCCATTTTTTGCAAACTACCACACCAAAATTATACCATTGGTGTAGTCCAGGCGCTTATTTTTTGTAGTCACAAAGAATGTTAAGTGGTCTGTTTACTTGAAGTTAAACATTTTACTCAGCAAATAGATACTTTGTACCCTTGTCTTGCATATCAGGTACCATTCAGCCACGCCACTTGTGCATCATTTGCACACTGGTTCAAACAATAGAATTTCCTTTGATGTTGTTGCAAAGCTAGTGTATTTAACCAGACTAAATACACTGACAAATATTTCTGGTATTTAATGATTGTTTGTGAGTTGGTTGCAAAAGCAATGATTATGCTCTTTTCCTTCCCTCCACAGATCTGATCACACCAACCATCCCAATTTAGAGTCTCTGGGTTTCCAAGGGCCGACGTCAAACTTATAGACATCACAGTATGTGCCACTTCCACTCCTCATCCAACCCGATATCTCCTTCTGTGACTTGGTGTCAAATTTTGAAGCTTTTGAAGCTCTTTGCGACATTTTTCTATATTAAAGGTGCTTTTTAAATGCCAATTGTTGGATCATATTTAAAAAATGCAAAGTGGTGTCCCCATTTGGGAAGGTGCAAGGCACCAACTGGTCATTCTGCCACTACTGCAATGCTGCTGAAATAAATAAGCTCAGCTATCTTCATGCCGATTTCTATCAGGCTCATTACAATCTACTAGTCCCATGTGACTCTCTACATCATGATGTGGGCAGTATTGTTTCCCCAGGCCCACATTAACCCTTTCAGTCCCAACCACCCTAATACTACACCTCCATCCAAGTCTTTACCAAATGTATTTACAATAATATTTACATGCTACTCCTTCTCCGCGCAAGTCTCTGACTACAGATTCAGACAGTCTGGAGGCTTTATGTATCTTCCAGACTTCGTTCTTGTCAAGTCTGGAGGAATGGTAATCCCAACTGCTTTGGGCTGAATTTGTTGGTCTGTAGTTGGAGTTGTCGTACTCGGTGTTGCAATTATTTAGGTTTCTACATCTGATTCATTCAAATGTTTGATAGGAGGTTCGCCACAAGGAATGACAAGAACACTTCTGTCTGATTGTACCTTCTGGGGTATGTATCAAATAAGACCATTGTTAATTTCATCCCTCAGAACAATAGCGCCTTCTCTGTCAAACCTCGTCACCTCTTTAGCCTGGGCAGGTTTCTAGTACAGTACCTCCATATTGTAAGTGGAAACTTGTTGCTGTCCATAGGACTATCCTCGGTCCTGAACCTTTTGATAGCCCCTGACTGCCAATCCAATCCTGGGATTAATTTCTTCGTCAGCGTGGGAGGTTGAGTGCGAAATTTTCTGCCCAATCAGCAGCTCTGATGGGACTAATCCACATTGTAGTGGGGTGGAAGCCCCATTGGAAAGTCGTCATTTTTCTTCAAGAGAGTTTTAATAATGTGGACACCCCTTTCTGCCTCACTGCTAGACTGTGGATAATTTGGCGAACTGGTGAGGTGTTGAAATCCCGGAATTCCTGGCAAAATGAATTAAGTATTCGTTAGTGAACTGCAGGCTGTTGTGGGACACATAGAAGCATAGAAAATAGGAGCAGGAGTAGTTCAATCGGTCCTTTGAGCCAGCTCTGCCGTTCATTATGGTCATGGCTGATCCTCTATCTCAACGCCATACTCCCACTCTCTCCTTATCCTTTGATATCTTTAGAGTCCAAAAATCTATCTATTTCCTTCTTAAATATATTCAGTGACTTGGCCTTTACAGCCTTCTGTTGTAGAGAATTCCATAGGTTCACCACCCTCTGAGTGAAGAAGTTTCTTCTCATCTCAGTCCTAAATGGCCTACCCGTATCCTGAGACTGCAATCCCTTGTTCTAGACCCCACCCCCAACCCCAGCCAGAGAAAATATTATCCCTGTATCCAGTCTGTCCAGCGCTGTCAGAATTTTATACGTTTCGATGTGATCCCCTCTCATTCTTCTAAATTACAGTGAATACAGGCCTAGTGGGCCCAATCTCTCCTCATACAACAATCCTGCCATCCCAGTAATCAGTCTGGTGAACCTTTGCTGCACTCCCTCTATGGCAAATATATTATTTCTGAGGAAAGGAGACCAAAACTGCACACAATACTCTCACCAAGGCCCTGTACACCACCTGGTCCGGGATGCCAAGGATCACAAAGATTTCTTTCAATGACCTATTGTATGTAAATGCTTCATTTCGATGCACTAAGAGAAGTAATCAACAATGAGGAGGAAGGACTTGTTTTCCATATGAATAGATTAGTTCATAAACATTCCTACAGTCTGGTAGGGAACTGTGTGGGGATAAAAAGGCTCCCTATGGACTGGTTTGTAGTGTGCACACCTGGCAGTTTAACTCATCCCTTCAACTGCTCTTGATATTTCCAGCCACCACACAGCAGACTGGGCTTGTACTCTGCACTTTGTGATGCCCAAGTGGCCTTGGTGGATTTGTTGTAGAATCTCCGGCTTGAGTAAGACAGGAATGACCAACCGCTCATCTTACGCCAGCAGATCATCAATAACAGTGCTGCTCAAAGTAAGTTTTCATAACATTGCCACCTGGATGCTGCAGCGGCCAGCCTTGTAGGTAGTATACCAGACGCGGATGCACACCTCACCTCACATGTTCTTCTGGTGTATCTGTTGAAGCTTTTTAGAGCTTGTCAGCAGTTGTGTTGTCGCAAACTGGGACTATGACTTGATTGACATTGTGTCGCAGGGTGGTCAACTGTTGCCCTGGTCAATGTGTCCACAGTCGTTTGATGCTTCTTCTGAGCATACACTGTCTTGTATGCAAAGCGCATGAGACATGAGCAGAATCACTGAATTTTGGGGGGCATCCTGGTGAATTCCTTCTTGTCCAATATTGAGACCAATGGTTTGTGATCTGTCTTGATGATCACCTTCAGCCCAACAATATAATCAGAACTTCTCTCAAGCCCATGTTACTGCGAGGGCCTCTTTTTCAATAACTGCATACCGCATCTCTCTGTATGACAGCCCCCTAGACGTGTAATATACTGGTTAGCGGCATTCATCCAGTTGGTCTTGGAACAGATTGCCCCTCGTCCTGTTGAGGCATCCACTGCGATTGGAATTGGCAGGGATGAGGCACAGTGAGCCATGATATCTGGTGAGAGCAGCATGTCTTTGATCTGATGGAATGCTTGCTCTTGGTGAGCATCCCAACACTACGCTTGGGCCTATTTGAGAAGGTATCGCAGGGGGTCTGTGACCTGCACCAGATTCGGCAGGAATTTTGTCAACTGGTTCACCACGCCCAGGAATCTTTGGAGGTCTGGAACGGATGATGGGGTTTTAAACTCACTAATTACTTTAATTTTGTGTGGGTTCGCCATGATGCCTTTGTTCACAATATGACCTAAGAACCAAATGGAGGCCTTGGAGAACTAACATCAATCAGCGTCAATCCTGCTTCCTCCAAGTGTTTCAAGACAGCTGTGAGTCTCTTGTCATGTTCCTCAACGGTCGTTGATGAGGACATCATCCGTATGTCAGATGATTCCTTTCGGTCCTGTAAGATGGCTGACAACATGCACTGAAAAATCTTGGGTGCTGAGATAATGCCAAAGATCAAACGACAGAAGCAAAATCTGCCAAATGGGGTGGTTAAAAATTGTCAGCAATTTAGATTTCTCGGCTAATGGAACCTGCCAGAAACCACTGTTGGCATTAAGTTTCGAGAACACAGTGCTCTTGGAGAGTTTGTCAAGCTGTCGTCCACCGAGGATACTGGGTGGATTTCTCGCGGCACAGCCTTGTTGAGTTGTGTCAGGTCAACACGGCAGAAGTTTCCATCTGACGTGTGGGGGGATGGACCCCATATGTCCATGTGGTAATGTCGGTTGAGCGTCCCAACGCGCCATCGCAATATTTCGCTGGATGGGTGCGCGATAAAGTCCACACGCCTACCATTAATTAATGGGCCACTTAAGGCTCCTTAGTCTTCAATCGATAGTGATTTGTGGGCACCCATGTGATCTTCGGGTCAGCGCATGGGCGCAACCGGCAGGTGGGTAGGAGACATTTTGTATTAACTTCACCCAAGGTGGGATAAGAGGGCTCAGGGGGGTCGTGAATCTGCTCTGTGAAGTATTTATTGGGGAAAGTTTTTCAAACTTGCCAGTGTGACCTGCAATACTTCAGAATGCATCTCAGCAGCTTTCTCTGGACTCTTAAGTGACAGGTCAGCATTCTGCAGTGAGGGATCTTTTCCGGGCCTGCAGGTTTCAGGAAGCCTTCCCTTAGCCTGGGTATGGGATCTGATCTGTCCACTGGTCGCAGCTCCTCTGAGGAGGGGAGGAGGCCAGGAGTGCACATTCAGCCTCCAGGGGAACCACCTTTGGGAGTACAAGCGCAGGCACATGGGGCTCAGGGCCAAGGTGGAAGGGGCCGCAGAAGACGCCACTATCCTGCTTCCAGGGTTTACAGGCAGCGAAGCAGCTACCTCAATATGTCTGAGGTGCAGTGTCGAAGGAGCCTCCGATTCCCAAGTGAGACAGTCAACTACATCTGTCAGATTATTGGGCCTGAGATCTCCCCTAACTGTGGTGATGGATGGCTGCTGGGTGACAAGAACTATCCCCTCAGAAGGCGGCTCATGACGCCTCTCCGCCATCTAAGAACAGAAGCAGTACAATAGGAGCTATGACTCCACAAGGGCTGTAGTGGAGAGAGCCATTGGTCTTCTCAAGATGCGCTTCCGATGCCTGGACCGTTCAGGCGGCACACTCCAATACCCCCCAGATTGTGTCTCGGTGATGGTGGTTGTATGCTGCACTCCCCACAATCTTGCGCTGGAAAGGGGGGACACAGTGGACGATGAAGACATTGACGCAGTGGCTGCAGCTGCACATGATGAGTCCAGCAGTGATTCCAAGGATGAGCACACACAGGGAAATGCTGAGGGGGTAGACGCTGACCCAGGACTACCTCAGGGAGGCAGGGACACCTGGGATGCTTTAATCCAATGAACCTTCAGCTAGCACAACACAGATGGATCACCAAGAGAAGCCTGGGCTGTCACCTCGATACTTGACACCTAAGTGCAAAATCTGCCAGGTCAGCAGCACTAACTAAGGGCCTTGGACATAAAGTTGAATGTCCAACAAATCACTCATTACACTTTTCGTAAACATACACATGCAGAAGAAATGAGGCACCCTCAGCCATGGTCACACATCTGGCATTTAATGTGTGAAGCAGAAGTTATCACAAAGAGAAAACAATAGTGTTAACAATCAAAAAGAAATCATAAGGACCTAATCTTGGGCCAACACAAAAGCACCAGTGAAAAAGCCGTGTGTGCCTAAGGTACCTTATGTTTCGTTTCCGGGTGCTACGTCTTGGTGCTGCCCCATTGCTTGGAGCGGCATCTGAGACAGCCTGCTGACTCTGCTGTCCTGTTGGCCTTGATGACCTTGGCAGTTGTCCTCTGGCCCGTGGAGTCTGTGCTGGCCCCTCCTGGGAGGGACCTGCCAGCTCCACAGCTGGCATCTCCCCAGTCGTTGCAGCCTCACTGGGAGAGGAGCAGAGGAGCTGCCGCCCTCATCCGGAGTGCCCTAAGAGGAGCTCGCAGAGACAACAGGCAGCTGTTGCGCCGACGTGAGGTCGCTTTAGACCTCCCTGCTCACTGTGGATGGATGTGTAATGAGCTGGGAAGTTTGATGCCCACACCATGTCCCACACTGGCAGTGACTAGCTGAGGTCATTGTCATCCTCACTGTTGGCCTTAAATACCAAGCCATGCCGCTCCAGCCTCACTGACACCAGTAGACCTGGGTGCATGGCGCCTCTCCAGTTCAAGGGCTTCCTGCACGAAGTGGCTTAATATGGAGAGATGTGCCTGGCCGCCTCCAGTCCTCTCACACTCGGCTGTGTTATGAGCATTCTTCTCCTGAGAAAGAGAGAAGAGCATTGATTAGGGCAAATTGCACATGGACTCTGCTTGCGCATGGCACACCCTAACCAGAGTGGGACATATCAGGCCTCCGGTGCCTCCTCACCCCGCTGCTGCTGATCACACAAAGATGCTAGGCCTGCTCCCCACCCCCCATCACCCCCTTGGATACATGCTGCCTACATCACATTAGGAACCACATGGTATTTCCTCCCATAGCAAGGAGGCGCAAGCACATGCAGCATAGAGGGCAGCAGATGGTTCGTTGCTGTGACACCTTGAGGCTCCCCTTCCATTATCTCATCACCCTGACTAAGACATGTCCTGGAGTTCTGAGGATGCGCCTAGGTGCAGTTCCTCCAGGTTGCTCCAAAACCACTCGTGGGAGTAAGATCAACACATGCTGCGGGGGAAAACTAATCTCCTCATGACCCACTCAGCATGGGCACTATCTGCTTGCCCACCCAGCAGAGGAAAAATGCCCTTAATGATTCCACACAGTCACGACACTAAGACTTGGGGAGGGCGCCGGGGGGAAAGCCTACCTGCTGGGTTAAATGTCCAATGCCAACATGGTACTCAGCCTGCCAGAGTGCAACAAATCATTGAAGCGCTTGTGGCACTAGATCCAGGGGCATCACACCACATCGCGGGAGCTCATCACCTCCGCCACCTACTCCCAGGCACATTTCGTCATGTTTGGGGGGGCTCCTCCTCCAATCCTGGGGGGCCAGCACCTCCCGCCGTGCTGCCACCTCCTCGAGGAGGGCAGAAAGGCAGTCATCAGAAAAACGAGGGGTGCATTGCCCCCCCAACCCTGCCGCTGGCCTACCCTGCAGCCTGGCCTGCTCACCCAAACCCCTCTGCAGCGGCCTGGAACTGGCCATTGTGAGCAGCCTGAAGGAGGCTGCCAGGCCTTCTTTTAAACAGACTGGCGGGTTACCATTGGACCCGGCGGTCTGTGCAAACCCTCCGCCGCCCGTGCACTCCCGCTATCCATGGGAGTTGGGAAATATGCTGGTCAGGCCTTAATTGGCCCGCCCGTGTAAAATTGCGGCCCAATTGCGGGTGGCAATTGGGGCCATGCCCGCTCCCACTCTTCCCCACTGACCCCCCGGCCCCCACCCCCCCAACCACCCCACCCCCCCACCAGCCAAACACACAATCCTGGCCACGGATGCGAATAGTCCCATTTGGCTTCGGAACTGAGCCCGTCCCAGAACACCATTCTGTTGGCTGAGTGACAGGTGAGATGATCCCCCTTCTTGGTCAATCTCACCAAGTTGCTGTTGTACTTGCTTCTGTGTTTCCTGTTGTGTAAACAAACACACGGGTTTGGCATTGTTTCTCAGTGTAGGCTTTATGCAGTCTTCAGTGTCCCCAGCCCAGTGAAAGGTGTTGGAAATCCTTTTTAAAATCAGAACCAGATCCATGCTGGCTAAACTCGTTGATCTTTTGGATAAGGTTGACACAGGCTTTACTGCTCAGAAGAGAAATTTCTTGGTTGTGAAGCTTATATGATGTATTTGTTTGTTTTTATATTGAAGCGTTACTTGCAGCTTGCCTTTGACCTGGACCTTGATGCTACCTGGTCCATATAATTGTGTTGTAGGTGGTGGAATTTTCCATTTTTGAAACAAAGTGCGGGGGTGGACAATTTCTGTGGCGCGTATCCCGCTGCTTGGAAAGGTGGGAAATCACGCCCGATTCTGTGCTTGGAAGGTCATTAATTATGCACAGCTAAGCATCTCGTCGGGAACTGATTCTTTTGCCCCACCGTTACCTGGCGGGGTCAAAGGTCCGGGCACCATTTTTAAACACCAGCCGAACGCTCATAACCTCACTCTGTCCAGCCTACTTGTCTCCAGGAGTCCGTTAAGAGATGTCTGTGAACCAAAAGAAGGTGGCAGCATCCCACTTCAGCCATGAGATCCTCCAGGCTTTGTTAAGAGGAGTGCGGGCGCATCGGAATGTGCTCTATCTCAGGGATGGCTCCAGAGAGCATATCAGCCTCACCCCTCCAGCTTTCGATGCCTTCGCAAAGGATGTCAGCATGGCTAGCCAGCAAGCCGGAATGCCATCCAGTGTAGGAAGAGGATGAATGATGTCATCCAATCTGCCAGGGTAAGTCATCTTTCAGCTCCCTCTAATATCAAGTTCTCATCGTGGCATCATATATTCAAAAGGCTTCTCTCTTCAGGGACCTCTCACAACCATTAGCAGGGGCCACGTATCATCATTGACTCATGGAAACTTTCACCACCGTCCCATCTATCATGCTCTGCACACTCCATCCTTAGCCCCTTCTGGGGAGGGCTTACCACATACAAAGTGAATGCATCTTTCCCAAACTCTGCTCCATCCCTTCTCATCATGCTTTTGCGTTGTCTTTATCCAGGGCAAGCTTGCCCACAACAGAAGGGAAATATCCCAGACCGGAGGAGGGGCGACTGACATAATTGCCCTCACAGAATTCAAGAAGGAAGCCGCTGAGATTGCTGAGGAGTTCAGGGATTAAGACCATAAGACCATAAGACATAGGAGTAGAAATTAGGCCATTCAGCCCATCGAGTCTGCTGTGCCATTCAATCATGGCTGATATGTTTCTCAACCCCATTTTCCCACTTTCTCCCCGTAACCTTTGATCCCCTTACCAATCAAGAACCTATCTATCTCAGTCTTAAATACACTCAATGACCTGACCTCCACAGCCTTCTGTGGCAATGAATTCCATAGATTCACCACTCTCTGGCTAAAGAAGTTTCTCCTCATTTCTGTTCTAAAAGGTCTTCCCTTTACTCTGAGGCTGTGCCCTCGGGTCCTAGTCTCTCCTACTAATGGAAACATCTTCCCCATGTCCACTCTATCCAGGCCTTTCAGTATTCTGTAAGTTTCAATCAGATCCCTCCTCTTCCTTCTAAACTCCATCGAGTATAGACCTAGAGTCCTCAAACGTTCCTCATATATTAAGCCTTTCATTCCTGGGACCGTTCTCGTGAACCTCCTCTGGACCCTCTCCAGGGCCAGCACATCCTTCCTGAGATACGGGGCCCAAAATTGCTCACAATATTCTAAATGTGGTCTGACCAGAGCCTTATAAAGCAGCACATCCCTGCTTTTATATTCTAGTCCTCTCGAAATAAATGCCAACATTGCATTTGCCTTCCTAACTACCGACTCAACCTGCAAGTTAACCTTAAGAGAATCCTGGACTAGGACTCCCAAGTCCCTTTGCATTCCAGATTTCCGAGCTCTCTCCCCATTTAGAAAATAGTCTATGCCTCTATTCTCCCTACCAAAGTGCATGACCTCACACTTTCCCATGTTGTATTCCATCTGCCACTTCTTTGCCCATTCTCCTAAACTGTGCAAATCCTTCTGCAGCCTCCCCGCCTCCTCAATACTACCTGTCCTTCCACCTATCTTTGTATCATCTGCAAACTTAGCCAGGATGCCCTCAGTTCCTTCATCTAGATCATTAATGTATAAAGTGAAAAGCTGTGGTCCCAACACTGACCCCTGCGGAACTCCACTAGACACCGGTCGCCATCCTGAGAAGGACCCCCTTATCCCCACTCTCTGCCTCCTGCCAGACAGCCAATCTTCTATCTATGGTAGTACCTTGCCTCTAACACCATGGGCTCTTATCTTACTGAGCAGCCTCCTGTGCGGCACCTTGTCAAAAGCCTTCTGGAAGTCCAAGTAGA
Organism: Carcharodon carcharias; assembly: GCF_017639515.1. Lineage (NCBI taxonomy): Eukaryota > Metazoa > Chordata > Chondrichthyes > Lamniformes > Lamnidae > Carcharodon > Carcharodon carcharias. The sequence goes on along the minus strand of NC_054476.1, from coordinate 155,552,078 downwards.
TAACATCCATTGGCTCTTCTTTGTCTAACCTACTCGTTACCTCCTCAAAGAATTCTAACAGATTTGTCAGGCATGACCTCCCCTTGATGAAACCATGCTGACTTTGCCCTGTTTTACCATGCACTTCCAAGTATTCTGAAATCTCATCCCTAATAATGGACTCTAAAATCTTACCAATGACCGAGGTCAGGCTAATCGGCCTGTAATTTCCTGTCATTTGCCTCACTCCCTTCTTAAACAGGGGGGTTACATTAGTGATTTTCCAGTCCCCTGGGACCCTCCCTGACTCCAGTGATTCCTGAAAGATCACCACTAATGCCTTCACTATCTCTTCAGCTATCTCCTTCAGAACTCTGGGGTGTAATCCATTTGGTCCAGGTGATTTGGCCACCTTCAGATCTTTCAGTTTTCTTAGCACCTTCTTCTTGGTAATGGCCATCATACTCATCTCTGGCCCCCGATTCTCTTGAACTTTGGGGATATTACTCGTGTCTTCCACCGTGAAGACTGACGCAAAGTACCTATTCAGTTCCTCCGCCATTTCTTTGTTCCCCACTACTACTTCTCCAGCATCATTTTCCAGCGGCCCAATGTCCACTTTTGCCTCTCTCTTACCCTTTATATATCTAAAAAAATTCTTGCAATCTTCTTTTATATTACTGGCTAGTTTACTCTCATATTTAATCTTCTCCCTCATTATTTCTTTTTTAATTGTCCTCTGTTGGTCTTTGTAGGCTTCCCAATCCCCTGGTTTCCCACTGCTCTTCGCCACATAGTATGCTTTCTCTTTAGCTTTTATGCTGTCCCTGACTTCCCTTGTCAGCCATGGTTACCTCATCCTCCCTTTAGTATGCTTCTTCTTCCTAGGGATGAATTTTTACTGTGTCTCCCAAATTACTCCCAGAAATTCCTGCCATTGCTGTTCCACTGTCTTTCCTGCTAGGCTCATCTCCCAGTCAATTCTGGCCAGCTCCTCCCTCATGCCTCTGTAGTTGCCTTTATTCAACTGTAATACCGTTATATCTGATTCCAGCTTTTTCCTCTCAAATTGCAGGGTAAATTATATCATATTATGGTCACTTCCTCCTAAGAGTTCCTTCACCTTAAGCTCCCTTATCAAATCTGCCTCATTATACATCACTAAATCTAGAATTGCCTGTTCCCTAGTGGGTTCCACCACAAGCTGCTCCAAAAAGCCATCTCGTAGACATTCCACAAATTCCTTTTCTTGGGAACCACTACCAACCTGATTTTCCCAGTCTACCTGCATATTGAAATCCCCCATGATCACTGTAACATTGCCTTTCTTACACACCTTTTCTATCTCCTGGTGTACCTTGTGCCCCACATCCTGACTACTGTTCGGAGGCCTTTACATAACTCCCATTATGTTTTTTTTACCTTTGCGGTTCCTCAACTCTACCCATATCATCTGACCCTACATCATTTCTTGCTATCGACTTAATTTCATCTCTTACTAACAAAGCAACCCCACTCCCTCTGCCAACCTGCCTATCTTTTCGATAGGATGTATATCCTTGGATATTTAGCTCCCAGTCCTGATCCCCTTGCAGCCATGTCTCCGTGAGGCCCACCACATCATACCTGCCAATTTCAATCTGCGCCACAAACTCATTTACCTTATTTTGTATACTGCGTGCATTCAGATACAACACCTTCAGTCCTATATTTCCCGTCCCCTTTTTCATTGTCGTCCCTTTATATGATGTGCTTGAAGTTAGATTCCTAGCCCTTTCCAAACACTCTTGTCCTATTTTTTGTTCTGAAGACTTTAATAGCCTCTCCTGGGCTCTTCTTTCTTTTCAATTTTTTTCATGCTCCTGTAGGGAAAGGGAGATTGGATTGTCTTAGCAACCTAGTATGGATCACACCTCCATCAGTTCATCACATCCTGACAATCAGTGAGTGACATGAAATCTTGCAATCAGCATGCTCATCAACTAAAACTCTCGTCTCTCTCTTATAGACACTGGCAGATTTGAGGCTGACAAGGCTGCCCACCATTAGTCCCAGCCCCAACTATGCCCAAAGAGAGAGCTGAGGAAGAACCTCAGGTTCACCCACACCCTCCACACCTTGGTGGGGCATACTTCTAGATTAGGCTGTGGCTCACCTACTGGGGAACACCTCACTAACACGTCCCCGCAGCAGTCGGAGGCAGGGGAAGCCCAGGTCTCTGGCACTCAGAGGGCTGCTGGCAACCAGCCACCCACTCAGTCCGAGTCATATGATGAGCCTCTATGAGCGGCCGCCAATTCTCTGCTGGAGATGTAACAACAGGTGGTGGGCATCAGGCAGAGATTTGGCAGGCACTCGGCAGACTAGAGTGAAGCATGGTAGAGTCTGTCTGCACTCTGTCTGATGTTGCGATGCTCAGAATGGCGAAAAGTCGCACCTGATTCCGCACTTGGAAGCTCATTACTTGTGCACAGGCAAGTATCGGGCAGAATCACATGGAGAGTCAAGAGCTGATGTCCGCTCTGCCGTGACCTGGCAGGGTCACAGGTCCAGGTGCTATAATTAAACTCCAGTCAAGCACATACATCTCGCCTCTCTCCAGTGCACCTGTCTCCAGGAGAGAGTTAAGAGATGCCTGGGAACCAAATGAGGAAAGCAGCACCCCGCTTCGGCCATGAGGCTGAGAGGAGTGCAGGCTCATAGGGATGTGCTCTATCCAGGGAGGGCTCGAGAAAGCATATCAGCCTCAGATCTCCAGCCTGGGATGCCATCGCAAAGGATGTCAGGGTAGCTGGCCACTGCACCCAAAACGCCATCCAGCGTAGGAAGAGTTGAAATATGGCGCCCGGACCTTCGATCCCGCCAGGTAACAGCAGGATGGACAGATTGGCTCCCGACCCGCCAGGTGATTTGGTGGGATATCTTGCATGATTAATATAGGTCCAAACATGCGAGTGCCTCGAAGTCACCATGAAAAGGTTGGCAACCACCATGGACACCTTGGTCCGGCAGGTTTTTCCGGATTTGCGCTCAGCCCTGGAATCCATGGCCACACACCCTGGCGGGCACCATCAGTGTGTAGATTAGAGAGGGACGAGACACCTTGACCTCCCTCCAGGTGCACCTTCTCCTCAAGGAGTCAGGGTGGGGCCCTTGTCCACCTCTAGGGAGGATGACTGTGTCAGCCGGATACACCAGGGGCCTCCTCTCAGGACATTAGAAGTGTCTCCAGCCACTCCAGAGTCCCCTCTGCCTGTGACCCCATCCACTCCAGCTGCTCAGGTCGAGGAGGGTGCATCTGCCCCTGAGCAAGAGATTTTTATTAGGCCAGAGCCCTCCAGGTCTCAGGCCACCAGAGGACATCTGCCAAGGTAATCACAGGCATCAGGACGTAGCAGTCAGCTGGCTGGCTCCACCTCTGCTGCAGATGTTGGGGCTGCACCCAGACGTAGTGGCAGGGTTAGGAAAGTTAAGAAATAGTTAAATCATCTTTGGGTCACAGATGTAAAACCGCTGTAAAAGTATTGCACCTTTGTAAATACATTTGATATTTATGTGAACGGCTTGGTCAACGGAAGGCATTGTGATTACGTACAGTACATGTGTGAAAATCTTTTTGGGAAGTGTGTGATCAAAGCGCTTGTAACCCATCTTCCTCATGCCACATCGTTATGTGAGGGCAGCTCAGCAGCCTTGAGGGATTAGAGGCAGATGTGTCTCCTCAGTGGTAGTGCCAAAGGAGAAGACCTGGACAGCAGGAGGAAGTCCCCAACCATGTCCTCATCTCTTTGGCCGCTGTACTTTCTCACTTATGTAGCAACGACTGTTTCAAGTGAGTTTTCACAGCATTCTCATTGACTGGATTCTCACTTCCCAGAGTGAGTACATACAGAGGGCACTGCTGACCTTAGAGATCATGGCCTGGTGAATCATGAGGCTAGAAGGTGCAAATGCAAATGCAAATGCTGAACTAGCTCTCGATGTGACTTGTTGGACATCCCTTTCAATTAAGTATTTAGATGAGCACTTGAAATGTCACAGCATACAGGGCTATGGGCCAAGTGCTGGAAAATGGGATTAGAATAGACAGGTACTTGATGGCTGGCATGGACATGATGGGCCGAAGGGCCTGTTTCTGTGCTGTATAACTCTGACTCTATGCAATGGAATGGCATTCGGGGTCAGGAGAAATGTGGCCATCTCCCTTTGCCTTCACTTTAGTCCTCCTGGAATCTGTTAGCAATTAAAGCATCATGGGCACGTCTCCCACATCTTCCTTCCTCTATAGCATCATCATCTTCAAACTGACCCTCATCACCTTCTTGATGTTCCTGGGCCTCCTGATCTTTATCCTCAGAGCTCTCATCCTCCTCCATTTCACCCTCAGGCAAAGGATCACTTTTGTGCAGTGCCAGGCAGGTTGTGAAGGGCACAACACACAGCGGTGATGCGTGAAACACTTTTGGGAATGTACTGTAGGGCGCCACCTGAACAGTCCAAACATCTGAAGTGCATCTTCAAAGTGCTGATGGGTCTGCTTGGTTAGGTGTGAAACTGTAAGCTGCATTGTACCTCTCCTCCAAACGACTCTGAGGGCGTCGCACCAGTGTCATCAGCCAGCATTTCAGCGGGTACCCCTTGTCCCCAAGCAGCCATCCCTGAGACACTTGAGAGTGACTCAGGCTGTATGAGTCATAGCAATCCCAGGGAACCTGGCACAAATGTGCATTATGTGGTTCCGATGATCTCACACCAGCTGACTATTAATGGAGTGATAGCCTTTATGGTTGATAAACATTAGTGGCTGCTGGCATGGAGCCCTTAAAGCCACATGGGTACAGTTTATTGCAGCCTGCATTCTTGGGAAACCGGAGGTAGCTGCAAAGCTGTTGAATCTTGCAGCCTGGCTATCTTCATTGAGAGCAAACCTCACATGGTGATGTGCCTTGCTGTAAAGGGCGTCTGTGACCTCCTTCATGCATCAATGTATTGCAGACTGCGAGATGCTGCGCATATCATCAGAGGATCCTTGGAACGACCCACAGGCAAAGAAATTGAGCGCGGTGGTCACTTAAAGCCACTGGCAGGGGATAGCCTCCCATTCCACAAGGCATTAGGTCTTCACAAAGAATTTGGCTGATGTGATCTGCTAGAGCTCGGGACAAGCACAAACGTGTGTGGCATTGTCTCTCACTCATTTGTAAATAGGAGAGTTTTCTTTGGTATACCTTGGGTCTGGCAAGTCACCTCCATTGTCTGGATCTTTCCTGCTGACCCTTTTGTTCTTTCTCTGGTTCCCCTTGACCCTGGACCTCAGGCGGAGCCTCCTCCTGGAGCTGCGCTTGGCATTGTCTCTCCCTCCTTCTCCTTCTCCTTCTCCTCCTCCTCTATTGCATAAAAGTTCTGAAAGGCAGAATTGAGCCCTGAATCCATGACTGCTTTATCCTTTTCCCTGAAATTAAAGATTGAACAAGTTAATGATTAACAGGGTCAACATAGTGATGTTCACAGTCTGTCACCAAGAGCAGCTGTAATGGTCTATAGTCGTTTCTGCCCTACTTGCCTTTTCGCTGATACAACCTTGTAGCTGAGGCGCTAACATTCACATCAAGGTGGACGAGTTGCACCTGAACCAGAATGGGACCAACATTCTTGCAGGGAAGTTTGTTAGTGCTGTTGGGGAGGGTTTAAACTAACTTGGCAGGGGGATGGGATCCTGAGAAGAGGGTCAGCAGGGGAAGATGCACAGCCAAAATTAAAAGAGAGCACAAGTGAGTCTGGAAGGCTTAGAAGTTATAGGCCAGTTAAGGCACAATGGAGTTTGGCATATGGTGATGTGCTTTGTTGGATGGTATTTATTTTAATGCAAGGAGTCTGACGAATAAGGCAGATGAGTTGAGGTCACAAATTAACACATGGAAGCATGATGTCATTGCTGTCACAGAGACATGGTTGAGAGAGGGATAGGATTGGCAGCTCAATATTCCAGGATATTGGGTCTTCAGGCAAGACAGGGAAGGAGGTAAAAAAAAGGAGGGGGTATCACAATGTTGATGAAGGAATCTATTACAGCAGTAAGGAGGGATGACATCTTAGAAAGCTCCTCAAATGAAACCATTTGGGTAGAACTTAAAAACAAAAAAGGAGCAATCACATTTCTGGAAATGTACTATAGGCTCCCAAACAGTCAGAGAGAAATAGAAGACCAGATATGTAGGCAAAGTTCAGGGAAGTATAAAAATAATAAGGTAGTAATAGTGGGGGATTTCAACTTCTCCAACATTAACTGGATTAGTCATAGTGTGATAGGTTTAGAGGGAGCAGAGTTCTTAAAATGCATCTAGGAGAGCTTTTTAAGCCAGTACATAGAAAATCCTACAAGAGAAGGGGTGGTCTTGGACTTAATTTTAGGGAATGAAACTGGGCAAGTGGTGGAGGTATCAGTGGGGGAGCATTTTGCAAATAGTGATCATAACTTCATTAGATTCAACGTTGTTGTGGAAAAGGACAAGGATGGGCCAGAAATCAGAGTTCTAAATTGGGGGAAGGCCAATTTTAATAAGATCGGATATGATTTGGCCAGAGTGGACTGGGAGCAGCTACTTATGGGTAAATCTGCGTCAGAGCAGTGGGACTCATTCAAGAAAGAAATAGGGAGAGTATAGGGCCAATATATTCCAGTAAAGATGAAGGGCAGGACCAACAAATCCAGGGAACCCTGGATGTCGAGGGATGTACAGAATTGGATAACGAGAAAAAGGGAAGCTTATGTTAGATACTGAGGGCTCAAAACAGCAGAAGCCCTAGAGGAGTATAGAATGTGTAAGAGGGAACTTAAAAAGGAAATTAGGAGACCAAAAAGGGGGCATGAAAAATGTTGGCAAGTAAAATAAAGTAAAATCCAAAGTTATTTTACAAGTATATTTAAGAGTGAGAGGATAACTTGGGAAAGAGTAGGGCCCATTAAGGATCATAGTGGTAATTTGTGTCTGGAGCCAGAAGACATAGGTAGGGTTCTAAATGAATACTTTATGTCAGTGTTCACAAGTGAAAGGGATGACATGGGTATGGAAATCAGGCAGAAGGACTGTGATATAATTAAAGAAATTAGCATAGAAAGGGAAGAGGTTCTAAGTAGTCTGGCAGGCTTAAAAGTAGATAAATCTCCAGGCCCAGATGAAATATGTCCCAGGCTGTTGGGTGAGGCAAGGGAGGAGATAGCAGGGGCACTGTCAATAATTTTCAATACCTCTCTGGCCACAGGAGAAGTGACAGAGGACTGGAGGACAGTCAATGTGGTACCGTTATTCAAGAAGGGAGGAAGGAATAAATCGGGAAACTACAGGCCAGTCAGTCTAACCTCAATGGTGGGGAAACTATTGGAAGCAATTCTGAGGGACAGAATTAATCTACACTTGGAAAGGCAGGGATTACTCAAGGACAGTTAGCGTGGGTTTGTTTAGAGGAGGTCATGTCTGACCAATTTGATTGAATTTTTTGAAGAGGTGACCAGGTGTGTAGATGAGGGTATTGCATTGGACTTCAGCAAGGTTTTTGATAAGGTGTGCATGGGAGACTGATAACAAAGGTAAGAGCCAATTTGGCCAATTGGATCCAGAATTGGCTGAGTGGCAGAAAGCAGAGGGTGATGGTTGAGGAGTGATTTTGTGGCTGGATGCTTGCATCCAGTGGGGTTCCACAGGGATCGGTGCTGGGTCCCTTGCTGTTTGTGGTATATAAAAATGATTTAGACTTGAATGTAGGAGGGTTGATCAGTAAGTTTGCGGATGACACAAAAATTGGTGGGGTCGTCAATAGTGAGGAGGATAGCCCTAGATTACAGGAGGATATAGACAGGCTAGTCAGATGGGCTGATCAGTAGCAAATGGAATTTATTCTGGAGAAGTGTGAGGTGATGCACTTGGGCAGGACAAACAAGGCACGGGAATACACGATGAATGGTAGACCCTGGGAAGTACCGAAGATCAGAGGGACCTTGATGCGCATGTCCATCAGTCCCTTAAGATAGCGGGACAGGTAGACAAGGTGGTTAAGAAGGCATTTGGAATACGTGCCTTTATTAGCCGAGGCATAGAATATAAGAGCAGGGAGGTTATGCTGGAACTGTATAAAACGCTGGTTATGCACAGCTGGAGTATTGCGTGCAGTTCTAGAATCGCATTATAGGAAGGATGTGATTGCACTAGAGGGAGTGCAGAGGAGGTTTACCAGGATGTTGTCTGGGCTGGAGAGTTTTAGTTATGAGAGATTGGATAGACTGGGGTTATTTTCCCTGGAACAAATGAGATTGAGGGGGGAAATGATTGAGGTGTATAAAATTGAACGGCGTAGATAGGGTAGACAGGAAGGAACTTTTCCCCTTGGTGGACATATCAACCAGGGGGCATAGATTTAAGGTAAAGGGCAGAAGGTTTATATGAGATGTGAGGAAGAATTTTTTCACCCAGAGGGTGGTGGGAATCTGGAACTCATTGCCTGAAAGGGTGGTAGAGGCAGAAACTCTCATAAAATTTAGGAAGTATTTGGATGTGCATTTGTGATGCCATGGCATACAAAGCTATGGGCCTAATACTGGAAAATGGGATTAGAGTAGTTACGTACTTGTTTGACTGGCACAGACTCAATGGGCTGAAGGGCCTTTTTTAGTGCTGTAGACCTCTATGACTCTATGACATCAAAGTGATCAAGATATCATCCCTGAGACTTAAGATCTGAATCTCTGTGGTTTGGGAAGTTTTGAATGACATGTGCTACCTAACCCTAGCTCAGCACTTCAATCTCTGATCTGGCATACTAATTAACAATAAGTTGCTTATGGTTAATGACAGGATGCCCTTTGGCCTGTTATGCCAATTCTGAAAAGCACATGACAGGCCTCCGTTGATGGAATGCCATTCATGCTACACGTGTGACTCCTTATCAGTTGCCTGTATTCCCAAATTTCACATTTCTATGTGTTAGCATTGTGATGCAGCTACTGTGATGTTAAGCCATTGACTCCTGAATATCCTTGTTTTGGTGATGATAAAGACATTGGCTTCCAACAGCAATCTTCTCAAGGGGGTCTTCCTCCTTTTTCTTTAATGTGACTGCAGTTTACCCTTGGAGCCCCTTAGTCTAGCAATGCACTCCTCCCACACTGCCTCAGACCCCTCCTGTTCAGAATCGCTTGAACTTTCTATTTAGATCTGCGCCATAACTTTGATAGAGCAAGATGGTGGTTCTGCAGTATTATTTCTAGACCAGCTTCGACATTCCCTCTCTCTGTCCACGTACCAGAATTCTACCTGGAACCTCATGATGTGAAGTTAGAGCTCCCTCCTGTTATTCTCCAGCCTCCCCCAGGAATACTGGGTCCCATTGTTGTTGTGTTTGACATTCCTACCCTTCCCCCTGAGCCTATCACTGTTGATGTGCCCATGCCCGAAGTGGATCTCTACCCTCCCCATCTAGACACTGTGCACGGTTACCTACTGAGGACACCCCAGGAAAGCTTCACACACCCCCTGCACCCCCTCACCCCATCCCCCACCCCTTTTATTATGTATTCCCAAAATACAGGCTGCAGTTGCCAACCATAATCATTCCATCTGTAGCCCAGTACAGAGACAGATAAGCCCATGGACAGCGACTGTTCCTTAACCTGCCCCCGGAGCTGGGGTACACTGTTCTCCCAATGAATACTCCTGCAGCATAGCCCACTGCACCCCTTGACTGTCTCAACTCTTTCACTCTCTTGACTGTGAAGTATACAGAGCCCAGGATTGTCTCTATTCTCTGACTCCTGTTCACAGAGCCCCAGGAGTGTCTCTATTCTCTGACTCCTGATTGCAAGCTGCAGACCAAGGACTTTGCCTTTCACAGAGCTCCCCATTGCCCTTTTGACTGAAAACTGCATTGTCTCCCTTCACAACTGCCCCCCTATGAGTCTCCATGCAACCCATCACACTTGTGCCACACTAACAAACTCTCCTTCCTTTCCTATTCCAGAGTCTGCATACATCCCCTTCCATTCATACATGTGGTATCCCATTCAAGCCCTTGTTTGTCAGCTTTTCAATTTCCCTTCTCGGGCTTCAATGTCCTTAGTCTCCAGTCTCCCCTCTGCCTTCCATCGTTCTCCTTCCCCCACAACCCCTCAAAGAGTCATCTTCTCCCCCATGCTCCTTACCCCAGGTGAAATGCTGGTCTCTGAATGCTCACCCCTATTTGAGTACCACTGAAAAGTGGTGTACTTCTGGACAATGGTGGTACCCCCAACACAACCCCCTCTCCACTACCCCCGTCCCCCTCCCCCTCTCCCTCCTACCACTCAGTTGCAATACCGGTCCCTGTCTGAATGTTGAGCCCTGCTTGGGCTGTACAGTGGCGTCCTTGTGACTATGGAAGCAAGCACTGGGAGCAGACCATTTCCACAGCCCCAGCAGTGGGGCATTCCGCTGGCATTGCAATGGGACTAAAACAGTGCTGTGGCAGGTAGGTAACATATGTTGCACTCACCTCGAAGTCATGAGCAAAGTGAGGTCAGATCTGCGCACTCTTTCTCAAATGAGATTCAGACCAGTGTGACTTCCTGCTGGTGTGACACAAGATTGGAAGGCTGCACATAATTCCAGCCAGCAGCAAATTTAACTAGCATTCAAGAGATGGTGACGAATGCAAATCGCGTTTACTCCACTAATCAGTGGGATACCTGACTCGCCATTAACCCGCCATCAGGAAAACCGCAAACTATTTTTGCGCCAGCGGGTTTCCGATTTTTTTTTTGGATCCCGCTAGATTCTCTGCTCCCGCCCACCATGAAACCTGCTGCGGACTGGATGGGAAATTCTACCCATTGTTTCATTAGTCACAGCTCCTTCTCTGATAGGACTGTCACACTGGCTCCAGTGTCTAAATTGAAATTCGTGAGGTGACCATTTACAGATATGTCAGCATTCCAAAATGTGAACCTGGGATGCTTAGTTTCTCCCAAGAAACATTGTTGAACAACTTCTTGGTATGGCTTATCTATCTCATGGACTCATTTGGGATCCTCCACATGTCTTAAGGTTTTGGCCTTAGACAGCTATCCAAAGCATCCAAGGCGATTGCAATGAAAGCACTGCACAGTGATTGCTGGACACTGCTCGCACCTGTGAGGTCTTTTGGCGCCACAGCATTGACATGGTCTGCCAGATTTCTTGTGTTTTGCTTGGGTATTGCATTTCTCGCCCTAGAGTCCCCTTGCCCTTTTGGTTTATGAGCTGGCCTGTTGGGGTTGCTTTGTCCCACAGTTTCACTTCACCATGCAAAATGGATTGGTTTTGCTGGCAGACTTCCAATTGTCTGATAATTAGGATGGTTCCTCCAAAGTCAAATCTTCTTTGGAGTACATCCGAAAACCACTCCCCCCCCTCCAATTTGGTCTGTTATGAGCTCTGAATTAAGGTCACCATAGTCACAGCCTTCAGCCAATCTGAAAGAGTTTATGGGTTCGGTGCTTTTGGACTCTCTTGTTAAATTTTAATCAGTTCAAAATTTTATTGCTTCTTAGGTTAAAGCAGGTGTCAAAAGTCTTCATGCCCTCTTCAAAGTTATTGGAAGATTCATTTGTTCCTTATCTGATAGTTATGTTGTTGGCTATAGGACCTACTCAATATGATGGTGTATTCGCTTGCTCAGCCTTTGCTTTCTTATTCAAGCCTGATGCTATCATATATCTTAAAAATCTTCTTCTCCGTGGTGTCCAATTTTGCACCTTGTCTGGCCCTTCCATCTGCCATAACTGGTCTGACAGCGTTGATTTACTATCCCTGGATGTTTTCAGCACAGGAGAGTACAGCTTTAAATCTTTTTTCTTTCCTCCCAAGCTTGTTGGGATTTTGCAGGCTCCCATTGTGGTAACAGCCATTTTAAACATCAGAAATTCTGCAGAAAATCTTTTGAACTAATCAATTTGGCCAGCTAGTTCCTTTCCTAAGCTTGAAGAATCAAATTGAAACCTATTTTTTTTGCCCTGATTTTCCTTGAAATTTTTTCTGCTTGCACGCGGTGTTATGGTGCAGACTCTGGATCCAGGCTGCAGTGTTCTTCAGGCCACACTTGTTAAACAAGCGGCCTGATTATTGTGCTGAGTTTAAAAGTTTATTTCAGCTTTTTTTTTGGAGATTGTTTACCCATTTGTGATCTGGCTAGGTCCTTTGACTCTGCTTTTGATCGGCTCTTGCAGCAGACCTCCCCGTGCTCTGGTGGAGTTCTTTTACGCTACACAGCGGATCTTTCTTCTGCCCTTCAGCCTTAATGCCTGTAATGGAGCTTCTTGGGCAATCTCCAGCTGTATACTCGAGGCCTTCAAGTTCGGCGCACTTCTCTCAGGTCAGATTGAAGTTTCTTTACTTCTTCATTCATAGGAATCTTGGGTCCTGTACCTCCTGCCACCATGGTGTAAGATTGTATGTTGCCTCATGAAGAGGTCTGGAGGCTCATATGATTGAACAGTAACTGTTTATTCATAACACACAATGCACACACACACACACACACACACACACACACGCACACACACACCAATGCTGACTAGGTGATAACTACATGCTGACTTCTATCAGACCCACTACACACTCCCATGTGACTCTCAACATCATAACATGGGTAGTACTATTTCCCCAGTCCCACATTAACCCTTACAGTCCTGAACACCTTAATGCTACACATCAGTGGTTGTTTGGCAGCTTGCATGCATTGTATGTGCCTTTCTGAATACACTCACACTGACCTTTCTTACTAAAACAACTAAGGTATAACATTTCACCTGCAGAATGGAAAAGAATCAAAAGAAGGTGAAACACTATCCCAACTATTATACTCTTTCCCCATCTACCCTCACTTTCAAACAATGCAAGAAGTTCATGCACTTCTTTGTCCCAAAAATTGAGACCCGAATTTTCGCTCCTGAGTCAGGTATGCAGGGTCAGGCAACTTCTGGACTCCTCAAACCTAACTTGGGAGAAACTCCCCTGAGCCACCAAATTTTCATTCTGGAAGGGTGTTAACTACAGTCGAGCCCATTGAACCCTGAAACAGTGCGGAGGCAGCCACAAGGGCATCCAAGTGCAGAGGTGGACTGTTTAAAAAAAAGCCAGATTTTGAAAAAAGGGTACTTGTAATTTCAATGTTTGTTTACATAAGCCTAAGGGCTATCTTTATTGTATTATTTCTGCTTGACTGCTTCCACAACCTACTTTCACAGCAGAAGGTCAGTAAGTTCCCAGTTGGATGGTCAGCTTCAACTGGTCATAAAGAAAGTAGTTGTCTTTGATGTCAGGCTATGAATACAAATATTTGTTTTCATAAGGAATTAAGAACTTGAAATGATTTAAACGTATTGAATGGGCTTTTATCAATGACAGGTTTTTAAAAATATCTCGGTGCTCTGGGACTTTGTCCTACGTGTGATAAAAGCAATGACAAAAAACAGCCCTTCAGTTCTCACCCCTCACAACTTCACACTCTCCCTGTGCCCCATCTATTCCACCTCATGACCCCTACTCACCCCCATAGCCCTTTTTGTCTCCTATCCCAATTTAGTGCCAACTCATGCCAGCCCATAAGCCACCATCATCTCCATGGCTCCTTATAGCCCCTATGCTGTTAGCGCCAACTCATACTCACCCATGAATCCCCAACCCTTTACCCTTACAACCTCTATGTCAACTCCCCCAGTATCCACCATGGGCAGACCTTAGGAGCCACACTGAGATGAAATAAAATAAAAGTATATATTACAGACTAAACTAGATATTTTTAAAAAACCTGTCATTGATAAAAGCCCATTCAATACATTTAAATCATTTCAAGTTCTTAATTCCTTATGAAAACAAATATTTGTATTCATAGCCTGACATCAAAGACAACTACTTTCTTTATGACCAGTTGAAGCTGACCATCCAACTGGGAACTTACTGGCCTTCTGCTGTGAAAGTAGGTTGTGGAAGCAGTCAAGCAGAAATAATACAATAAAGATAGCCCTTAGGCTTATGTAAACAAACATTGAAATTACAAGTACCCTTTTTTCAAAATCTGGCTTTTTTTCCCCAAAATCTAAGGGCAGGAGATTTAAATGACTTAACAGCTAGACAGTTTCACAGACCTTACCCACTTTTTATGCACATTCATGTCTACTCTTAATCCCAAAAGGGCACCTCACCTCTCCCGAAATAGAGTCATAGAGTTATGCAGCAGAGAAACAGACCCTTCAGCCCATCATGTCCATGCTGCCCATCAAGCACCTATCTATTCTAATCCCATTTTCCAGCACTTGGCCTGTGGCCGTATGTTGGTACCTGACCTCCCCAATAGGATGCCTTATGTCTCCAAATAACTCCATTAGGTTTAGACCAGGGGTCCACAACCTTTCAGAAGCGGCATACCGAGTCTTCATTTATTCACTCTAATGTAAGGTTTTGCATGCCAGTAATGCATTTTATTGTTTATAAGGTCTTCATATATGGTTAACATAATCTTACCAGTTTAGTGTGATCCTTAACAAAAACAGAATTACCTGGAAAAACTCAGCAGGTCTGGCAGCATCGGCGGAGAAGAAAAGAGTTGACGTTTCGAGTCCTCATGACCCTTCCACAGAACTAAGTAGAAATAGGAAAGGAGTGAAATATAAGCTGGTTTAAGGTGTGTGTGTGTGTGTGTGTGTGTGTGTGTGTGTGGGTGGGGGGGGGGTGTGGGGGTTGGGTTGGGGGAGAGAAGTGGAGGGGGGTGTGGTTGTAGGGACAAGCAAGCAGTGATAGAAGCAGATCATCAACAGATGTCACAGACAACAGAACAAAAGAACACATAGGTGTTGAAGTTGGTGATATATATATAAACGAATGTGCTAATTAAGAATGGATGGTAGGGCACTCAAGGTATAGCTCTAGTGGGGGTGGGGGGAGCATAAAAGATTTAAAAATATTTAAAAATAATGGAAATAGGTGGGAAAAAGAAAAATCTATATAATTTATTGGAAAAAAAAGGAAGGGGGAAGAAACAGAAAGGGGGTGGGGATGGAGGAGGGAGGTCAAGACCTAAAGTTGTTGAATTCAATATTCAGTCTGGAAGGCTGTAAAGTGCCTAGTTGGAAGATGAGGTGTTGTTCCTCCAGTTTGCGTTGGGCTTCACTGGAACAATGCAACAAGCCAAGGACAGACATGTGGGCAAGAGAGCAGGGTGGAGTGTTGAAATGGCAAGCGACAGGGAGGTTTGGGTCATTCTTGCGGACAGACCGCAGGTGTTCTGCAAAGCGGTCGCCCAGTTTACGTTTGGTCTCTCCAATGTAGAGGAGACCACATTGGGAGCAATGAATGCAGTAGACTAAGTTGGGGAAATGCAAGTGAAATGTTGCTTCACTTAAAAGGAGTGTTTGGGCCCTTGGACGACGAGGAGAGAGGAAGTGAAGGGGCAGGTGTTACATCCTTTGCGTGGGCATGGGGTGGTGCCATAAGTCGGGGTTGAGGAGTAGGACCAGGGTGTCCCGGAGGGATCGATCCCTACGGAATGCCGACAGGGGGGGTGAAGGGAAGATGTGTTTGGTAGTGGCATCATGCTGGAGTTGGCGGAAATGGCGGAGGATGATCCTTTGAATGCGGAGGCTGGTGGGGTGATAAGTGAGGACAAGGGGGACCCTATCATGTTTCTGGGAGGGAGGAGAAGGCATGAGGTCGGATGCGTGGGAGATGGGCCGGACACGGTTGAGGGCCCTGTCAACGACCGTGGGTGGAAAACCTCGGTTAAGGACATCTCCCTCCAGCAGCACCGCCGTACCCTTTCTCAAAGCTGCGCGTGCCCCCAGTTTCATTTTATTCTTCGTCTCATCCGACGCCTCAACAAGAAACTTTTTCTCTTTCTCTCAAGTGCTAAGGAACACAAGCTCCAACAACTCATCGACACCAACACCCATCTAGGACCCTCCACCCCTGCCTGTCCCTCCGGCCCCAACCCATCTTCCAATCCCAGCCCCAACCGTGTATTCACTATACCCCCTGACCTTCCCCTCTCCGATGCTGAACGTGCTCAGCAAAGGACTTAGTTTCATACCCCTACGCCCTCACCTTAATGAATTTCGGGCTCGGCACGATGCTGAACTCTTCTTCTTCTCCTGGCTCACTTCTTTGGGCAGGAGTCCTCTCCCCGTTCAACGGATCCTTTCACCCACCTCCAATATTCTCCCTCCACCTGGACCCCTCCCTCTGGATTCTTACCTTCTCTTGATCTTTTCATTGAGAACTGTCGGCGCGACATTAGTCATCTCAATTTCTCTGCTCCTCTCACCCATTCTAATCTCTCTCTCTCTGAACTTACTGCACTCCATTCTCTCAGGTCCAACCCTGACATCGTCATCAAACCCGCTGACAAGGGTGGTGCTGTTGTTGTCTGGCACACTGACCTCTACCTCGCGGAGGCTGAGCGTCAACACGCAGACACTTCCTCCTACCTCTCCCTGGACCATGACCCCGCCACTGAACAATAAGCCATTGTTTCCAGGACTGTCACTGACCTCAACTCCTCTGGGGATCTTCCTTCCACAGCTTCCAACCTGATAGTCGCCCAACATCAGACGGCCCGCTTCTACCTCCTACCCAAAATCCACAAACAGAACTATCCCGGTAGACCGATCATCTCAGCTTGCTCCTGCCCCACAGAACTCATTTCTTGTTATACTGACTCCCTTCTCTCTCCCCTTGTCCAGTCCCTTCCCACCTACATCCGTGATTCCTCTGACACCTTACGTCACATCAACAATTTCCAGTTCGCTGGCCCCAACCGCTTCCTCTTCACCATGGACATCCAATCCCTCTATACCTCCATCCCCCACCAGGATGGTCTGAGGGCCCTTAGCTTCTTCCTTGAACAGAGGCCCGAACAATCCCCATCCACCACTACTCTCCTCCGTCTGGCTGAACTTGTTCTCATACTGAACAATTTCTCCTTCAACTCCTCTCACTTCCTCCAAATAAAAGGTGTGGCTATGGGTACCCGCATGGGCCCCAGCTATGCCTGTCTCTTTATGGGGTATGTGGAACATTCCTTGTTCCAGTCCTACTCCGGCCCCCTTCCACAACTCTTTCTCCGGTACATCGATGATTACTTCGGTGCTGCTTCATGCTCTCGTCGGGACTTGGAAAAATTTATTAATTTTGCTTCCAATCTCCACCCCTCCATCATTTTCACATGGTCCATCTCTGACACTTCCCTTCCCTTACTTGACCTCGCTATCTCAATCTCTGGTGATAGACTGTCCACCAATATCCATTACAAGCCTACCGACTCCCACAGCTACCTGGACTACAGCTCCTCACATCCCGCTTCCTGTAAGGACTCCATCCCATTCTCTCAGTTCCTTCGCCTCCGTCACATCTGTTCCGATGATGCTATCTTCAAAAACAGTTCCTCTGACATGTCCTCCTTCTTCCTTAACCGAGGTTTTCCACCCACGGTCATTGACCGGGCCCTCAACCGTGTCCGGCCCATCTCCCGCGCATTCGCCCTCACGCCTTCTCCTCCCTCCCAGAAACATGATAGGGTCCCCCTTGTCCTCACTTATCACCCCACCAGCCTCCGCATTCAAAGGATCATTCTCTGCCATTTCTGCCAACTCCAGCATGATGCCACTACCAAACACATCTTCCCTTCACCCCCCTGTCGGCATTCCGTAGGGATCGTTCCCTCCGGGACATCCTGGTCCACTCCTCCATCACCCCCTACTCCTCAACCCCACCTATGGCACCACCCCATGCCCACGCAAAAGATGTAACACCTGCCCCTTCACTTCCTCTCTCCTCCCCGTCCAAGGGCCCAAACACTCCTTTCAAGTGAAGCAACATTTCACTTGCATTTCCCCCAACTTAGTCTACTGCATTCATTGCTCCCAATGTGGTCTCCTCTACATTGGGAGACCAAACGTAAACTGGGCGACCGCTTTGCAGAACACCTGCGGTCTGTCCGCAAGAATGACCCAAACCTCCCTGTCGCTTGCCATTTCAACACTCCACCCTGCTCTCTTGCCCACGTGTCTGTCCTTGGCTTGCTGCATTGTTCCAGTGAAGCCCAATGCAAACTGGAGGAACAACACCTCATCTTCCAACTAGGCACTTTACAGCCTTCCAGACTGAATATTGAATTCAACAACTTTAGGTCTTGACCTCCCTCCTCCATCCCCACCCCCCTTCTGTTTCTTCCCCCTTCCTTTTTTTTCCAATAAATTATATAGATTTTTCTTTTTCTCACCTATTTCCATTATTTTTAAATATTTTTAAATCTTTTATGCTCCCCCCACCCCCACTAGAGCTATACCTTGAGTGCCCTACCATTCATTCTTAATTAGCACATTCGTTTAGATATATATCACCAACTTCAACACCTATGTGTTCTTTTGTTCTGTTGTCTGTGACATCTTTTGATGATCTGCTTCTATCACTGCTTGTTTGTCCCTACAACCACACCAACCCCCTCCACTTCTCTCCCCCCACCCAAACCGCGCCCCCCCCCCCCCCCACACACACACACACCTTAAACCAGCTTATATTTCACTCCTTTCCTATTTCTACTTAGTTCTGTGGAAGGGTCATGAGGACTCGAAACGTCAACTCTTTTCTTCTCCGCCGATGCTGCCAGACCTGCTGAGTTTTTCCAGGTAATTCTGTTTTTGTTTTGGATTTCCAGCATCCGCAGTTTTTTGTTATTATATTAGTGTGATCCTTGGCCATGCTTTTCCTTGCTGAGTTTTCCAATGTCTGGCACATATTTGGAGGCCACCTCTCCCCCCCAACACCCCCCCACCCCCCCCACACACACACACACACACACACACCCACACAGTTGGTTCTAAAAATGCAGGGATTTCACCTACCATTTTTCAACCGAGAGCTCTTCCGTGACAGTTGCCGTGCAGATCGGGCAGCTTCAGCTGTCTGGTGGGCTTTTCAATCAAAAAATACCGGAGCTACGTTGCTGCCCGAAGGTCAGAAGCAGCAGCTCGGAGAAATTGACGCTGACCCTGACAGACTGGCTCCAGTTCTGATTTTTTCTTAAGTCGGCCTGTCAGGTCTGTGGCTCTGGCTGCTCAGACTGGACGATCATCTCACATGCCATTGAAAATCATCTCGTCACGGGTGCCATAGGTCGCCAACCCTTAGGTTCAATCAAATTCATAAAGCTCACGAGTCGTGTTTCAGAAACCTGGGTGACCAGGTTTGAAGGCAGCTGTTCTTTTCAATGTCGCCACTGCCTCTGTGAACCATGGATGTGTGAACTATGTCCCTCTCCCGTTTCCCTCCTTCCCTGCCCCCCCCAGCAAAAATGGTGGGTGCTGAATACGGGGGCATTACATTTGGATTCTGGGCTCTGGCGTCATTTTTCCATTTTCTTTTAGTTAAACTTCTGTGAATTGCCTTGAGGCATTTTTCCACATTAAAGATGTTAATGTAAAATGCAAGTTGTTGTTGTTTATGGGTGCTGCTTTGATGGTAATGATAAGGGTGGTACTGTCCTGTGGGTGCCGGGCATCCTTTTGCACCTCATCCTTCGCATGTGAGATTAAACACTGAACATTGACAGAATGTTCAGCTGTCAGGGGCATTACTGTTGAGCCAAACTTATCTTCATCTGACAACCATGCACATACATTTTAGGATTTACTGGATAGCAGTCATGTGCGGAAACACTGGCTGGTTTCCTCTCCTCTAAAGCTGTTGTGCACAGGCCAAATGTAGAGTCCTTACCATGCCACAGCTGAAACAAACTACCTGAGACTGCAGTTTGTACTTGATCAGTCAGAAACAGATACCCACTGGATAATCTCAAAAGTATCACATGGGGAGCTTTATTTCACTTCTGTAGGACAGACTTTTGCAGTTGCCAGTCTTTCCTGCTGGTGAGTCCAAACTTTGTGAATTAACTTTAAGTTAGCAGCGGCTTGTGAGAATGTAATCCTGGTTGTGCTGCTTTTGTTCATACGTTGAATAAATTCTACTTTATAGATGTGAAATGACAAAAGTCTATTTTGCTTTCCTGCCTTCCACACATTGGCCTGAACTAGCCGGAGTGGAACATCTCACAGTTTGCCCCTGACATTATACTTTTTCCCTCACCCTTCAGCTCAAAAGCATTTTGCACTGCAGATTGTTGGAAATGCAAGCTAATAATGGTGTAGCAATGTCAAACGGGCATCTGGGACTTGGGGAATGACAGGAGCAGCAGTCCATCTGCTTAATCAATTAGACTTAATGATAGAGAAAGAAATAGAAGAATGATGGAAAAGGAATTAGTGTCAAATTAGATACAGAAATAAAAATAAAGAAAGGGAAAGAAAAAAATTGGATTAAAAGTGAGGGAAAAGAAGAGAATTTAAAATGTTGTTATAAATTTTTAAAATTTATTATTAACAATTTACTTACTACCTGAAAGAATGAGACAGTTTCAAGTATTCTGTTTTTGGGCTGGAGAGGTTGGGCAACATTGCAGGAATATAAACATTCGTTTTTAATGGTAAGTACCAGCTACTAAATAACAGTTTGAACCTCTTGCGGCAAGTTTAATTCATACTTATTATGTACAATTTCTTGAAACATGGATGTTGATGGCAAGCTACAGTTTTCACCAAGCTAATAGCAGGGTGGTGCAAGTTGTCCATAGATTTGCGGTGATTCATAACTCCCAGTGTATCTCTTCCTCACCACAAATTGCTGGATAACTTACACACTATTAATGCCTGTGCATTGGACTCACTTTTTTCCAGCAAATTCTGGGCCAGCATGTAAAAATAAAAGAATTTAAAAGTTATAAAAATTATCCAGCTATTCTGAGGCCATACCTCCTTTATGCTGAAATTTGTTGCCATAATTAAACTCAGTAAGCACATGTAAACATACGTACCCAGAAGAAGGGTCATACAGACTCAAAACATTAACTCTGTTTCTCTCTCCACAGATGCTGTCAGACCTGCTGAGTTTTTCCCGCATTTTCTGTTTTTATTACATGTATACATATGTTTGTCATGCAGTAACCCTTTTTATAGTACCCTGCAGATCCACAGCCAAATGTGAATTATCTTCATATATCAACTAAGGCATAAGTTGTATGTTTTCTTCCATATGTTGGCTGTTGTATCCAATGTACATGTCAGTATATAGGTGGGTGGTGACTGGAGCCAACAGGAGCTAAAAGGAAAAGTGCTGACTGTGAGGTGAAGGGCTGTATCAGTTGACATGGAGCAGACGCATTCAGGTCATGAGTCCCCCACCAATTTACACTGTCTCCTATTGTATTCAAGCTTTTGGTATCATATTCACCTTGATACAGTCATAAAATTTGATTATGCCAGTGTTAATTGGACTACTATACAGATCAGGCATGATTTTGTACCAGCATACCACTGGAACAAGTATATTATAATGCTAGTGCATCCAACTCTTATAAAGAAAGAAGATAAGGGAAAGAGAGGTGACAAATTCAGGCCATCTCCACAAACCTAAACCCCAGACACAATCTTCCCAAATTACTAAACAAAAACAGAATTACCTGGAAAAACTCAGCAGGTCTGGCAGCATCGGCAGAGAAGAAAAGAGTTGACATTTCGAGTCCTCATGACCCTTCAGCAGAAGGGTCATGAGGACTCGAAACGTCAACTCCTTTCTTCTCTGCCGATGCTGCCAGACCTCCTGAGTTTTCCCAGGTAATTCTGTTTATGTTTTGGATTTCCAGCATCCGCAGTTTTTTGTTTTTATTCCCAAATTACTGTTTGGAGCTAGCATGTTTGATGTGCACACATCTATAGGATTTTTGACTACTGCTGAAGGGTATTATTTTACTCTGCCTCTATAAACACACACCTCTATTGGCATGCTCAATTAACAACACTCCAGTTCACTGAATGTGAATTGCCACAGAACATTTCTGAAAGATAAGTTATTTCATAAATGCAAGTCCTTTCTTATAGTTTCAGCAAAGGGAAACGGTATTGCTATCCCCTAAATAATGCAGGTTCCTGGATATGTTTTAAATGTCAGCATTATGAAACTAACGCTGAGATTGATCGATTGAATTTACACCAATGCCAATTAAGAACTGATAATTCAAATGATTTATAATAGTACACATTTTTATGTACTAATTAAGTGCCACATAACAGGTTTTTGAGGAAAATTAGAGCTCATGAAATAAAAAGGACAGTAGAAGCATGGATACGAAATTGGTTGAGTGACAGCAAACAGTAGTGGTGAAAGTTTTTCGGACCAGAGGAAGGTTTATAGTGGAGTTCCTCAGTGGTCAGTCTTAGGACTCCTATTTGTCTTGATATACATTAATGATCTAGACTTGGCTATGAGAAGCACAATTTCAACACTTGTGGATAACACAAGACTTGGAAGTATGGTGAACTGTGAGGAGGATAGTGATAAACACCAAGAGGACATAGACAGATTGGTGGAATGAGTGGACAAGTGGCAGGTGAAATTTAATGCAGAAAAATCTAAAGTGATTCATTTCAGTAGGAAGAATGATGAAAGGCACAATGGGTATAATTCTAAAAGGGTGCAGATCAGAAGCAGAGAGACCTGGGCATGTTTGTGCATAAATCATTAAAGGTAGTAGGACAGGTTGGGAAAGTGGTTAATAAAGCATATGGGATCCTGGGCTTTATAAATAGGGGCATAGATTACAAAAGCAAGGAAGTTGTGATAAACATGTATAAAACACTGGTTTGGCCTCAATTGGACTATTGTATCCAGGTCTGGGTGCCGTACTTTAGGGAGGATTGAAGAAATTGGAGAGGGTGATGAAAAGATTCAAGAGAAAAGTTCCTCATCCCTGGAACCACAGTTACTTAAATAAATTGGAGAAGTTGGGGCTGTTCTCCTTGGAGAAGAGAAAGTTGAGAGGTGATTGTATAGATGTATTCAGAATCATGCAGGATTTGGACAGGTCAGAAGAAACTGTTCACATTGGTGTAAGGAACAAGAACCAGGGGACATTGATTAAGGTGATTGGCAAAAGAAGCAACAGCGGCGTGAGGAAAATTGTTTTAAGACTGCAAGTGGTTAGGATCTGGAATGCATTGTTTGAGAGTGCGGTGGAAACAGATTCAATCATGGCTTTTAAAAGAGAATTGAATAGTCACCTGAAGAGACAACGTTTGCATGGCTATAGAGAGGAATAGGACTGGGTGGTTTACTCTTGCAGAGAGCTGGCACAGACATGACAGGCTGATTAGTCTCCTTCTGTGCTGTAACCATTCTATGATTCTAATTAAATAGTAAGTTTTGAAAATTATTTTTACACTTTTATGCTTGTACCTAGATTTAATGTACCATATTTTCATAGTACATAAGGTGTGTGCAGTTCCATTTAGAAGAAACCATTAACCTAAGCCACTTTGTACCACAACATTGTACAATAACTAATAGAATGGTCGCATTGTTTTGACAATGAACAAATGGGAAGTGGGTCAGTGTATCTATAAATTTTGGCCAGAAATTTAATGAATTTAGCTCCTTAAGGGAAAACAAATAACAAAAACAACTATTGTAACATTTTCCTGTTATGTAAATTTTTGCATTCATTGTATAATGTTTTATTAAACAGCTTACAACTATGTTACCCACCTGCAACTCTTGTGACAAATGTTTGTGCTTGTCTACAATGGGGCAACAAGTCAGCTGCTGCAGCGCAGACTTGTATTGCAAAAGCTGACTTCTTGCTCTCAAGTGATCGGGCTGAGAGATCATGTGAGGTAAGTGGATCTAAGAAATAACTGTTAAGTAGCTTTGGGGGAAGTGATAGTCAGGTGGTTTGTTGAATATGGATGAACCTATCACATGAAGAAAAAAAAGCGATTTTTAAAAATTTAGTTCAAGATGGTAAGGTTTCAAGTCCTGTAGCTACAGCCATAGTCTCCCTCCAACTTACCTGGGAATACACACAAGAGTTGGGCCAGTACTTGAAAGGATCCTAAATTTGGTTACTGTACCCCTGAGTAATGCTTCACATCTTCATCCAAGGAAAATGTCTAACTGGAGTGGATGGTACCACCAGAAAAAAACAAAACTGTTTTTCTAGTCAACAAAAAGGGTCTACTTTAGAGAAGAGAAGTGCTCCATAGAACAGGAATAAGTACCTTTTAAAGTTTCCCTTTGAAACCTTCCAATTTCTTTCAATTCTAACTTATGTTTGTTTGAAGGTACCATGGAAAATCAACTTTTATGAAGTTAAATTAGAAAATAAATAACAAAAAGCTTAGAAATAAAATTTAATATCAGATATGTAATTTATTGCTCATATTCATAACTAGTGGCACCCTCATGACAATAACAAAGGTGAGTTGGAGGCTTTACTCCGGTAGTGAGAACAAAACCCTGAGAGTAAATGCTTCCTCCTGTAAACAATAAAGACATAAATGCCTCCTCCCCTTAACAGAATTTCTCTCCCTTTTGTCCTCCATCCCTGTAAGAGGGCCTTCCTATTGGGCAATTAAGACATAAAGAGATAAAAGCAAAATACTGCGGATGCTAGAAATCCAAAACAAAAATAAAAATAAAAATGCCTGGAAAAACTCAGCAGGTCTGGCAGCATCTGCAGAGAGGAACACAGTTAACGTTTCGAGTCCGTAGGACTCTTCAACAGAACTAAGTAAAAATAGAAGAGAGGTGAAATATAAGCTGGTTTAAGGGGGGGGGGGGGGGGGTGGGATAAGTAGAGCTGAATAGAGGGCCAGTAATAGGTAGAGATTGCCAAAAGATGTCATAGACAAAAGGACAAAGAGGTGTTGAAGGTGGTGATATTATCTAAGCAATGTGCTAATTAAGGGCAGAAAGCAGGATGAGCAAGGTACAGATAGCCCTAGCGGGGGTGGGATGAGGGGAAGGAATCTAAAAAGGCTAAAAGGTAGAGATAAAACAATGGATGGAAATACATTTACAAATAATGGAAATAGGTGGGAAAAGGAAAATCTATATAAATTATTGGGGGAAAAAAGGGGGATCGGAAAGGGGGTGGGGATGGAGGAGAGAGTTCTTGATCTAAAATTGTTGAACTCAATATTCAGCCTGGAAGACTGTAAAGTGCCTAGTCGGAAGATGAGGTGCTGTTCCTCCAGTTTGTGTTGAGAACCGCTGGAGCAATGCAGCAAGCCAAGGACGGACATGTGGGCATGAGAGCAGGGTGCAGTGTTGAAATGGCAAGCGACAGGGAGGTCTGGGTCATGCTTGTGGACAGACCAAAGGTATTCTGCAAAGCGGTCACTCAGTCTGCATTTGGTCTATCCATTGTAGAGGAAACCGCATTGGGAGCAACGAATTCAGTAGACTAAATTGAGGGAAGTGCAAGTGAAATGTTGCTTCACTCGAAGGGAGTGTTTGGGTCCTTGGATGGGGAGGAGAGGGGAAGTAAAGGGTCAGGTGTTGCACCTTCTGCAGTTGCATGGGAAGGTGCCATGGGAAGGGGTTGAGGTGTAGGGGGTGATGGAGGAGTGGACCAGGGTGTCCCAGAGGGAACGATCCCTGCGGAATGTCGCCGGGGGGGAGGGGGTTGAAGGGAAGATGTGTTTGGTGGTGGCATCATGCTGGAGTTGGCTGAAATGGAGGAGGATGGTCCTTTGAATGTGGAGGCTGGTGGGGTGATAAGTGAGGACAAGAGGGACCCTATCATGTTTTTGGGAGGGAGAGGAAGGCGTGAGGGCGGATGCACGGGAGATGGGCCGGACACGTTTGAGGGCCCTGTCAACGACCGTGGGTGGGAAACCTCGATTAAGGAAGAAGGAAGACATGTCAGAGGAACTGTTTTTGAAAGTGACATCATCAAAACAGATGCGATGGAGGCGAAGGAACTGAGAGAATGGGATGGAGTCCTTAAAGGAAGTGGGGTGTGAGGAGCTGTAGTCGAGTTATCTGTGGGAGTCAGTA
Source organism: Carcharodon carcharias (assembly GCF_017639515.1). NCBI lineage: Eukaryota > Metazoa > Chordata > Chondrichthyes > Lamniformes > Lamnidae > Carcharodon > Carcharodon carcharias. The sequence continues at coordinate 155,526,153 of NC_054476.1, read as the reverse complement.
GGCTTGTAATGGATATTGGTGGACAGTCTATCACCAGAAATTGAGACAGAGAGGTCAAGGAAGGGAAGGGAAGTGTCAGAGATGGACCATGTGAAAATGATGGAGGGGTGGAAATTGGAAGCAAAATTAATAAATTTTTTCAGGTCCAGATGAGAGTATGAAGCAGCACCAAAGCAATCATCCATGTACTGGAGAAAGAGTTGTGGGAGGGGGCCGGAGTAGGACTGGAACAAGGAATGTTCCACATACCTCATAAAGAGACAGGCATAACTGGGGCCCATGCGGGTACCCATAGCCACACCTTTTATTTGGAGGAAGTGAGAGGAGTTTAAGGAGAAAAGACATAGAGAGCTCCCTATTCCGTTTATAATATCGTTAACTCACCGGGGAAAGTAAAGCGCAATAGTTCCTATCAGTTTCATTTTTTTCATTTGCAGTAAATTTTCAGTTGCTGGCAAGGCCAGTATTTATTGCTCAGTCCCCTAACTGCCTTTGAGAAAGGGGTGGTGAGCTGCCTTCTAGAACTACTGCTGTCCATGAGGTCAAAATTTGTATTTGGTAGTGGTTTTGACAAGCTTGCCAAGCCATTTTAGAGTGTAGTTAAAGGGCAACCACATTGCTGTGGGTCTGGAGTCACACATAGGCCAGGCTGGGTAAGGATGGAAGATTTCCCTTCCTAAAGGACATTAGTGAACCAGCTGGATTCTTATGATAGTCCAGTAGTTTCGTGGTCATCATGACTGATACTAGCTTTTTTTAAATTTCAGATTAATTTAGGGAAGTTAAATTCAGTTAATTAAACTGCTAGAATGAAATTTGAATTTATGTCTCTGGATTACCAGTCCAGTGCCATAACCACTATACGGGTAGTATAGGTAGGGTATACCATTTAGCTGCACTCCATTAATGAAGTATTGAAAGCAATTTTATCAGATATCTTCAATGTGCAGGGCGCCTTGTCGGACACTTACCAATTATCAGTCTGGATAACTTGGAAAGTTAATCTATCCATATTCATTATCAGGGCGTGTCGGGAAACGCCCATAAGTTTAATAAGGTCGCTATATCAGTGCAGAACGCCTTACAATTCTCTGACTGTGAGTTGACATCAATGCACTCTAACCGATTCGTTATTTCAGCAGAAATGAAATGAGGTCGATCTTTGGCAAGTTAGTTGGCCCTCACTAGAAACGATCCAAGTTTCACTTCCGTCCAAAGTTTTTTTTTAAAAAAAAGTGTTCGCATTGCAAGAGTTTTGTTTTTGACAAGAGCCATGGCTTCCGCCGGGGTTGCCTGTCTGCCTGCAATCCGCAGGATCGCTGTGTTCGGTGGCACCCACGGCAATGAGCTGTCAGGGGTATTTTTAGTCAGACACTGGCTTAAGGACAGATCGGAGATCCAGCGCTCGACTTTGGAGGTGCAGCCCTTCCTGAGCAATCCGGCCGCTGTGCAGCGATGCACCCGCTATGTGGACTGTGATTTGAACCGAGCCTTCACGGCGGAAAACCTCAGGTAAGGAGTACTTAACTGTACGTGGCTTTATTAAGAGCGCCAGATGAAGGAAAGATATGCACAGACGTGTTAAGATCGCCTTACAGGTGGCTCTGCGCGATTGCAGAGTTATGGAGATATACCAAGGAAGAGATTGTCAGACAGTAATTTTATCAAGGGCTCCATATGGCACTGTAAGTCACCAAGCTGGCGCCTGTTGATATAAGCCTTATATGACATGAGATAGCTGTCTGGAAATCACTCCCAAAACATCTGTTACAATGCGAGTTCTAGCCCACAGTATTCCTCACAGTAACGGGCGGATCCAGCGTTTATGAGGATAGCAGTGTCATGTGGTGTGTGCACACTGTATTGCAGTGCTGCAAAAGTGGTGCTTTTAAACCAACCTGTTTGTGAGCAACTGAATCCGATTGCTGTAAAAACAAACACAACCTTGCAGAGGTTGGTGCTCTTTGCTAAATGGCAATTGTTTGTGAATCCCTGGTTCTGGGTCAGAAGAAATAAGCAGAACATGACTGGCTCGTTTCCTCGTCAAATTTACTTTTGACTCTGAATTTCGAGGTGGAAAGTGTGACTAAATGCTGCTAGATTTGTACACCCATCTATAGCTGTCTTATAAAGATGGAACTGTTTCCAGTGACTAGTGAAAATGTAGCAAGAGGATTTGGGAGATTCTTCACACAGGGTATTTTAGAATATGGGTTATCTGTCACAAACCACAGTTGAAGCAGTGTCGATAAATCTTTTTGAAAGGGATTGAACTAGTTGCTTGAAAAGTATGAATATTGAAAGGAAAGGAAATAGGATTAGATGAGAGTTGCTTACATGATGAAAAACACTGACAGACTGTTGGGCCTGCAGTACGTGGATAACTTTCAACTTCAGTGCCTAGTGATAATCCAGCAGGCAGTACCTCCCGACTGTTTTAAAAAAAAACTGTCTGATTTTCGCTCCATTGAAATCAATGGGTTGCATATGGGGTGGGTTCTAGAGCAGACAGGTGTTCAGCTCCACCAGGTTAAAGCTGAAAATGACCCTGTTTGATTATTACATATGGGTGTATTTATGTAAATTAGGTAATTGGTAAGGAGGGGATGTTTCTCCTGGCTGGAGCATAGTCCCAGGATGAGGGTTGAATGTTTAGAGCTGAGATGATAAGAAATTTCTTCCCACGGAGGCTTTAGAAATTGGAATTATGGAACTTTCCACCCCAGAGAGCCAAGGAAGGTCAGTCATTGGGTATATTCAAGGCTGAGATCACTAGATCTTTGGGGCTGAATTTTGCTGTCGGTGAGCAGGGAGCAGGCCCCACTCATCGATGTGTAAAATGACGCAGGATGATGTTGGGGGAACCCCTGACATCACCGCACCCCATTTAAATTTTCAGGAAGGTGGGGCCACAGCAAAATCAGCTGCACGCCCGCTGACCCGTCAATGGCCAATTGAGGCCATTGACAGGATCATTAAAACAATTAAAGGACCTGCCCGTCCAACCTTAAGTTTATTAAAGTTTTATTGTAATTTATGAACATTTCCCATCTCGTGTGACATTGTCACATGAGGGGGACATGTTAAGGGATTTTGTTTTTCTACCTTTAATGTTTTTACAACTGTCAGCGATCTCCCTGAGGCAGCACTTAGCCTCAGGGAGATGTGCGCACTCTCGCATTTGAGGAATCCCACCTCCCCTCCGCCCTCATAGTGCTTCCCGGTGGACGTCATTGCTGGGCGGGCCTTAATTAACAGAAAATCCTGCCCTTGGACTCGAAGGGAATCAAGGGATATATATGGCAGATCTGGCAGGGAAGTGGAATTGAGGTTGAAGGTCAGACACGATCTTGTTAAATGATGAGACAGGCACAAGTGGCCGTGTGGCCTACACCTACTCCTGGTTCTTATGTCCTTAGAAGTTTTCTTTGCCCACATCTAAGCAATTGATGCTCATGCCTTTCTGCAAGCCATCAACAATTACGACATAATCTCTGCTGGTTTATTGATTGATAATCCACCACTATCATTAAGGTTAGAGAATAGTTAGGATTCTGAAAGGTAAGAATGCCATTGAATATAAAAAAAAAGATAAAATTGTTAATTATTAAACTTGCTAACTGAGGTTTGTCATACACCCAAAGTCCTAGAGGGTAGAGGGCAGAGGAGCTTACTGAATGAAAGGCATAAATCAGCAGTGCTTAATGAATGAAAGGTATAGGCTCAATAGCTGAACACCAACACCAGGGGCAGGATTTTTCACCTGGGGTGCGGGCACCCGCCCGACACACCCGAGCATAAAATAATGCGGGATGATGTCGGGCAAATGTCTCGATGTCATTGTGCACTCGCGCAATATTTCGGTCAGCGAGTACACTTGAGAGTCGGCAGTGCACCTGCCGACCAATTAATAGGCCTATTAAGGCCATTAATGTATTAATTAACCTGGGTTTTTCGCTGCCCATCCAACATTACGGTTGGTAGGCGGGTGAATCGGCCAGGCGACCTTTGGATTTTTGAGGGAACCTCGTCCAAGGGCGGGATGAGGTTTCCAATATTAATTTTAATAAATGAAAATGTTTGGGCAGAATTTTTATATTCTATATGTTTAGCTGAATGAGTCCAATGTGTGGATGTTTTTTTTCTGCATTTTAAAACATTTATTTGATGGTTTTAAATTCTTCAGCTCCCTGAGGCAGTTCTCTGCCTTCAAGGAGCTTTCATTGTGCGCTCCCCTGTGCCTGCGCTGACTTCAGCGCCCACCCTGCTCCCACCCCCACCTCAGCAGCGCTGAGCCTTTCAGTGCGCCTTTCACGCTGGCTGGCCATTAATTGGGTGGGGGACTGATAGGGGGCAGTGGGCCATTTCCCTGCTGCTCCCAGGCCCCCCACTGTGCCTGCCCAATGCCTGCCTCAAAATTCTGCCCCAGGTACTGTGGTATATATAAACAATTTAGACTTGAAAGCAGGAGGGTTTATCAGTAAATTCGCGGATGACACGAAAATTGGTGGGTTGGTAAATAGTGAGGAGGAGTGCCTTAGATTACAGGAGGATATAGAGAAACTGGTGGTCAGATGGGCTGATCAGTGACAAATGGAATTTAATCCAGATAAGTGTGAGGTGATGCACTTGGGCAGGACAAACAAGGCACGGGAATACACGATGAACGGTAGGACCCTGGGAAGTACCGAGGATCAGAGGGACGTTGGTGTCCATGTCCACTGGTCCTTTAAGGTAGTGGGACAGGTAGATATGGTGGTTAAGAATGCCAATGGGATACTTGCCTTTATTAGCTGAGGCATAGAATATAAGAGCAGGGAGGTTATGCTGGAACTGTATAAAACGCTGTATAACCGGCTAGAGTATTGTGTGCAGTTCTGGAATCTGCATTATAGGAAGGATGTGATTGCACTGGAGAGAGTGCAAAGGAGATTTGCCAGGATGTTGCCTGGGCTGGAGAGTTTTAGTTATGAGGAGAGATTGGATAGACTGGGGTTATTCTCCCTGGAGCAGAGGAGATTGAGGGGGGACATGATTGAGGTGTATAAAATTGAGGGGCATAGATAGGGTAGACAGGAAGGAAATTTTCCCATTGATGGAGGTATCAATAACCAGGGCGTATAGATTTAAGCTAAGGGGCAGGAGGTTTATACGGGATGTGAGGAAGAATTTTTTCACCCAAAGGGTGGTGGGAATCTGGAACTCACTGCCTGAAAGGGTGATAGAGGCAGAAACCCTCATAACATTTAAGAAGTATTTGGATGTGCACTTGCGATGCCATGGCATACAAGGCTAAGGGCCTACTGCTGGAAAATGGGATTGGAATAGTTAGGTACTTGTTTGACTGGTGCAGACTCAATGGGCCGAAGGGCCTTTTTCTGTCCTGTAAACCTCTATGACTCTAAAAGAAACTATTCAGTTTAGCATTAACTTTAGTCAAAGCACCCAGTATGGAGGTAGAAGGAGAAAATCCCGTCTTTGATTACTTTGTAGTTGCTGCAGATAAAGAGAATAGTGGGAATCTCTGATATGTTTTGTTTGGATTGTCAGACAACTTTGACAATGGAAAAGATTTCTAGTTGCATTAAAAGCCAGAAAATCAAAGGATGGAGCATGGGCCTAGATAAGAAGAGAGTCTTTAAAATGCTCATGCAAGGAGTAATGTCAAATGGGCAAAGTGTTAGGTAGAATCTTTTGGGATTTGGTGTTTGAACACTATTGCTATTAATTTACATTAGTGATTGGGATATCAAAATTCACTGTAAGCCAGTGACATTTGCTGCTGCCAGGACAATAGGAAGAGCTGTACGGTTAGAGCATGCAACAACAAATTCACCACAAGATTTGTATCTATTTTGCAATTGAGCAGCCAAATAGCAAATTATATTTAACACTTATAGAAGTAAAATATAGCACAGTGATCAAAAACTCTGCTTCAAAGTGAATGGGAAAGGAATTTAATTGGCAGAGGAACACATTACACAATCATACAGCACAGAAAGAGGTAATTTGACCAGCCTGTCTGTCGCCTTGAAAGAGCTGTCCAATTAGCCTCCCTGACTGTTCTTTCCCCATATCCCTGCAACATTTTCCCTTTAATTGTATGTCCAATTCCCGTTTGAAACTTACTGATGTATCTGCTTCCACCGCCCTTTCAGCTTGTGCATTCCACTCTGTGTCTCTCGCCAATGAAAGATGGCTGCTGATAGCCTTCTGCTTGTGAGCACTGGTTTGCATATGTGCAGAAATCCAACGACATCACTCCATTGCACCCAACCTGTCAGTACCCCTCAGCCATATGCATCAGTGACATTGTTGGAAAGCTTATATCCCTGCTTTTGAATTGATTAGTAAGTGATTATTGGGGATTTCTTTTACAGGCCTACGATTAGAACAAAACAAGGCTTCCAGGTAAAATCCTCATCCCCAACCCACTTCTCCCCCTCCTCACCCCACCCTCCACCTTCTCTCCTCATCCCTCTTCCTTCACTCCCATCCCTTTCCTCATCCTTACAGCCCCACCCTTATCTGCCCCCTCACGCCCTCAACCCCCTCTTCTGTAATCCCCCCCACTGACTCCAGCTTGGATCAAACGCATGTCCTGAGGCTTGATTCCGACTAGGGCACCGACCTGGAAAATTGACTACCCCTCCGTGAGTGACAGGCTCTCCAGCTAATCTGTTTCAAATAAGAATTCAAGGACACCGCCAAAAACACAGTTGTGATGATATGAGCAGCGCCATCTTTGGTCCTGGTTGCTGCCTACCCTGTCACTCGCAATTACATTATGGAGTTAAATACTAGAGCAGCACATGCGTGGCATTGGTAACAGACACAGTCTGCATTCCAGAGCATAATGACTCACTGCCTAAAAATTTGAAGTTAACAGTGAAAGAAATAGGGAGAGATGTAAGATGGACCACAGGTCTGCTGGCACTCATTTCACACTATCTCACAAAGTGAAATTTAGCTCCTCCCTGTATTTTAGAATACCAAACGTGTTGTCTCTACGACCTGGTTTCAGTTATCTTTGCTCACTCCTGAGAATTTGTATGTAGCACAAAACTGCCCCTAATTTGGTGAGATTTGCAGACTCTATCAGCCAGATATGAATGCCCAAAGAGGGAAATACTTGTGTCACTTGTGCTCTTCTGACATTGAGTTTGAGGTACATGTTGCAGCAGAGGGAAGGTTGTCTTCCACTTGGTTGTGCTGCATGTTGCTTGGTTGATGCAGACACAGGAAGACATTCCATGTCTCAGTTTTAATATCCTTTGTCTTGATTAACACAATGCCCCACCAAAATAAAATGGAGAAATGTATAGAAATGAACATAAAACCAGAGGGTAAATTTTGCGAAACCTTGCATCACTTGCAGGGCGTTACCTGGAGCCAGCACATAGCAGAAGATCACAAGCCCACTACTCATGATTGTTCATCTATTGGAATAAAGTGCATTAAATATTAGGGTAAAGATTACAGCAGCGCAGCGTGTCTCAAAATTTACCCTCATATTTCAGTTCTTTATCCTACATTAGAACCTAGCATTTCTACCACAAGTCACCATGGAACCCTAAAGTGGAGTTTATAGAATGGGCACAATGGTTGACCATACAAAGCTCTTTTATATTCAAATCACCTTTTATCTGTTTCCATCTGTGGTCAACGAAAATCATCAACTGAATTTTCCTCCCAATTTTTGCTTTGTTTTTCTCCTTCTGCCCTGTTCTGGGATGCAATTGCAGCTGCCAGTACTTCATCTGAGTTGCCAGTATTCCTTTGGGAGCTCAGACAATATGGGGAGGGGAACATATCACCGTGACCCACTAGAATCAAGTTCAATTTGACTTGCACTCAGTGTTCACAAATGGTCTCCGGATAGCAGTTAGGAATGGGATTGTACCCTCCCTGGTCATGGGCTCTGAGGGTCTATTGTTGTGTGGTTGAGATTAGCTATCTAACACACGCACACATTAGGAATTGCAGATGGGACCTTCCTGCACTGTATGGTAGTGGGATCACTAACTGAGGCATCCAGTGTGTTTTTCAACACTCATATTACATAGCCTTTGAGAAGATGCACAGTGGGATGAGGCTTGAGAGAGAAATTAATGACAGGATTGTGGAATCTGCATTCAAGTCTGAACTATGAACAGGCATTTTTATTTTGCAATACTTAACAGTTCTGCCTCCGGAATAAGCAAGGAAGTTGTAGAAAAAGCTTGGTTTGCTCAACCAAAGTCTTGGGTTCTTCATGAGACTGACTGTTCCATTTGGAAGTAAACTCACAAGCTAAATACACACCAGAATCACCACCACTGACCACTTAACTGGATTTTAAACACAACTGCTTCATACTAGCTTATCATGGGTCGCAAACGTGTATGTATCTCAACCATTCCTCACAAGTAGATGTCATTGATCAGGGTGCCCCGGGAGAGCAAGGAGGAACAGCAACTGAATTTAAAAGTTCAAGTAACTGCAAACGCACAAGGGCACATTTAATCAGAATAGAAATTAAATTTGGTGTTTCTCTAATTTGATTGAGCAGCCTTGGTTAGAGCATCAGTATTTATACAATTTATGAATATTTTAAATTCTAGATCTTGCATGCAATGCTGATTATTTATGTGCGTCTCTCACACACACAATGAATGACAGTGACATAGGGTTATGGATCTTATACATGCCTGTTGCTCAAACTGAGTTCAATAAGGACTTCACGAGTATTACCAGGTTAGCTATAATATGGGCCGCCTACTCCTTTAATAATCTGCCTCTGTTCCAGCAGAATTGTATTTCCTTCTCTTGCCAAATATCATTATGAGATAGAATTACCTGGAAAAACTCAGCAGGTCTGGCAGCATCGGCGGAGATGAAAAGAGTTGATGTTTCGAGTCCTCATGACCCTTCGACAGAACTTGAGTTCGAGTCCAAGAAAGAGTTGAAATATAAGCTGGTTTAAGGTGTGTGGGGTGGGGGGGGGGGCGGCGGAGAGAGAGAGAGAGAGAGGTGGAGGGGGTTGGTGTGGTTGTAGGGACAAACAAGCAGTGATAGAAGCAGATCATCAAAAGATGTCACCGACAATAGAACAAAAGAACACATAGGTGTTAAAGTTGGTGATATTATCTAAACGAATGTGCTAATTAAGAATGGATGGTAGGGCACTCAAGGTATAGCTCTAGTGGGGCTGGGGAGAGCATAAAATATTTTAAAATATTTAAAAATAATGGAAATAGGTGGGAAAAGAAAAATATATATAATTTATTGGAAAAAACAAAAGGAAGGGGGAAACAGAAAGGGGGTGGGGATGGAGGAGAGAGCTCAAGACCTAAAGTTTTTTTTCCAATAAATTATATAGATTTTTCTTTTCCCACCTATTTCCATTATTTTTAAGTATTTTAAAATATTTTATGCTCTCCCCACCCCCACTAGAGCTATACCTTGAGTGCCCTACCATCCATTCTTAATTAGCACATTCGTTTAGATAATATCACCAACTTTAACACCTATGTGTTCTTTTGTTCTATTGTTGGTGACACCTGTTGATGATCTGCTTCTATCACTGCTTATTTGTCCCTACAACCACACCACCCCCCCTCCGCTTCTCTCTCTCTCTCTCTCTCTCTCTCTCTCTCTCTCTCTCTCCCCCCCCCCCCCCCCCCCCCCCCCCCGCCCCCCCCCATACACACACACACACACCTTAAACCAGCTTATATTTCAACTCTTTCTTGGACTCGAACTCAAGTTCTGTCGAAGGGTCATGAGGACTCAAAACGTCAACTCTTTTTTCTTCTCCGCCGATGCTGCCAGACCTGCTGAATTTTTCCAGGTAATTCTGTTTTTGTTTTGGATTTCCAACATCCGCAGTTTTTTTGTTTTTATCATTATGAGATTTTGAGTAAGAGACCCAAACCAATGTATACCATTTATCCGTACCAGCAGACCTGGACCAGTGCACAACTCCTTATAATTTAAGCAAAGCTCTCTCTGCTCTATTGGCTCGATCTGCAGTGGTGCAGTCGGGATATTCTTTTATTTATTCATGGGATATAAGCATCACTGGCAAGCCCATCCCTAATTGCTCTCAAGAAGAGCTGGGACTGTGTTCCTTGTGGGTGGGGCATTTTGAAAGTGCTGTTGTGGAGGTTTAAACTAACTTGGCAAGGGTGTGGGAACCAGAAGGAAATATCAGAGAGGAATACCAAGGTGCACAGAATACTGGGAGAGACGATAGCACTGGACTAGGGAATTGTAAGTTATTAGGCGGGGTTAGAGCAAGGTAGAAAATAATGAAGTCTAATCAGGGATGACGTGCATGTATGTGAATGCATGGAGTGTGGCTAATAAGATTGGTAAGTTACAGGGCGCAGATTGACATGTGGAAATATGATGTTATGGCTATATCATATACCTGGCAGGACTGGGTGTTAAATATTCCTAGATACAAGGTATTCAGGAAAGGTAAGAAAGGAAGAAAATAGGGAGGAGTGGTGGTATTGATTAAGGAGAGCATTGCAATGCTGGAGGGAAAGGATACCCCAGAGGAATCAAGAACAGAATCTATTCAGCTAGAGCTAAGGAACAAAAAAAAGCTGCAATTACATTGTTCGGTGTAGACTATAGGCCACCAACTAGTGGAAAGAATGTAGAGGAACAAATTAATGTAGAGGAAATTACAGACAGGTGAAAGAATTATAGAGCAGTTATAATGGCGGACTTTAATAATCCAAATATAGACTGAGATAGTAGTTGTGTAAAGGGCAGAGAGGGGCAAGAATTCCTAGAGTGTCTTCAGGAAAATTTTGTACAGCAGTGTGTTTCCAGTCCAAGAAGAAGGCAGGCACTGCTGGACCTAGTTCTTGGGAATGAAGCGGGCCAAGTGGATCAAATATTAATAGGGGACATATTTTGGCTATGGAATAGGGCAAAGAACAATCTAGTGTAAGAATAATTAACTGATGGAAAGCCAACTTCGATGGGGTAAGAATGGATCTGGGCCGAATAAATTGGATTCAATTGTTGGCAGGAAAAACAGTAGCTAAACAATGGGCTACTTGCAAATAATTGATAGATTGGGCACAGTCAAGGTCTATTCCCTCGAAGGGGAAAGGTAGGGCAAACAAATCCAGAGCTCCCTGGATGACAAAGGAGATAGAGATGAAGATCAAGGAGAAAAGTGTGCTTATATGTCAGATGAATAATACAAAGGAGAACCATGCTGAATATAGAAGATTCAGAGGGGGAGTGAAAAAGTAAATAAGAGAAGTAAAGACAGAGTAGGGAAAGAGACGGGCACCTAACATAAAAGGAATCCCAAAGTCTCCTATAGTCATATAAATAGTAAAAGGGTGGTAAAAAGAAGAGAAGGGCTGCTTGAGATTTACACGTTGAGTCAGGGGGAATAGCTGAGGTGTTAAATTAATACTTTGCATCTGTCTTTGCCAAGGAAGAAGATGCCACTCAAGTCATCGTAAAAGAGGAGATAATTAATACGTTAGAAGGGTTTAAAATTGAGAAGGAGAGTGCATGAGGTAGGCTGTGTATACTTAAAGTTAATAAGGCACCAGGACCAGATGACATGCATCCAAAGGTACTGAGAAAAGTGAGAGTGGAAATTGTGGGGCACGAGCTATAATTTTCCAGTCTCCCCAAGACTCGGGTGTGGTGCTAGAAGACTGAGAGAGTTCCAAATGTTACACCCTTGTTCAAAAAAGGTTGGAAAGATAAGCCCAGCAGCTACATGCCAGTCTGTTTAACTTCCATGGTGGGGAAACTTAGAAACAATAATTTGGGATAAAATTAATAGTCACAGGCACAAATGCAAATTAATTAAGGAAAGTCAGCATAGGTTTGTTAAGGAAAAATCATGTTTAACTAACTTGCTGGAGTCATTTGAAGAGGTAACAGAGAGGGTTCATGGGGGAAATGTTGTTGATGTCACATATGTGGACTTCCAAAAGGCATTTGGCACAGTGCTGCACCATAGACTCGTGAGGAAAGTTATAGCTTATGGAATAAAAAGGACAGTAGCAACATGGATATTAAATTGGCTGAGTGACAGAGAGTAGTGGGTAATGGATTTTTGTTGTGCTGTGGGAAGGTTCGTAGGGGAGTTCCCCAAGGGTCAGTGTTGGCACCCTTGCTCTTCCTGATGTATATTAATGACCTAGACCTTGATGTACAGGGCACAATTTCAAAATTTGAAGATGACACGTAACTTGGAAGCATTGTAAACTGTGAGGAGGATAGTGTAGAACTTCAAAAGGACATAGACAAGTTGGTGGAATGGGTGGATAAGTGGCAGATGAAGTTCAATGTGGAGAAATGTGAAGTGATTCATTTTGGTAGGAAGAACATGGACAGACAATATAAGATAAAGGATACAACTCTAAAGGGGGTGCAGGAGCAGAGGGACCTGGGTGTATTTGTGCATAAGTCATTGAAGGTGGCAGGACAGGTTGAAAGAATGGTCGATAAAGCATACAATATCCTAGGCTTTATTAAAAGGGGCATAGAGTACAAGATCAAGGAGGTTATATTGAACTTGTATAAGTCACTCATTTGGCCTCAGCTGGAGTATTGCATCCAGTTCTGGGTGCTACACTTTTGGAAAGGTATGAAGGCATTAGAGAGAGTGCGGAAAAGATTCGTGAGAATGATTCCAGGGATGAGGAACTTCAGTTATGAAGATAGATTGGAGAAGTTGGAACTATTTTCCAGGGAGGAGAGAAGGCTCGGTTGAAATTTGCTAGAGATGCTCAAAATCATAAGGGATCTGGACAGCGTAGATAGGGAGAAACTGTTGCCATTTGTGGAAGGATTGAGAACAAGAGGGCACAGAATTAAAGTAATTGGCAAAAGAAGCAAAAGCAACATGAGGAAAAAATTTTCACGCAGTGATTATTTAATGTCTCGAGTGTACTGCATGAGATTGTGATGGAAGCAGGTTCAATCGAGGCATTCAAAAGGGAATTAGGCTGTTATCTGAAAAAGAAGAGTGTGCAAGGTTACCCGGAGAAAGCAGAGGAATGGCACTAGGTGAATTGCTCATTCGGAGAGCTGGTGCAGACACAATGGGCCAAATGGTCGTCTTCTGAGCTGTAAACAATTCTGTGATTCTGTGGTGGTGATGGTGGTAAGCCACCTCCTTGAACTGCTGCAGTCCATGTGGTGTAGGTACATGCAAAATTCTGATAAGGAGGGAGTTCCAGGATTCTGACCCGGCGACAATGAAGGAATGGTGATATAATTCCTAGTCAGGATGGTATGGACTTGGGGGTCTTATTACTGCACAACAGGGTGAGAGAAGGCAGTTTTCACCTGGCAACCCTCTCCTAGTGAGTTCCCAATCTCAGCTATGCCGTTACACATACACATTGTCTCCAGCGCAAGTAAACACAAAACAATGCAAATCACCATGTTGATGTATCTGCCTCTCTGATACCTGGACTCTAAGGGTTAAATTATGAAGCGAGAGTACACGATTTAGAGTTGTACTCCCTTGAATTTAGAAGGTTTAGGGATGCTTTAATTAAAGTTTTCAAGGTATTAAGGTGAACAGAGAGTTTCTCTCTATCTATTCTATTTCTGGGTTTATTGGGGAGTCTGGGGATTACACTAAAAACTAGAGTCAAGCCTTTTAGGAATGAAATTAGGAAACACTTCTGCATGCACAGGGTGGTAAAAGTTTGAATCTAGATCAATTGTTAAATTTAAAACTGAGATCATTGTTAAATAACCATCTGGGGAAGGAGGAGACCTGAAGTTAATCTTTACTCAGTTTAAATTTTATTAACAAAGTGAAACATTAAAAGCATAAAGCTCCTAACGCTACTCACCACCCTGTGTCAATAAGTGTCTTTTTATTTGTGCTCAAAAAATTAATGTCCTCCACCTGATTATCCCTACCCTTAACTTATAAAATTACCAAGATTGATAGATTTTTGTTAAGAACAGGCATTAAAGGATATAGAGCAAAGGTGTATACATAGAGTTAGGTCAGAGATCAGCCATGATCGCATTGAATGGCGTGTCACGGACAGCTTTAAGGTGTTTCCTCAAAGTTGCCCATGATCAATATATTTATGCGTGTGTATATTTTACCCTTGGAATGACTGAGTCAACTGAAAACAACCCAGCAGCAAAGCCATTTTTTTACTTAAAAGAGAAAGGTTGGTATATTTTTACGTTCTTGTTCTGGAGGCTACTGAAGCAAAATGATACCACACACACATACACACACACACACACAACAATTAGTTACAGATGAAGATAAAAACAATACTTATAAAAGTTGAATCAAGTTCAGTCTCCATTGCTCAATGAAGGCCTGCTATTTTAAAGTTGAATTGTTAATTTGTCTGAAGTGAAGACTTGGGACTGCAGGATTGTCTCAGCAACTGTGATGGCTACCACTGTTGAATTGCAGGAGGTTGCTTTCACAGGTAGCTTAGGAGATGAAACAGGGTACCGTGAAGTATAAGTTCCTTGTTTCACTTTTACAGTACTGCAGGTTTGGCACTTTCAGCTGCCCAGTTACTGGATGTTTCTCCCTCTCTCCCTGAGCTGAAGCTCTTGTCTGTTTCTCTGAAGATGTTTCAAGATGTCTCTGATTCGAGGCAGCTTGCATTGCCTTTTCTATATTATTAGCAGGCAAGCAAAGATGGCTGCTGTGGTAAAATGCCATATCATGTTCCAAAAGGCAAGTGGTAATCTAAATTACAGTTTAGAATTCCAAATGCATTTCAATTCTGTGTTCATTGTTCTGGTGTTCTTTGAATGGTCCTGGACAAAATGGCAGGTGTGAAATCCCACAGGAGCAACATTTAGGCATGTCCATTTGTAATGCACATGGAGCCTTCTAGAAGCTTGACAAACATTGCGTTGAAAAAAGTCAAGTGACTCCTAGACTCCATTTTAAAAGTCCAACAGTGTCCAATTTAAAAGTGTTTTTAAAAATTTGTAATATCCTCATGTCTGCTTGGGCATGAAAGGCAGAAGAGGCTTGAGGAGCTAAAAGAGGCTTGAGGGGCCTACTCCTATTCCTATGTTCCATTTACTTTGTAGCAGCTGTTTTTGCAACGCAGATTGGGATACAGACCTACTTGCCCAGACCCCAAATGGAACAAGATCTAGATGATTATTATTATTTTACTAATTTTTCTTTAAAAAATGTTACACACAACAGCATGCCACCAAGTGACTCACTACCTTATGAAGTTAAAAGAGCCCAGGAGATAAACCGTTTGTTTGGACCAAAAGACAGCGAGAATGCCTACGACCTTGCTATAGACCTTCACAACACTACCTCCAACATGGGAAACTGTCTGATTATGAAAACGTCCAAGGATGATTTTACCATCCAGATGATTCATTATATTAAGGTAGGTGCTCTCAGTGGGACAACCCCAATTATGCTGTGCATACTTTCTTTTTGTCAATTAGAATTGCTTGCATTTCCACTTTTATTTTCTAACATGAACCATTTGCCTTAAGTCAATTTCCCTTAGCCAATTGGCAAAAATCCGATTTGGCCAATTACCTGTATCTGTATTGTAAATTCTATGTAATTTTATGTATGTAATTTCTATGTAATAATAGCTGTATTGTTAGGGTTGTGGACTTAATGACCGCATTGATATCGGGAATAATAATGACATAGGAAGGGAAGATGGGAGAAAATTTGATAAGAAAGATGGGTTTCCAGAAAGTTTTTAAAAATGGGTAGAAAAGCCAGGGGTAGAATGGTTTAGATTGGGAATTCCAAGGTGCAAGGCCATAGCAGCTAAAAGCTCTTGTCACCACTGGGGCTGAGGCAAAAGGTGAAGGAATGCGCAATAGGTCAGAATTGGAGCACCGGAGCATCCAGGAAGGATTTCAGGGTTGGAGGAGGTTGTGGTGATAGGATATGGGATAAGGATTTTAAATTGAATGCGTTATTGGAAAGGGAGCCAATGGAAGTCAGCAAGGGCAGGGTGATGAGCAGGATAAGATCCTGGCAGCCATGTATTGGACCGGTTAGAATTTGTGAATGGCCAGTTAGAGTAATGTATCCTAGTCCGGAGGTGCTCAGATCTGGAGCTGACAAAGATATGGGGCTGGATTATACTCTGAGGGTGGGCTCCTCACATCCCGGCATAAATTTCCATCTGCTTGGCTGACTCGCCCCACTTTAAGTTTTTGGGTAACAGCCCTTTAATTAGTATGAGGTGGGGATGGGAGGCCTCCAACTGTAATAGGAGGCAATAGAAGGAGGCACCCTCACTCCCCCCAACCCCCAACCCCAATCCCATTTCACTGCCCAGCAGCCTGCAGAATTAAACCTGCCAGGCTATGGATTGGGTGCAAGCCTCTCTTGCTACCTGTTTAAATCAAAGCAGTGGCAGGATGAGGCCCTTGACTGGAGATTAATCACCCACCTAAGGGCCCACCCAATGGCCCCCCCCTGCCCCTCTTAAAATCCTGGTGGGTGTGGGTGGGTCAGCAGCTGGCACACCACTGATGGCAAGGCACCCTCATTTATGGGTCAGTCCACCTGCAGGTGGCTCATAAATATCAGCCGATGCATACGGTTTGAACAACATAGGAGAGGAGAATGGAGATGTGGAAGCAGGTCAGTTCACAAATCAGCATTTTCAATGCCTCTGGGAATGTGTTTGCAAAGCTGTGTTACTTGGGAAGCAAATCATAACTGCGTCAACAGAAACTTGTGAGCATTTCTTTGGGACATTGCAAAATGACAAAACCCTTTACAGAGTTATTACCACTCTGTCCTATGTTTATTAGTTGGGGAAAGAGCTTGAATAAAGAAAGAATGACTTATTAACGCAATATATTTCTAGCATGGGTGTACTTTCAGTTATATATTAGGAAAAAGTGGTCAAGCTCACATCCTCCACCCCCTATAAACTTTAGCTCACCCAAAACTCTGCTGCCTATTTCCTAACTTGCACAAGTCCCACTCTACCATCACCCCTATGCTCACTGACCTCCGTTGGCCCACAACACCCCAAAGCCTCTTATTTAAAATTCTCATTCCTCATGTTCAAATCCCTCACACACCTTCTCCCTCCTAGCTCTGAAATTTCCTCCAACCCTAAAACTAACTGAGAACTCCGCATTTCTAAAACTCTGACCCCTTGTGTACACCCCAATTGCATCACCCCACTATTGGCAGCTTTTTCAACCATCTAGGCCTCAAGCTTTGGAGTATTCTCCCCCTAAATCTTCCACCCTCTCTGCGCCTTGTCCTTTAAGCTGTTCCTTAATACCTATCTCTGAAAAAGCTTTTAGTCACCTGTCCTAATACCTCCTCCTTTGGCTAGGTTTTTTGCCTGATTATACTTCTGTGACACTGCTCAGGGCTTTTTTTATTTTAAATGCACTATAAAATTCAAGTTGCTGTTATTACACAGCTACATTGGCAAAGCCTGGCAATAATTCCTTCACTCCCACTGAGCTGGAGTACAGCACATAACA
The DNA here is from genome assembly GCF_017639515.1 of Carcharodon carcharias. Taxonomy (NCBI): domain Eukaryota; kingdom Metazoa; phylum Chordata; class Chondrichthyes; order Lamniformes; family Lamnidae; genus Carcharodon; species Carcharodon carcharias. Next base: position 155,508,672 of record NC_054476.1, on the reverse strand, counting down.
TTAGGAATCTTCACACAGAGAAAAAATACTTCTAAAAAAGGAAAAAAATACTTAATTAAACCAACAAAACTGTTTTACTTCTGTATATTTTATATTTTCTCCATAAAGAACTAGCGTAAATTTAAAATATAAAGTAATTTAGACCATATTGATAACTTCTGTCATCTTTCCTTTCCAGAATACCTTGACACATGATAATTGTCAAGTGCTGCTGCTCGAAAGCCCTGCGGTCCAATATGGTGCAATTCGAACTGTCGCAAAACACTCTGTAGGTAAGCATTAAACTCAGGCAGAATACCTCACTAAGAAAGATAACAATTACAGGTTGGGAAAGCTACGCTTTGCTTAAGAGCAGAAACTCAAACGTTTTATTGGCCATCAGTCAGGCTGTTCACACATCCAGAGAAATCCAAGTATGTTGAAGTCTGCATTATAAGATAAGAGGGATAAATAGCAGGTTAAGTGCTCAGGGCACAGGGCTTCTTGCTCCGAGAGTGCTTATTGGAAATTCAGACATGTGCCCATTTCATGACACCCAAAATGTCCCATCCATTCATTTTAACGGACCTTGTAAAACTGCAAAAATGAACAATAATAAATATATAATTCATATATTTACAAAGAAGTGCATTTATGTAGGTCCTTGTCATATTGTCAGAGTCTCCTCAGTTCATCATGCAATGAATTACTTTTGAAGTCCAGCAACTATCATGTAAAAGGAAAGATAGAATTTGCATGTACATAGTGCCTTTCAAAACCACGCAGGGCAGGATTTTTAGATCAGCGTGTGGGCGTCTGGGGTCGGCTGGGGAACGGACCGCGAGTGGGTCGGGCACACGCCTTCGTGCCAAGCTAAAAATTCTGTCCATGGTGTCCCAAAACATTTCACAGGCAATTAAGTACTTATTTCATTGGATTGTTGTAATGTAGGAAAAGATGGCAGCCAATTAGTGCACAGTAAGATTTTTTTTTAAGTGCTTCATTTCAAGAATAATAAGAGCCTTGCCATTATTCAGTGGCACCTTTATTGGTATAGCATGTTGGACCACTGATTATGTCATGAGTCTATATTCATACTCAGAATTGATGTATTACAATTAGGAATTGCTGAACAGAAGCTGGGCAAATCCCCATGGGAAGAGTAGGGAAAAAATGAAGAGAGCCAACTATGAGGCCACGCTTCCACTCCGTGCTGTTAATTTTTGAGTGATACTTAGAGGTTAGGGAGCATGTTGTTGCACCCCTTAGCTCCTGAGTAGCTCGTGGGGACAGGCTATTATTTGAGGGGAGAAGATATAGAAAGAGAAAACATGTTAATACCCCCATAAACACCCCTAAAAAAGTGCCTTTTCTAGAGTTCCCTGAGCTCACCAATTGGCCTCGTATGACACACAAATTGTAGACAACCACCTATAGTTTCCCAGTATAGATGGTTGCATTTGTTTGGGAGACCAAATATGATGGTATCAATATAATATAGCCACCAATAAATCCAACATAGGTGAGACAAATAGCATAGATGCATTTAAGTTCTAAGCTCTCTAAGTACATTAGAGAGAAAGGAACAGGAGGTTATGCTGATGGTGTGATGAAGTAATAATAGAGGAGCTTCATGTCTCAAAATCCTGGATATCCCTTCCTAACAGCGCTATGGGTGTACCTACACCACGTGGACTGCAGTGGGTCAAGAAGGCAGCTCACCACACCTTCTCAAGGGCAATTAGGGATGGGCAATAAAGCCTGGCTTAGCCAGCAATGTCCACATCCCATATAGAATTAAAATTGGTATGGAACAGTTGGGTCAAATGGCCTGTTTATGCATTGAAAGTACTCTATAACTGATGTAAGATGATTTTCTGGCTGTTGAGGCTACCCACTAACAATATATACTCATAGACTATTGGGCTTCAGAAGCCCTGCTGAGTAGAAAAGTGCTCTTTGCTTACCTTTGTCAAATAGTACATGCAGAGAAAACATAAAAAATCTTACAGGCAGTAATTGTATATCACTGAAAGCTGCCCTGCACTGCTTACCACCGTACACAACATTTTCAGTGTAGCCAATCTCCTGTAAACTGCCTTGATGTTACATATGTTTTTCTCTCTTCCTGGAATCATGCACCAATAACAGATAGTGTGCCCTGCAACTGAACAGTGAGCACACACACAGACTATGATTTATTCTCTATATATTCAAAGGTTCCATTCCAAGCGAAGTGATTGAATCTGTTTTTGAGGTTGGGGGGAAGTCAGGGACCTTGCAGGAAATTTGCTGCCATGTAGCTAGCTGTGGCTGCATCTATTTAAAGTCAAACTGTGATTTCTGACTTCAACCAGTCACCTTACAAGAGCTTAAATATGAAATGAATGGGGCAAGAAATTAGTCAAATACCTACTTCTAGACCTATACCATAATAGGAAGGGTTGGGGAACTGACTTATACCAACTGATTCTAATAGGGCAAGAGATTTATTAGCATGCACATCTGTTCAGAAAGGCAGCGCGTCGCAGACTCCGAGACTTCCCCAACAATTAAAATGGACAGGATTACTCTTTATTGGATGAAAAACATGATATCAGCATTGAGTCAAGTGAGTTAGGCTGCATTGAAAAGATCATGTGTAATAATTGGTGCAGGGCATCTTTCAATAATATACAATTACTGTCAGTTAGCTCATTCGTTCAGGTTTCTCTGCATGCACATGGTAAAAATAACTGAAGCAATTTGTCATGTGGGAGAGTTCCTGTAGACAGTGTGCTTTTTCCCCCCTCCTTTTCCTAATGAAGCCATCAATACTGTACAGCATCCAAAGCCGAGGGGTTGGAAAATTTGTTCTCAGGCCTCTGTGGAAACAGAAGTAGAGGGAATTAAAAAATTTTTTCAGCAAAAATATGCTCAATTGATATCACAATGTAGTTGACTGATTTTTTTTTTAAATTCACTTAGGGGATGTGGGCTTCACTGGCTAGGCCAGCATTTATTGCTCATCCCTAATTGCCCTTGAGAAGGTGGTGGTGAGCTGACTTTTTGAACTGCTGCAGTCCATGTGGTGGAGGTACACTCACAGTGCTGTTAGGGAGGGAATTCCAGGATTTTGACCCAGTGACAGTGAAGGAACAGCAATATATTTCCAAGGTGAGTGGCTTGGGGGGGAACTTCCAGGTGGTGGTGTTCCTATGTACCTGCTGCCCTTGTCCTTCTAGATGGTAGCGGTCATGGGGTTGGAAGGTGCTGCCTAAGGAGCCTTGGTGAGTTTCTGCAGTGGATCTTATAGATGGTACACACTATTGCCACTGTTCGTCGGTGGTGGAGAGAGTGAATATTTGTGGAAGAGTTGCCAATCAAATGGGCTGCTTTATCCTGGATGGTGTCCAGCTTCTTCAGTGTTGTTGGGGCTGCACTCATCCAGGCAAGTGGAGAGTATTCCATCATGCTCCTGACGTGCCTTGTAGATGGTGGACAGGTTTTGGGGAGTCAGGAGGTGAGTTACTCACTGCAGGATTCCTAGCCTCTGATCTGTTCTTGTAGCCATAGTATTTATATGGCTAGTGCAGTTCAGTTTCTGGTCAATGGTAATCCCCAGGGTGTTATTAGTGGGGGATTCCGTGATGGTAATGTCATTGAATGTCAAGGAGTGATGGTTAGATTATCTCTTGTTGGAGATGGTCAATGCTTGGAACTTGTGTGACACGAATGTTACTTGCCACTTGTCAGCCCAAACCTGGATATTGTCCAGATCTTGTTGTATTTGGACATGGACTGCTTCAGTATCTTGAGGAGTCACAAATGGTGCTGAACATTGTGCAATCATCAGCAATTATCCCCACTTCTGACCTTATGATGGAAGAAATGATTTTGATGAAGAGGCTGAAGATACTTGGGCCTAGGACACTACCCTGTGGAACTCCTGCAGTGACGTCCTGGAACTGAGATGACTGACCTCCAACAACCACAACCATCTTCCTTTGTGCTAGGTATGACTCCAACCAGTGGAGAGTTTTCCCCCTGATTCCCATTGACTCCAGTTTTGCTAGCACTCCTTGCTGCCACATTCAGTCAAATGCTGCCTTGATGTCAAGGGCAGTCACTCTCACCTCAGGGAGTTCAGCTCTTTTGCCCATGTTTGAACCATGTGGTCAGAAGCTGAATGATGCTGGTGGAACCCAAATTGAGCGTCAATGAGCAAGTTATCGCTAAGGAAGTGCCACTTGATAGCACCGTTGATGATCTCTTCTGTCGCTTTACTGATGATCGAGAGGAGACTGATGAGGCAGTAGTTGGCCGGTTTTTCCTGCTTTTTCTGTGCAGGACATACCTAGGCAATGTTCCACATTGCCAGGTGGATGCCAGTGTTGTAGCTGCATTGGAACAGCTTGGCTAGGGGCGTAGCAAGTTCTGGAGCACAAGTCTTCAGTACTATTGGCAGAATATTGTCAGGGCCCATACTTGGCAGCCTTCAGCTTTTTCTTGCTATCACGTGGAGTGAATCAAATTGGCTGAAGACTGGCATCTGTGATGCTGGGAACCTCTGGATGGACCATTCACTCGGCACTTTTGGTTGAAGATTGTTGCGATAAGGCTTCAGCCTTATCTTTTGCACTAATGTGCTGGGCTCCTCCATCATGGAGAATGGGGATATTTGTGAAGCCTCCTCCTCCAGTGAGTTGTTTAATTGTCCTCCACCATTCACAGCTGGATGTGGCAGGACTGCAGAGCTTAGATCTGATCTGTTGGTTTTGGAATCCCTTAGCTCTGTCTATCACTTGCTGCTTATGCTGTTTGGCATGCAAGTGGTCCTGTGTTGTAGCTTCACCAGGTTTCATACCTCATTTTTAGGTATGCCTGGTGCTTCTCCTGGCATACCCTCCTAAACTCTTTGTTGAACCAGGGTTGATCCCCTGGCTTGATGGTAATGGTAGAGCGGGGGATATGCCGGGCCCTGACGTTACAGATTGTGGCTGAGTACAATTCTGCTGCTGCTGATGTCCCACAGCACCTCATGGATGCCCAGCCTTGAGTTGTTAGATCTGTTCGAAATCTGTCCCATTTAGCACAGCAGTAGTGCCACACAACACGATGGAGGTATCCTCAATGTGGAGATGGGACTTCATCTCTACAAGGACTCTGTGCTGGCCACTCCTACAGATACTGTCATGGACAGATGCATCTGCAGCAGGCAGGTTGGTGAGGATGAGGTCAAGCATGTTTTTCCCTCTGGTTGATTCACTCACCACCTGCCGCAGACCCAGTCTAGCAGCTATATCCTTTAGGACTCAGCCAGCTCAAACTGTGATGGTGCTACCAAGCCACCCTTGGTGATGGACATTGAAGACCCCACTCAGAGTACATTCTGTGCCCTTGCTACCCTCAGTGTTTCATCCAAATGGTGTTCAACATGGAGGGGTACTAATTCATCAGCTGAGGGGGAGCAGGATGTGGTAATCAGCAGTAAGTTTCCTTGTCCACGTTTGACCTGATGCCATGAGACTTCGTGGGGATCGCAGTCAATGTTGAGGACTGCCAGGGCAACTCCCACCCAACTGTATACCACTGTGCTGCCACCTCTGCTGGGTATGTCCTGCTGGTGGGACAGGACATACCCAGGGATGGTGATGGGACAGGACCTGTAAGGTATAATACCATGAGTATTACTATGTCAGGCTGTTGTTTGACTAGACTGTGAGATAGCTCTTCCAATTTTGGCACTAGCTCCCAGATGTTATTACGGAGTACTTTCCAGGGGTAGGTTTGCTGTTGTCATTTCCAACTTTGCACTGACAAATGAACTATTGGACTTGGAAACTGATTATTCAATCCATTTATGCATTTTGTACAAATGTACGCAACTCCTTATGTTGACTTTGATTAAAACTCCTAATTATTAGATTTTTAGATGGAAATTATGGCTCCATTTTGAAGGCTTTTAACATTTTTTAACCCTTTATCAGGAACAATTACAATCCCAAATGAATTATCATCTTTTTTGGCAACAATTTCACAGTTTGTCAAGTTTAATAATGAGTTGAAAGTTCCTTTCAATTCATCATTGCACCTTCATTGCAAATGCAAGGTGTGTTCTGTGTAATTCACCATTTTTCATAATATTTCAGGTGCTAAAAAGGCAGCACAATATAAAATAGCAGAAACAATCTAAAAGAAAAATGGAAAGCTTGCATTTATATAGCACCTTTCACAACCTCAGGTTGTCCCAAAACATTTACAGCCATTTGAGTGCTTTTAAAGCGTAGTCACTGTTGTAAGAAAACAATTTTGCGCACAGCAAGATCTCAAAAACAGCATGTAATAATGAACAGATGATTTGTTTTAGTAATGGTGCCTGAGAATTAAGTATTGCACAGAACTCCAGGGAGAAATCCCCTATTATTAAATAGTGCCACTGAGATTTCTCATGCTCATCTAAGAGGGCAGATGTAGCATCAGCTTAATGTCTGATCAGAAAGATGACACCTCCAACTGTGTCCCTGTTGTTTGCAACTCCTCAATAGCTCCACACCTCCAATTAGCTCACCAGTCAAATTCTGCCAAAGAAGTCACATCAATGAATATTGTTGCTTCCACTGCAGGGATTCTAAGAAAATACTTGAAGGAGCTGTCAACTGAAACAAGTGCTGAGGGCACTTGAACCCAGTTGGGGTTGCCTTCAAAAGGTGGTTGAGGAGGTGCCACATCAAAGTTTACTACAAGATATGAGCACATGGTGAGGGGTTAACATATTTGCATGACAAATGATTGATTGACTAACAGAATGCAGAGAGTAGGGTAAAATGGGTCTTTTTTTGGTTGGCAAGCTGTAACTAGTGGTGTGCCGTAGGGATCTGTGCTGGGGCCTCAGCTATTTACAATCTATATCAATAACTTTGAAGGATTTGAATATATGGTAGCTAAATTTGCCAATGACACCAAGATAGTTAGGAAAGTAAGTTGGAAAGAAGAGGTAAAGAGTCTGCAAAGGAACATAGATAGCACAGATAGTGGGCAAAAATTTGGCACTTGGAGTATAATGTGGGAAAATGTGAATTTGCCCACTTTGGCAGGAAGAATTGAAAAGTAGTACATTGTTTAAATGGAGGGAAACTGCGGAATGCTGCAGTGGAGAGGAATCTGGGTGTTCTTATACATGAACACAAGAAGTTAGTATGCAGGTGCAGCAAGTGATTAGGAAGGCAATGGAATATTGGCATTTAGTGCAAGGGGAATGGAGTTTAAAAGTAGGGAAGGTTTACTGCAGCTCTACAGGGCCTTAGTGAGACTACATTTGGAGTACTGTGTGCAGTTTTGATCATATTTGAAAGGATAAAATTGCATTAGAAGAAGTTCAGAAAAGGTTCGCTCCACTCATTCCTGGTATGAAGGTTTTATCATATGAAGAAAAGTTGAACAGGTTGGGTCTATAACCATTGGAGTTTAGAAGAATGAAAGGTGATCTTATTGAAACATATAAGATCCTGAGGGGATTTGATACCAGGAGGATGTTTCCACTTGTGGTAGGGACTAGAATTAGGAGACACATATTAAGAATAAGAGGTCTCCCTTTTAAGATGGAGATGAGGAGAATTTTTTTCTCTCAGAGGGTCGTTAGTCAGTGGCATTCTCTTCCCCAGAAAGCAGTGGAGGCTGGGTCATTGAATTTACTCAAGGCAGAGTTAGATAGATTTTTGATAGACAAGGGAGTTGAGGGTTATGGGGAGCAAACAGGAAAATGGAGATCAAAACCAGATCAGCCATCGAATGTCAGAGCAGGCTCAAAGGGCCAAAGGGCCTACTCCTGCTTTGTTCCTATGTTTCTTTGTCCTATGTTCCAGGATTGTCCTGAAGACTCAAAAATTAAAGATGCAGACATACCTGTGAGCCACCCAAGAAAAAAGTTATTGGGGCATTTTTAAAAAAGGCTTTGCACACTCCTGTTCTCCTGCGCTCTGGTCTCAGTTAATCTTCTGGAATTAGGATCATTTAGATTTTGCAGCAAGCTCCAGGTAGTTTTGCACTATTGCCAGGTCTCCCATGGGGTGGAGTGTAACATTGGCCGGTGGTGCTGATTGATGTGGGACTAGACAATATGGTCTAATGCCAGCATTACTAATGCATTAATGATGGGAGGCAACATTTTTCCATCATTAACCTACCATTTGCTTTTGCCCACCAAATATGGGTGGAAATATTTAATGTCCGCTGTCACTTCAGCAGAAGACCCTGGAAGTACCAGCAGGGGTTGGGCTGCAGGCTATGTTTCCCACCTCCACTTTCCCAGAAGCAGCCTGAAAGCCATCAGAACACCCAGCCTCCAATCTCTGGAAATGTTACAGATCTCAAAATTTCAAAATGTGTCTGGTGTCTAATTACCATCACTGAATCTATTTTGTTATATCCCTTCCACAGGTCTTGAAATAGGCCCTCAACCTCAAGGGGTGGCCAGGGCAAATATTTTAGAAAACATGCGGAAGCTCGTTAACAGTGCCCTGGATTTTGCACATTTCTACAACGAAGGTGGGACTTGCTGAGCATGTGCGTGTAACTCAAGCAGAATGACATTTTTATTGTTCATCAGAATAATGACCTCTTTTAAAATGTCAATTACTCACAGTGTACAAATCTTTCACTCTTTGCTCCAGTGATCATAGATTTTCATAGTTACTTAATTCTGGGACTGCATGCTCACTTTGACAAAACTTGGCACTTTGCCCTCTCCAGTACCAGCAATGTCTTTGTCCTTCAAAAGATGAGCAGACTGATCATTATTGTGCTGCAAATATTTGTTTGAAAAGAACACAAGGTTACCAAGGTTCATGGGATTGGGAATAATATATTTGTATGGCTGGAGGATTGGTTAAAGGACATTAAAGAGAGAGTAAGAAGAAACAGGTCATTTTCAGGTTGGCAGGCTGTTAATAGTGCAGTGCCCCAAAGATCAGTGCTTGGGCCTCAGCTATTTACAATCTAGATCAATGGCTTAGGTGAAGGGACTGGGGGCACTATATCCAAGTTTGCTGTTGATACAAAGCTAGATGGAAAAATAAGAGCGGAATTTTAATGCCTGCGGGATTTTATGATCCCGCTGAAATTAATGGATTTTTAAACAGCTCGCCACGTTTTATGGTCCCTCCCCTGCTGCAATGGGGCCATAAAATTCCGCCCTAAATAGTGAGGGGGACACAAAGTGCCTGCAAAGGAGTTATAGATAGCCTAAATGAAGGTAGCAGATGGAGTATAATGTGGGAAATGTGACATTAAATACTTTCATAGAAAGCATTGAAAAACAGAATATTTTTAAACAGTGAGAAACTGTTAAATGTTGGTTATCAGGGGGATCTGGGTGTCCTTGTACACAGAAAGTTAACATGCAGGTACAGCAAGCAGTTAGTAAAGCAAATGTACATTAGCCTTGATCGCAAGAGGGTAGAAGTACAAGCGTAAGGAAGTCTTGCTGTAACTATGCAGGGCTTTGGTGAGACCAAATCTGGAGTAGTGTGTACAGTTTTGGCCTCCATCTCTAAGGAAGGATAAACTTTAGAGGGTCTGCAATGAAGATTCACTTGATTGATTCCTGGGGTGAGGGAGTTGTTCTATGAAGGGAGATTGATTAGAATGGGCCTATACTCTTTGGTGTAGAAGAATGAGAGGTGCTATCATTGAAACATAAAAAATTTTGAGGGGGCTTCACAGTGTGGGGACTGAGAGACCTTTTCCCCCTGGCTAGAGAGTATAGAACTACTCTCAGGGTAGGGGGTCAGCCATTTAGTACTGAGGTGAGGAGAAATGTGTTCACTTGAGGTTATGAAGTGCTTTGGGATGTCCTGAAGATATAAAAGGCACAATATAAATACTTCTTTATTTAAGCAGCCAATTTAAATATGACGTTGGCCCAGGGTGCAGATTGTGTCTCTGCACTCTCACTGGGAAGTAAAGTAGGATACCTACAACAAAGGAGAGGAAAGGTAAATTACAGGAAAAATACATGATAAAAGACTATATGCCGTTATCTGAAAAATGCAGCCCTTTAAACTTCCTGGAAAATAAAACATTTCGATTAAAGCGACTCAGGGTATTAGTTTAACAATAATGTATATATTATTAAACTCATCTAACATTTGCCTGGAACAACAAGGACTGAATCTGTGTTTAGTGGTGGCACAAAATGGGTGATCGCGAACCTGAACCTGTTGTTGCACCCTGCCCTGCACTACGTTCTTTCCCTTTGTCCAATTTGCAAAGTGTAAAGTGCTATCATTGGAACATAAAGAATTTTGAGGGGGCTTGACAGTGTAGACACTGAGAGGCTTTTTGCCCTGGCTAGAGAGTATAGAACTACTCTCAGGGTAGGGGGTCCACCATTTAGGACTGAGGTGAGGAGAAATGTCTTCAGTTGAGGTTATAAGGTGCTTCGGGATGTCACTTTCACCCATTTTGCATAACCTCTAGAGGAAGTTGACCTCACAGTATCCCATAGAAAATTTGACTGCCCATGTCTCTATTTGTTGTTTCATTCTATTTTTAACCAGACATTTGTCCAGTTCCATTTTAATGAAGTTCATTGGTGAATGATGGTGAGATCACTGACTGACCTTGGTCAACCTGACAAAAACCACAGACATTGTCATTATAGCTTTTATTGGCTTGGGAGATTTGAGAGTTCACTCACATAATATTTACTTACATCTAGGCAAGGAATTCCCTCCATGTACCCTTGACGTTTACAGAGCTTTTGAGAAAGTCAATTTCCCCAGAGATTCAGAAGGACAGATTATTGCTGTCATTCACCCTCAGCTTCAGGTAAGTATTGTCTTTTTGGACACGCCAGGTACTGTTTCTTCTTCATAAATTTTCACCCTGCTTCTTGCCTTCCTCACCTGAAGGCTGGTGTTTGGTTCTATGGGTTCCAATTACCCACTGATGCTTTGCTTAAATGGCCATTGTTTATTTGTGGGGCTCAGAGTTGATGTCAACAAGCTATTTTATTCTTGGGGGGCATCACAGTAGCCTGAAATCCTGTCCTTACCTAACATTGCACACAACACACGTATCCAGTGGAAGTTGCCCATAAAGTAAGAAGGAGCAGGAACCCTGGTCAATATTTCTTCTTCCTAAAACAGTAGTAAGCCCCGTTGACATTCTGGCTGAGATTAACTAAATCATTACAGCCCGGAGATTGTAAAAAGGTGCTTCCTAATCTTTGCAATTCAACTATTCACTGCATTAATGCTCTCTCAGCTACAAGAGAAGCTTTTGTGGGATGGGGGTGCCTGGTGGGATGGGTCTAAAACAGAAAAACTGCCATTCGTTTCGCAATAGTTTGAGAAATGCAAAAATGTCATTCTGGTGATGTCATTAGGATCGCTGTTCTGTAATTGAGACTGAAGGACATTGCTGGGAAGAGCAAAAGGACCTTAACTCTGCATCTAATTTGCTATGCCTGATTTGGGACTGCATGCTGCTGACTTGAAGTATACAAAATTCACAAATAAAATTGTCAGGCATGATGTAATCAAGAGTCTCCCTGTACCACAAATCTCTTGGAAGTTACTCTTGAAGGATTCCATTGCCCTTTTGTCTTACAGGACAACGACTGGAAACAACTGAAGCCAGGTGACCCCTCGTTCCTAACCTTGGATGGAAAGACCATCCCTTATGATGGAAGCAGTGCTGTGTATCCGGTGTTTGTGAATGAAGCCGCTTATTATGAAAAAGAGCTGGCCTTTCTGTTAACTCAGAAAGTAACTCTGAAGGCAAGCAGTATGAAGGTTTCCAAAACTTAGTGTAAAGGATTCTCCAGGATATCTTAACTGCTGTTCATCAGACCAAAGACTAATTCCACCAACACTATGCATTACAAGAGAATAAGTGTTGCTGCTTTTAATTAATCTTTTTTTTAAAAAAAGGGTAAATGTTTACTAGTGAAACCAGCCTATTTTGAACAGGCAGTATCTCATTCAAATTGATGTTAGCTGTTGGGAGGCAGAGGATGTAGGGTGAGATAAGTCTTTCTTTCCCCAAATCCTGTGAAAAATGAGCACTTAGCTGCAGCAAGATGTTCTATCTATCCACTCGGCTGAGAATATGAAAAAAGATGCCCTTTGAGCAGTTACTCCTGCCAGTCCTGGGTGCAGACAAAACCAAGATAATCAACATGAGAATGTGGTGCTGACTAAAATGATGGATTGGAATTCATTTTTCCTTTATTCACCGAGTACTATGAAAATGTGAAGTGCAGATTAATTTGCAATTAATACCATAGTGTCACTTTAAACTTAATCTTACAACAGCACAGCGTTCATTTTGTTCTGGTTTCCAATGCAGCAGTATGATGAGATAAGCAGTTACATATATGCAAGATACTTTTTAAAACATAACACCACTTAATTAATGGTTAGAAATCTTTTGATATCACAAAAAACTCAGTCATTTTGCTGGGATCCATCATGAAGTGATACTTTCAAAATCTAAAACATGCACAATGGCATACTAAAGAATGCACAATTTTATAATGCTATTCGGATAGCGCCCAGTATAATATTAAGTGGTAAAACTAATGGTAAGCCTCAGGGATATGTTCTGGTTCCATTCCTTTTCATTTGGTGTGCACACCAGAGCTGAAAGCAAACCACCACATGAAATGGTAGCATGTTTAATTCTTAGACAAGTAACTTAGAAACAAAAGGATAAGTTTTTTTTATCACCTAGCCTTCCAAAATAAAAAGTGGAAATGAATATCAATGTTTCACTACCCTACAGACATCTCAGGTAAATCAACAGGACAAGTAAGGAGCTCTTTATTGACACTCATAATGCAGAGCAGGGCCTTTGTCACCATATCCAGATGATAATCGCATGCGGGAATTTTCTGTGCAGTATAACTCAATTTAGGTCAGCAGCAGATCATTGAACGCACAAAAATATTGAGGTGGGGTGGGGGGGATGTTCAAGACCAAGGTGGAAATGGAAATGCTTTTTCTGGTTCTTTTAGAGACCTGGAGGTGGGGACAGAATCTAGTAACCTGAAAACAAATGGATAAATACTTTCAAACATCTGTGATAGTGCAAAAGGCCAAAAATCATTCTGTGAAACATAAAAGGCTTACTTGCCCTAAAGAAGGAAATTGATGGCACATGCTTTTGACCTTTGGCAGGGTTCGGCTATAACTCACACATGCCATATTATATTTTGTGTATCCACAAGAAATCCTCTGGAGATTGTTTTACAAGGTGCACTTGAATTCACTGCTGTGAATCCTTGTAAGATCTTCCCCTTGAAGAAGCATGAATTGGTGCAACTATACTGCCCTATAATGTTTTGAGGTGAGAATTGTATTTGAAATCTGATGAATCTCTTTAAACTTCATTTGAGGAATTGCAGATAAATGCGCAATAATCAACAAACAACAAGTGGATTACCTGCATTCCACCCACTGAGTGTAGTGATATCAATGGTTTAATAATATTTGCAAAACAATTCTTTACTCTTATTAGATTCGCACTGCTAAATGTCCTAGTTTCATTAGGAGGCAGAAATAGGCTGTCCTGAAGCAGGGGACTTGTGCAAGGCCTGGTGTCAATGCTAAGTCTTATTTAAAAGTTGGTCAGGCTTTTCATCCTTTGGGATAGCAGGCTGTGTTACTGTAATGAGCTGCACTCAGCTGAGCTAAAAGCTATCAGTTCCTGGGCACTGAGTTGGAAGATCAAACAATACTCAAGTTCAAGTTTGCTGTCTGACTAGGGAAGGGATTCTCAAATACTGTGGCCATTTTGCAATTTAATTTTGAATTCATAAATTCAAATTGCAATGGTGAACTTTATGCCACTGAACTGAATGGAGATTTAAATGGCTCACCACATCGGCTGGCAGGGGGAGACACGCCATGGCAGGGCTGTAAAATCCTGGCCCAGGTATTTTCTTCACTTTATATCCAACTCGTGGGCAAATTCTTCAAAAGTAATAATGTCAGAAAATCCCAGACTAAATGGATATTTCGTTATGAATAACTGAAGTTTTTGTTTCAACTAATCTCACACCAAAGGTTAACATTACACACTTTATTAATTGAGAGGACTCAAATTACTTTAGATAGTATCTTTTAAAGGACACATAATCCCAGATAGAACGTTTTTCTAAATATTGCGCTAATTTTACTCTTTTTCAGGCTCATTGTGACTACCACAAATGTCTGTAAGTTTAATATATTTAAGTTTTGAGTGTATCCTTTAATATGAGTTTTCCGAAGATCAGCAGTTGTTATTGGAGCACCATGACTATGCAAATCCTAGCCATTCAGGGAACCTTCCTAGGTAAAAATAGCAGCCGTTTTTTAAAACAGTATGCCAATCTCACAGGACACCTACTAGCTACTCTCGGATTCTGTAGGCAGGAACTTTGTCTCTTATTTAATAGTTTCATCATTAAAGATAGATTTTTTGAACCATCATCACATTTTGGAGTTAATTTGAATGATATTGAAATATATTTAGATCAAACTTTCAGAAATGAAGTGTGAATAAAAAGTTCATTAATAATGTTCTTTATCTTGCTTTGCTTTCTGTTTTATTTCAACCTGTGAAATCTTTTAGTTTAAATTTATTGCATGCCAATGAAATTATCAGAACTGGTCAAAGCATCTACTGAGCCTAGCATCGCAAAATAATTGATTTAACACCCATCATTAAATTAGGGTTCATCAGAAATTCCAATATCAGACCCAGTGTGAACTCAACTGTTCAATTTTTTTTATTATTATTTGTTCATGGGATGTGGCTAGGTCAGCACTTACTGCCCATCCCTAAATGCCCTTGTTCGGAGAGGATTTAAGAATCAACACATTGCTGTGGGCCTGGAGTCACATGTAGGCCAGACCAGGTAAGGACAGCAGATTTACTTTCCTAAAGGACATTAGTGAACCAGATGGGTTTTTCTGAAAATCGGCAATGGATTTGTGATCATTATCAGACTTTTAATTCCAGATTTTTATTTAAGTCAAATTTCACAATTTGCTGTGGTGGGATTCGAAACCAGGTCCCCAGACCATTACCCTAGGTCTCTGAAATACTAGGTCACTGTGCCACCACTTTCCCGATGAATAAAGTCCTTTGGCCGAATTAATTTCATTCAGGATATCTGATCGACTGTTTTCCTACTGTAACATCCTTGTGGTATCGACACACTTACAGTACTGTGAGGGAGGGAGTTCCATTATTTTGACCCAGCAACAGTGAAGGAACAGCAATGTATTTCCAAGTCAGAATGGTGAGTGGCTTGGAGGGGAACATCCAGATGGTGGTGTTCCCATGTGTCGGCTACTATTGTCTTCTAGATGGTAGTGGTCGTGGGTGTGTAAGGTACTATCTTAGGAGGCTTGGTGAGTTCCTGTGGTGCATCTTGTAGATGGTACACACTGCCGCTACTATGCTTCGGTGATTAGGGGAGTGAATGATTGTAGATGAGGCACCAATCATCAGGTTCCTTTGTCCTGGATAGTGTCAAGCTTCTTGAGTGTTATTGGAGTTGCACTCATCCAGGCAAGTGGGGAGCATTCCATCACACTCCTGACTTGTGCCTTGTAGATGATGGAGAGGCTTTGGGGAGTCAGGAGGTGAGTTACTCGCCGCAGGATTCCTAGCCTCTGATCTGCTTTTGTAACCACAGTATCTGTATGGCTAGTCCAGTTCAGTTTCTGGTCAGTGGTAAGCCCCCAGGATGTTGATAGTGGAGGATTCAGCAATGGTAAAGCCATTGAATGTCTAGGGGCAATGGTTAGATTCTCTCCAGTTAGAGATGTTCATTGCATGGCACTTGTTTGGCATGAATATTACTTGCCACTTCTCAGCCCAAACCTGGATATTATGCAGGTCTTGTTGCATTTGGACATGACTGTTTCAGTACCTGAGGAGTCTCAAATGGTGCTGAACATTGTGCAATCATCAGCGAACATCCCCACTTCTGACCTTATGATGGAAGAAAAATCATTGATGAAGCAGCTGAAGATGGTTGGGCCGAGGACATTACCCTGAGGAACTCCTGCAGTGAGGTCCTGGAACTGAGATGATTGACCTCCAACAATCACAACTATCTTCCTTTTTGCTAGGTATGACTCCAACCAGCCGAGAGTTTTCCTGGTGATTTCCATTGACTCCAGTTTTGCTAGGGCTCTTTGATGCTGCACTCAGTCAAATGCTGCCTTAATGTCAAGGGAAGTCACTCTCATCTCACCTCGGAAGTTCAGCTCTTTTGTCTATGTTTGAACAAAGGCTGTAGTTAGGTCAGGAGCTGAGTGGTCGTGGCGGAACCCAAGCTGAGCGTCAGTAAGCAGGTTATTACTAAGCAAGTGCCGCTTGATAGCACTATTGACCCCTTCCATCACTTTATTGATGATCAAGAGTAGGCCAGTGAGGTGGTAATTGGCTGGGTTGGATTTGTCCTGCTTTTTGTGTACAGGACATCATTGGGCAATTTTCCACATTGCCAGGTAGATGCCAGTGTTGTAGCTGTACTGGAACAGCTTGGCTAGGGTTGCAGCCCTGGTTTTGTGGTTGAGGGAACAATGCACAAAGATTTTCCTGCTCTTCTTCACACTGTCCCAAGGGATCTTTCGTTTCCATTAAACATCTTATCTGAAAGACAGCACCTCTGATAATACAGCACTCCACCAGTATGACACTTAAGTGCCAGCCTAGATTATGTGCTCAAGTCCTGGAGCACAGTTTGAACCAAGAACTTGAATCAAGACTCAGTGATGAACGTGCTACTATGTGAGTTAAACAGACATTTGAATCCAATCCAACCATCCTGCCATTGCAGTCTTAACATCCCAAAGATAAGGGATAGTAAATCACTTTCCTTGTGGTGGCACATGAGGAATTTTCTTAAACTTTATATATTTGTCCCTTCCACTTCCCCCTTTATACACACTGAATACTGACTCTCTTATGTTTTTTTCTCTTTCTCTACCAGAATGGTTGAATATCAGACAGCACCTCCTCATTTGCTTTCCCATAGGATTTTTTTCCCATGGACTCTACAGATTGCAGGGAAGAGATGCATGAGTTCATTCTCCAGAGAAGTTTGAACATAAATGTCAATCAGAACTGTGGTATAAATGCAAAATCTCCATTAGAGATTTGTTTTTAAGTGCAAAGCTGTAGCTTTGAAATTTTAGCAAAAAACTTGGCAATGGATGCTAACTTAAATGAGAAATATAAAAACAATTAGGGTTGTAGGGAGGTATGGTGATAATTTTTATTGAGTGTCAGTTATGTTCATCTATGTTTACAGCTTTCTACTATTACTAATATATCATAAATTATCATATACGCAGATGTAGAAACAAGTGTGCAGTACCATCTTCTGACCTAGAGAGGGTGGTCCCTCCACTACCTTCTTTTGGGTTACATTACTTGCACGCAAATCAAAATGTAGATCTCTCACTGGGAGCTTTAATCAAACTCTTCACATAATTCACAGTTACTTAACTGAGAGGTTGTGCGCAAAGTGGAATTAAATCAACTTTCGTAACTCAAAAGGCTTCTGACCATACAGATATTCAGACCCTCCTCAGATTTTGCACTCTGCATAAAGCCAGAATGGATCTCACATTTCACTAATGCTTGAACTGCAATAGATTTCTCTCTTAAGCAAACCATGTGATCGAGATTGAAATGTGTCACTGGAAGCTCATGGATATGCACCCACATACTAGCATTCCATGGCAGTGGCTATTGCTTCTTGGATTAAGTACAGCAACAGCTCACTTCTATCAAGTTTCTCACCAGAAGTGGTCTTGACCATTCGATTGCAAAAGACTTAAGTATTGGAGCATTTTGTTTATTATTCGTTCATGGGGATGAGGGAGTCACTGGCTAGGCCAGCATTTATTGCCCATCCCTAATTACCCATGTTCAGAGGACATTTAAGAGTCAATCACATTGCTCTGGGCCTAGAGACACATGTAGGCCAGACCAGGTAAGGACAGCAGATTTCCTTCCCTAAAAGACATTGAACCAGATGGGTTTTCACAACAATCAGCAATGGTTTTATGGTCATCATCAGACTTTTAATTCTAGATCTTTATTGAATTCAATTTTCACCATTTGCTGTGGCAGGATTCAAATCCGGGTTCCGCAGAGCATTACCCTGGGTCTCTGAACTACTAGGCCAGTGACAATACCACTATGCTACTGCCTCCCCATTGATTATAATATATTGATTATATTATCAATAATCCTGCGATGTACCAACAGGAAAGAACATACTGGGGCTCTCTAGAAAACAGAAGACTGAAGGGTGTTCTGATAGAGGTCTTTATGATTATGAAAAGGTTTGATGGGCTAGATGTGGAGAAGATGTTTCCACTTGCAGGAGGAGACCAGAACTAGGGGTCATAAATAAGCCTAATAAATCCAGTAGGGAATTCAAGTGAAACTTCTTTACCCAACATGCGGTTAGAATGTGGAACTCACTACCACATAGAGTAGTTGAGGCAACTAGCGTGGATGCATTTAAAGGCAAGCTAGATAAACCCATGAAGGAGAAAGGAATAGGAGGATATGTTGATGGAGTTAGGTGAAGTAGGGTTGGAGAAGGTTTGTGTGCAGCATAAATCCTGCATGGACCTGTTGGGCTGAATAGTCTGCTTCCATGCTGTAAATGCTACATAATGCTGTGACTGGAATTTTACGCCAACCCTTCACCCTCCCCGCCTACTGCAGAAAATAAAAGCTCATGGTGTAGGGTGTTAAATATTAGCATGGATAGAAGATTGGCTGGCTGGCAGAAAACATAGAGTATGCATAAATAGGTCATTTTCTGATTGGCTGGATGTAACAAGTAGAGTCCCACACAGGTCTGTGCTGGGGCCTCAACTTTTTACAATTTATAGCAATGACTTAGATGAGATGAGCAAAGGCATGGTCATTAAATTTGCAGAAGACACAAAGGTAGATAGGAAAGTATGTTGTGAAGAGGACATAAGGAGGTTGCAGACAAATACAGATAGGTTGAGCGAGTAGGCACAAATCTGGCAGATGGAGTATAATGTGGGAAAATGTAAAGTTGTTTACTTTGACAGGAAGAATAAAAAGCAGAGTATTACTTAAATGGAGAATAACTGCAGAATTCCAAGTGTAGCGGGGTCTAGGTGTTCTTGCGCATGAGTCACAAAAAGTTAGTATGCAGGTACTAGTAATTAAGAAGGCTATTACATAAAAGCAAGGATGTTATGCTTCAGTTATACAGGGCTTTGGTGAGACCACATCTCGAATATTCTGCAGTTTTGGTCTCCTTATTTAAGGAAGGATGTAAAAGCGTTGGAGGCAGTTCAGAGGAGGTTTACTTGATTGAGACCTGGAATGAGTGGCTTGTCATATGAGGATAGGTCGAACATGCTGGGCTTGTTTCTACTAGCGTCTAGAAAAGTGAGGGGTGACTTGATTGAAGTACATAAGATCCTGAATGGTCTTGACAAGGTGGACACAGAAATGATGTTTCCTCTCGTGGGTGAGTCCAGAACTAGGGGGTTCTGTTTTAAAATTAGGGGGTGCCCTTTTAGGACAGAGGTGAGGAGAAATTTTTTCTCTAAGAGGATTGTACGACTTTGGAACTCTCTGCCCCAGAAGGCAGTGGAGCTGGGGATCATTGAGAATATCTTTAAGGCGGAGGTAGATAGATTCCTGTTAGGCAAGGGAATCAAAGATTATCAGGGGTAGATAGGAATGTGGAATTAGAAATACAAAAAGATCAGCCAAGCCACGATCTTATTGAAAGGCGGAGCAGGCTTAGGGGGCCGAATGGCCCACTCTGCTCCTATTTCATATGTTCACATGTATCGGCAGCAGGGAGATGCCTACTGCATGTGGCAATGTCACTGGTAAAACCTGACAACCTGGTACAGGTTTGGAGGGGGCCCTTGTGTTAAGACACCCAGTGCCTAATGAAGAGCCCTCCTCCAGCAGTCGGGACTCTGCTTTTCCCCTAACCTGGCCTCCCGATCATTGCCCCCACCCTACCCCTCTGCCCCCTTCCAGGGCCTGTCTGACTCACACTGGTGAAGCTGCCTCACTTATACGGTTATATGGCTGCCATCGCTATTTCTCATCAGAGACTGGCTGCAATCCCAGCAGTGGCCACTCTTCCCGGTTGCGCTGCTAGGACTGGCCCTCTGATTGGTCAGCAGTTCTTGGAGGTGGAACATCCTCCCGCTAGGGGGCAGAAGTAGTGGTAAAACCCAATCGTGGCTTCTTTAGCCAGCGGGAAGACAGGCTGACCCCTGACTTTTCATCTGATTTGTGGAGGCACCACCTCAGCGAAAGATTCCAGCCTATGTTTTGTTTCCAACAGTGCTTCCAACCACATGTGTCAAGTTTATTAATGCAATTGCTCTTCCATGTAGAATATCCTGTCTTCTTCTGGGAACAATTCTTCAACAGTTGGGAAATAATGGTAATAACAAAGGTCTGGCCTGGAGTCATTAAGTCATAGAGGACTGTCCCAACTTACCCACGATGATGCTGGTTCCCCACTTCAAATATACAAACTCATAAAATCGTCAAGCAAGAAAAGACCAGCTGGTCCATCAAACCTGCCGCACGTGCACGATAGCTGGAGCATTGTGAACAGGTGCCCACCCCATAACCTCCCTTCCCCCGGGAGAGACAAATAATCATAGGGCTGAATTTTTACCTTGGCGTGTGGGTGGGCACGCGCCCAGCACGCACAAGCATGAAATAGCACACGATAACGTCGGGCGAGCATCCCAACGTCATCGCACACTCGCACGATATTTCGGCCAAAGGGCACACGCAAGCGGCCTTTGGATTTTTGAGCAAACCTCATCTACTGGTAGGATGAGGTTTCCAATGTTAATTAAAGATAAAATAAAAATGTTTAAATCTCGGTGCGCATGCACTGACGTCAGCGTCCGCCCTCCTCCCCTCCCCCCATCCAGGCAGCGCTCAGCGTCATAGCGTGTGATTCACGCTGGCTCGTCGCTAATTGGCCAGACATCATGAAATCGCGGTCGGCGTCCAATCACGGGTGGCAGATTGTTGCGCGGCCGCTCCTGGGCCCACGTACTGCACCCGCCTGACGAGGGGAAAATCCTCCCCATAGAGAATTCCAGCACCAATAGGGGAAAAAATACACTGGAAAATTTCTTTCAGGCAGTTGAAATCAGTCCAGGAGATCACATGGCCTAAGCATTGTCTGTCAAGCCACTTAACTACTATTTAATGTGTTCTCTTCACAAGTCAAGATCTGGTCCAGCTCCTTTTTGAAGGCAGTCAGAGAGTGAGCACCTACCACAAAATATAGTTTTACCGCTACTCAACCAGTCTGAGTTGCCCATGAATGTTTAGCCAGTGTGGAGAGCAACCCCAGACCACTGTCTCAGCCATATACCACCAAAGTTCCAGACACGCATAGGTCTCTGGCCACATTTGTTGGTGCAGTTCTGGGAAGAAAGGGCAACACGCGTCACCATTGCCAAGGCCAGGTGAAAGTGTGTGGACAGGATCAAATGCTACATTCATGGACCATGAATAAGGCTAGGAAGGAGTCTTAATGACCAGTACAAATGGAAACCAAAAGCCACATGTAAAGCAGGAGTTAAAAGGCATGTGGTGCCATGTATGGTGTGCTCTTTGTAATGTATGAGTCAAATCTGTTGTAGCACTCAAGATTTTGCAAATGACTGTACGAAAGGAGATGACTTTTGTATGTGGCAAACATGTCTTTAAATTCCATATTTTTATGGGAGGCAGTAACCATCCAGTAAAAACAGGCGACTCTGGAAATGGAGAGGGAAGGAAGTAATATATTGGGAATATGCATTCATTGTCATTCAGTTCCTGTGCAAAGAATCATACTAATTATTTGGAATGCAGTATTTATACTTTGTCACAGTAAAACATGAATGGCACACATTATCCTAAGATTTTAGAGTCTATCCAACTCCTGCAGGGAGATAAAACAGCTACAATTTTGTACTTTCCATTATCTGTATGCTTTGCTACAAGTGAACAGTTTGCACACTGTCAAGCTGACAAACAATGCCAGAACCAGAAATGAAATTCAGAAGCTGAAGATTACTATGGTAAAGGTTCTATAGAAACATGCATTTTTGTTACTCTGCAAAGCCCATGCTGCATAGAGACCTGTCTAGCTGAATGTGTCAAATGTAAGAATTTTCTTGAGATTGTTCTCTCCAGGGTGATGGGCATGCAATCCACCACCCAAAGATGTTGAGCATATTATATCTATGATAAGTATCACAGGCAGTAAAGAAAGACTTTGTGCAGCATGTACTGCCATGACTGGACAGTAATATTAAAACACTTCTCATTGTCCCATGTGCTTTATTAGTGAAGACTCCAGACATCGAGTTAATCATGTCTCCCAGGAAGATGAGGAACAGCAGAAAATTTCCCTCCACATATATAGTGGCTTATCTCTTCACCCCTGTATAGAAAAGGTTTTAAAAAGTCAGGCATAACTGTGATATCTAAACTACCAGCCCTTTACAATGCCTCCCCCAATCCAGCATTTACGTTGATGTGAATGGAACACACATTCATTTTCAGGAGAGCTACAAGCATGATGGTGAATGTGCTTCTTTGTCTTCTCTGCCTGTTCCAGATGCTGCCCATCCAAGTCGTGGTACATTAACCAGCTAATCTTGACAACATTATTCCTGGTCCCTATGGGAAGTACAGCTCCCTAAGTGGGAGGATAGACTGAGCCTTGCATATTTCCACCATTTACTAGTGACACCTTAACTACTAAGTATCATTGCCTGGAATAAATACCTTTGACTATGAATTGAACAAGCTCTTCCCAGTGAAGTCCTTTATTCACCCTCCTGTTCTCAAATTTCCAAAAAAGACAATTTGAAGCTTGCAAACACCCAGCAGTGTTGATAATTATTTAGGCAGCATTGGGGAGTGGAGCTTGTTTCCTCATTTTCTATTTGGAACTGTTCAGAATTTAGGGGCTTAACAAGTTTAATCTCAATTGATCAGTGGTGTCTCTGGTTGAGCAACAACCTAAGTCAATAAAAAGTAAGGCTGGAATATTGGCACCTTCCCCATACCTATTTACTCTTTAGTGTGGATAGAACAAATCTGATTCCATCAACACTGCAGTTCTGTGGTCACACATTGCAGAGAGCAGAGTAGCCCCAGTATACCTGTGCAGCTGTTGCAGTTATGCATTTTAATCAATAGTCTTCAGACCAATCTCAAGATGACAGGAAGAAGATGGAAAAACCTTAACTGCACAAAAAAAAATAGCTGTATTTGCATAAAATGTTAAATATGCAGGCATTTGGTAATGATCGGATTATTTGTTGATTTTCAGTTGCAACATGCCATTTATACAGACGATGTTTATGGAGACTCAGAACGGAGTATGGAGACTCAGGTACAGCATTGGATGCTAGGGCCTTCAACTTCTCAAGCTCAATTGTAGGTACAATTGTATGTGGAACAGAGTGTGCTGAGCTGTAAACAGTGCATCTGGTACACAACAACAATCACCTTTCGCCAAAGGGCTTCGCAGTCTGATTACTTCCGATGTGTGGTCACTTTTATGTTGCTGGCAAATACAGCAGCCAATTAACACACAACGTTGAAATGAAAAACCAGCTAATCTGTATCTGGTGATGTTGGTTTGTCAGAACAATAGGACAGCTCCCCTACTGATCAAGTAGTGCCATAGGATTTTTTATGACTACTTGAGCAGGCAGACAAAAGAAAGGTTAACTTATATTTATCTACCACCTTTCATGATAGTCCCAAAGTGCTTTACTGCCTTTTAAAGTACTTTTTAAGTGTAGGGCAGAATTGAATGCCCGCCCCCAAGGTGAGTTTTGAGGCGGAGGGGGGTTGTTTAATCAGGCAGGAAGGTGCTGGGCGGTGACCTTGCCATCTTCCTGCCTCTTCCCTCCTAAGAGCATCATCCTGCCATTGCTGGTGTTCAACCCTGTTGAGCTTGCTTGGTGTGGTGGGTGGGACAGGATGGGAGGGGGGTCCCTTGTTCAAAGACACCTGATAGAAGGACCTGATGTCAGGAAGGAGGGGGCCCACTGAAAGCGACTCCCCCTACACCCTGTAGGTGATGACCTACGTCCCTGAATTCCTCACACACCTGTGGCCTGGGTGCCTCGCTGATCCTGGGCCTCTGGTGGGTGCATTGCCAGCAGCTACCACTGATCTCCCAGTGGCAATAAGGAGTCGCTGGCCCCTGACTGGGGACTGCATTACCAGCGTGGAATGAATGCACACACAGTGGCCCACCCCTTAGGAGCGCAATCAAATTCCTAAGTCAACATGAACAATGCAAATGGGGATGGCCGCTTGGGTCAGGTATCAGAAGGCACCTGGTGCCTTCAGGATCATCAGAATAGGTCAGCTTGTTCAGGAGCAGGAGGAGAAAACTTGTGTGGTGACTAATTAAGATAAGAGTTTTATGCAGCTTAAAATGTATTATCACGTTGAATCATCCAATTACTATTTCAAGGCAGATTACAGAGTAAAGAAGATTGTACACTATATTTAATGATCTAAATTTATTACAAAACAATTAGCTCCTACAGTCCTCTTGTCAAAAAGATATTTACTTATTAGCTGATAGCAGACTGACTCATTCTATAATTGGTTCCCTATAGCTCAGATCAGGTTAGTTGGGAAGATGTTGCTTTGTATTTGCATGAATAATTTGACATTTTAAAAAATATTTAAGGATTGTGATCCCATCACGCTCAAAGCATTGGTAAGTTCATGGGCTAGAAGTTGGAACATCAGGACTGCCATTCATCCTGCTCGGCACAGAATTATTCTTATGATAAAAGCAAAAAACTGCAGATGCTGGAAATCCAAAACAAAAATAAAAATACCTGGAAAAACTCAGCAGGTCCGGCAGCATCTGCGGAGAGGAACACAGTTAACGTTTCGAGTCCGTATGACTCTTCAACAGAACTAAGTAAAAATAGAAAAGAGGTGAAATATAAACTGGCTTAAGGTGGGGAGGGGGGCTGGTTAGAGCTGGATAGAGGGCTAGTGATAGGTGGAGATAGCCAAAATATGTCATAGAAAGAAGGACAAAGAGGTGTAGAAGGTGGTGATATTATCTATGAAATGTGCTAATTAAGGGTAGAAAGCAGGACAAGCAAGGTACAGATAGCCCTAGTGGGGGTGGGGTGAAGGGAAGGGATTGAATTAGGCTAAAAGGTAGAGGTAAAACAATGGATGGAAATACATTTAAAAATAATGGAAATAGGTGGGAAAAGAAAAATCTATATAAATTATTGGAAAAAAAGGGGGGATTTCAGAAAGGGGGTGGGGATGGAGGAGAGAGTTCATGATCTAAAATTGTTGAACTCAATATTCAGCCCAGAAGGCACTTTACAGCCCTTTTCCGTTCACCCCACCTTTTTTCCAATAATTTATATAGATTTTTCTTTTCCCATCTATTTCCATTATTTTTAAATGTATTTCCAGCCATTGTTTTATCTCTACCTTTTAGCCTATTTCAATCCCTTCCCTTCACCCCACCCCACCCCCACTAGGGCTATCTGTACCTTGCTTGTCCTGCTTTCTATCCTTAATTAGCACATTCCTTAGATAATATCACCACCTTCAACATCTCTCTGTCCTTTTGTCTATGACATCTTTTGGCTACCTCCACCTATCATTGGCCCTCTATCCAGCTCTACCCCACCCCCCTTAAACCAGCTTATATTTCACCTCTTTCCTATTTTTACTTAGTTCTGTTGAAGAGTCATACGGACTTGAAACATTAACTGTGTTCCTCTCCGCAGATGTTGCCAGACCTGCTGAGTTTTTCCAGGTATTTTTGTTATAGAGTTATTCTTAGCCACTATAATTTTAACATACCACAAAGCATATGTAAGAATTTGGTATTGCATCATTGACTTGAATCACACCTTTTACTCTGGGTCTCTGTTGCTAGGAGATGCCAGCCATTTCTATCCCTGAGCATTTCACCTAATCAGCCTTAATAACACGCCATGGACAACATTCCTGAAGTCGGTGCAAGTATGATACAAGTAAATAATCGTGTGCACCAGTGCTCTGATTAAGGCCTCCACAAATTACCTGGAAGAAGTAAGTTCAAAAGCAACCTGCTATCTACCTGAAGGATCTGTTTAGCACATATGAATGTTTACTTAAATAGGCTATCACTTTTCCTATGTGCTACCAATATTTAGTTTCTTTGCTGGGAGGACTAGCTATTCAAAGAAAGGTAGGTGTGAATTTCATCCTTTGCTCCACTCGGGTTTAAAATTATGAGAAAATGATTTGATTGGTCTCTTTACCTCGAGAGCTTTTTTTGTACAGTTCTTTTGAAAAAGTGTCTTTTTCCAATTATGTTCCTTTCAGAGCATTTTACAAAGTTATAAGTTGGTTGCTGTTGGGTTTAACTTAAATGCTACAACCACTGAGATGTTCTTAATAATGACATCAATACCAACTTGATGACTATTTGGAAAACTGAGAAGGCCAGTCACTCCAGGTCACTCTTGTGTGCTTCCTAATGGCCGGTTGTTTAATGGTCTAGGTGGCGATCTCCATCCTGTTCTCTCAGCTGGAGAAGTTGTGTGGCATGAGAATATTTCCAGGAGGGGACAGAGGAAGAAAAGGAAATGGCTTCAAGAAGTGAGGCCAGAATTGGGGTCTAGTGAGCACCCTCATTCACTCCTGGCACCTGTGTTCAATTCTAGCCCACTGCAAAGAAATGAAAGCGGGGTAGCATTAGGACCGTGTAACCTGTACAATTGCAAAGTGTCCTTAGACATGGAAAGAGTTGTGTATGTAGGAGCTCTGTACATTGATTGACTTGTTTGTAAGAGTTCAATAGAGATGAAGTCTGTTGTCAGACGGGTGAAGAACAAACCAGCCACCAGCTACAGTAGAGTGTATGGACAGCTGATTTCACATTCAGCCCTTCACCAGCTACGATCAAGAAGATAGGGAAATGACCTCTACTCATTTGTACAGCTGGGGAGACAGCTGTGCCCAAGCTAGAGGCCTTAGGACTGATAGAAATTTATCGTGGGCCACATATGAATAAATGGGGAGAGCTGCTGAGTGCTGGTAGCACTCACCGGAGGGGGACTGTGGGGAAAGGTAATTGTGACACCTATGGAATCAGGGACGTACATTTGCTCCCCTATCTCCACAGGAAGGTGTTTCTTTTTATGTAATTATCATTCTTACCATTGGCCATGGGGCTGCTGATGAATCTTATAGTTGGTTGTGTGTGGAAGGGGTAGGTCTGGTGTCAGCTCTGCTCATTGGTTGTGCATTCCTCAAAAGGGCCTGTTAACAGGCACTGAGCTCTTGAAGGGATGCCTAGAATATGGGCCTCACGAATTTGGCAGTGGGATCAAATCCTTGCAGTCTGGCCACAGGCTGTCCAACTGCTGGACTGACATATTTTGCGTCTGTTTTAAGCCTGAAAATGGGTACAATGCCTACAAATTCCACCCTATAGCTGTGAGAACATTAGAATACAGGGAGCAGGTAAAAATTATTTTAAGTGAAGTAAAATGACCCACTGACATAGGGAAATGTAGCTTATTTGCTGATCTGAAGTATTATGTGAAAATTTCTGTTGATTGAATTAGATGTGTTTCATCCTAACTGCTGCTCTGTGTGATCACTCACTGTGAAATAAAAACAGCTTAATGATTTGTACCTGGCCTTGTCTTACCAGGTGTGTTCTCAGTCCTCCTTCAAATGGTTTAAAGAAGAACATATGAAACAAAGCATAAAAGTCTTGTTATCTATTTTCTATATCAAAGGGGACTCATTGTTACATCCTTGGGTTGTACTGTTTTAGATGTTGGACAATATCCTTAAATGTAAGATGGGACCTGATTTTAATGGGATTTGAAAATTTTGAATTGCTTTTTTCCTTTTAAGGTAGGCAAACCAGGAGTTTCCAGTTGGTCTCCAGGTTCCCGGAGGAGGTTGGGGGTTGTTTAGCTGCAGGGGAGTGGAGTCCCAGTGGCCAGCCGCAAGTGCCATGCTCTTGACAGGCCTAGACAGGTCTTTATTTAATTCTTTCATGGGATGTGAATGTCGCTGGCTAGACCAGCATTTTATTGCTCATCTCTAATTGCCCTTGAGAAGGTGGTGGTGAGCTGCCATCTTGAGATGCTGTAGTCCATGTAGTGTAGGTACACCCACAGTGCTGTTAGGAAGGCAGTTCCAGGATTTTGACCCAGCAACAATGAAGGAACAGCGATATATTTCCGAGTCAGGATGATGTGTAACTCAGAGGGGAAGTTGCAGGTGGTGATGCTCCCAGGCATCTGCTGCCCTTGTCCTTCTAGGTGGTAGAGATTGTGGGTTTGGAAGGTGCTGTCGAAGGAGCCTTCCTGCAGTGCCTCTTGTAGATAGTGCACACTGTTGCCACTGTGTGTTGGTGGTGGAGGGAGTGGATTTTGAAGGTGGTGGATGGCATGCCAATTAAGCGGGCTGCTTTGTCCTGGATGGTGGCGAGCTTCTTGAGTGTTGTTCGAGCTGCACTCATCGAGGCAAGTGGAAAGTATTCCATCACACTCCTGACTTGTACCTTGTAGATGGTGGACAGGCTTTGAGGAGTCAGAAGGTGAGTTCCTCTCCTCAGAAATCCCAGCCTCTGACCTGCTCTTGTAGCCATGGTATTTATATGGCTGGTCCAGTTCAGTTACTGGTTAATGGCAACCCCCAGGATGTTGATACTGGGGATTCAGCGATGGTTATGCCATTGAATGTCAAGGGGAGATGGCTGGATTCTCTCCTGCTGGAGATTGTCATTGCCTGGAACTTGTATTGCCCGAATGTTACTTGCCATTTATCACCCCAACCCTGAATGTTGCCCAGGTCTTGCAGCATATGGGCATGGACTGCCTTTGGGTGCAGAAGCCACAGGCCACCTTGTAGCGGGACATCCCTCCCCCCAACCCCCCCCCCCCCCCCCCACCCTACAAACCACCCAACAGCCCACAGAGTGGTGGCCTGACTGTAAAAGCCTTTTTTTAAATTTTAAATTAAATTTAGATTTTTTAATTTAAAGTGTCGGAGAAAATGTGCCTCCATTTTTAAGTGTCATCTTCAGAAGCCAGCAGGGAAAATCCAGCCCCTAGTCACACCTCTTACACAAGTAAGACAAGACCACCAATTTCTTGTCCATTCTCTGGTGCAGAAGAAAATAGACTTTATTACATAAAAGTCACACCTTGGGTGTGTGAAGACACTCCTGGAAAACCTGTTCAAAAACCAGAATGTCTGGTTCAAATCCAGATAAGTGGTGACACTAATAAAGACATACAAATATCTGATTACCAGGATATGCAACACCTTTACAATGAAACTATTTACACGGTTCACTTTCCTCCAAAGTAATTGCCTATAAATATCAAAATATCTAGTTTGACCTGGGCCACCTCAGACTAAACAGATGAAGTCAATAAAACTGAACAGCAATGTCTGCACACTAAAAGAGTGCACTTTGTACTACTGTAGACAATGCAGCATTAATGCATGGTACATAAGCAGTTAATATGCCGTTTTTCATGTGCTTGAGAGTAAGGGGTACTGAAGCATGGCAGTGTTTACTGTCCTCTCCTGTTTACACAATCATCCATTAGGTGTAATAGGTTAGATGTTTTTATATAACTTATTGTCCAGATGGAACACCACATGTGTAAAATATAATTAGCTAACAGAATGTAACTTACCAGGCTAATATTGGAGCATGCAAGCTTTAATACTGCAGTGTGCAGGTATCACCAGGTATCAGTCAATACTTTAATCAGCAACCATTAGAAAAAAGACACATTACAGCAGAACATCCTGATATTTCTAAAATGTCGGTAGCTCTGAACCATCAGAATACAAAAACTGAAATTACAAACAATTGAGAATTTTTTTTATTTCTGTGGAGCAACCATTAATTTATCGGGCATGTCCCTTATGCTGTGGCTGACTGAGTTATAGGTGGTTTCTCAGGTATTCCACTGGCGACTGATGAGCTGCCTCACAGCAATCACTGTGTAGGATAGTCTGGCTGGAATTAAGTTGTTCCTTCAGCTGTTTTGCAGTTTACCTGAGTTTCTGCTCCATTTCCACAGGGGATTAATTTTTGTCTGAGCAGGCAGGGTGTTGATTCATGTCAGTACATCTATTGCCATGTTCTCTAAGCCATCAGCAGTGTCGTTATATGCTGAGAGGTTATTCTTAAAGTTACCTTTGTGCTGCTTCTTCTGTTGATCAGTAAACTATTGGTTCTCATCCTTCTTGACCAGTCAGCAGTCTTTGACATGGTTGACAACACCATCCTCCCCCACCCCCTCTCCTCTATTGTCCAGTTGGATGGGACTGCCTTCACCTGTTTCCATTCTATTAAGTCATTCCCATAGAATCACCCGCAATGGCTTATCTCCTTGCTCCTGCTCTGTTTTCTCTGGAGTCCCACAAGGATCTAACCTTGGGTCCCACCAATTTCTCACATGCTTCCTCTTGGTGACATCATCAGAAAGAGTCAGGTTCCACAGGTACACTGGTGACACCCAGCTCTCCCTGACCACCACCTCTCTTAACCCTTCCACTGCTTCTGATTTAACAGGATGCTTGTCCGACATCCAGCACTGGATGAGCAGAAGTATCCTCCAAGTAAGTATTGGGAAGACTGAAGCAATTGTCCCTGCCACAATATCCATTCCCTAGTTAAAACACCATCCTTCTCCATGGTCACTTTCTGGGGCTGCACCAGGCTGTTTGCAGCCTTGGT
Organism: Carcharodon carcharias; assembly: GCF_017639515.1. Classification (NCBI taxonomy): domain Eukaryota; kingdom Metazoa; phylum Chordata; class Chondrichthyes; order Lamniformes; family Lamnidae; genus Carcharodon; species Carcharodon carcharias. The sequence continues at coordinate 155,477,879 of NC_054476.1, read as the reverse complement.
GTTCTATTTGATCCTGAGATCAGCTTTTGACCACATATCTGGTCCACCACCAAGACCACCTATGGAACACAGCCTGTTTCCATCCCTGCCTCAGCTTATCTGTTGCGGAAACCCTCATCCATGCTTTTGTTATCTCTAGATTTCACTATTCCAATGGCTCCTTGACAGCCTTTCATCTTGCACCCTAACAGTCACTACCACCTTCTCAAGGGCAATTAGGAATGGGCAATAAAGGCTGGCCTAGCCAGCGAACCCACATCCCATGAATGAATAAAAAAAAACTCACACCAAGTCTCATTCTCCCGTCACCCCTGTGCTCACTGGCCTATATTGGCTTCCAGTTTGACAATGCCTCAATTTTAAAATTCTCATCCTTGTTTTCAAATCCCTCCACAACCTTTTCCTTTCCTATTTCCTCCAGCCCTACAACCCTCCGAGATCTTTGCATCCCTCCAGTTCTGGCCTCTTGTGCATCCAATCTTAATCACGCCAACATTGGTCATCATGTCCTTACTGCCTGAGCCTTAAGCTCCAGAATTCCCTTCCTAAGTATATCTGCCTCTCTCTCCTCCCTTAAAGCATGCCTTAAAACTTACCTCTGCAACTAACCTATTTTAACATCTCTTTATGTGGCTCAATGTCAAATTTTATTTGATAATCACGCCTGTAATGTGCCTTAGGATTGTTTTCTATGGTAAAGGCATTATAAATGCAAAGTAATAGTAAAGCACTCTTTCACTGGGCTTTTCCTTTTTGCAAGTGCTAAACTTACCAAACAAACAGAATTTGCACATTTTCATAAAAGTCCCAGAAGAAATGCCAATTTCTGAGTGGCTATCACATGCATCCAATCCCATGCACTGCTATCAGAGCTAATAATGTCTCGATCTTTATGTCAAGTGAAAAATCCATCTATATTTTGGTTCTAAAACTTTACATTGCATTCAGCAGCTATTTCCCCACAGTTTGAATTGCCTTTGAGTGTTCAGTCCACTCTGCCTAATGTATGCTCCTCATACCTAGAATCAGGCAGCAGACAAGGAGGCCATTCGGTTCATCTTGCCTCTACAGGCCCTTTTAAAAGGAGCTTTCCAATTAGTTCCATTCTCCTGATCTTTCTCCATACCCCCGCAAATGCTTTTTTCCCCAAATATATATCCGATTACCATTTGCAAGTTAAAAGCAAAATACTGCAGGTGCTGGAAATCTAGAACAAAAACAAAAATATCTGGAAAAACTCAGCAGGTCTGATAGCATCTGCAGAGAGGTTAACGTTTACAGTTAACGTTTCGAGTCTGAATAATTCTTCATCAGAACTAAGAAAAAATAGAAAAGGGGTGAAATATAAGCTGGTTTAAGGGGGGTTGGGACAGGTAGAGCTGGAGAGAGGGCCAGTGATAGGTGGAGATAACCAAAAGATGTCATAGACAAAAGGACAAAGAGGTGTTAACGGTGGTGATATGAGCTAAGAAATGTGCTAATGGGGACACTAAGGGTAGAAAGCAGAACGAGCAAGGGACAGTTAGCCTATTTCAATCCCCCCACCCCACCCCCACTAGGGCTATCTGTCCCTTGCTCGTCCTGCTTTCTACCCTTAATTAGCACATTAGCACATTTCTTAGCTAATATCAACACCGTCAACACCTTTTTCCTTTTGTCTATGACATCTTTTGGCAATCTCCACCTATCACTGGCTCTCTATTCAGCTCTACTTGACCCACCCCCCTAAACCAGCTTATATTTCACCTTTTTTCTCTTTTTCCTTAGTTCTGTTGAAGAGTCATACGGACTCGAAATGTTAACTGTGTTCCTCTCCGCAGATGCAGTCAGACCTTTTGCTAGTTATCTGTCTTATAATAAATTACATTATTTAAACTCCATATAGTTTGGTAAGAAGAAAGGGCACATTTTGTAGCTGCGAATTATATTAAGAACGTGAGGTGGGTGGAGAGACCATCACAAATTCTCATTATGAAATGGCCTTCATTTTCAAATAATGAAAATCGAAGTTTAGGCTAGTTCCCAGGCTTGCACACCACCCCCACCCCCAATGTGAAAGTAGCTTTGTGCAGTAGTTCAGCCTCCCAAAAAAAATGACACAAGAAGGAGTTTCACTGTTGTGTACAACAGTGAAACTCTTGTGTCAATTCTTTTGGGGGTGAACCATTGCACAAAGCTACTCACGGGCTGGGGGGGGGGGGAGAACGGCGGCGTTGAGAAGTAGCTCAAACTCCCGATTTTCAACACTTGAAAACGTAATAAAGTCTTTTGAACTCTAGCTACAGTCAAAATAGCTGGAGATAAAAGATCATTTCACAATCACTGGGCTCTGCAGCAGACCTGGCTGTTGTAGATTATGCAAACTGGTGCTCCAACACTTCGGAGAATCTTTTGTTTTTGAGAAGTACTCCCAAAATAAGGTTTAAAAAGTCAGAGAAAACGGCCGATAGCACAGTACGTTGAGAGGGGTTTTGAGTTAATTTGTGGTTTCTTTAAAAAAAAGTGCCCCTCGGTGGGTGAAATTAAATATTTCACTGTTGAGGGTTGAGAACTTAAAAGATTTTGCGAGCCGGTGTTTCGAAAATAAGCAAGATTGAGGAGGGTGTCTGTGTTTTGGGCGCGTCTCGCCAGCCGTATAGCAGCCAGTCGCCTCCCACCAAGCCGAATGGAAAGGGTCGGAGGTTGCTGGAGGTTATTGAGCTGAGAGAGAGAGAGAGAGAGAGAGAAAAAAAATTACACCACGTGTGTTAGCAGCAGCAGCAGCAGCAGCAGCAGAAGAGCCGGCTTTTGTGCGTCCTTCCTTCCGTCCCGCTGCTTTAGCTTCTGTCAGGATCGGGATTTGCCTGCTTTCCAGTTTGGCAAAGGGACGAAGCTGAGCAAAAGCAGGAACGATGGTGAGCAAAACGGACGAGACCTCGCCGGTGGCTGCGGACACCAGAGAAGGGAAAGAGTTAGAAAATGACATTGGAAGGGAGACATATGACTGTGGTGAGTAAAGGTCAAATAACCTGGGGGGGGGGGGGTGGGTGGGAGTGAGTGGGGAAAAAAAATAACTGAATGGGGGGCGGGGGGGAGGAGGGAGAAGAGAGACATTAAATCAAACCCCATTACAGATGGAGGTTCCCAATTCATGCTTGCATAACATTTTATTTTTTAAGTGAATAACACTGAAGAGCAGGTTGATATTTGAGGGGGTGGGGGCTGGTTGTCAGCACAGTTATTAGCTGGAATGCTGTCACTGGAGGGTTTACTCCTCTCTCCAAGTTAGACTGGTTTGTAGGGGCTCCCCCCCACCCCCCAAACCTCTTCCCTCTCAATCTGTGCCCATTGCTGCTGGTGGCAGCTTCTCGCTACAGTGTTGCAATCCGGCCCCACAATGTATCCACGCGGCGGCCGCGGAGCCTTTGATGTTGCCAAATGTATCCATTTGCCTGTGTAGCAAAGCCGCCGGCTCCTGCTGCAGGGAGCGGGCAGACTGAGTGAAAGGTGGGCTTGGAGGGTAGAAGGTGGGGGGGGGGGGGGGGGTGGTTTAGAGGGTAGAAGGTTACGGGGTAAACTCTCCATTTAAATGCAAGCGCAACACTGGGATCTGGAGGTTGCACAGACGCTCTTTCCCTCTCCGCTGAAAGCCCACCCCCCCGGGAGGAAGGAGTGGACTGAGCCCCTTTTCTTTCACACCCCCCCCCCGCTTCCCGGCGGTTGAAGGTCACCTTCACTCCCGCTGGTTGCTGGGAGAGCGGCCACGGTGCGGCCTAGCCTCCCCGGCGCGGCTGTGCAGGGCCGCCTCCCGGTGAGGGACTACCCTCCGCCCAGGTCCGGGAAGTAGCTGTGTGACGGGCGGGTGTGGAAGGGCAGGAAGCCCCTGTTTTAGTTGTTTGCAGCGCCCCTCTCGCAACATGCTGACCCCGGAAGTGAATGGGGGCTCCTTCACAACCAGGGGCTGGTTGCTGTGACGGGTCATGTGATAAAGGGGCGGGGAAAGGTGATAGAATCATCTGAATGAACCAGTTACCATGGCTGCTTTGCCCTCCACCCCCTTCCTTCCTTCCTTAGCCCCTCTCAACAAGGGTGACCCTGTCCTTTGGCGTTTGTCCTTCATGTCTGCTAGAGGGCAGTGAGCAGGAGCAGTGTTCTCCTTGTGTGATGGGGAAGCCTCTAACGAAGATTTTTACTAGATGGAGCTAAATACAGGCTAGATATTTTGGTGTCAAATCTACAATCATGAACGGGCATGTAATATAAAAACACTTAATTCATTCAAGGACCCTCGACAAACTTGAGGTACTGTGCAATTGCATGAGTGGTACAGTCTAAGTGCCACTGCAAGTGGCGAGGCCTAGATTTTCTGCTTGTGCCTCTGCCAATAACCCATTAAAATGAATGTATCGCTGGCAGCAACCCGATTAGCAAGCCAAGATTTGACTGTTGACTCAATGATGCAGAGCATCTTCTGCTCAGACCCAATCTCATATTTCCTGTTTTCCCAGCAGAGGATCCTGGACATGACTTGAGCAGGGGAGCCTTGAATGAATTCAGCGTATTCTCAGCTCATGAATGCTGAGACTAGTTATGACACCCCTACCTTTTATCAGTGATCAATTTAGTGGAAAATTCTATTTCTATGACTGTGGATCTATTTAATATGTACTGTAGGGTTATAATTGATTGTAGAAAGATGGCACGTTGCCTCCAGGCCTGTTTGGAAAGCATCAGGTCCTTAAACCTTCAAATGGTGAATCATCACCTTGCAGCTTTGGAATGGCCAATGGACCTGCTGAACTTTGTGCAATAAAACTGCAAGTCATATGTTAGATTGTTTAAGTTGATTTGATGTTCTGAAAACACTTATTGTTGCCTTTGTGCTTCAGGCAATGCCAGAAATGTTGTTTTTCTTATTTACTTTTGTAAAGCTGTTCCACCAGAGAGAGAGGCTGTCAAGTGAAGACATATTGGTGAGACCTTGATTATTGATAGGAACGTAGAAACATAAGACTTGGGAGCAGGAGTAGCCTTTCACACCTGCTCTACCATTCCATAGGATCGTGACTGACCTGGTTGTGATCTCAACTCCACTTTCCCCCCTGCTCCCCACAACCCTTGACTCACTTGCCTATCAAAAATCTGCCTGACTCAGCCTTGAATAAATTCAATGATTCAGCCTTCACTGCTTCTTGGGGAAGAGAATTCCACATATTAATGGTTCTTTAAGAGAAAAAGTTTCTGCTCATGTCCATCTTAAACAGTGGATCAGTGGATCACTTATTCTTAAACCATGTCCCTGGTTCTAGCATCCTCTATCAACTCCCCTTAGGATCTTTTATGTTTCAATAAGATCACTACTCATTCTCCTAAACTCCAGTGGGTATAAGTCCAACCTGCTCAACCTTTCTTCATAAGATAAGCCCCTTATATAAAGCAACTACCTTTAGTGTTGCTGCAAAATTGGATTTTATTCTAATTTTATTGGGTGAGCAAAGTCTATTATGTTTCAATAAGATCACTACTCATTCTCCTAAACTCCAGTGGGTATAAGCCCAACCTGCTCAACCTTTCTTCATAAGACAAGCCCCTTATATAAAGCAACTACCTTTTTGTGTTGCTGTAAAATTGGATTTTATTCTAATTTTGTTGGGTGAGCGAAGTCTACATTGTGATGAAGTCTATTTGTGTCCTAAGTATCAATTTGGCTGATCTTGATCCAGTTTTCAGTGGACACAAATCAACAACATACAATGGCCTGTAACTTCTCTGTGATTGGATAGTTCACAGAGACAGCAAGGATAAGAAATAGGAAATGAAAGCAACAAATGCTTTAAATACACAGCAGGACAGGCAGCACCCGTGGAGAGAAATAGACTTAATGTTTCAGGTCGATGACTAATGAAAGGTTATCAGCTCGAAATGTTGGGTGGAATTTTATGGCCCTGTTGTAATGGGGGCAAGGCGAGAAAATGCAGCGAACCATTTAAAAGTCCATTGACTTCAGCGGGACTGGAAAATCCTGCCAGCGGGAGGGACCATAAAACCCTGGCCATTAACTCTATCTTTCACCACAGATGCTGCTTGACCTGCTGAGTATTTCCAGCATTTTTTTTTATTTTTTCTGTTTTTATTTCAGATTTCCAGAATCCACAGTATTTTGCTTTTATGTAAGAAATGGGAATCTCTGATGTGGGGCTTGAACCCACAGTCATCTGCCCTAAAAGCAAGAGTGCTACACACTGAGTCAAGCTGACAACCCCTTACAGTTGCTTGACGCAGAGTAAGCAGCGTTGTTCAATTTTGGAATTGCGTATTCCTGAAGCACGTGACTAAAAGCTTGATCCAGTGGGATTGGTTGTGAAAAGAAAATGGGATTCTTGCAAGGAATTGGGCAGCTGCTAGTGCCCAACTTACTAGGATGACCATTGAAGAGTGATTTTCAGAATTCGGGAGGCTTGAGCAGTGCTGGGTGCAATAATACTTTTGTTACCAACTGCCCGAAGGTTTGGTTTGGAAATGAGGGCAGCGGAGAGCGATGAGGAAATTAGTGGTGCAGGCGAAGAAAGTAAAGATAAAATCGATAGAGATTTTGGAATTGAGAAAATTTTGGGTGAGATAATGTAATCGGCTGCAGCATATTTCTACCCTTGTGTAATTTTCTGCCTGAAACCCGCCATTTAGCATACAAGAATAAAAGTCCTGAGCTAGTGGAAAAAATAGTTTTACGCAGTACTGATCACTTGCTAGAGAAAATCCTTCGATATAGTCATTTTATATTTTGAAACTTAATTTTTCCTCTGACGTAGGATATGCAGTATTTTGTAGTACTGTGGAGGAACTTGACCAGGGACTCTGTAAGCATGCAGGCTACTTAGGCAATGCTGTTTGATATTACCTGGCGATTCCACAGTGCATTGGGATCGTCCTTAACTGGATTCCAATAGGTTCTTCAGTATGATTTCCAGGATGCATTGAAGTCACAAGGAGAGGAGGGTAGGCTGGCGGGGGTGGGGGGAGGGGCAGAGGGAGGAAGGAAGCAGTTGTGGTAGGTGAATAACTGCAGATGCTGGAAACCTTCAGTTAAAACAAAAATGTTAGAAACACTCAAGGTCAGGCAGCATTTGTGGAGAGGGAAACATGAAGTAAATGTTTCAGGTCAATGACTTTTCAAACTGACTGTTCTGATGAAAGATCATCATCCTAAAATGTTAACCCTGAAACAGCTACCCTCTCTCTCCACAGTTGCTGCCTGACTTGCTGAGTGATTCTAGCATTTAAAAAAAAAATCATTTTTGCTAGCTGTGAACATTCCTGAATGTCACATTGTCCTATACCACCAGAGTTGAGGCTGGTTGAGTACAGAACAAAAACAAAGAAAGACTTGCATTTATATAGTGCCTTTCACAAACACCAGATTTCCTAAAGTGCTTTACAGCCAATTAATTGCTTTTAAAGTGCTTGTAATGTGGGGAAACGTCGCATCCAGTTTGCACACAGCAAACTCCCACCACAGCATATGATAATGACCAGATAACCTTTCCCTGTGATGTTGGTGAGGGATAAGTATTGGTCAGGACGTGGGGGGGGCGGGTGGGGACTCCTGGGATTGGTCACAACAGGGCCATGGGATCTTTTACATCCACCTGAAAGGACCCACGGGACCTCGGTTTAACTTTGCATGCGAACAATGGCACTTCAGACAGTGCAGCATGCCCTGAGGGCTGCACTGGAATGTCATCTTTGATTTTGTGCTCAAGCTCTGGAACCACAGCCCCTGACTCAGGCAAGAGTGCGGATCATAACTTTCCTACAATCTGTTCTCAAGTATATTCCAGTGAAGTCTCATAACATTTACTACAATTATGTTTTTTGAGGTCACATGGCCAGTGGGTGAATTTTTTTTCTCTAGCCTGCTTTGCTTGCCCCAGATTCTTCATGCTGCATTCTGACTGCTTTCCAAGGCAGCAGTTTCAATCCCTGCATTCTGATATTTATTTTATCTTGGAGAGTCACAAAATCGCCATGTGAGCTAAGGAGAAATATCTCCTCAATTATGTCACTCATTATTAAATTTAATTCAAACAAAATAGTTATAATCAAGCCCATCTTGCAGTAAAACTGTTATATCTGAGCCATTGCACATTGGAGCGTTTATATTCCCTTGTATTAACATGAGTAGTCTGTAAACACGTCAGTGTATCTCACCCCTGCCCCACCTCTATAGGTAATTCACCTCATTAAACTGGAAAGGTTCCAAGTTCACACGACTGGGTGTGCTGAGTAAGTGATCTCAGTTGGAACATCAATGCTATGCAGTTGCTCTCAATAGCCACCAACATGGGCTGGGATGTAAATTGAGCTCCTGACCCAAACCCACCTCTGCTTTCACCAGGCAGGTTGGGTTAAACTCAGAGCCACTTTCTGTCTCTGAAGGAAGGGAAAAGACTTTAGGACTCTGTTACACTACCCGTAGGCACTGTTGATGTTTAAAGAGAAATTCAAACACCAGCGATTAACGGAAAGGCATTATGACCTGAATTTTTAGGTCACTGGACGTGCGCGATTGGCGGGCCTGGGAGCAGCCCGGAAACGCCCCCCGCCCCCAACTGTGATTTCACACTGGCTGCAAAGCTCAGCGCTGCTGGGGTGGGGGCGGGAAGAGGGTGGACGACGATATCACCGCAGGTGCAGGTGAGCGCTGTGAGAGAGCTCCCTGAAAGCAGACAACTGCCTTCTTGCTTAGGGATTTAAACAGCAGGAACACCCCTGGTTCCTAATGGCCCTTTAGGCTCTCTCAGCTTCTGTACAGCTGCAGGCCCCACCTCTGATTCCCAGCTCCTGGCAGATGCTTTCTCTCTGGTTGTTCCAAGCTGACTGACCTGCTACCACAAATCTAATTACCTTTCACTGTGAAGAGCACTGTAGATTTCGTCCTCTAGCTTCAAGCTAGGCAAATCCTCCAGCTTTGATTCCCCTCGCATGAACTCAAAGTCTTCAAACTGATTTTGAGCCCCCACATGCATTCTGTGTGGTGAATGATAAAATTAGTATTTTCTCTGCCTAGGATGCAAGCTTGATTACCATTTATCTCCTCTTGCTTCCTCGACTCAAGTGAGCTGCAGCCTACACCAGACTAAAACTGCAACTGCCTTCTGTGAAGAAAAACTCAGATAAATTAAACGAAAAAATCTCTAAGCCTCACAGCCCATCTCCATGACAACATGACATGTTTTTGGAGGTCCCAAACAGAAATGTAAATGAACTTGTACCTTCAACACAACTCGTTGATTCTGTAACCCGTCTGAATAATTTATATATTTAATGGAGTTTTATGACTCATTTTCCTGGATTTGCTAGTTTTTAGTTTTTGTTGAGATAGTGATAGACACCCTGGCTCCAGTAAGAGGTCCAGAGATGGATCATTCTTTGTTCTGTGTTTACACTTCTAACTCTGACTTCATAAGTATACATGGAAGCCTTTGAGCTGCCACTACTTGAGGTGTTCCAGCGATTTCTGAGGTCCAGCATTTTAATTACCTTATCCTTACAAATTTAATCTTCCCAAAACTAAAAGCTGCTTCTAAAATATATTAATATAAACCATGAAGCTAGATGATTATGACAATCCATATTCCTGATCGCTACCCAGCGACCTTGATTGAAGTGTGTGCATGGGTGGATGTGAGGTAAGGACATGATTGGGTTTGGCTTTGATTTCACCATGATGAAGCACCATTCTCATAGTCTATGTTTTGCTTCACGCTTGAATAATGACCTCTTGAGTGCTGAGGGAGTTATGTACTAAAGGAATAGAGGGAAATTTTTGAGGTGGAGAAGGGAACCTAACCAAATGGTGATTTGGACATCAACCAATCTTTTAAAGTCTAATTTAAAATGTCCTTGGTTTCTACTGGCTGTTGGAAATTAATTCAAATCTCATTTATATTCATTCTGTATGCTGTACTGTTCAGTGAAGATCAGCTATGACTAAAGCAAGAGGCCTCCTCTTCTCCTGCCTGCTTCTATTTGAGTTTCCTGATGGCTAGGACCTCCTCAGCTGCGCGTATGAAGTAGCATGATTTGTAGAGTCCTGATGGACCAGATAAATAATAGCCTTACCCCACCCTCTGGCTAAATCAGCAAAAACCAATGTTGGTGACCACAATACCCCTGGCTTAGTGAACAGGAAGAATCAGCTGGGGGTTTCTGTCCTGAGTCACCATCCAGTGAAACCCCTACTGGAAGTATACCTGCATGGATGCTGACTGAGGACAGGACTGGAGCCTGGCTGCTATGTTCCCCATAATTGGGTAGTTTGCCAGGCCGTACTAGACCCTGACAAGTTGTTGATGCATTCAGCAAGGAAGGTGGGAGATGCAGAAGTCCATTCCTAGTAAGGTGATGAATATTGGATTTGGGTTATGATAATGCACTATGTTCATGGGGAAAGTCTTAATACATCTTCAAATTGGTAGCGAACCACCCTTTTTTTGGGAACTGGCCAACATTGCACCCTTAACCAACTACACCAAGGAAATATACCAATTGGCTATTCATCTCATTGCTGTTTGTGGAAGCTTGTCATTCTGCAAAATGGTTGTTGTGTTTTCCTTAACAAGTGATTGTATTTAACAACAATAATTTGTATTTATATGGTGCATTGAATGTAGTGTAATGTTCCAAGGCACTTAACACAAGTGATACCAATAAAGGTATTGAGCTATGGAAAGAGATACCAGGATATGACCTAAAGCTTGGTTAAAGAGGTAGGTTGTGAGGAGCATGTTTTTTTTAATTCTTTCACGGGATGTGGGCATTGCTGGGTAGGCCAGCTTTTATTGCCCATCCCTAATTGCCCTTGAGAAGGCAGTGGTGAGCCACCACCTTGAACTGCTGCAGTCCACGTAGGGCAGGGTACCCACAGTCCTGTTAGGAAAGGAGTTCCAGGATTTTGACCCAGCGAGTGAAGGAACGGTGATATAGCTCCAAGTCAGGATGGTGTGTGGCTGGGAGGGGAGCTTGCAGATGGTGGCATTTCCATGCATCTGTTTCCCTTGTCCTTCTATGTGGTAGAGGTCATGGGTTTGGAAGGTGCTGTCAAAGGAGCCTTGGTGGGTGGCTGCAGTGCATCTTGTAGATGGTGCACACTGCTGCCACTGTGCATCAATGGTGGAGGGAGCGAATGTTTGTGGAAGGGGTGCCAATCAAATGGGCTGTTTTATCCAGGATGGTGTCGAGCTTCTTGAGTGTTTTGGAGCTGCACTCATCCAGGCAAGTGGAGAGTATTCCATCATACTCCTGACTTGTGCCTTGTAGGTGGTGGGCAGACTTTAGGGAGTGAGGAGGTGAGTTATTCTCCACTGAATTCCCAGCCTCTGACCTGCTCTTGTAGCCACAATATTTATTTGGCTAGTGCAGTTCAGTTTCTGGTTAATGGTAACCCCCCAGAATGTTGATAGTGGGAGATTCAGCAACGGTGATACTATTGAAATGTCATGGAGAGATGGTTGGGTTCTCTCTTGTTGGAGGAATGAGAGAAATTGAGATACTTGGGGAGGGAATTCCAGAGCCTGGGCTCAAGGCAGCTGAAGGCACTGCCACCAATGGTAGAGCGACTAAAATTGGGGAAGCGCATGAGGCCAGAATAGGAGGAGTGCAGACACCTTGGAGGCTTGTAGGCCTGGAGGGATTTGAAAACGAGGATGAGGATTTTAAAATTGATGCATTGTCAGACTGGAAGCACAAGGATAATGAATGAAAGTGACAGAGCGAATTACAATTTGGACTGTAGGGTTTTAGATGACCTCAAGTTTAACTAGGGCGAAAGTTGTGAGATTGACCAGAGATTCTAGAGGTGACAAAGCTACAGATGCGGGTCTCAGCTGCAGATGAGCTGAGACAGGTCTGGAGTCATGTGATGTTATAGAGGTAAAATTTGCAGTCTTGGTGGACTGGGTATGGGGTTGGCAGCCCATCTTGAGGTTAAGGGCAATGCCCAAGTTGCGAATGGTCTGGTTCCGCTTCAGATGGTTGCCATTGGCCAAGGAATGGAGTTTGTGGTGGGGACCAAAGACTTCAATCTTAATTTAGTTGGAGGAAATTTCTGCTCATCCATTACTGGATGTCTGGCTAGCAGTGGGACAAATCAGATGGTAGAAGGGTCCTGAGAGGAGTTGATAGAGCTGGAGTAACATTGATGTACACGTGGAACCTGATGTGTTTCAGATGATGTAGCCAAGGGTAGCAGATTACTACATTGTTGTATTTAAATTCTACATGAAGCACTTTGGGCCATTTCTGAGATGTGGCAAAACATTGTGCGAATCATAGTTTGATATTTTTAAAAGCAAAAAACTGCGGATGCTGGAAATACAAAACAAAAACAAAAATACCTGGAAAAACTCAGGTCTGACAGCATCTGCACAGAAGAATGCAGTTAACGTTTGGAGTCCGAATGACACTTCATCAGAACTAAGGAAAAGTAGAAAAGAAGTGAAGGGGGATCGGAAATTGGGTGGGGATTGGTGGGGATGCTGCTCCCAATGCGGTCTCCTCTACATTGGAGAGACCAAGCGCAGACTGGGTGACCGCTTTGCGGAACACCTTCTGTCTGTCCGCAAGCATGACCCAGACCTCCCTGTCACTTGCCATTTCAACACCCCACCCTGCTCTCATGCCCACATGTCCGTCCTTGGCCTGCTGCAATGTCCCAGTGAAGCTCAACGCAAACTGGAGGAACAGCACCTCGTCTTCCGACTAGGCACTTTACAGCCTTCCGGACTGAATATTGAGTTCAGCAACTTTAGATCATGAACTCTCTCCTCCATCCCCACCTCCTTTCCAATCCCCCCTTTTCCAATAACATATATATTTTTCTTTTCCCACCTATTTCCATTATTTTTAAATGTATTTCCATCCATTGTTTTATCTCTACCTTTTAGCCTATTTCGATCTCCTTCCCCCCCCCCCACAACCCCACCCCCACTAGGGCTATCTGTAGCTTGCTTGTCCTGCTTTCTACCCTTAATGTCATCATTAGCACATTTCTTAGCTAATATCACCACCTTCAACATCTCTTTGTCCTTTTGTCTATGACATCTTTTGGCAATCTCCACCTATCACTGGCCCTCTATCCAGCTCTACCTGTCCCACCCCCCCCCTTAAACCAGTTTATATTTCACCTCTTTTCTATTTTTCCTTAGTTCCAATGAAGAGTCATTCGGACTCGAAACGTTAACTGTGTTCCTCCCCGCAGATGCTGTCAGACCTGCTGAGTTTTTCCAGGTATTTTTGTTTTTGTTTGATATTTTTAAAGTTCAGTTTGGATTGGAAGTATTGTAAACAAGAAAGGAAAGCACTTTTTGAAAAAAATAGTAGGTCAGCGGAATAAATCTAGTTCAGTGATTTATAAAGATATTTATATTGACGTGAATCTAAATGTTTGCTATTTACATCTGGAAATGTATCATTGAATGAAGCTGCGTGTTTATTGAAGAGATGACTGACCCATCAGGTGACGGTCCAAGCATTGAGAAAGCATGTACCTTTAGGAGAGAAAGTAAGAATACAGTTGACAAGAAGTGGCTCTCATGCCCAAGAAACCCGTTAATTTCTCTAAAATCAGTCCGTGAATCTGCATCTTTTTTCTATATTCCTCAATCCTAGCTCTATCACCAGCTCTATCAGCAGAAACATGGCCAATTAGACCTTGAGCCCGTTTCTGCTTCCAAGTCCATTGACCAACCTTAGTAACCTATTCCACAGCTTTACTGTTTTTTGATAAGCATTCTACCAGACTTCCTTTCATACTTCCAACTAATTTTTAATTTGTGTTCCCTGGTTTACCACAGTAGGCAATTTGTGAATTCCCTCTAGGGCGATGGAAACAGATTCAATTGTAGCTTTCAAAAGAGAATTAGAAGCACTTGAAATGCAAAATAATTTGTAGGGCAATGGGGAAAGAGCTGGGGAGTGGGTCTAATCTTGAAGAGCTGTTCTTGGCATAATGGGCCGACTGGTCTCCTGTGCTATATGATTTTGTATGAAATGAGATCACATCAAAATTTCTTCTTTTCCCAAGAAGTCAAACTCTCTGCAGCCCTTCAACATAAAGAGACTTGCCTTTATAAAGCGCTTTTCATGACCACTAGACGTCCCAAAACATGTCACAGCCAAGGAAGTAATTTTGAAGTGTAATCAGTGATGTAGCACATGAAACCATAACAAATCAGTGATGACCTTGAATCACCTTTGCTGCTTCTGTACCTGTTGAAAGGCAATAATGTCAGGTGACCAGAATTGTACACATGTCTGATCAACAATACTCTCTTGAATAGGAACATATGAATTAGGAGCAGCAGTCGGCCATTTGGCCCCTTGAGGCTGCTTGGCAAAATTTGCTGAACCCCAGATCTAACTTGAATCCACAATCCCTGGCTCTACAGGTCAGTGCCTTAGCCATTAGGCAACTGGGGCTGTATTGGTACCAAATCACTTAATTGCAGCAAACAATAATTTCACCACAATAATGTTTAATAGTGATCACTAGATAGATTCTAAGATCACTCTAAGATATCCATCATTACATTTATATTAAATTAAGTTGTATGTCACATAACACTGTCTCATCGAGCTGTAATGGAACACCCCATGAACTGTGCTGCAATAATAAGAACGTTTACTCTGGTTATAATCCACAAATAGAGAACAGTCACTCTTGGTAAATATAAGGTACTAACTCATTCAATGAATTTACGTTAATTCCAATTGCAGTTCAGTATCATAAAACCTCAACGTTATCAAAATTTTGTAAATGTAATTAAATGCCATTACTTCAACCTATTAATGAAGGTTCTGGTATTTTAAATATATTCAGCTCTTTTCTCTCCCTCAGTATTCTGGCACTCTGAACTGACTACAGCAAGAGAAAATCCAACTCTGTTGAAAGCAATCTTGAGCTGCCAATTTTTACATGCTTGCATATATGTAATTGAAATCTAATGTAAACAGGAGATGTATTGGGGTGCCTTGTATGAGCCTGAAACTAGGTTTATAATGGAATGTTCATGTATGGGGTCATTCCCATAGATCACTACATGGTAAGGTGGTAACCTTTGCCGAATAGGGTAAACAAGGAGTTGCGTGGGATTCAAATGTCTGTTTTTTTTTGGTGGGGGGGGGGGGGATCAAATCAGAGGTTGTCCCAAACTGTACCTCTAACACACTCCTTCCTATTGCTAGCTCATATATAAATATATATATATAAAATTTTTATAATTTATATATAATATATTATATTATATATTATAATTTATAATACATAAAATATATAATCATATATAATTATATCATATAAATATATATAAAATATTTAGGAATGCTTTGCTCCTCATTGGTGAATGGTGCCATGGAGGTGTTTTGAGGGGGGAGGGGGGGTGGGGGGTGTTGGAGAAAACGCAGAAAAATAGACAGTTGAAAAGAGTTGATGTCTTTCTTTAAATGTTGCATTTGAATCCTGAGTAACTTGGCAGGTAAATGCACCGCATGGTGTGGTGTTGAGCCATTGTAGAACAGGAAGGATTAAGGTTCAATCCCTGCTTGGAGCTGAAGTAGCTAATCTCAGCCAAAGTGATGACCTGGTGCCAGAATTGGCTTCAGTGTCATGCTGGATTCGGAAGATGCATTGTTTAACTTCGGCAAACCTCCTGCCTCTGATTGTGATCCAGCTGCCTGCGTTTGAAGGGGAGGGAGTGAGAGATAGGAAACCATTTCACTGTGGTGATCTCCACAGTCAAATAGCCACCTGACACCCAGTTATAAGCTGCACACAGAAAGAAGGGCTAGTTCAGTAAGGTACTGGAGGACTTCACAGAGTTTTATACACTCTGCAGCACAGACACTGGTCCCTTGGTCCAGTGGTCTCTGCCAGGGTAGGAGGTGCAAAGAGAATTGCTGTGATATTTCTCCCCTGCTGCCTTCTATAAAAACCTTTTAATTTTTTGTAAAAAAAAATGCTGAACTTATTTTTCTCAAAATCTCCAGATGTAAGAATCTATCCATTATACTGACTTATATGGTTCATAGTCTTTGATATTTGTTAAAATATATTTAGTGTTTTAAGTACCAGTGCCTCTCCCTGCTTAAGTGCTCCTTACAGAGCTCTGTTAGTTTCCTGTCTTTTTATTTGCTCTGGAGCAGAGCATATTGAATATCAAAGATTAATTTTACATACCCCTACAGTATTAATTCTGTGACTAATAGGTCCCAGGGCTGCAGGAAATTCTGGTTGTTATCGGGATAGTAAGTTGGTTTGTACCTTCCAAGCGCTGGATTCAGGCAAGTGGCTGCACACCTTTCAGTGGACAGAGGGTGGCAGTGTGCTGGAGACTACATTAGCCACTCAATTAGGAAACTTGAGCTTGATTTTCAGAATCGATTGGTACTTGTGCTTGAGCATCCCCTAGAGGGCGAGGTTTGCTATTCGTGGTTGTGATGTGTCTGAGATGAGGGTACGAAACCTGGCTGGTTCAGGGTAGGAAGGAGCAAGTGCAGCAGGACAGAGTTTATCTGCGGCAGTCCAGTGTGTTTCAGATTAAACAAAGATGTGGTATCGATTGGATATGGGAAGATGCTTGTGAACTCAAACTCTTGTACCTTATTGACAGTTTTGAGGGAGGTGTGTATTTGAATGGAGGGTGTGGGGGTTAAAATGGGGAGAGGAGCAAGAGGAGGAAAGAGAGACAAAAAGGAAGCAAAAGGCATCATGTATCAAGAAGCAGATTTGTTCTGTTTAAAGTTTGTTATTTAGTGTCGTAATTTTGTGAGGTTTTTTTTCAGTCAGCAAACAAGATTGCACCAGACCTGTGAAATGAGTGCTTTGTTTTAGTATCCCTTTGACTTGTGATATTTGTGTAATCTCTCTCTCCGAGCGTGCTTTCAGGATCTGATAATGAGAGTTGTTACTGGCTATACTATGACTTCCTTAATTTGTCCTGCAGTTGGGGTTGACCACTGTGTTTTGTGAACTTTTAAAATTTGCTAAATATTGGAGTCTTATCCTTTTGAGATCTGTGTTTTTAATGCTGTGGAGGTTTAGCTTTTTTCTGTCTTGCAAGCAGTCGATTTTCTTTATTATCGATGCCTGGCCCCTTCACTAACCGTGTGACTTGTTTTAAATACAAAATTTGCTGAGAATGAGCTTTTTTTTTACTGTACTGTAATGTAAGGGAGGATTTAAAAAAAAGGAAAACTATAAAGATGGGAGGATTT